>NW_027286070.1:402500-1040000 GCF_022747635.1 Hetaerina americana
CCAACCACGCTGTGCTCATTACGGGGGCAGCCACCCCCACCAGAGATGACGGAGGGTTGTGAACCCTTCCCCTCCGACAACCTCCGCCCACTGGTTCCCTCTCCGCAACCCTGCCGCCAGGAAAACCATGCATCCATCCGCCCGGGAGGGGGACGGCTCCCTCCACTCGAGCGGCTAGTGCAATCGCCCGTCCCGAGATGGCATGGTGGTACGGTTGGCGTAACTCTACTACCGACTACCAAGTACGGTCAACGCCGAAGTAGCAATAAAAACGTTTAGTGCTCTTGACATGACTATACTGGTAAATTATTAAGCACAGAAAATGCTAATAGAATACCAATACACGTAACATTAAGGTGAGCCATAGTAGGATTTCCAGTGCAAAAATAAATTAACGTACTTATAATCCTAGAAGGACTATAACCAGTGAGTGAAACTTAAAATTTTATCGTAGTTAATATTTTCTGTAAAGCAAGTCTTAAAAGGGAATTATTGGAGTTCGCATTTCAATACCTAACTAATGGAGAGCATTAAAATGAATTTTTGGAAAACATTTACCTGGGTGTTTATTAAAAAACATTAAAAGGCATGGAAAGAAATAATATATACTGATTCGGATAGATGGGCTTTTTAAGGATATGCTTAACATTGTATCAATAAAGGCATAACACATTTTTCAATATTTTTGACGCACATGAACTTAAAAGATATTCTCAACGTAGTGATTCGCTGGAAAAAATTTATTTTATGTTTGGAGTAGCATAGGCTAGGTATCTTATATACTGGAGACAAAACGTCGTCATGAATCTTGAAATGGAATTGCGCCCTTAAGGAAATTATTTCAGAAATAATTGCAAACACTTCAACAAATCTATGACTTCATTACTAATATTCGGGTTGAATACAGTGGAGGTTTCAAATCTTTAAATGAGATAGAGGTAGATAACATTTACTCTTTGGGTTTAACTGTATTTAAGTTAGGACGGTATTAACAATTGTAATCAAGATAATACTGAAATACATGATTCCCAAAACGGGTTTTCAATTGCCAGAAACCCGGCTAAGAAATCATATTCTTATTTGGCCGAAATTCGAGGTCATCTAAGCACTAAAATACGTATAATAAATCGTATCATTTACGTATAAAATACGTAAAATAATCATTCTAATTAATATTTATAGATACACATTAACATCTTGAAGGGAGGTCTCACGGGTGTGAATGATAATTTAAACGGAGAAGCGATCTAGCGCTTGCGAACAAAAACAAAGAGAAACACATGCAACTGAAAGAGGTCTTTCACCAGTGGGAGGTGGTTTAACCACCAAAAATTCCAAATGCGTGTGAGTTAAATTGCATATATTTTATAAATAATATATAATATATGATATATAATATATGATATATGATACATAATATATAATATATAAAAAATAAAAAATGTATAATATATAACATTTAATATATCAATATACCATATATATACCATATATTATAGTGCAATCACCGCATCAAGATGCCATCTTGGACTCCATATGATTGAAACTCGTGAGCTTTAATTGCCTAATCCATTTAATCGTCGACACATGAGAGCCAACTAATTTATCAGGGCATCGATGCTTTATTCCAAAGACAAAACAATAGTAAACTAAAGCTCAATAATAATCCTTAACGTAAATATTGATTTGCATCAATCAAATTAACGTTTTCGTTCATTTTGAAACCTGTAAGGCTAACAAATACATTTATAAACTTTGAAAGGCAACAAATGCGGGAGGCATAGTAGTAAGTGATATATTTTATGACTCTCAAAAAGTGAATATTAAATGTATTTTGTAATAATTTATTACTTGCCATGAAAAATGAAATCAAATTTCATTAACCCAAATTCAAACGGAAAGCGGCTGGCTCTCAGTGGCATTTACGACTAAAAATGCCCCATTTATAAACGAAAACGATTATTTTTTGCCTAAAACTCTTGATTCAGTGTAGCACAGCATTAGCATTAAATGTGAAAAAGTGTGCAGCGAATAATTTCTGGTATAGGAAAATTGGAATTGGGATAGGTTTAATTTTGAACTCGATTACATAATCAAAGGTAACCTTTTTTCAGGACCACTCCCGGTTAAAACATATACGAGGAATATGTGGAAATTCTAGCAAAAAAAGGATTAGGTGAATTAAAATTTAAAGGATTCTTTGGGATATGCGGCCAAAATATTAAAGACTAATGTTAACCTTCGGCGGTTAGGCCTCATACAGATTTTGCTGCTCATATTTGAGATCCCCATGAAGTAGGACTGATTGCCGAATTGGGTCACGTACAGCCTAAAGTAGCTAGATTTGTTAAACATTTTTATGACAATTGAGTCGCGTATTAACATTATTAAACGGAACTGAGTTGGGGATCACCCGCATAAAATGCAAAATTAGAAACCGCAGGCTAACTACGAGTATCAAATGTTCTTCAATAGTAGCGTGACAGTATTTCCTGTTTTCTTACGTAGTAGTAGTTTTTAGGGGCGGCGACCGACAACTGAGGTCATGTGCGCCACAGGGGATGGACAGAAAAGGATGAAGGGTGGAGAGAAACCCAGCGTCGACATTAGCCTACTCTTAACGAAAGGCGCCAGGGGGTCCTCAGTTTAACGTCCCATCCGACGGACGGGGTACTCACTCAAAGTGCCCTCACACAAAGCACCTCGAGTAGGGATCGAGATACCTCTAAAAAATATTGAACATCCCCAGGATTAGAACCCGCGCCCTCCGGGTGGGAGGCTAGTACATTAGCCCCCGCACCATCTCGATCCCCGTTTCCTTACGTATAACTAAATTTTTTTCTGGTAATGAGGGGACAAAAATAGCTAACAGTGCATGTGAAGAGAGAAGTCATTCGTCCGAGATGAGTGACGAAGGGAAGCTGAAGTAGCTGCTCCCGATTCTTCCGGCACAAAGACTTATTTTCACGATGACTGGAAAAGATAAACGACAAATATTTGAGTTGTACGACTCGGATTTAAAAGTTGCTGATTCTTCGTTCATAATTCTTAGTATTGTGTACGGTGCTAATCTAGGAAAGGTTAGATTGGAGGGGGGATGACTGCAGTGGGTAATGAATGAGCCAAGGGGTGACGGGAGGTTAAGTGCTTTCGAGGAGGGCGGGAAGGGGGGATCTAGTGGGGCAGGGGGGAGACGTACCACACATCGGAAGCCGAATTATAATTTACGAAGAACCGTGGGCTCCTTCCGGTGCCCTCCACACTGCACCAACACGGATCGAGTTGAGGCACGAGACAAATTGCTAATTGGTGCAAGGAGAGCGGGAATTTGATTTAACGCGCTCTCTTAGATTTCATAAGTCGCCTGGAGAGACGTGAAACACGTTTCACAGGCATATTTACGAAACGATGTCATGACAACGGCTGACTGTTTCTTTTTGATTGTTTGGAAGCAAGGGGATTTTTTGGGAAGCATCCTTTTTAATGTAATTTTATTTAGGTTCTTGTTAGTAACAGCTCATTTCTTATGGGCGAATGAGTATGCCATACTTAAATACCGTAGTGCCTTCGTATGTACCTTCAGCTATCTAGATTTAAATTATTTTATGCATTCATTATGTTCAATCGCCCCCTAACCTACCACATACCATAGTGGAGACTTGCGGGGTGACATGTAGATGTAGAAATAAATAACAGACAGTTACACGTTCACATAGGTCCAAACGTGTTTGAAAGAGGCCATATAAAATGACAGATTGGCTGTCAATGTCAATTAAACCTGAGATTGGATTAAAACCTATGCCTGATGTAACCTTTAACAAAGAGGAGATATGAAAAATATATTTAAAAATTAAGAGTATAGTAGGGAAATTAAAACATCGAAAAAACTGAAAAAAATGTTCTCCATTTCGTAACGACGAACATTGAATGATAAATTTGGAATCCAACTCAGGCGGCGTTGAGTCACAAAGTGGGCAAATAGAAAAGAGACCTGGTTCGCAAAAACTTCTACGAAGCAAGAGACTTCACATCAGCTAAATAAGGGAGGGATCCACGTAGAAATACCCAAGTTTGTTAAGATATAACGTCCTACAAAGGGACCACGTAAAATCATCAAATGGCTGAAGATCTACTTTTAGTTCACGTTTTATTTCCCTTAAAGTTTTTTAGAGATAGCACGAGTATTTCAAATAAACATGGAAACATTTTCCCCACCACTCTGAACTCTTGTGGCAGTCATTTTTATCATTGCACTTACGCGGATTTTGAAGTTTTCAGAGGCGCACGAAATAAATATTCCCACGGGAATACAAATAGAGTTACGATGTCATTAAAATCTATCTATACGAGGAAGTCAGGGAGGATTATAACAAGACGTGAGTTGCAACGTGAGATTTTCAGCTGGACGGGAAGACATTAAATTTGCAAGAGTCCATGAGCAGGCGTAAATAAACGCGGAATAACGTCGTGAGAGAACCGTGACGGAAGCTGCTGAGTGAAATTCTCTCCGTTTCAATTACTCTTTTACCAAGTGAAATTTAACATTCATGACATTTTTTTTCTTGTTAGGTTTTTTGATGATTTACTGGTTTTGACAATTTAAATACAGCTAGATTTAAGATAAAATGTTTCTCTCAAATGACAAGGGTAGTGGAACAAGACCTAAGTCTAACGCAGACGCTCTAAAAAATCCCTACTTTTATCTACAAAGAAATGGGAATACTGTTTGATTATTTGTTTAAAAAGTGATAAGCACTTGAATAATAGTTTATGTTATCGTTAGGCGAGCTGAAATGCGCAGGCATGGGTCGCTATTGATAGGAAAATAAATGGGTGGAGCCATACTTATCGCTACTGTTGGCGCTCCAGGAAATGTGATCTTCTGGTTCCCAAGGAAACAAAGCAATCTGAAAATTATGATTGTGCTGATTGGAAATGGTATACCAAACGGATCAGGGTGGATGACAGGAAAGAAAAGTAGCCAATGCATTAAGAAAATTCTTAATTAACATGAGCCTTCTATCCAGACTCATCTTAGATCACGAACAGCGAAGAGAAGACAGGTTTGTAAAACGTTGATGTGATAAAATGAGTACCGTATCAAAATTATCAGAGGATCTAGGTTGGGAATCACTCGTGGAGCGAAGGTTTAATTACAGATTGAATGTTTCGCATAAATTGAAAGAGCGTCTCTTTAGCGATTGGGTTGAAAATGCACTATTGTTAGCCTTATTGTACTAAATTAGGAGAGATCAAGTAAATAAAATTAGATCAAGTGTAGAAAAGATAGATTTATGTTCTTATTTTTCTCATGAACAGTAAGGGATCAGAATAATTTTGTCCACACCTAGGGGGAGTAGAGTCTTTTGGGTCAAGGGTAGTCTGATTTGTAATCATCCCCTGCCGTACACCATTAGAGTGTGTGCCCTGCAACACACTCTAATGGTGTACGGCAGGGGTTGATGAAATGTAAAATATCACATCTCGGTACTCAACCGATTGGGGTACTGTGAACTATCAGGCGTCAGTATCGCTTAGTAGTTTACCATAGAAGAGGTACACTTACATCCCCAGAAAGCAGATTACCTACGTTTTGTTGTAATTAGCTTAATTCAGCGTCTTTGTCCCTGTCTATTCCAAAAGGGAGATGCCTTCTGGACTATGCACGCATATAATATTCACGCCACCCAAACCCTAGCCTCAGCTTACCAATAGTCGCGCAGATGGTGAGGTAGATGGCATTAAAGTCCAAGATCCCGAGCTCCCGCGAGATTCGCCAGGAAAGAACCCACGCTAAACTTTGCCATTTAGAATATCAGCTGTGGATGCAATACTAATGCTATTATCACCCTAGGCTCCCGTCAAACAGTGATTCTAAATAAACGCTCCATGACCAACATCCGCGCGGGAGGCGAAGCGGTTCTCTGTCAAACGGTCAAATGGTTGAGAAGCTGCATTCTGGGTTTCACTCGCTAATTAGGATCCACGAGTTGTTCTGCTCGAGGGTAATGAGGCTGAGGAAAACTGCCGTTGAGGGATCTAAACGCTTCATGGAACCACACAGGCAATTCTATGGCTGGCTTAAATGTTAAGCACGGAATTTCCGTCCAGCCATGAGGCGTAGATAATATTGTAAAATCATCGGTGGTGAAATTCCGTTCCCCATCGCGGTATGTTTAATGATACCACGTTTGAATTCTCGAATGGCCAATTTTTACTGCATGAGAGAGGCACCCACATGAGGGAAGGTAGGAGGGGAAAAAGAGGGAGGTGATGTGGGAACACCATTTTCAGACTTCGAGTGGAGGTAGGACTCATGTAACACGTGTGAATTTGCAATTAGTTTTATTGTTAGTCTACCAGCCATATATATCTTTTTGATCGACCTAGGGGCAAAACATTTCTAAATCCCTAAAAACTCACCTAAAACTGCATTTATCACATTAAAAATTTCGCTAAAATAAATCAATAATTTTTACAAAATTTAGAGTTGTTTGAAATATATTGTTGGTAGTGAAAATCTCCTAACATATTTGCATATGTTTTTAAGGATATTTTCGATGAACATTAAACAATCATGGCATCACATTCAAAAAGAATATTCAATCGAAGCCGTTTCAATGGTAACATAAATTTTAAATGTAATGATTTCAGAGTGTAAAAATCATTCGCATTTAATTAGGAAACATACTTGTTGCAATATTTTCGTTTTTCAAGTTTGATCTCATATCTAGGATAATCTGAGTGTGTCTCGAAAAGAACTTCAACTCTCCGCATCTGTAATATGCTGGGTAATAAATGTTTTAGAATTGTCGCAAAGTTAACAGATGCAACATTCACAAAATACATTTAAATCTAATTCAGAGGAAGAGGTAAAAAGTGCCATTGGTGCCTAAAACCCATCGAATGAAGTGGAGCCGTATCACAAAATAACGATGCGTTTCACATTTGTTTAGGAAATTTAAAACTTCTGCCCTGACATTAGAACTTTTTAGGAGATGTTTTCGAACCGTCCGTTCCATCTTTCCTTGTAATGAATATCCAGCGCCATCGTCTCTTCCCGTGTTGTCCATTTCTGTTTGCCTAACGCTCTGTCTCTCGGAGAAGTATATCATTTCTTGTCACCTTTCTCCTCTCCGTCCCCTTTAAACTCTCTCCAGAAGAGTATTAATGGAGCATAAGCGACTGCCAGCCTACAACATCGGTGATCTTATCAACTCGGATTATTTCCTGTACAACAAAATTTCATCTAGCGAAACAAATTTGAGAAGTTCTGGGCTTTGATATGGATAGCATCACAGTTTTTCCCCTGTGAATTTACCTATCCCGTGTCCTCCTCTTCCCTATACCTTCCTACTATTTTTGCGATATTTAATTTTAATAACCATCGACAACTTCTTCGGAGGTGTGATTAAAAATAAAAGGATCACACTACCGCGTGGATGGTGTTTTCTTTTATCTCCCCCATCTCTTTGGTTGTTTGTTGAGTAGCATGTGCCATCCCTTTGAAAGGAGTTCCATGTTCAATGCTACTCTCTTCCCATTCACGGAGAAACTTCTTTGTTTTATTTCATCCATAAATTTAATTCTAGGTCCTCGTCTTTCCTTTTTCGCTTCCATTCTCTTCCCAGTCAGATTTGCGGACTACTCTAAAACCCCTATTACGTGTCCCACTAGGCTTTTCCTTCTAGTTTCTATTTCTTTTGTCCACGGGCACCTTTTTTCAATCGATTTCTTCAGCAGGTCCAAATTGCTTAATTTGCTCGCTCAGGGTACGCCATTTCCAAAGTTACTATTTTCCTTTCGTCTTTTTTCAGGAGAATTCAGCTTTCTGACCCGTTAGATGTCACGCTTACGTGACAACGCCGGGGGGAGGGGATATTCCGGCTATAGGTGTACGTAATTGCCGGCGGGTACGGACATGGCTGAGCTTGAAATGGCTCTATTTTTACGACAACGAGGGTTTTAAGAAAGCTGTCTTTCCAGCCCCATCTATTTGACGGCATGCCTGCAGTCCCCCACCTCCCGAAGAATGGGGGGAGGTGACCCCTCTGGCTGCAGAAGAGCCTTAAGGGGGGCCTCTATGGGATACTAAAGGGGGGGGACCCTTTCCAGAGTAATCTCCGTCGGATCCTTTGTCCCTGCTTGCCTTCGTTACGGGGCCCTTCATTCCGATGGGGGGGGGGGATGAGGCGCTCCGCTTAGGGAGGACGATCCCCCCCCCCCCCCCCGTGGTCTCTGAACAGCCAAGAATCAATTGAACGAACTGGACCGGAATGCCTTGCCCCCCCCCTCTCCTCTCTGAGTGGAAGAGGTCTTCTCTCCAGAGGTCGACGACGCTAAGTCAAGTGCAATGCGGTAAAAAAAAGTCGTTGAACACATGCGAGAGTCTAATAAATATCTATTTCAAATAATAACTGTTTTCTCGATAATATTGCATCTACACATAACAAAGAGGAAGTAGGATCACTAATTAACAGTAAATGACGTATTTGCAGAATATTAGCATTCCATATTTTCAATTTCGAGACGTTATAATTGCCGCATATGACGTATCCTATTTCTATCACGAATTGTAAGTTAGGAAGAGGATTCTATACGTCTTCCTTTTTTATGTTTAGCATATAAGTTTCCTTAATCTAGCGCTTAGATTTCACCCACCAAGACATTGTGAGGCTAATATGATCAGCTTTAAACTCCACTGATTTGTTTTTATCCAAAAGTTTCAGTTTTTCATGTAATATTCGCGCAAACGGAAACACTAAATCCATGATATTCAGCAATGATGTGACTCCTCCCGTCAGTTCACAATGATTCTTCAATAAACGCAAATTTCTCGCCACTCTGCTAAGTTAACTGTCAATTGTCGGTTAGGTGGTAGAAAAGATTCCATTATCTCCATCTTGCCCCAAAATAAAGACCAATATCCATCTGTCTATCTATAACACCTGAGACAGCAAGTGGAGAGGGGATTAACACTAATTTATTCCTCCGAGAATTTTTGTTGATATTTTAAAACTATGACAGCTAGAATATGCTTTGCCACCAGCATATACAGTGCACGTGTTACGGATAGCGTTCCCTGCTAACGCTTACAATACTACGTATAGGACGGCCAGATTAAACAAAATTTGCCAGCGATACGAGAGTCGAAATTCCCATCAGCGGCTTATCCATGGCGTCAATGGATGGGAGAAGGATTGCCAGAAAGATATGATGAAAGAAGAGGAGAGAATGGTTTTAGAGGGAGGGAGAGAGAAAGAGAGAGACAGAGGAAGGGTTTGACTGAGAAAGTCACAGGTGGTGAATTTTTTCTAAGATACCCCCGCGATACTAGAAATATTAAAAGTCCTGTTAAACTCCCGCCACAAACCATTCTGTTAGATGGCGGCGTATTTATTTAGATTTAGACCAGAGGAGAATGTATGAAACTAAGTTCTAATGCAATAGAGAGGCTAAAGAAGTATGCGATTCGAGTAAATATGAAATAATTTAATAATTTTAAGCCATTTTCCTGAAATGACAAAAATGGCATCTTTTGACTTAGTATGCGTCTAGAGTGAACTTCGTCAATTGTTGGCATAGATTCGAGTTTAATAAATCTTTGAGTTAGAATTTTAATCTCTGCGGTTAAAATTATGCTAATCCGTTCATTAGATTATGAAGTTTTCTGCGCCATGCCAATCTACTAGTTGTTACTAACATACTAAACTCTATTATTTTCCAAATATAGCTTTGCCCTCCTTTATGGAGAGCTATGACAACAAAGGCATCAATAGTGGGGGCTGGAAGAGGCAGGAAGAGCACTGGGTAGTAGTAGTAGTATTTAGGGGAGGCGACCGAAAGCTGAGGTCATTTGCGCCATAGGGGATGGACAGGAAAGGATGAAGGGTGGAGAGAAACCCGGCGTCGGCATAAGCCTACTCTTAACGAAAGGCGCCAAGGGGTCCGCAGCTTAACGTCCCATCCGACGGACGGCGTACTCACTCAAAGTGTCCTCCACAAAGCACCTCAAGTAGGGATCGAGATACCTCTGAAAAATATTCAACATCGCAGGGATTTGAACCCGGGCCTTCTGGATGGGAAGCCAGAACGGTAGCCACCGCACCATCTCGATCCTCAAGAGAGACGACCATTTGCTCTTTCTAGCTGCAAATCAAATCACTAGCCTTTTTAAACTGATCGTTAGAGGCCTCCTCACAGCAAAAAACACGTTAATTCTGTTAGTTCATGTAACGCCTGAGGAATATGATTGAGAGCGTTGTACATCTCGTTGACGACATTCTGAAGAGACCCTGTTAAGTGACTGGTGACTTTGTGAAACGGGGCTCTAGAGAAATGTATGACTTGATTTCGAGTGTTATAAGCACGTCTGAAATCTCAAAATGCTCGTAATTGCTCCACTCTGACCCTGAATTACCTGGCAGAAATTATTTAGATTAGTTTCAAACACTAATTCCCATCGGTTGGTTCACAGAGAGCGGAGAGAAGACGGCGATCAAGCTTCTTGACTTAACAGATGACCGCCCCACAATTCTTGATGCAAAGGTATTAAGGAGAGGATGGAAGGAAGCGGAACGGTAGGAGTTTAGTGACGGGGTGTGGACCCCTCGTTCTCCCGCTCGCTACCACCTCCGTCCCTACCCCTTTGGGGGCGTGCCCAACCGCCTCCTACATCCCTAACCCCTCCCCGCACTCGCCCCCACTCCCTCACGACAGCATTTTGGAAACGAGCAAGGAATTAGTACGTGGAAGGGGAGCGTCGGCAGCGGAGCAAGTTTCCGGAGAACGCCCGACCTAGACTCTCCTTTTCTTTCCCACTGACACCCCCCCCCCCTCTACACCCACCCACCACCTTTTTAACAGGGGTGAGCGTATATAATATTTGCAGCAAAGCAACAATTTCAGAGTGCAAAAATCATCCGCCTTTACCGGGATTCGAAGTGAATGATTTTCACACTCGGAACTTGTTGCACTGAAATGCAGATTAACGGATGACTCCGTTAAAAGTTACTGTTGCGGCATCTCCCGCAGTTTCTTTTGAATTGTAGCAAAGTTAAAACGAATGGTAGAATGACTACTCTGCATCACCGACCACACTCAAAGCCACGAAACGACTAACTAATAGCAAACACACCTCATGCTAAGGGTAGAATTTCCACGAACGACATGAGGGCTTCAAATAATTATCTTAAACTCAAATTTTCATGCTTGGTAAAAGGAAAATTACACCAAGTTTTATGATTCCCGAGACTCTCCACCCTTAAGAACCGCTCCTCATGTCTTATCACGACTCTTTTTTTCCATACGTCCTATCAATTTTCCAGAAGTCTAAATGAACTTCATTAACCCCTTATCTAGTTCCTTAATTGACACTTTACCTGATGAATCCGAGCGACTTACCGTAGAATATAAGTGTGCTTTAATCGGGATGAAACCGCCTCATCTCCCCAACTTTTTAAATACATTTCCCTAAAGACTGCATAATAAAGGGACGCTTTTCTAAGGGGGATGTGGATGATCTTCCAAACTGTACCGGTCATGAATGGTAATTGAGTAGCAATTATAAATGATAATGCATAGAGAGCGCGAAACAGGTAGTAAAGATCAATTATATAAGAACTCTTAGCAAACTCCCTTACACGTCATCATATCTCTGCAATTTGGTACGGAGAGTCATATTTTTTTCTATTTATTTTTTCCCCTAATTTTTTACATTCTCAGTGTAGTTACAGGAAAACAAATAGGGGTGGGGAGTGCAAGGGTTGCGAGAGGTTTTTGGGAAGAGGGAATGTGTCGCTGGATGGGCGGGGCAGGGGGATAAGACGCTCGTGGCACAGCTGGGACTAATGTCGCCCTCCACACTCCCTCCCTGCATCGCGGGTGATGCGTGTGCTGGCATGGGTTCCTGACGCGGGGGGGGGAGGTGGAAGAAGAGGTTTGCGGTACGGTAACCCACAGACGGTGGGGCATAGTTGGGGGGAGGGGTCGGAATGGTTGTAATGGGAACCCCGAATCACGGAGGGGGAGGAGGGGACTCACGGAACCTGCGGTCCGTCGACGGGGGGTCAACGACGAGGGCATTGCCGAAGACGCGCACGGTCTTTTCCTCAAAGAGGCCACAACATCGAAGGGTTCCTTTGGCGAAGGATGCCAAACTGCTGCATCATTCACGAGTGAATGTAGATATTGCTACAATGCTTCAATATCCTTCCAAGTACATCCCTTGAGCGTTGAGACGCTTTTGCCGGCGGCTTTTACCCGAGTTGAAGCCTCCCTCGTAGGCGTGAAGTCCTTAAGGGTGCGCGTGCAAGCTTCTTTGTTAAATAGAACGAAAAACGTTTTTCGGGCGAAATTGATACCATGAAGTCCCTACTCCCATTTAAAACTTCGTTTAGTACATGCCAAGAGCAATAGTAATATTAGGAAATATAAAGCGAAAAAAAGAAAAGAATGGTAAAGACAAGTATATAATAAAATAAGTAAGCAAAAGTTGTAAATTTGTTGTAAAATTTTAGGGGGTTCAGACATGAAGGCCCTAGTAAATAGCCACGCAGGAAAACACCCACAAAGGTGTGAGGGGTGAAAAACCTGAGAAAACTCTACAAGATAATATAAAAAAATAAAAAAGTAAAGTACAATAAATAGATATATAACAGTGTGACATAAAATACAAAACCATATGGTAATACATATGAAACACGATATACAATGGAGTACAGAAAAATAAATACATATGGCTATACAGACCGCACTTGACGGGCTCCATTGTGGTATCCTTTGAGGGAGGCTTTTTGACAAGAGTAGGCTAATACCGACGCCTGATTTATCTCCATCCTTCTTTTCCCAACCATCCCTAATGGTTCAAATGACCTTAGCTGTCGGTCGCCTGCCATAAAACTAATACTACTTTGGAACGAGTTTAAAGCAGATCTTTCGCATCGCCAAATTTCAGTCGTAATGATATGCATAATGTAATGCCAACTTATCAATGCCGATACGATCTGCGACCATGCGCACACTTCACCGATGGTCTGAATTCAGCATTTCACACACACATCAGGAAAAATTGTTGCCGATTCTTTTTATACAAACTTTATAAATCTTCGAGGGAGATCGTCTTTCAAAAGATGTCCAAGACATATCCACTGAAGACATAAAAGCACTGAAATACTTCGGTGTGTCGGACTATAAATATCAAACATGAAAGAGTTGCCGTAAATGAAGCGTCATAAAAGACTTTTTGCATCGCAAGATAAGAGAGACCAAAGGGAGGGACAGGTGAGCCTCTTCCTGCGCTATCGTTACCAATGACGCGATTTTCTCCTAAGGCAGAGTTGGTGATCCAATCCTTGGAGACGTGATGCCGTCGATACGAGGTAGAACAAAAATTAGCTTTACATCGGATTCCGCATCGAGTATCTGAAAAACAGTGATGAAATACAGATTCGCAAGCCATCGCGCAAATAATGATAACGCGCACTATTATAATGCAGGATCACGTCCCGGAGTAGTTTTTTTTACAATTCCCAAGGGCACTTCGTTAAACATGTAAAATACATGCATTTATTACATGCATGCATACAGTGTATTTATTAATTGAAAATACTTTAACGTTAGGTCCTCCAAATGAGACAATTTTCACAAAAACCGTTTCAATTCATCGTTGGGTGCAGGGGGTTAAGAGACAAGAGGAGAAAGGTCACGAAAAGTGGAGGAAAACTATGTTATAATAAAGATTTTTATTTAAATGATTAAGTGGCGATGGAATCCCACAAATGTTTTATAGAACTTATTTTATTCGTACTATAAACACTTGTTGTTTTGTAAAGATTCTACCATCTGAGATTCCTTTAACCATCAATCCAAGCTCACCCACAATTGCATATTAAAAGCTGTCGTAAACTTTCTACCTCTCACTCTCACACAGTTCTATGGCAGTGAGAATTATTTGAAATAAAGATAAAAACGCACTGAGGGTATAAGAAAAATAAATCCGTTAAGAAAACAAAGTCTTACTTTTACGGAGGAGGCAGCTGGTGCTAGAAAGCATAGTAAGTAAGGACTTAAGGGAAGGATTAGGGGCAAAAATCTTATTGTGGGTAGATATGACGGCTCCGAAACTTGCCCGTTGAGAAGAAAAAGAGTATTGGTTGCCTTTAAAATGTAAATTTAAGGAATGGAGAAAGTGCATAAGGATAAGAAAGGAAAATAACTAAAGAGCTGGGCGTGACAAGGGAAGGAGTATTTAGGTAAGATCGGGTGTTTTCACGGCGTATTGCGGGTGAAAAATTCCTCTCTGGTCTTTCACCGCGTGAGTCTCCATTCTGGTAGACGTTTCGATCCCAAAGTTGAGCATCAAAACGTCGCCTCGGCCAGAATGAGACGGCCAGAGACTCTCTCCTGGTGAAAGATTGGAGAGGAATTTCTACTCAGGGAAGAGAGATGTTTACCGATATACGAGTAAATTTAAAGACAGGTTAAGTGGATTCAGGAGGCATTTAGAGTCCGTTGGACTTTGGAGACTGGAAATGGAGAGAAGAATATTGGGGAGAGGAAGGATGAAAATGAGAATGTTTCACGGAATAGAGGTAAACATTTGTAAAATATAAAATTGTTTCATTAAAATGAAATATGTGTTTAGTGAAGCGTTAAATGAGACTTACTAAATCTTAGCAGTGCTCATTTACTGAAAACAATTACCGTTATTTACCATGATGACCACGGTACTGGGTAATAGTTTCGCTAAGACCATCAAAAACCTACGTCTAATCTCTTTTTCACTAATAACCTGCTCCAGAATTTTCCCATTTCACTAAAAGTCAGACGCTTTCTTAACACAATGAGTTGAATTTTGCAAAGCATGGCGCGTCCGGTGTGGGACGTTTTCTCGCATTCCCATTGACATAGACCACTAAACGAAAAGTGAAGAATCATTTGACATGCAGATTTTCAAAAACCTCTTCTCCTTCCCTACTCCTTTACTCTAAAACTAAATAATTTCCTCAAATCGGCTGTCAATGGCAGGCACCGCACCTGGTCGATTATTCAAAAGAGAAACGCTCGACGCCGAGCTGACTGGGTGACGAATACGAGGAGTGAACTGGACGTGAAAGAGAGCAACTGAGGAATAATAATTCACTTCTAATATAAATTAAAGATTCAGGTGTGATGTGGTGGAACCGATCCAAAATAGCAGAGACGAAGACTCTAGGACTTGAAAACTGATGTGGTATATCGAAACTGATCCATGATAAATCTTTACTATAGGGAAAATTGCAAGAGTTTTCGCCTCTGTTATTAATTCACTTCTACATGAAAGGTAAGAAATGGAATATAAATCTCAATTACTATTTATTCCCTTGAAATGCTAAGAGTCTAAAATGTTAAAATAGTGTCCATCCTGGATATAACGATTGTCAGCTGAATGAATGCCATGCACGGCGGCGAATGAAAACCTCACATGACCTCCTTGTACGTACATACGAGTATATTTACAGCAGGAGAGTAAAAAGGAGAACTTGAGTGCATTTTAGCATTGTGCGATCGCGGTAGGTGTCATATTTAGGTCAAACTTAGTCTGTTTTATATTCACCGCCTGTCACACACCCTAGCGGTGGCTTGTCAGGTAACTATATATCTATATATAAATATATATATATATATATATATATATATATATATGTATATATATATATATATATATATATATATATATATATATATATATCCCGATGATATAGAAGCACTCACGAAAGATATAAAACGGCACAATAGAACACAAACTAAAACAGGTAACACATAACACATGGGAATCTTACTTGAAGAATGTCTCGGAGAAGGCCGACAGCATATATATATATATATATATATATATATATATATATATATATATATACATATATATATATATATATATATATATATATATATATATATATATGTGTGTGTGTGTGTGTGTGTGTGTGTGTGTTTATATGAGTACAAAGCAGTAAAACATATATACAAAACACAGTACAAACAAAAATTGTAAGTTAAAATCTAAAGATCAATATCCTCGATAACTATTGCCAGGTCGGTGGGCCGTCACAACTTTAAATATGCGTATTTTATATCGGCGGTCTATATAAGAACGTGTATCGAACAACCAGAGTGAAAAAGGATTCGACCCGAAGAGAGTTGAGTGAAGACGCGGGGGGTGCGCGTTTAACTGTGACGGTGGAATGTTAATTAGGCCGAGTGGCGCCTCTCTGCTCACTCCACACCTCCGCCATCCGTCACCCTGCTCTTGCGAGAGTCTTTTTGTATCTCGCCCTCAAGCGCACGCACACAACATCACACCTTCAGAGCACCAAGGGGGTGGGGGAGAGGCGGGAGGGGAGAGTGGACGGGGGTGGATTGTTAAGCACCGGCATTTCGGCGAACAACACCGCGAAGAAGAAGAAAGGGAGTCACTTGAGTTTCTAAAGGATAGGAACATGCAAGACTAAAAGATTCTTCTGAAAGGTGCATAGAACTCGAGTTCATCTCTAACACCCGAGAGGAAACTATTGGCGCCACAAACAACTTCGACCATTCACTCTCTTCTTTCTCTTCGCCACAATAGGCCTACGGAGAGCTCCTTCTTCGGTCCGACCTTTAATTCGATCTACATTGATTATCACTTCTTTTCTTCCTAGCCTATCTCCTACATCGCATACCGCCATGGCATTCATTATATCTAAAGGTGATCACCATTCAATCTTCTTCCATTTTCGTTTTCTCGTTTCTATTTTTTAATTTCTCATACCTTTATTCACACTTTTCCGTAGTCGTCTGATGCATTCCCTTTTCATCATGAATACCTTACGCATTTTAAGAGTTTCGATTGATTATTTTTTGCTTCGGTAATCCTCAGAAGATTCCTTAGTTTTGATGTGTCTGTTCTGGTTTGTTGGCCTTCGATTTGTTTGAATTTTTCGGTCCGATTTTCGTTCTGCAGATCCTAGCGTATTTTATTATCTCAGTTGTTTATTGCACTTAATTACATCACCAAATGAGACTGTTACATAGCTTATTTTGATCGGAAAAATGATAGAAGATGTTAAATAGCTACCAGCGATTGTATATTGAGATTACCCGAGCTTCCATACTATCTATTTCCACAATATTGTAATTGTAAGGTCAACTATTTATTCGCCTTTGATTTATGTTATACCTGCTTCGACTTTGAACACAGCCGCGTAACTAGTTCAACGCTTGTGTGACCTAGTTCCCATTGAATTGCCTCCGTATGTAAGTGCATAGCTGCTGCGTAGCCTATGTGCAGCCATAGGTTATCTTACTGCAATAAAACACTGATTTTCGAAAGCTCACGTCCATTTTATTTGAGAGAAAAGTGTTTTATGAAGGCTGAAAAATGAATTCGTGGAGAAAAGATAGTGTGTATCCCACCAATATCTCTAACCATTCGATTTTGTGCAAGTTGGATTCAAGATAAAGAGCAAAATAAGCATTTTCAAAGAAGAAATCCGACGGGTGTGAGTAAAAATACACCAAACCCCGAATACATTTTGGACAGGTGCTGTGTAATTTTACGATGATGATTAAACTCATGAAACGCAAAAAAAACCAGACTCCGATCGGTGGATTCAACATATAAGTATATTGTATTGGACCGCGGTGCACCAATTTCAGATTGTGAAATCATTCGCCTAGACCGGCATCCCGGTCAAGGCGAATGATTTTTACACTCTGAAATTGTTGCATTGTAATGAAACCTTAGTGGATGACTCCGTTAAAGGTTACGGTTGCGGCGTCTCCCGCAGTTTCTTGGTATAAATGAATCGCATTTACAGATTTTAAAAAATTTGAAACTATTGTGTCAACAAATATGATGCCGTTATGAACGCAAGATGTAATTTCCTTTTTTGTTCTGATAGCTAAATCGTCTACCGCCTCACTCTTTCATTGTTGTTTCGTACTAAAATAATTTTACTTTTCTTCGTTCTCCGTGCTGAGAGCTAGGTTCCTGGACTCAAAAAAAAGAAGATATTGTTGAAATTAAAAATGGCTCAAAATGGTGGCAACTGCTACCGAACTACAGCCTTTTCTGAGACTCCCCTCCCTCGAACCCAGCTAAAGACACCGCCGCCCGGCCGTCCGTCTATCCGGAAAAAATAATTTATACTACCTTTTGGACAGACCTTATATTTCTATTTTCTTAAGTACCATACAAGGAAATATTTCATCAATACGCAAGCTATCGCATATTTCATTAATTTTTCATGTTCAAGATGATTAACCGGGTCCCAAAATTGCCACTATTTGTCCCTTTGACACACAAGTACTGACTTGAAGACTCGCATTATGTGATGGATGGTGCCATCTGCAACGGG
Source organism: Hetaerina americana (assembly GCF_022747635.1). Lineage (NCBI taxonomy): Eukaryota > Metazoa > Arthropoda > Insecta > Odonata > Calopterygidae > Hetaerina > Hetaerina americana. The sequence goes on from NW_027286070.1 coordinate 420,878, forward strand.
AGTTCATAGGCTGAATCCTGCTTATTTATAGAAAGGAAAACTACGCGGGGCCACAACGTGGATTTTACGTACCCTTTAAGAAGGTTTCATCTGACTCCGCCTCTTATTTATTTGGTTCTGCTGTTGCTGCTTCGGTTTTGGTGATACTGCTAGACGAGCGGGTCGTCTTCCGCTGGATCTCGAGTGGCGGAGGTACGCGGGGGGTCCACCGGGGTACTTGCGGGGTGATGGCTGGGAGTGAGAGGGAAGGAGAGCGAAATGGAGGTAAGGGGAGAAAGGATGGAAGGCGTCACGTGTGTTTGCGTGTGCGGTGGGCGGGGTGGGGGCGGAGGGGGGAGGGACGGAGGGCGGATGGGGTGTTTCAGAGTAAGAGAGGGAGGGAGTGGGCTTCGGAGCGGAGGAGAATTTATGGCTTGGGGATGCTTAGGCAGGAGAATTTCGGGGGAGGGGGGAGAGCGGTGGGGTTGAGAGGCGAAGGTGGGAAGATCTGCCTCGGCGAGGGGAGTGTGAATGTGTGTACACAGGGGGTGGGGGGACGAAAAGTGTTCCCCCGGAGTCCAAGTGGCTTGGGGGGGGGATTGGAATAGAGACACGGGGGGATTGGAGGGGTGGATGTGGTGGAGGGAGGGAGTGGAAGGGGGTTTGGCGATGTTAAGAGGGGAAGGAATTTCTAAAGGGTGACGTTAATGCTTCGAGGAATTCGGAAAGCAGAGGGAATGGACCGGAACACACACACACAGACGACACGAGCGCCATCTCGGGGAGAGGGTGAAGCTCCGGCTCCGTTCGGAACGCGAGGCAAGGCCGACTGCTCCGGATGAGGATCCGCCAGGGCCCACGCTCCTCCCTAGGCGGTGACATTTCGACAATCAGTGCACGTCACATTGACAATGAGAGGCCAAACGGACGAGAAGCAGTTTTAGCGAGTGACTTAGTCACTGACAACGATAACGTTTCAGTTTTTTATACTTGCTATCGTTATCTTCCGAAAAATGTAGCTATTACTCGTAACCTAATCTTTACTTCCAGGAGTTAATCATTCCATTTATGCTCAAGTTACCTTATTATTTCATTCCCACGGTCATGCACTCAAGATAAGTTTGGGTTCAATACCTTCTTGCTCTCAGAAGTCGGACGCTATCGGTATAGCAGGCGGAAGTTTCGAGACCAGTTTTTCTCAAAATGCAGAAATACCACAGCTTATGAAAGTTAATTTTAATATTTAATCTGTACACAATCTTGAATGAACTTCAAAGTAAAGATGGAATAGGATTGTAAAAAGTACAAATGAATATAAATATAAATAAATAAATAAATAAATAAATAAATATATATATATATATATATATATATATATATATATATATATATATATATATAAACAACGGTTAAATTTGTCCAGTGGTAATCCTACTTTTTATACTTTAGATTACTGAGGCAGAACTAGGTTCTCGGATGCAGTCAAGTGTTTCGAATAAAATAACCGGTTTCTGACTACTCACAGTAACGGTTATAGAAAAATTATTTAAAGGAAAAACCAGCAGAAAATCTTTTTGAACTAAATGGAAATACGAATGAAAAAATCCTCTATTGGGTTACCATATATTGATTCATCCTACTAGAGGGCGATAGGCCTGGAAAATATGGCGCATAGTTTTGTATTTATTCAAAATATATTTCAGGTATTTACGGCTAGATACCTTTGAATTGGAACTCTTGAATTGGAACCATCTCTCCTTATTTGAGATACACACGAGAATTGCTGTCCAGAAGAGGAAAATTATTTAATTCGGAAAACTTTACGAGCAGCTGTCGCTGAGAACTATACCTATTCAAAGGAATTGCTCTATGATTACTTATAAAAAAACCGGCGGTTCCAGTCCTACTAGAAATATATAAATTTATTCGAGTTTGATGTTTGCTCAAGAGTAATAAAATTGACCTTACACTGTTATGCAGGAAAACTAAATCATTGTAAAAAGTTGAGGAAAAATTACTGCCGTGGGCACCCGGAAAAGGAATATTGTTATTTTCCGAGAGAAAAAAAATAAAAAGTTATGGCACTGCTCAAAAATGAATCATTTCCCCATGAAATTTTTCTGCATATACATTTACATATTTGCGTAAAACAAAATTATTTTTTACTTAAACTTAAGAGTGTAAAACCTCAATTTTAGCATAAAATTGCATACAACAAACAAACTGAGTTACATAACATTAATGTAAATGCGTGGACTTCAAGAGGTCCCTCAATTATTGTGTGCCCTTGAACTGTTTTGTTCGACGAGCTTTATGGTAATAACATATAAAAATGAAAGACAAGAACGTATTTTAACAGAAAACCTACTCTAGTTCTTTCATTAGCCAGTAAAATCAGCTAAATATAAGAGCGCGTAGAGATAGTCATTTTTTGGGGCTAAAAGTTACCGCAAAAATTAATAATAAGGGTAGGAATAAGCCTTATTATTTAATACACGTGTCCGGCAAGAATGGGTTTCGATTTTGTTGGGTTATTATTTTATCGACGCAGATAATCAAATCCAATCGTAAATCTTTTAAATCTTTTTAAAGGCAAAAATAACCTCAATTATAAAAAATGAGGAATAAGAGTGATAAGTATTTCCCCTCTTTGAGGACCACTTATTTTTTATGTACAGTCTCAATACCCATTAGATATACAAATCAATTGAAACCCCGGGGTCCATTTCCCAAATTGAGGAGAAATCATTGACTTTACCGGAAAATAACCCACTAACTAACTCTGAAATAAGTAAAACACTGAATAAGCACTATGTTTGTGGTAATGGTGTCTAAGAAGTAATTAAGTAAGACCTAATGTGCTTCAATCAGTTTGAATGGGGAAACAATTAAAATGGTGGGTATCGTACTCCTAGTTTTAGAGGCTGATGTCAATCTCAAAAACCAAAAGGAAACCCAAAACTAAAGCCATCAACCCAAAGGATGATGATTTGGTAAGTATGGGTAGAGGCACTCTAATAGAACGCCCACGTCCGAATAAGTCACACATGGGATGCAATGGATCCAAGTTGCCTGCGCATATGTTGTTTCCCAGCAATACCTGAAAGTAACAGGTCGAATGAAGCTGGAGGAGTTTACGAGTCAACAGGCATTGAATCTTGACCCTCGGTTTGATTACCAAAAGCTCTTCCTACTGGGTTACTAAATGTCTGAAAAACATTTAATTCATACGGGAAAAATGGACATGCAAAGAAATTTTTGCCAACAAAAATGTTTTCTTTCTCCAAGGAATCGTAAATATTTCACCGAAGTGAAGAATATGGCTCTATTTGAACCTGATGCGACGAGGTGAAATCCACAGAAATATAAGAATAGGATGCATTTGTCCAATGATAAATAATATTTAAGTATTCTATAAGGAAGCAAACATGAGCTATAATATGAGATCATGTACCATAGGAAAATTTTGATAGAGTGACGTCACTACATAATCTAATGTAGTATAAGAGTGAAGTATAAGGGGTCTCCGATTTTGAAATATGACGGTAAAGGGGCATTAAATACAATTGCAATACACTATAAGCGAGATATCAGAGTGACCAATTGACAAGGAGTCAAAATCCATGTCAAAAACGACTTCTTTTGGTTCTGGATTTTGGATGCTGACTTTCGACTCCAGATTTCACTGTCAAAATATAAACTCAAATCTCTTCTTTAACCACTTATTAGCGACTTAGCTAAGGGAACGTTACATGCTCGTATATGATACAGTCGAAAGGATAAAAATACAAACGCAATCAAGTAAAAAATCCTTACATGTACAGTAATAAGCGACCGTGCTTAGAATAACGCCAATGCACTAAACATAAAAGGAAAAATTCATCGAATGAGGATTCACACGAAGGCTACGTCCGTGATTTAATTAGTCTGGTATCGTCAAAAAAGACGTTTAATTTATTTTCCAATTAAACCTAATACGGTGGAAAGTCATATCGCGTTTATATTTATGATTTGTTGTGGAACGCTCGAATTATCTGGGAAGGGATGACAGCCGCGGATACCAATACAAATGGCTTATGACTCGATTACTTCGGACACAAAAGTCTGAAACACGAGATTTTCCCTTGCGTTTAATTTATTGCGAATCATGCAGTGCTTTCTGATTTATTGCATCATTAATCAGTAATAATATACACATGCGGGTCATCGATGCATTTTATGCAAACCGTCGCATTGTCCTAATGGAAAGGAAACAAAATCCGAGGCTTCGGGAGCACTTTCACCAAGTTTTCGCCCGACTGGTCCTCCCCATTTGTTCTCACCCCATCACCATGACGACACTATGACTTCTGGTCCAATGAGTGAAGAGGCCCGCCCTTCCAGCTGTTAGGATACGTGAACCAAAATTCACCCCTTCTATTTCGAAGAACGCACAACACTCCCGGGGTGCAATCCCCGGGAAATATCTAGCCCTCCTCCGAAATAACCTCATAAGTGAACAAAGATACGCTAGATTTGATCCGAGTGGCAGAAGAATGAAATAATAATTTTACAGGACCAATAGTTTACTTTAATTAGGCTCGGCACTAAGACTCCAATTTCGATGTGGTTTGACATTCGAACTTGGTAAAATAATCCATTGAGAATAACATTTTCAGTTCAAAATCACGATAATGTTATCTAAAAGATAATAACAAATTGTTTACTTTTAACTATCATCTCAATAAAAAATTTTTTTCTCCTGATTACAATGCACACTTGCAGAGTGTGAAAACCCATTCGCCTTGATCAGGATTCGAACCCAAATCCCTCAAATCCGTATCTGGCCCAGTGATTTAGGCGGTTAAGCTACCAATGCGTCCCCACCGGTAAAGGTGAATTTTTTTTGCACTCTGAAATTGTTACATTGTAATGCACACTTATCTAATGACTCCGTTAAAAGTTTCTGTCACGGCATCTCCAGCAGTTTCTTCAGATTAATAAACAAAGCATTATACGCAATCAAAAGGCTAGAAAACTTTTTTAGGAAGATTGAACGAACGCTATTTCATTTATAAAAAGGCTATTAAATGTTCAAATATTTACAAAAATTAAAAACAATTTCGCAAAGAAGAAAATACATTACCTAATAGGATGCAAGAGTGTGCGATTGCCACTTATAAATGAAAGACAGCACAGAGGGGGGAATTCTAATGTATTTTAATGCGTCATTAATCGTTAATACAATTTTTACTGAGTCAACAATAGTCCTATAAAAGACTAAATTTGTGGACTATCAAACGGCAATACCCTTCCTTATCCATTGGGTTTACTGGCAATGATGAATGAATGAATGTAATCGTAAGCAAACTAGTTACAGAGGAGAGAGCTTTGTACTAGAGGAAAATAAACGTATACCAATATACAATACTCTGTGTGTTCATGTGAATTTACGTAATTTCATTTAAATTAACATTTGCAGTAAATGTTTTTGCCCGAAAGAAGTTCAAATCCAGCCATTGATTCATTTCTTTGTCCAGAATGAGGCCCCATCTGACACGAATGTCGTACGTCGAGCCACCTTTCTTTCGCTCCTTCTCCTTCCTCCCTATTTCCTTTGTACATCATGGTCATGGACTCCTGCTTTCCTGCCTTGAGCCTTTGACACCAGGCCGCGTGCGCAATTTCGCCCGTGGTCCTAGACGCTTAGCTATCGCGCCCTTAGCTACCTGCATGCATTTTTGGTTCAAAGAGATTTAGCAATCAGACACCCAAATGCATAATAATTTTCCAGTGGTCTTCTACGAGGCAATAGGTGGATTTTGAAGGATCACTATAATTGAAAACACAACCAAATGGAGATCTAACCGCCAATACGTAGCGTAAATATCTCTTGTTCTACTACTGTAGCATTCTACACCGACGCCATAATTGTGAAATAGAGTTAGCCCAATGATTGGGGGTAGTAAGAATCCATTTTAACTCTCAGGCTTAAGACCTCCCGTTTTGTTAAGGGATGATTAGCGTTGTAGATTAAGATTTCCGCTATGATTTTGTAAATGAAAAAAAATCAAAAATGAAAAAAAACCGACACCATGAATTAATTGTTTATTTCAATTAGTTTAACTACACCAGAGCACGTCAGGAATAAATTCTCAAATTTCAATGCAAATTCTACTCCTGAAGATTCTACAATAGAAAAAGTTAATCTGAATACTGATTTCTGTGGAAGGTCAAGTATTTGAAATTTAGGAAAATACGATCATATTGTCACATGGATATTAAAAGAAGAATGTCGTCTGGTAAGGAAGCAAAGACTTGATGCGAGGCGCCTCTAGTAATAATGTTAAGAAAAGACTATGGAAACTTTTAACGAGTAGCGTAGTTTTCTACAGTTAGGGAACTTGGCCGTTGAGGTAAGGAGATTAAGATAGATTTGAGTATTTCAAAATGTAGTCGTAGAGAAGAATAAGAATGTTGGGAAAGAGAGGTAGAAGAAGGAAATCCAGAGGCATTTAGTTAAGGAAGGTAGAAATAAAAAAAAACTAATAAATGCGTTGTTATTATTATATATTGTTTGGGGTCTAATTATATTTAATGCTATGTTAGTTAGGAATGCCGTAGTGTGTAGTCCTGGGGTCCACAAAAAACTGTCCGTGACAAAAAAAGTGTATTCATAATTAATCATATTAATTTTTTCAAATATTACATGTACCTCCCGGTTGTTCCAAACCGTTGCTACTTAAACAGAGAGTTCAATCAGTTTTCTGCCAAGTTCATTTGGTTTGATATCAGCACTCAACGTTTAAAAAGCCAGCTTTTGTGGGTCTGGAATAACATTATTGTAGAAGTGAGCGTGATCTTAAAATTTTTCAGTGCAAAGCAAGAGAGAGCCAAAATCGCCACTCCCGTCGCTCCTCGTCCCGAATTCCAGCATGTCAAAGTTAGTACGGGGGCCGGCGAAAGGCGATCCCCTTCGGAGAGTCGTCGATCCTCCTCTTAGTGATGGATAGGTGCCGTGAAAATATTCCAGATGGAATAGAAATGCCGACTTTATTCTAGTAAAGGAGATTAAGCCACCATATAATATGCGCCCCTAGATAGGCACAATACATACTAAATAATGTTGCGCCGAAATAATTCACATTTACCAGTAGATGACCTATTCCATTGAAAGCAATTTTTTTTCATAAGTAAGATGATTTTTTTTTCAGATTAAGTGCTCATTTCGTTTTTATTTTTTGATAAACTGGGTTTATGAGTGCGGTATTACATTTAACGTACATGGTGATATATACCGCTGGCAATATTTTTTTTAGCTCCCAAAATCTGCAGATGCAAATTTTATTTTACGAAGTGGATAATATTAACTATAATCCAACTGCTGGTGGTCTACATAGAGCCTGTGCCCTTGCAACTCGAGCACATTAACGCATAAAGCCCGCAGAGCGTAATTACTCAAACGGCGAAAAAAATTTTTTCCATCATTGTTTTCTACTAGCTCGGATAATTGGATACCAGAATAGGAAAACGACGTAGCCTCTACTCGCGACCATAACTAGTTTCCCAAGGTACTCCATTCTATTAACGCCAACGGATTAACACCTCACTACCCTTTTCCACAAAGTGGCCGGGCAAAACGAAACCAGCGAATCAGAGTGAAGTCAGCTCTTGCTCGTTTCCTCGTTTGGGATTTTGCACCATGGTGCTCACGGCATCGATCTCTTGTCCGCGCTGGGCATGGAGTGCACCCGTACTTGTAGAAGTACCGCTTACTCTGGGAGTTGTTTGAATGGAAATAATATTACTTCAATTATCCATTGACGTCGCGACATGTCTCTCAAGTTACTCCATGCCTAAAGGAGAGAAATTCGACCGGAAGAAATCTTGCAACCATTATTACTCAATGAACAGTAAAAATATGTATCTAACATTTCTTAAGTTTCATTTAAAGGTAATTAATTTATAGAATAGGGAAACGTAGAGCGATGTGATTTGGTACGATAATGAATGAATATAGTGTAAACAGGGCACACTATATGGTGAGATACAAAATCGACCTTACATTCTTTTTACGTCGATCTTGAGTATTCCGCGAAAAATAACTAAGAAACATGATGATATATTTCCTTCTCATGAACTAAACCTTGACGTGGTGGCACGACTTGTGCGTTCCGATGACCCCTACAGCTGGGCTGGCGGGAGCAATGATATTTGCTCCTGGTAGGGTCACTCAGATAGGTCGAAGGTTAGGAGCCAGATGAAAGGTAATCCGCGGTGCGTCTGTTTCTCAATGAGGCGACTGCAAAGGCGTCCAACCACAGAGATGATAGTGAGGTTAGGAATAAGAAATGACCAAGAGAAGGAAGGAATGGTTCTATAGGAGGCTAGTTTTAATGCATTACAATAGAAATATATACAAATAAAAATGATCGATGATTCAGAAAGTAATCAGCTAGTCATAGGTTTAGGAACAGGGAATTTAATATGCAGTTTCACGGGAGTGAATGCGGATTTGGATCATAATTAGTGCTAAAGTGAAACGTTACATTCAAGAACGTTAAACATTGGAAACGGTTGGAGAAATAGAATGTAGAAATATTTCAGGAAAAACAAGAAATACGTATCAGCAGATTGTAGATAAATTCATAAGTAAGACAGTAAATGGGAACGTGAAAAACGATATTGCGAGGGATGCATACCAAACTGTCGGAAAAGGGAAAGAAAATCATGGGTTACGGAAGAGATGATTAGAGAGATGGAAAAGAGAGGGTAATGGAAGAATGTGGGTAGAAAATGTTAGAAGAGTTGAGTAATAAACTGAGGCGAGAAACATAAGGTGAACAGAAGCGTGATGGTAGACATAATACAAGAATGAGGAAATTTCACAAAGGAAGGATAAATTAGTGGGCTAGGATAGAAGGTGAAGGCACTGTCATAATTTTTAGAGGAAAATATTCGTGGGAATATTCAACGATTGGTCAGTAAAAACACCAATTGAACAAGGGAAGATTTAAGAGAGATGGAAAGAATATGTAGAATTGTAAGGTGAACACATTAGGCCAATATTCTCAGACATAAAATATAATGTAGATGAAATAAGCTTAAGTCCAGATATACTTGATAAATAAACACTCACAACAAGTTATATATTACAATCAATTAAAATAAATCAAATGAAAAAGTCTTGGAATATCTAAGTTCGTACTAATCTTGACATTCAATAAGAGCTTAGAACTCTTTGCGATTAAAAACTTTAGATTGAATAATTGTTTCAAACTACACACATAGCTATCGCTGTGATAAATTTTGTTTCTAAGTTCGGTCGCAGTTATTTATCCTCTTATAATTCGTTGAAAAACTTACATTGCGAGTCCTTCAGTTCAAAATTTAACATCTCTTCCCAAATTTTCACAATCACTCCTGCCATTTTATAATAGGGTTAATAAAACGATTACTGTAATTCTGCGGGTCCAAATCTATTGCATTCGGACTATTAAGTTTAACATCACATTGTTTTACCATCGTAGCTTCTCTTTGGACCGCCGTCTTTTCTTCGTGGAAGCACTCCGAATAAGCCAAGTTGATTTATTTGATTATTTTCGACGAATGGACTAATTTGAGCCCACGGGAATGCTTAACTTACATCAGCTTAGCGTTCTCTTTCAAGAAATGTAGTTTCAGAGCGAGCTCCATTAATAATTCTTTTCCTCTAACAGAGTTCTTATTTTCTCCCTCTCAATTTGAAAATTCACACGCGTAGCCTATACATGTTGTGCTCACAGACACACAGCGGGTATTGACGATATTGATCAATACTGACAATAATAATTTGCAATTATGTATCTAAACCTCGTAAAAATTAAGTTCTCAATGCCTGGTAATTCCCTCAAATTCAAGGAAGTATGCCCTGATAAAAAAATTGGATTAATGATTGAGGGTTCTCAACCCACGCCTTTATGTTTATCCTTATAGACAGGGATGAAAAAATAATAATAAATGCTATTATTAAATTTAGTCTCTTACTAAACGACAAATATGATTTCCTTTAAAGAACACTATGGTTAAGCAGCATTTTTTTCAGAATATACTATATTGTAAGTTTGTGAAAAAGGTAATCAATATGTAATATTATTTTCATTTTAGAATTTTGGTGACGTATGCATGAAAAATGGGTTGAAGTAGTCTAAAGGATCAAGAACTGGAAGTTACTGACCGGAGGGCCCAGGATCGATTCTCGCTGACAACTCTAGACACCTGAAGCCTCAGGTAAGTGGTGATTTTTTGGCCATCAGATCTTGTACATACCATTGCTTGCTGGCGAAATGAGGAGAGGAAACCATCCACATCTTCTTATTCCGCCGCGTGAATTCTTCACGCCGTTAAGCTTAGTACTAGGTGAGCTCTACCCTCACCTATTCAGCCAGCCATCCAATTACCGTGGTGATGAAATACATAATCAATAAACATTTAAATGGATCCACAGATTTTTGACCCTTCAACTGAAATAAAGTCATTTTTAAAATGCGAGTTTAAATTGAACTGAGCTTACTCGCTGATGACTGAATAGTTCTGACCCTATTTAAAAATCCGAATTGCCCGTTCTGACTTTCCGTAATACGAGGAATTCAAAAGCAGGGGAAGAATTCTCTGAAATCAACAATAGAAAAATTTTACTCGGGTATGATTTCCGATTCAAAGGGAGCAACAACCATCCATGAACAATCGCGGTACGTTCTTACACACTAGCCTTTCGAAGAGATAAAAGCCACAGCGTTGCAACAACCTGAGTTTCAAAACAGAAAATATCCAGGGCCAGGGAGTTGGGAAAGAGTGGTGCGGAAAGAGAGAGGGCGGGGGGGGGTCGTCGGTGAGGGTGGGAGTGAGGGAGGAGGTAGGCTCCGGGGCGGTGAGCAATTCCAAAGCTGTCTCTCTCCCTCTCACTCTCGGAAGAGCAGGGAGGGAAACGAGAAGTTGGCCGTGAGATGGCGCCGATAGCAGCGGGGGAGGAGAGAAAAGTTGAAGGGGGAAAAAAGGGTTGCTTTTGCGAGGGAAGGAGAGAAAAGTTCCCTCTCCCTTGCGCCACCAGATCTTCACTTTTTTTTCCATCCTTCCCCCACCCTTCCTCGCTTCCTTCCTTCCTTCCCCGCACTGCCATCCCACCCCTTCCTATCCGAACTTGTGCAAAAAAATAAACGAGCTGCGAGAATTCGAGGAGTGACTTCGGCATTGGGTTACTTAAAACCTTTTGTCCCAAGCGAGGGATATTCTGGAAAGGGAAGGAAAAAGTCGTGACGCAGACAAAAGTGGCGGGTCGGAGCCACGGGGCCCCAGAGTGTGAACTCCGCAAAAGGGCCGCTTTTCATCTGCTCGGGGACAAAAACGATTGAAGGGGACCTTAGCGGACGTGTAGGACCCTCCTCCCCAGACGTGTTCTGGAGGAATCCAATCATACTTACCAAGGGGCGAGGAATGTCAAAGTTGCCCCCACCCTCTGAGGAGGGAAAAGCATCCAATTTTTTTAATGCTTTGCGGCGAGGGCAGTTCCACCGAACCGACGCCCCGCGATTCGGGCCGGACCACGACGGAACTTTTCGTGCTACGCGATTTCGTGTAATGTGCCCACAGTCCTCAAATGTTCCATCCCCGGACTCTTTTCCTCGAGGAGAAGGCTACTTCCTGCGGTGGAAACGCAGAAACATTGGACGCCATCCATTTCACACGATACATATTGATCGAAACATATCGTGATGGATGTTTCCATGATGGGACAAAACCCTGGAAAATTGTGCTGCTCATAAATCGAAGTTCATTTCCGAATCAATCCCTTACTGCTGACGAATCACTAGCTTTGTGCTTCCACGTGGTTTCACGGCAGGAATGTGACTGCCAAGTGACTGACTTGCTCCATGTGGCTTGTTTCGATTGCTTCAATAGCAGTTGGTAATGCTTCTCACGCGTTTCTTGTGCAGTGGATACATGTGGAAAGTGAAGCGTTGAGTCTTAAAGAAAAATTAACGAAATCACCAAAGATCAAAAATTAAGAGGAAGGATCTAGAAATGGCTCCGCGTTTCCAACGCGTTTGGAAAACTCTTGGTAAATCACAGTAGTGACTCTTATTTTAATTCTATAATTTCAATTTCAACTGAAATGGACGTGATTCCTTCTACTGCTACAACTACTAAAGGATTATTGATACCATGCGTCAGCGTATCAATATCGGATTATTTTACATAAGCTATTGTTTAATATACTTTCGCACTACTGATTGATTATATATTAAACAAAAAATGGTTGATAGATAAGTATGTAAAAGTTACACTGACAATACGCTTTGGATCATCGTCACCAATTAGTGGAGCTATTTGTTGTACGTTAAACAGATCGTGATACTGGAGCTGAAGGAAATTCATTCCGAATTTAAGGAAGCTATTCTAATTGGATGTTCAGTTCCTTTCCTTATTTAAGAGGATGAGGAAGCCAAGGCAACTATCGAGGGAATATTTTAAATTTTGACCTTGAAAAAACAGAGGAGCAAGGCGGAGTGAGATTAGCCGCATGCATTGGCTCATTTCACGAGTGAGAGCATCCCGATGAATACGTGCTTACGGAATGGCGACGAAAAATTTCATTTTAAACGAATTTTCCTATCATTAAACTAAGTTTGATCATGCCATTCTATACACGATTACAGAAAAAACGAAATTTTATAAATTATAAGGAGATGTACCATAGATATCGACGGCCAAGGCCTCCAGATCAAATGCACTCTTATTGAGAGAAGGAGCAATCGTCGTGAAAACAAATGGTTATGTATTGTAACCTTTACTACAATGAGATATCAATCCGAAGATCCGAGGATTCCGAGGTTTTCAGCAGATCTCCAATTTACGAGGGGACAAAACGAACCAAATTCTCTCGTAAAATCTTGTTCCTTGCCGATCTCTTCATTCCCTCCTTCATGGCTCCGCGAACCGACATTTTCTCTCAACTGCTTCCTGGCGTTCACCCTCGGCCTCGCTCTCTAATTCTTCACCTCTCTATGCTTCCCGTCTTCATCTTTTTATTGACCTCCAAAGGTTTTCTCTGTTCATCCTTTCTTCGAAATACATCTTGATTTTTTTATTATGCTCATCCATTTTATCCTCATAATTTGTAAGCATTATCAATCTTCTGTAGCTCCACATAACTTATTTGCGTACCGCGAAAGGCTAAATACTCTTGAATATACAGTCTGAATGATTATAGCCCTTGTTTCCCACTAGCATGGTCACGAATGACACCAGGGAAGAAGGATATCTCATATTTGCTCGTCCGTCAGTCAATCTCCCGTAGATTCTCAATGCAATCAAAGGCTAAAATTATTCTCCCAGTGTAAGTATTAATCTCTTTACTATCGTAGTTATAACTTTGGCGTGGGAATGCGTCAAATATTGCTGAAATAAATATAAATTCCTATGAAATTTCAAAAATTCATTGAACAAAATATAGCCAAGTAGCGTAACTGATGGAGGTCTGTATTTCCAATGGAAAACACGCATTTGATGATGGATTACTATGTACCTCTACATTGGCAGAATGTTTCTAAAACATGGAAAGATAGATGAGGAGATTGTGAGAGTCATGGTTTTAAGGTTTTTGGTAGGTGAAGTATATTAAAATGTCTAAGACAGTAATAACGGTTGTTAACTAAAGCGCACAGCTTCCACATTACTGCAGACACGCAAAACCTGACTCGAGTAAACCAAGATAAGTACCATATAATTTGAAAATGTGGAACAATGTAAAAAAAGGCTAATCGGGTCTTCCACCGGGTCAGTTCCTACATCGATGAAGCCAAAGTTTCGGAAAACGTCTCATTTCACGAAACGCTGGCGTCATCCGATGGAGGATCTGACCCGGTGGGAGATCCGAGCAGTCTTTTCACAGCGATTCGCCGTGCAAGCATAAGATCATACTTCATGAAACAATGCATTAATATGGCATCGGCGTATGAAGTATAAGTGGATACAGCGCTAGGAATTAATTATTAAAATGGACTAAGTTCAGCTTGGTTACCTAATAGCAGATAGCTCTTATGAACAGTACTTACCACCCCTTGTCACAAACCCTTGCGGTGGCTTGCAGGGTAATACAATAATACCACGAAAGAAAATCATTTTGAGTGCAGGCAAGAGTTGTTTATCCCAGGACATACACAATAATTAATCTAAACACGAGACCGACACAAGAAAGTAATCCTCTCACCCGAATGGTTTCGGAACCCCCCTCCTCCATTTAGCTCACTATTAGCCAACGAACCGGCACATCCCCAAGACGAAAGGGATGAAGGACAGAGATGCCATTCCTCCACGTCCCGTTCTTTCTGGCCGGGCCATTTTCTGGGTGACGGTGAGCTCATGACGAGAAGCAAGCCCTCGATTCTGAGTACCAGTCCGAGCGCCTTTCCCGCGGGCGCCCCTTCCTTCCTCCTGCCGCATCCTTCACGCACTTTGACTGAAACTAGGGAAGGGATGGAGGAGGGGAGAATGAGGGCGCCGCCGGGGCTGCGATTTAAAAGATAGTAATAATAAGAACGAAAAAAAATGAGTGGGGGAGGGGGCAAATCTTGGTTCTCTTTATCTCTCCCTCCTCCCTCTCTCAAGAGAGACAGACGGACGACGGGGGGGGAGGGGGGCTGTTGGGGGTGGGGGAGCAAAGGGCGTCCGGGGGTTAGGGAAGGAATAGGGATAGTACGCTCTGCCGCGCGAGCTTTACGCCTTAGAAGTGATTTCTTATGCCGCCGGGGAAATTTCCATGCCCGCAATAAACGTCGCAATAAAAAATGATGAGGATAGGAAGGAATATTGCTAGGGGAGGATGTTTCGGAAGTCTGAGCACGCATCGGCCAGAAGACAATCCGCTCCCAAACGTTCTCTTTGCAAGATGGCCTTTCGCCTCCGTAACTCCTCAAAGAGGAGGCCGATATCCATGGTCGCGTGTGAGTGTTGCTGGCATTTGAGCAACGCTTGCACATCGCAGTAACGATCCTCGGATCTCAGTCGCACATCAAGCCTCGGTTCAAAGGCAAGGAGACTGCGGGATAAACGTCTCGCAGACTGCTTAGGAGCAGTAGCAATTGTATAATTACTACAAGGCCCTCTCAGACGGCGGGAGCTTGTGCACAGAGTGTATAATACGAACCAGTAAAGACGTCATCAAGATCGCGAGATTGAAGTGGGTTTTGAATCAAAGGCGCCTGGCGCATCGAGCCAAAGGACCAACCTCTCCTGCACAAGTAGCAAAATTATCGTAGAGAGAGTTATCATCCTCCTTTATAACGCTCGATTTTCTTTAAGGTGAACTCTTTTCGTTCCCCAAAAAATATCGAGCTCTCGCACAGTCTTCATTTTTAATTTCGAAGGTGGAACGCTGGATAGAAAACTTAACGTGACACCATTTTCATTCTAAATGAAAATTATTGGGCATTAAGTATGTTACAACTGATCTCGTTACGCAGAATTATCGCACAGTCTATTCTTCCATGATCCTTACGAGCGTTACGGAAAGAAAAACATCCAATAGCTCACTTTTCACGCAGATTACACAACAGGACCAATAAGAACAACGTTAAATATTTCTCCCCGAAGTCTTTTACATCATTCGTTTAACTAACGTCCATGCACCTTCTGATTTGCTAATTCATTTTAACTTTAAAAAGAAAGCATGTTTAGTGCATAAATAAAAGAGATTTTACAAGTTCTTATAATCATTACATATTTTTTTAATTTGCTCTTTCCGGCGTAAAATTATGGAATTTACATAACATATTGAAATGCAATGAAATTATTGACATTATAATGCCACACACTTTTCAAAGTAGATAATTCCATTTTATTTCAATCATTACTCACTTTAGTTTAACTGGAATGTTTAGGATGCAACTATTCGTTCCAAAGGTAAGGAAATAAA
Source organism: Hetaerina americana (assembly GCF_022747635.1). NCBI lineage: Eukaryota > Metazoa > Arthropoda > Insecta > Odonata > Calopterygidae > Hetaerina > Hetaerina americana. The sequence continues at coordinate 436,788 of NW_027286070.1, forward strand.
CCAAAACCGTTTTCACCACATTTTAAATGCTTCAATGGATCGACTCCTCAATCCATACGCCATCCCATGCGAAATCGAAAACGGCAGAATACACGCCGTTCCATATGATACAATTTCGTCGAAAAATTTCTTATAATTGGTGGCCGTAACATTTATCAAGTAAGTTTGAGCAATAAGGTATTGAGGAAAATGGTTTCAAATATTGACGCCTTCCTACCGTAAGCGCATGTCATTGGAATGCGACAAGGAATGATCTGCTCCTCGATTCAAAAGTCGTGGAGTACGGAATTTGGCAATAAGAGATGACTTCTATCTCGCTATTAGAAAATAGAATTTCATGGACAGATATCCAGGAGAACCTTGACCCATTAAGTGGTCAAACTGATTTTTAACTGTGCTATGTTTTCACCAGATTTGGCAAATATGCTCCCAAATATTTTGCATGCATACTAAAAAGGAAAATGGTTAATAATTACATTACCTTTTTATTAGCACGTCCCAGAATTTCAGTAGCATATCAAGCCGTATCAGTGTAGAGGAAGGCTTAGCCAATGTTGCCTAATTATTCAAGCGACACAATCTCTTTAGATTAACCCATTCCATATAGATGCACACTGAATGGTACAATAGGATTACAGGGTCCACAAAGAAAACATGCAAACATTTTGGTTTATTGCATATTTTAATTAATATTATTTTGCTTGCCAATTAAGGTATTATATTTTCAGAATACGAATATGAAAGTTAAAAGAGTACGATTTCCATGTACCGAATGAAATAACAGGTACATTGTGAAGCCAATATCGTTAAAAAAAAAATTAAATATACGCAGTCCTCGAAATTTCAGAGCTGCAAAAAAAGTCATCATATTTAATGACCCTAATTGGCACATATTATTGCCATAACCATCTGAACTGATAGGAGTAATCGGATCAAGGAATACACAATATGTAGCACATTCATTTGCCTTAAAATTTTGTTGCTTGTATGAATATGCACGCAAAATATCACATAGGTATGCAGAGCTAATACAAATTCGTCACATTCTCTGGAAAAAGTTTCTCTCGCACTTTTAGTAGAGCCCGGAAGTAAACATGCCCGTTGTTCCGATAAGGGAGGATATGTTTCATTAAAGCATATAAATTTGCATGAAATGTATAATACTCGCAAGAGAGGAGCTATTGCCTCTTCTCAGCCCATCTATACTTTTTTCAAAGGGACGGGACGTTTCGGAAAGATCTGGATCTGAACAGTTCCTTAATTTCGACGGAATAAATCTTTCGTGAAAATACACTTACGAGTATATGCAATATTGAATAAAGTGTAAATGTGGAATTGCTGTGTTTTCTTTCTTTCTAATATGCAAGATTTTCCCTGATTAAACATTTTCCCAACATTTGCGTGTGCGTTTGAATACATTCCATCTCTCTCCAGGTAGAATAAGAATGAATGGCGGTTAAATAGGGCGTGTTTTCTTCAGTTAGTGTTTGCTATACATAAATAAATAAACAAATGAATAAATGTGTATATATATATATTCGAAATAGAACGCTCTTCGGCGACGCACAAATATGTAAAAGAACAGATATGTATATATATATATATATATATATATATATATATATATATATATATATACATACATACATACATACATACATATATCGATGATGTAGAAGCACTCACGAGAGCAATATAACATTTGCACAATAATTTAGAACACAAAATAAAATAGATAACACATAAAGGGACATTCACATTGTGGATTGATCTTTCGCCCTTCTCTGAGGCCTCCTTCTCCATGTCAGAATGCTGAAAGAAGAGAAGTAGACAGCCGCCGGGATAAATTCGAAGAAGGCATGAAAAGGAAGAAATTTAACCTGAAGAAGGGGCCTCTGAGAAGGCCAAAAGCTCGAACAATCTACAATGTGAGTCTACTTTTACATGTATTACCTATTTTATTTTGTGTTCTATTGTGCCGTCCAAATATTATATATATGTATAATGTATATGTATATATATATATATATATATATATATATATATATACATAATACATACACAATATATTATACATATATATATATATATATAAATAGATATACACACACATATAAATACATACATATATACATACATACACACACACTCACGTATAGCAAATAAAAACAACAAACATCATATGAAACAATGTTACACCTTAATTTTACTAATTATTATTACTGGAAGCGATAATATCATCAGAATACTGAATTCACTAAAGGTGGTTCCAAAGATCGAGCTTTTCTTTTAAATAATCAAATTTGTGCTCCTGTTCTGTGATAACTTTTTTAAAGCAATAATATTTTAAATTTAAGAGATTTTTAATATTAGGCGTAGTTTTATATGCATAAAATACTTGCTCGCTGAGGAAGGAGGACGAACGTAGAATGTAGGCCTCGAGATGTGGATTTAAAAAAAAATGAAAATGAGAGGAAAAAAACTAAGCGATGAAGTCCTGGATATAATAGGAGAAAATAGACGGCCCCTGGGAGAAATTCGAAGGCATGAAAAGTTGATACGGGAGATGTAGAGAGGCAATGAGAGAGGCTGAAGACCGTGATAGAGGGAATGATACCGGGAAAGCAAGGTAGATATAGAAAAACAATATGCATTTTGGATGGGATCAAGGGAGGTAGAAATAGTGCAGTACTAGAGAATGAGTTATGGTAATATAGAGTCGTGGGTTAAACGATATTTAGGCCATGGTCGTTAATGTTTACGAGTAGAGTAGTGTGTAGCCTCAGTGTTCATCTTAAACCTATCCTGAGCCCATAGATGATTACTTAAAATAATAAAAAACATCAAAAACCAGTCTTAAATGAGTATACTTTTCCCTAGTACTGCAGACACAGGTGAGAATGATCTTTGAGTGGGTTGTTTCCATTTATATATCCCTCAAGAGGGATTTTAGAAGCATTTTGAAACTCTTTCCACTCAGCAAAAGTTTTCCACTCGTATGTTACGACACTTGCTAGACTGACAGTAAGAACGCATAAAAATATAGTATCTGGCTTAACTTTGTGGAATTCCATAGTTATGGTTTAGAGATGCCTGGTAATTTTCCACAGAATTATAGTGTATTGTCGACCACAGTTTCAATGTACACACTTCATTATCAAGATAATGTGTATGTCTTGATAATGATGTCAAGGAAGCCGGCGATAAGATATAAAAAACTACGAAGAAGACTACAAAGTGACTTTTGTTCATTACGGAGGATATCGTTTAAGATCTAAATTAACCTGATGTATTTTGAGTACAAAGAAGAGTTTATTTTTTAAGAATTTTGGAAAACTTCAATGGACAGTCATGTTCACGAAGTATAACCCGTTGAAAAATATTTTATCGTGTACCTCATAGTTTCTTTAAGTCAATCTTTACTTTTCCGGGATCTTAAAATAATAAACTAAGGAGTACGGCACCCGCTGGCCCGAGAGATATTAATACTCGCGTTCCGACACTCGTGAACTTCGTTTCGTTCACAAAAATTTTTCATTCACAAAAACGGCTTGCGGCTTTCCCACCGGAGTGAACGGATTCATTCCTTTAAGTGCAAACCGTAAAACAGTCGACGGTGATGGCACGCCCCATAATTCAAAGTGTCTCCCGTTTCAAACGCTCATGTTGGAAAGGTTTTGGCGTGCAAACACCACCTGCCGCACGCAACATATTTGAGGTAAGACGAGGATGTAAGCAGTGGAGAGACGGCTTTGGAAGCCACATCCCCCCTCCCATGACTCGACTCCACCCCTTCCCCTCCCCATCTGCCTCTCCACTCCATCCAAACGCGCATTATTTCTACCCCCATCCTTCCACCTTCAACAATACACGCCTTCCTACCCTCTCCCCCCCACCACACTCCGACCTCCTCCCCAGCCACTCTTCTTCCTTCTCCAAAACTTGAGAATACGCAGTTCCCGCCCTCGCTTCCAGGAATTTGCGACATAATTTGCACCGCACTACCTCCACGCCAACTATTCTTTCCCGCCATCTTCTCCGACCCACTCACAGCTATGAGAGGCAGGGAGATAGACCCAGAGAGAGAAAAAGGAAGGGGTCGTTTCCACCCCATCCCCTCGGTCTTCATCCAGCAGAAGCCAAAAACTTTCCCCACTCCCGCCGAACCGCCGTCTTCTTCCCTTATGTCGGGCGAAGGGAGGGAGGAAGAGAGTATAATGGGTTCAGTTAATGCCACTGCGGTTTTATTCAAGGCTCTTCGACTGTAGCGAGAACACGGGACGCTTTTGAAAACGCCTTTTGGAACTTTGAAACGCATACTCAGACACAGGGAAATGTTTTTGAAGGGGAGCCAGGCAACGCACTCCTCATTCATCCCTCCCTCCCCCACCTCCTCCCGATTCCCGCCATTCCCTCCCACCCACAAAGAAAAGAAGGAGAGAGAGGAAGAAGGAGAAGACGTTTTATGAAACATTTCCTCTTAACGTTTCATTTCATTCCTCGGGAGAGCGCTTTATTTCAACCGGGCCGGATTTATGCGTCGAATCCCTCGCCACTAACCTCCATCCCCCACCGACAATCCCCTCACCTGTACCCTCTCCGCCTTCCCCGCACTATCTACCCTATCACATCCAAACGACTCCCGGCCCCACTCGCCCCTCGTCTGGCCGCTCGTTAGATTCTGGGACCCGGGAAACACTCCGCGGAGTCGGAGGAAGTTCCGAGAGAGAGAAGTGCTGGCGAGAGTCTGGACGGACCGAGGGCCGCATCGCCTTGTCCACACTCTCCTCGAAAATGATTCCTCCGGACGTTCGAATACATTCGGAAAGCTAAGTTCAAGCTCTAAGTTGGGCCAAATTAAAAGATCAAACAGACTCTCCACCGGAATCCAACCGCGATGCCTTGAGGAATTGGTAGCACAGATCGCAAATACATTAAACATGCATGGATATTTAACTTATCATTCGATTACTAATGCAATTTAGGTATTTATTCTTCAAAGCTTTGTGTATTAGGAGGGGTTTTCTTTCACCATACTTACGTACAGACTAAAACAAATATCGTGCTACGTGGCTCAGCGAGCAGCCCTGTGTTGGAAGGATGATCCCAAGTCACTAAAATGAGTGTGAGGGTGGAATGTGCTTGTGTGCACATTCGTTCCTGGAAAAAGTGCCCTCCGTTGCCAACTTTAAAATTCAGCGAGAATACGACAGGGCATGAGAAACCCAAATGAGGAGAGGGAAAGCACACGTGACCAAGCAAGGACTTCTCTGGTTGGTACCTCTGCCCATCTCTTCACCTTAACTCCACCAATTCCGTTATTACTATTCTTTCCACGCTCCTCCCATCTCCTTCTGTTTCCATTCCTTTACACGCCTGAGTTCAAGGAGCTTTGGCTTTGCGCATACCATAGTTTATGTATTTTTTCCACAGGGATTTGGTAAAGATTGAGTAATACCCGAACAAATCAAAATTCGTGTAACCTCCGAGTACAAAACTGTGGCATTTTTTGCGAGACAAGTTTAAGCATAAGTCAAAGCTAAGACTCATTTACCGAATCAGGTGGGACGAAAACTTCCTTTGCTCTCTTATTATTGACTCCTAAGGTTTCGTTTTATGAATTCTATCCAAGAGCAGCGTTACTTTTCCCACGATTTATGGTACTCTGTGAATCAAGGGCAGAGATTAGAGGGAAACACGCTGTAAAAGGATGGTGGGACTCAAAACCTGGTACTAGAGGAACTGAAGAAAGAAGAGTAAATAAACGGAGAAAAAACGAATTTCGTTGAAAAACAGAAAAGAAAAAGTTACAAGAACCCCCTAAGCTGAAAGCAATAGCCAATAGTGATAGCACCAATAACTGTGAATCGGCACACCAATTAGGCCATTGGGGAGACGGCATATTTCATAGAAGGAAAATAAATCGCAACTTCCAGCAAGCAATATTATAGACATTTAATTGTTGTAATTAATAATTTCAGGCGTAACATTGTGGAATTGTTCGATGATAAAATAATGTCTAAATAAAACATTGTGAATCCACATACTGCATTGAAATTTATTTCATGTATTTGGATTTACAAAGTTTTTTATCTTGACATTATTCCATCAAAAATTTGTTGGACCAAAAAAGTACGAAGGACGGAAGGGGCTATCAAGGCATAATGGAAAAGCTGGAGCTTAACTGAAACAAATTGAAGATGGAATGACCGAAGAATGAATATCAAATTGGCACATGTGGTACAAAATAGCCGTGGGACTTCACCTTAAGACCCTTGAGGAGAAATACCTTCGCAACAGACAAAGGAAGAGCTGTGTCTCGTCAGTTATTTATGTCCTCCATCATATTTCACGTCGTGTGGAAGACGATCCTGATAGGACGACGTGAGGACTTGCGATGTCCCCAACCAATTTGTGTGGGCGAAGGGGATAGGCGTCAGAATGCGACGGGGCGGAGTGCGTCCTGAGGAGGAAGGCCTCTTACACTCGGGAGATCTCGGGAGAAAAAGTGGTTGGAATTCCATGCAGTGGTACGTGCTCGGTCCGAATCCCCAATACCTCATCAACGACTCGACAAGGGTCATCCGTCCTCCCTCTACACGCACTCATTCGGATTCTCTCAACACCACACGCAATATAAACAGTCTCATGCCGCGCCACGGTGACCCATGTACGAGTGGCTACGTACATCGACTTAGGAAGTGGTTATCCCCGCTATGAAAAATAATCCCAATATACGACGACGCAATCATCGAGTATTATATTTCACTACGCTGAACCATGTTGGTGGGAGAGATGACGACTAAATGGACACAGTAAATGGAATAGTTTTTTCCTTGTAAATAGTAGCAGACAGTACCTTATCACAACAGCAGAAAATAACAAAAAACTTTCGAAGCTCTATACTTCAAATTATTACCTAACCGTCCTATTTATTTTTCGGAAAATATGAGGTGTATTCCAGTAATGTCAGGATTACTGAGGATGCACATGCTAAAACGTGATGCATTTATACGAAAATGTGGGTAACAGAGATAGAAGATTGAGAACAGAAAAAAAAGAGTACAGAGTTTTACATAAGTCTACGGAAGAAAATATTATAGGAAAATCATGAGTAGTGTTAGTGGCACAGCAAAATAATCAGAATGATTTGCATGAAAGAAGCGATTTGGAAAGTATTAAGTATTGAGATAAAAATGAATTATTATCGGATTATCTTTTTTTTCATCAAGTACTTGAGAAATGCATCGGAGCACGAAAGAAAGTTTATTTGATACTTTGAATATGGCATAAGTAGTTGAAAGGGTAAAGTAGAACTTTGGCGGGGATATTGAGTAAATTTTGATTTAGAGCATTTATAGAATATTTTATGAGTTTTCTTAATTACCTATCAATTACGGTATTACTGTTGGACTGGAAGCCCAATTCAAAGCCACGGGTCATATTTGAAAGGGCAAAGGAACTTGGTAATCAGGTGGTTAAATACTCGCCAAAATTTTGGAAAAAAGGTTACAAAGGAAAATTTAGAAATGACAGCGACGTAAATACTACACACATTATTTACAAGTACAACTTTAGAAAGACAAGCTCGAAATAGCAATGAGCCCCATTTTTGACACCGTAATATAACAAAAAACAGTCGAAGGGTTGTATTTAAAGGGTTATCCTAAAACAGGCTAACCCCCCTAAAAAACGCTCAGGCATATGCAAAATCATAGCCATTAATAAACAATATAATACTCTAAACCTACACCTGATGATGACGTTCAACGTCGAAACCTGGGTCGTGTTTTTAAATAAAGTGTGTGAAATTACAAAGTCAATTATTTCATTACATTTCAATATAATACTCTATCCTTCACTACTGCGTAATTGAAATGTGGTTGAGATTGAAATGAACATCGAGGCAGCCCAATAGTTTATATGCACTAAAAAACTCAATATAATATTCGCAATGTGCTAGAAATAAAATTAATTTTATAATTGGCAAGAAACTCGTAGCGCTCTTGAGTGGAAATAGTGAAACTTGTGTAATTTTACATTTCTCAGCATGTTAAATTATTCTTGATTTAAGGAACAACTCTTTAAGCCAAACGCTGCTTTCATGCTCTCATTATGACAGGTAGCAATTGCAACACTTCATATAGTTATTATGATTATAGTTACTACATCAACTCCACAATTTGCCTTATTATAACGTTAATACAAGTCTCGTAATTGAGTAAAATGCCTGAAAAATATTCCTCCACTCTATCATTAATTAATAATAGTGTATTGCTTATCCGAAAACTCTAATTTAACGCTCTTAAACAAGAAATATAACATATTTATCTACAACTCAATCTGAAACAACATCTCAATCAAGAAATATTGCTTTAGTTAATACTTTGAAGTGTGGAAGATGAATTAGACTAACTACCTTCAAAATATTTGAGGCACTGAATATTGAAAGCTAAGCTTATTTCTTTCATCATGGTTTTTTCTTATGTATGCTACCTGCGAGAAAAAATGTGACCCATACTGCGATGAAAACTCATTTTGTGGTCCATTCTGACGACATTTTAAATCGGGTTATTTATAATTCCATCAGTGGCAAAATAAGAACTGGGGTCTCACGGGTCTCAAAAATATTTGTATGATCACGATAGGAACTCGATACGCTCCCTACGTTTCGATCAAGCTTGAAAATGCTCTCACCCCCATAATCATGTTTTTCGTCCCGCTGAAAGATTCCAGGCCGCGTTTATCGGGTTAGTCAGCGAGCGCACCCACGGGGCCGAGGGGATGGGAGCCAGCGATGCGACCCTGGAATCCCACAGAATTGGTAAATTACGACCCCTGGAGCGACACCGAAAGATAGTACAAAGAGGGTCCACATCTCGTCGTAATCCTTTTTTACGAATTTCTTTCGCACATGGAGCGAAGATCGAGTCGGAGGATCAAGGATTTCAACCGAATCACCTACCCCCGATCCCCGTTATATCCCTCCGTGGTGGAATGGGGAAAAACCTCTCCACCCCACCCACCCGATTGCATTCCTGAGGACCCTCGGCCCACAATGCTCCACGCCTCCGAAAATACTCTCTCTCTTTCTCTCGCTCACCCTCTCTTTCCCTCAACCCTCCCAAGTGTCCCACACTCCTCTCCCCCGTACCCCTTCACCCCGGTTTATTTACTACCGCCATGTTATGAGGGACGTTCCATCCCACACACACACACACGAACACCCATCTTCCACCCCCACACTACTTGTTCCCGGAGAGCCTCGCCCTGACGAACGGTGTCCAAACATATTGGAAAAGGACACCCCCCTATCCTTATCACCTTCCCCCCTCACCCCCTCAAGGGACACGCAACAGCTGCGAATACGCACTTTTCGACCCAAAAGTGGGGAAATCTTAATGAGACTTCACTATCCCTAGTGACACAGTGATCAACTCAAAGGTCATTTTCAAAGGTGAAAATGAATCCCACTTGATGACATTGAAATGCACATAATAACTAATGGTAGTCCACCACACATTGGCTGTTCTTGCTGGACTCGGGGATTAACCACCGTTTAAACCCCCTGAGTACAACTAACGTAAAACTAAGTGCTCAAACAATTTACACCAGAGTAAATCAAGTCGCTACTCCACATTCTTCCTGCCACCCTTCATTCCATCCAAAGTACCAACTCTTTCCCTGCCTCTACAACTCGCTCGCCATACATTCTCTTCACTATGATTCTGTCTTCTACGTTCAACTATCACTCAATATGCCTTTTTTGACGCTAAATTTATATTTATTTGGTCCACAGGTTGGAAACTGTAGGACTCCCATCAGGTTTATATTCAAATAAGTTACATCTATACTTCAATCTATTTGCGGGGAGAGTTCCATGACAAGGCTCACTTCCTTATGGAAATGTTATAATTTTCCCCTTACTGACATAGAAATATTCGCCAAAATCATACCGAAGTAAACAATGAATACTCACGGAGGCAGAATAAAGTCGAAATAATCAAACAAATGCAGACATAATTGAGAAAATATTGTAAGAGAAAATGGCTCAAAAGCTTAAGAAGTGCAATAAAAAATTATGCCAGTTAATAAAAGTGGACCAAAACTTTTACAAATGAGGCAGAAATAAAATTTGACAAAAAGTATCTATTGCTAAAAAAAATGTTCAACTCCTAAGAACGTAACACTCAACTTTGCTAGAACTCGAAGAGAAAATAAAGGAAGCGACAGACAGATATACGAGGGTCATCCGGAAAGTAGTACCCGTTCGTGAAATAAAGACACAAAAGTAAATATTAACAAACATAAAAAATTTTATTTGAAAGAGGATACTTTAAACTACTTCTCAACATAATCTCCAAGCAAATTAAGGCATTTGTCATAACGTGTGACAAGTTTCTGTATTCCTGCTGCATAGTCCTTCGCCGCCAGCTCATTGAGATACGCGAGGGACCCATCTTGCACAAATTTTTGCATAATGCAGATGGTGTTTAACAATTTCATGAACAATTGTTCGAGAAACATTGGGAAAATGCTCACAGATGTCATCAATTGTGACGCGCCGATCGTTCCTCACGAATTCGTCAACTGAGCTCACCAGTTGGTCTGTAATGACAGACGGTCTCTCCGAACGCTCATCGTCGTGTGTGTTCCCCCTCCCCATGTTGAAGTTGCGACACCACCGCCGAACAGACGACTCGTCCATTACATTGTCTCCATACACCTCCTTTAATTGGCGATGAATATCACATGGGCGAACGTTTCTTGCATTGAGGAATTTAATCACTGCCCTCACTTCACAACTGGCGGCGTTCTCAATTTTTTTAAACATTGTAAACAATCACAGAAACAACACAGGCAATGCTAGCGTCACGCAACTTGGCTCAGAGAAGGCAGACAAGCCACTGAAGCTATCTGACCTCGTCCAGCGGCTACTCGCGTCGTCAGCACTTCATGCGGCACGAACGGGTACTACTTTCCGGATAACCCTCGTAGCAAATACGTCTATTAAAGCATACAGAGACGTATTGGATAGCATTTAACCTATAAAAATTAAATTCCATTATTTTGAGCTAGAGAGAGCACATAATCTATCATCAACAGATGTGTGGCAATTGGGATTTAATAATTCAGGGTATAATGGTACTTCGTTAACGTTTGAAATAATAAATAAGGAGAAGATATTTAGAGCGAAGATGAGCCCTCTACTTTCACAAACCGCAGGCATAGTCTGTCGTTTTCCACCAATTTATGGGGCTCAGAATCACTCACCATTTAATTGTTTCTGTGAATTTGCAGAGGCATCACTGGAATTTTGAACCCTCGACCCTAGGGTAAGAATTTGAATGGACTGGTTCGCCACGTCACATTATCTGACAAATAGAGTTAAAACGAGAAGTAATAGAAACGTGCGAGTTACTGATTCCACGCAGAACAATGCCCACATTTGTTAATCCACCACATTCCTACGCCACTTCTTGCCAACGGTTCAATTCGTTCACAAAGCGTACAAAATAGCTCGCATTTAGAGCAAAATTGGCTCTCCACGTGAATCTCTTCCCACGAAAAAGAATTTTCGTTTCAAATTATGTATTACCACAATTTACTGTTTTATTTACTCATTGTTTACTAGTAATTTTCATTGTTTTCTTATTTAAAAACCGAAGTTTTGAGGCAATTGGCGCGATACATTTCCCTGCATCTCGCATTCCCGTATGTGAAATATATTTAGAAAATAGTATCTCTTCAAGATAATTTTATGCATAGTGTAAGCATACTAAAGATACATTGTATTTACGGCAGAAAAAAAATATAAATGATATTATAGTTTAATACAGGGTTTCCTATCAGTAACGTATCTTTTTAAACTGCTATATTAATAATTAGCTGCTACGTTGCGTCCTCAAGATTTTATAGTATACAATCACTTTAATTTTCTTGGGTTATGAATAATTCATATTTCACCATTCATTCTAATTTTAGCCCTCAATGATGTTTTTTTAAATCGGAGTAGAGAAACAAAACTTTTTATATGAATTTTTGACCTACGAGACAACGGACATGGAAAAAAATTAAACTAACTCTACCTGTCTGATTGAAAGCGACATGCATTCCATCAAATCTGGGAAATAAATATACTCGAAAGTTTCCATCTTCTTAAAATTTAAATTGGCCACGATGCCGATATTAATATCCCAATATAAATCTTTAAGGTAGAAAAGAAAGTAAAAAGCAAACGTTTGTCATGCCAACATGCATTGTTAGCATATATCCTTCAACTTCGTGTGCAAAATCAACAAGAATATTATACACATACTGTAGATAAAGAAGTTATTACATTTCACAAATGAGTCATAGAGCATTTTTAGAGAAGTATTATTTCGTTCTTGGGGACTCTTGAAGATACATTTATCCAAAACAGAGGAAAAGGGGCGTATTGACATAAATAAAAAAAAACCCTCTTGAAGAGATTGAGAGCACAAATGAACGATTCCCACTATCGGCAAAACCAAGGGACTTTCACTGTAATCTCGTCCATTTTAAATTCGACGTTATAGGCTGAAATACATCTACGCGATCCTTGTAAGTGAGTTTACTCCCAGTACATCCCTTTAGCAGCGCAGAATTTTCTTTAAACCTAAGGTTTCGGCGCGTGTATTATCGACACTATTCAAAGCAAAGGCGCAAGTAACATTTGACAAAAGGGGGTGTTGAAAGTACGTGAACAAGAGACTATACATCATTACTCAAAACGCGCTCTTAACAGGGAGAGAGGAATTCAACCAATAGGAAATATGGTGCACCTTAAAGGGAGTACAAATCAACGACGCATGGCATCAAGTTCAAGCAGAGTGAAAAAATGTGGTAACTAGCAAAAAGCAAGGCAAAATAAAACAAAACTGCTCTCCTTAAAAATAAAACAGGTACTTATTAAGATTATCACAAATTGGGTTGCACTCCTGATATATTACTTCAAGTTAAAATTTCCAATCCTTTTCCATCCTGCGTACCGTAACCCCCATGCCCTTACATTTTTATTACTGCTAATTGATTCCGTATCCCGCTCCCGAGGAAATTATAGACAAGAATGCCTCATTAGTTTGCGACATATTACACGATACTCGCCTATTACTCGATAAACCTTACACAGAGAGGATTCTGAAAATAGGTTGTGATCCTTCCTTCCGTCGCCTCACTCGCTAATACCATTTGCGGTCTGAAATTAACTTTTGCTCGACCTATGGACGAACTTTTGCTATATAAACGGGTGTGGATAAAGTAAAATGTTCACGAAACAACAATCTAAAAACATTATGGGCCGAAGCACACCAACTTCAAGGGTTGCCAACCCCCCACCACCCGAGAGCCAACTTTTCCCGAGGGTGATCGGAGGGCGAACGGAAATTAAATAGCGGAGGGGATGGAGATTCCGAATTGAAATGGAAATGGGTTCAGGGGTCACCCATTTGCCGAAACACGTCCCGACGAGAAGACCCCCTCGAGCACGGTTCCCTCGACGGCCTTCATTTCTCACGGCGCGGCGGCGATTTGATACAACTCATTCCCAAATTAAAATGACCCCTTCCCCTCCGTGAACTACATAGTTAGAACGAATGATCACCACCACTGCGAAATTTCACGCAGTTCAATCCAACCTCATGTTATTTTTTCGTCCAAACGGTTGACGGAAACATTTTAACGAAACGACAATCGTCCACATTGTCGACAGAAAATAAATAAAAACACGAATTTCATTTTCCCGCAGGAATGGCATGGTGCCCACCTTTCGAAATCCTGAAATCAGATCCGCCTGACCTCGTCACTCAAAACAACACGGCGGTCGAGGGGGGCGGTTGGGAGGCGTCCCCTGACTGACCCCCGCCACACCCCTCTGTCGGTTCCCGAATATGGCTCCGTAAGTTGGGCCCGTTTCGTTTTTTACGGGAACAGCAAAACTCCATTAGGCACCCAAAACCAAAAGGCCCCCGCTTTGTCGTTGATTTTCCGGCAAAGCATAAAATCTAATTTCCAGTTTGCGCACAGGAGTGCGCGGGAGGCACTCAGGAGTCAACGCTCGAGTTTTGTTGCCCACGAATAAGCAAAGGGAAAGGTTCATTTCCAAACCTACCATCACGAAGTACCACTAAAATAAGGAAAAGAATGGGGGCTATCCTTATTTAATTTAAATTCGATTTTGCATGATTAAAAGGAGACGATTTAGGCAAAATAAAATAACTAAGGGTAAAAACTAGGGCCAGTTTTAGCCTATCGTGGATGTGTTCTGGACCAAGGTGCTATAAGTAGGTATTAGGGACCTAAGTAGAAGAGCTGCGTCAGTAAAATAAGCCTTCATAAGTAGGAGAGAATCGATGACGGGGACGTTTAGTAAGGGTACAAAGAAAAGGTTTAGAGAATACTATAATATTAGCGTGTCCTTGTGTGGCTCGGAAATATTATTATTTAAGAAAAATATCAAGTGTAGATTGGAAAATTTTGAAATGTGGGCGTCAAGAAGGACGGAAAAGCAAATTGGATGAAAAGGATACTACACTAGGAAGTGCTATTTATGGTGGGGTAGAAGCTGGGATTTGTTGGGATAAATCTAAAGGAGACTGAAAAGATGGATACGGAGCATTCTGATTGGCTATGTGATTGGAAAGGCTGTGATAGAGGAGATAAAGTTAGGCAAGCGATGAAGGGATGTGGGTTAATGGGTTAATTGCAAGGTTGTATATCAGATGTTTTATTTGGAGAGGCAAAGAAATGTATCGTTGCTCAGTCAATGTGAATTCAAAACCTACTTTAAGCAGTAGATTACAGTAATATTTTACGAACAATATCCAAAGTATAATTCTGGGAAAAATAATGAGCTAATTAAAAGAGTGGATCAAGGAGCTTTCATCATGTAGACTCTCCATCTATATATATTTTATTTATATTATCCTCTATTGGTATAAATAATTTGAGATACTTAGAGCAATATAAAAATTTGCGTTCAATTCGAATAAAGCCAACATTTTGTCAAACAAACAACCTTAATCGATACTGAGTCTATTCCAAATGAGCAAGCTCCACTCCTGAGTTCGTGGAATGTCAAAATGATCTTCGTTACATCTTTGTTAAAAATATTCATCTGAAGATATTTTCATGGCCGAGAGGTCAAAAATTAGGCAGAAAGGATTGCGTCCCGCCCGACGAATCAAATTACTCGAGGAGAAAACCCATAAAATGGGGGTTACCCTTCCCTTCCCTCTTGAATGCAAAGCTGGACGGCATGGAGGAAGTCGCTGAAGGAGACCATAGATTTGCAAAAAAAAACATTCACCCTACAATCTATTTTAAAAGTCTACGCAATCCTTTTCACACGTAAATAACGAGACCATGGCGTGTACCTTTGAGTCAGCTGCGAGTACCCAGCAGGGCAGTTAGCCAACTGCTACTTCTGGGAACTCTAGAAGGGAGGATGGAGATGAAGGAGAGGTTGGTGGAGAGGGGTTTGGCCTACTAGTAGACTGGATTAATGAACTGAAACAATGATTCCGCTCACCAAAATCACGATCCAACAATCTCCAGGGCGTCTCCTGATCAAGACTCACTCACTCACCTGCAATGAGAAGAGAAACAGACACACATTAATATAAGCTGCAAGACTTCAGAAAACGTGAAAAAAATTGTCGATCATTTTCTCATCTCTGGTCTCGCGCTGATTCAATTTTTCGTGGCTGCCGGCGCCCCGGGTGACACCCTGCCCATGGCGACGGGCGGATCGATTGGTGTCGCCCCGAGAAACGACGATCCTCTCAGGAAAAGCCTCTCAAACGAAGCTCTGAGCCAATCTAAAAAACGTGAAAATAATTGAACTTCTATAAAGATGAAGTCTGAGACTACCTTCCTCAAAGATATTCTAGATATTCTTACTTCGAAAGAAACAATAACGACAATCAAGGCGTCAGAGTGCTTTCAGAACCCAAACATGAACATTTTAAGAAGATTCAGAGAGCAGCCTATCTCCATTTTAGAATCATAGTATCATTGCCCAAATAATATTTGTATTAAGGGGCAGCATATATTTTCCCGAAACATAGAAGATAAAATGAAAAGCCCATCACGTCAATTTAAACAATTAAGCAACGAATTGGATGAATTTTAAGATTTGATGCCCTCCCATTTGTTTTGATTCATAGGACTTTCCTTTCAATTACGCTTAACTGATTAAAATTTCGTCGTATGAGATTTGATTGAAAGGATTATTTTTGAAAGCCACATCGATGAGCTAGTTACCATAATTCACATTTCCCGAAGGGGCGTTGTAAGGATTGACAGGTAAAATAAATTACCCAAAAGGTAGTAGCACAGACAGGAGTGGTTTTTTCACGTTTGTACACCGCCGCTTACAATATACATAAACGCCTCTTTTTCGGAAAAATACGTCAATCATTATTTGAAAAAGTTAAAAAGATGAGAGTAAAAAAGAAACTTTACACTTCCACAATTTAGATGTTATGTAACACAACAATAGTTTCGATGCTGCGCATCATCATCAGGTAACATATATCAACATTTTTTCTACTTATATAGTCTGGCTCCAAGAGGGGAATAAGGGAGAGGAGAGGGGGTAAGGTAGGGTGAGTAAGGGAGAGGGGGTAAGTTGAGTGCAGATGCAGCAACCTATTAGTGGGCTAGTTTATGCTAATTAAATGAAGAACACAATATAACACTCCACCGTTCTTAGAAATATGGGCGGAAAAAACACATTGTATTCTACATTTAATTAGCGGCGTGTCTGCTTACAATGGCTTCGATCTTTATTGAGGGACGGTCGATGATCATCACTGAGGACATTTGGATTATAGAACACCGTTCATGCCTCACAAAGAAAGACAACAGATTCCAATTCGCCAAACATCTCTAAGATGGAAATCACACCAGTAACTTCACAGCAGACATTCTTCACACTGAAATAAAAGGACGCAGGTTGAATGCTTTGGAGGAGCTGGAAATTTGGCAATCCCTTCAGTCTGGCAGGTTTGAGGTGGTCAATGAAACAGTATACCTCTCCCGTTCCCCCCTCCTAAAATTCGTAAAAGACACCAATATCTCTCCGCACCAACCCCACCCTCACCAAGGCAGTGATGATCATCGACCTTACCTTAATAAATGTCAAAGAATCGTAGACAAACACTAACCCTAATTAAATGTAGAACACAATGAGTTTTTTTCCACCGCTATTTCTAAGAACGGTGAAGTGTTACATTGTGTTCTTCATTTAATGATCGTTTAATAAACTTAAACTTTTACAAATTTGAGCCAGTAACCTTCCAATACATACCCTCCCCCTCCTCTAAACCACTAATAGACTGCTTCATCTAAACTCAACTTACCCCCTCTCCCTTACTCCCCCTACCTTACCCCCTCTCCTCTCCCTTACTCCCCTGCTGGAGCCAGACGATATAAGTTGAAAAATGTTGATGCACGTAACCTGACGATGATGCGCAACATCGAAACTATGGTCGTGAAATATTAAATCTTTATTATGGAACTGTCAAGTTTCTTTTTATCCACACTTGAAGGAATTCTACAATATGAAACTTGAAACCGTTATGTTTAAGGTTAAAAAAGTCGATTAAAAGAAAATCGTTGGAAAAAGTGTATCAACATACAAGGAGATTATGCTGAAAAATGAAAATGAGTTTGAAAATAAAATTGTTTTGTTTATTTGCAAGGTCGGGAATTTTTCAGAGTACCCTCGCAAAAGTTGAAATTCTATTAACTTGATGGAATTATACTCAAGTATTGCTAAGATTTAACCATTGAAAAAAAAGATATAGTTCCTTATGGTGATACTAGAAAGTTTGAACTAATGCACTTTTAATGATCCGCGTAACTTTAGCAAAAGGCCGGAACGAGTAAAGCGAAATTCAATATTTTAAAAGTCCTTTACTTCAGAAAATCTACCAGTTAAGGTAGCTTTGGATGAACATAACTACCAAATAAATACCTTGACTCTCCTAGAAAAGCATAGCTCAACATATTACACAGCAACAAACCCCTCTTCATCTCCGTATACTTCCTTCCTATCTCCATCCCTTTCAACATTCCTATCCTACTCCTTCCCATTCCTGGTTTTTCTAACATTCTCCCCTCTCCCATATTCTTCAGCATTCCTCTGCCAATCAATATGCTTTGCATCCATTTCTTCCTGTCACTTTACGATTTCCCCCAGCAATCCCCTCTCCTTCCCAACCATATCTAGCACTTCCTCAATTGTTTCAATTTCTGTTGACTCTATCTTCTCGATCTTTTTGCACAACCACATTTCAAAAGCCTCCAATCTATGCCTATCATCCTGCTAGAAAGACCTATGTTTACTTACCAAACATAATTACGCCTCATATCAAAATTTCAAAGAGCTTTTTCTTTATATCCTTACTCAACGTCTCTGCCATCAATTTCCTCCATGTGAAAGGTTTATTGCTAAACGCAATTCTTCTCCTTATGTCCCTAATACTTGGACCATTTGGGTCCGAAACGCCGAGATACGTATACTGCTCCGTCTGCAAAATCCTGGCATGACTGTATTTTAACTACCCCAGTATAATTAATACGTAAATTTAGAACGAGCCTGAGCATGAAATTTTTTGATACAAAATCTTATCAGATAGTTTTGGCTGGTAAATTTACGCTGGTTCGAGAATTTTAAGTGACTGAGACGTTTCCAATAATATATTTTAATACCGGATGAAACGCCACCCCCTAAGTTGGGTCATAAAAATGATTCCCTTCATTTGTACGCGTAAATCACTGAAAATAAGTTATAGGAGGTGAGAAACAGAGAAAATATTTCCTAAATCCTGACCCCGCATCTCGAAGCTGGATAAAACTCACAAGACGCCCACATAGAATCATATAATCGATATAAAGAACATCTAAATCCTTTTTACATGATGCTCTACTGAGCATGTTATATTTTAAATACACACTGATTTCAAGAATTAAATTTTGGATTTTAGCTTTGAGGAATAGGCCCCAGGTCGGTTGAAAAAAATATGAGGCGAAACATCTCGAATAAAAGGAAATTGAGGTTGCTAATTAAGGCCATTTATAATCAAACGTACAAGTGTAGACACTTGCAGAGGGATGCGGAAGGAGCTGCGCCGAGTCTAGAATACGAGTACACAAAGTATCCAAACTATGCAAAACGGACTGAATGACTCCTTATTTCACCTTTCAACTAGCTACCTCAGCCTTATAAGGAAGATTTACCCCAACTCACATCCACTCCTTCGCAGAGGGTCGTGCAGATATTATAAAACCGCACTTTCACAGCCTTTTGTTTTTATCTTTTTCTGCGCACTAATTAATGCTCCCAAGTTAAACGCCGTCTCCTCCCCTCCCCCAGAAGCCCACCTGCCCCCCGGAGGCCCGCGGGTTAAAAATGCAGTCCGTCCCCTCCTCACTCGAATCGCCCGCTCCCTCCTACGCGCGGGATATTGCACTCATAAGTCGGCGTGCCGTGTTTGCCCGCGCCGGACTCTCCGCAGCGAACCCAGCCCCGAAACTTTAATCTGCGGCGGAGGATGAGACGGTCCTAAAGGTAGTCTACCCTTACATCCATTCTCAAAGTTTGCCGAGGACAATTCATGTGATTCCAGACTACTCAAAGTTAACCCGGTCGACACGTTCCTGGATGAAATATTGTACGATGAGGAAATAAAGATACACACCCAACAGCTGCTCAAGTCTTTATTTGCTAATAACCGAACGAATCCTTTTCTAATTATTATAGTTATTAACTAATCCCAATTTCATTTCTGTGACCGATTTCCACGACGCCCATGCTATGTATAAATGGCTGGACGAAGAAGCAATGACGAAAAGAGACATGAGGCTAGGAAGTAAAGGGTACAAGCTATTTCTTAAAACTTTTATTGATGAGAAATTCATAAGCAAATATTTATAAAGCAAAACGTTGCCGAAGAATCGCGCTGTTAGGTATCATTTCTTCGTGATGGTGAAGTAGTTTCAGCATGTTAAGCGAAACTTATTGTATTTATTTCAGTTCAAAAATATAATAAATAATATAAATTCTTTTAACAACACATATATTATGATTTTAACAGTTACAGCGTACATTATATATCCAGGTCCTGTTTAGTGCTCTGCTGATCTAGTGCATTCAATACCACTTCGTAATTCTTTTATTTACGTTCCAAAGGATGAAAAGAACCTGTCAAAAGAGCTGCACTTTGATACAAATACGTATATGACTATGAGACAAATTTCAAAGTGTCACAATGTATTTCAATAGCGAGGAGTTATGAAATGTGCTTTTAAAATATGCAAAATACATTTTAATACGAATTTAATACTTAGGAAAAGTGTATAAAAGCGCGCGGTTTCGTCAAAATTGAGTGAATTTTTTGCCCCAGATGACTTTCGTTAATTTCGGGACCTTTTTACTGCAATTATTAATTCTTTGGCTCACGCATGCATAAACCTTTTGGCTTGAGTGCATATAAGAACTCGCGGGATAGTTCTGCTACCGTATCACCTGGGCACACTCACTGGGAGAAAATTTAATGGGTAAAAAATGGCGTGCCATGACGCGACGAGGCGGTCGGTCGGAGGGCCGGGCACTTCGGTTTTCGGACTGCACTCCACAAGCACACGCCTCACCGACGACGCACGCCACCTTTCTATTGCCTGAGCCACACACACGCGCGTTCCTTTAAGGGGAGAACTGCGACTCGACTCGACAGACTCCCTCTCGAGGGCTATTTCCGTCCCCCGACATCGTAAAGGGGGATCCATTATTTATTATTTAAGCACCCTCCTCTCCCGTCCCTCCCCGTGTCATTTATGTCCGGGTGGGGGAGGGAGCAGAGGGAGGGGTAAGCGCGGAAAAATAATAAAGAAAGGAGCTTAGCACTCAAAAGAGTTTTTTCTCTCAAAGACCAGTGTTCGCGGTCGCCATACGAGTTATCAGTGAAATTCCTCTTTGTAGGTGCAGAGCGGTGTTTTGGAGGAGGAAATGGGACAGCCGTATTTTGCAGTATGATTCAAAGATTTATTTAAAGTGTATAATTAAATTGACATAAAACGTACCGAAATCTATAGCGCATAAAATATGATCGAAGAAACATCGGACGCAGATTGCAAGGCGTAAAAACGAGAGCTGATTAATATTTACGGCGTAATTTGTAATTAGAGTATATACAGTTTTTACGCGAGAAAATTTCACCTGGCGTATGAACGCCACATTAAACCAAAAACTGAGAGTTTTAATACAAATGAACAGGGAATTCCTTTCAGCATTTACAAATAATATAACTCCTACGCGTTTTAAACTGGTTTTCGATGTAATATGCTCAAATTAATTATGCAAACACCTTATCGAACTGTTACAATTTAACTAAAATGCCATAAAAGCAGTCGCAAAATATATTAGAAATGGTTAATAAACACCGCAATTCTTCAGGGAAAATTAATCCGATCGCCATTACAGGAATGAAGGTAGAAAAATATGAAAAGCGTAAAATTATTTGATTTTTGTTTCAAGTTTACATTTCTGTGTAATTTCTTTTCAGAGAAATATGCTCTACTCCGTGTCCTTCTTGTAGTTTTAATGCACCAAACAAGCACCTTAAGCGAAGAGCAAGGAACCACCACTACACCATTCCGGTGGGTGAATGCCCTATACTATATGCTCAAATCATGGCCACAATGTATAACATACACGGTGAACAGTTCCGATAAAATATGTATTCAATGATTATCGAAATACCCGACAAAGGTTCAAGCATGGTTATTTACTCATGCAGTGGAGCCATGAAGACTGTTCTACAAAGACTGATCCTACAGCTTTCGAAATATGTCATTCATATGACCCAGAGTACTGCGTCAGAGGTGGTCATTGTAAGTTTAAACATGCGTGGGCAAGTACAATCCAAGAGTAAATAATCCATGTCTCACACTACATCGGCAGATAAGACAATATTATCGCAATGAAAATTTATTTCATTTGTCAAAGAGATATTTTCCCTGACTGAAACCATTTTTATTTCCAAAAATTAACAAATAGTACGTGTCTCTTCATCAAGATATTCTTATCCATTTAGTTTGGCTAATGTACTAAAACTGCCTCATATTCCTTCTTTTGATGATCACGGAGACGAAAATCTGAGAAAGAAATTCGTGTTCGTTGAGTCACAACCATGATTTGTTTTGTGAATCATTTCCTCATAACTCAACACGTGACTTCGGTTCATACAAGCGTGTAACAAAGAAAAAAATGAGAGGCATGGTTCCCATTGCGCTCATCCTGTCATTATTTTGCGAGTTCCATTCATTATCGAGGTGCAATGCGGTGTGCTTAGCGTTGGCACTGTGAAAAGACGGAAAACTAAGCGCCGGTCCTGTGGATCCGACACGGATATCCACTGCGGGTGGGACGCAGCGATGAGCCTTTGTTGAAGCGTCAGGAAACGACAAACGACAGAGAACGACAGCGGGTACACATCGGTGGCTAAGCATGAGCACCCTATAGCTTACTACCGGGGGAACGGGTAATTTTACATTGTAAGATTTTCCGTTAATTATTCGGAACACGTCAGAAAATTACGAAAAATCATTTGCAGCCGGTTTAAAAAAGTCACACTTAAAATTTTCCCTTTATGCACATACTCTTTTTGCTAAGACTTGATTCCAATAAATACGACTTCACTACTCATTATAGTTTTCGAAGGGGAAAAGGTAAAACTTTCTAAATGATTAACAAAGGACGAAAAATAAAAGCAAGGCAATTAATTGTGACGTGGTTGTACCCAGTTACTACAATTTGTAATTTTTATTTTAAAAATCATCATTTCGGTGGTAGAATTATTTGAGACCGAGACCGCCGGACCAAAAGGACTGCGGATTTAAAAAATGCTTTTACAGGTATGTGTTGCTTTAGCGTATTATATGGTATCGAAATTTTTATTATTAATGGTAGAATTATCTTCCACCAGTTGATTCGTAATGACTCCACACCAGCTAACCTTATTTTTTAATCTCACTGGAAATATCGGTAATTATCTCAAAATTGTGCATGCTGAACTGCCAAATTCTGTTTATGATATCGCAAAAAACGTTTCCTGGCGTTAAAATCCGTTCTACCGGTTGTTACCGTAAACTGTCAACAAAAGAGATTTAAATATGTAACTCCCGTGCTTCGTGTAATACCTATTACGTCTGGGGAGCTTACAATAAATCTATAACAATGAAATAAGATGGTTTGGGAATTAAACCAAAGTCAAAACAAGGATTGTTCGTGAAAAGCACGTAAATAAGATGTTAAGTCCCCAGGATCCAAGATAACATTGCAAGTGCAGTTACCATGCAAACCTTTTACTATATTTGCGTACCCTTAGGCTCTTAAAAAAGTGTTTTATGATTTTTCATGATCGAAATCGTTCCTTCGGTAAAAGAATAATGACATTTTGAGAATTAAAATCCATTTACCCCTTTTAAATCTGAACCTTAAGGTTTGAAGATATATTTAAAGTAAAATGTAAAGAGTAAAATACCCGGAAATCGCACTTATATCTGACTTGATATAGTAAAATCACCAAAACATCAGGGTGACGCATTAAAAAAGTTTAGAATCATCAAATATCAAGCGAAGAAATACATACTAGAATGGAAAAGTTATGAATAGGGGTTACGTGTAAGATTAGTTAGTCTTAATCTAAAAAATATATTGACCATTTCATATCACGTTCATTTTGATATGAACAAGATAGTCGAGAAAACAAGTACGATTCACATTAAAACCAATATGGATGAGCGGAAAGCGTAAAATGATTACGGATAGCCTGAGATAAGGAGGCGATGGGAGCATGAAGATCACATGCATGATATTTATTTTTAATTACAAATTCATCAATACAAATCAGGAAATTTTCATGCCGACAGAGAAGGAATAAGTTGTTCTTGTCCCGAAATCAAACCGGTAAGCAAGGCGAATGATGAAAGTTAAAGGAAATTGCCTGCTGAGAAAGAACGTTAGAAGGAATTCTTACTCCCCAATATTTCAATAATTCCTTTAATTCCCAATCATTGTACGCATTGGAAAACACCGTGTAACATTTATATCCTTTTCTCTCTATTTCATTTTCTATTATTCGAAATAGAAATACGAGTAATATGACTCCTAATTCTATTGCATGATATAGGCTGAGATATAGCCTAATATTTTGTAACACTAATGACTCGTACAAGCGTTTTCGTACACCCTGTTAAAAGCTTAAAAATTAAAACTATATGCAGGGGTTCCTCTCCTCTCCTGTGTACTTTGGAGGGGTGGCGATGGTATCAATCTGCACCCGACACAAGCCACCCTACAACACTCAATTACCTCTTATAGGTAGGCATTATATAAATATGTTGCCACAAAATATTCATACAATGAATTATCTTATGAATGTATTACTTGTCAAGTATTACATTCATTGAAAACATGGATGGCCGGCCATATTCATCTTAAATATTCTCGAAAATTGATGAAGGCTCCTTAAGTACACGCTCGAGCTTAATTACTTCATTTTATGGACCATTAACGTCAAAAAGGGTACAGCAAAAATTAATATTTAGCCTTATGGCCATCATGTTTTGTTTAATCTACTCAGCTTAAGTGTGACGCTTTCTTATTTGAAAATCGAGAATACAATTTCCTATTCTGTATTTCAACTGATAAAAATAATAAAATGAAACTGCTAATATCGTCTGAGTGTCCAAAGTTCGAACTTTCGCGGACTTGAGATTTTGTCCTTCCACGACAACGCCCACCTATTCGTCAATTTTTAAAAATCCATATAAACAGCGCCCTATCATTAGTTTCTCTATTTAGTGACCAGTTAATCTCAAAATCAGAATAAGAATTTAATCAGCGTTCATTCATAAAAGAGCGTCTTTTTTATTATTCCTTTAGAACCCTTCAGGAAATAAGGAGAATGCACCAATTCCTCAAAGCGAATGGCATTTTGAATTTGGGTTCAACATACCTTGCATTTATGAGTGATGTGAGTTTAACTCGTTCAAAAGTTTAAGAGTAGCCACGTCCAGAAAAGCCGATTTTTGATAGCCCCGTTTCAAACGTAAATTTTCGTCTATTTTACATAAATAAAAATGTATTTCGACAAATTTTCAGAAGTTTCATTGACCGATCGACAATGTACAGGAAACGTTAATTTTATCGTTTCCGAAAGTTGTAGTTTAAATGATTTTTTGCCGTAAAAATAAAAGATTTTCCAACCATTCAATGAAGAATTACCAACCCTATCTTACACACGTAAAATATTACTGGCATTTAGCATTACGAAAAGAGCATTGAGTAAAATTTTGGTTCAAGAATATATGACAGAATGAAGATATTGGCAAGGAAGATGATAGACATTGGTGCGATGCTGCGAATCAATCCTCGGAGTGATGAACCCTGACGATTCTATTTTTTGATTATCATATGATTCAGTTCAAAATGAATTTGGCATACGCACATGCCATATGTTCTCAAAATTGAACGGATTCGTCACAATAAAATTAAATAAAAATATATAAAATAATACCCTGAGATCCCTCTGATCTTAAACAAGCAGCAGGTATCTCTTCTTCTTAACGATTCGAACGTTTCAGATTCAAATATGAAATTCATTGATACCTTCTCAAATACACGAAAAGAAATACAAAAGCAATAATTGTTACATGATTGGAAGGAAGTCAAGGTCTCTTTAGGAAATCTTCGAAATAAAGCACCGTTTTCTCAAAAAAATCACCGGGAAATATTTTCATAATAATCACAAAAATAACCCTAAATGTCATCATACCCTTCTTTCCACATATTCCAGCCAGCGAAGTACCTCCCCATCGACATTCTCACCCCGATGGCTTCACAGAGGAGCATGCCGTGAAGAGGGAAGTGGGAGGGGATGGTGGGGTGTGGGGGCGGGAAAGGGAGGAGATGGATATCCCGAGGGTTGTACACACACGTGTGGGAGGGGAAGTGGGGTCGGTTGAAGTGGAGGGCATGGATTCGCAAGATGAATTGCAAATGCAGGGCGAGAGAGCGAGAAGAAGGGAGGGGTGCCGCCTTGAGCCTCCCGCCTCCTTCCCGCG
Source organism: Hetaerina americana (assembly GCF_022747635.1). NCBI lineage: Eukaryota > Metazoa > Arthropoda > Insecta > Odonata > Calopterygidae > Hetaerina > Hetaerina americana. Next base: position 462,942 of record NW_027286070.1, read on the forward strand.
CCGCCCCCGGCCGTTTGTTTGCGCCCTCGTCCTGTAGCCGCGGTCTCTCGCAGCGGAAGAGGCGGAGGGAGCATCCGTCAACCTCACCCCCCACTGCCCTTCACCCAACCCTTTCATAAAATCGGGAGAACGGGACTCATTTCTGTCTGCCATCGACGAAAAGGGGTCGTCGCCGTCGCTGCGTCCTCAACAAAAAAATACAACGGAAGCATGACCATGGCGGCCACGTTTGCTAACGTTGGATTCTCTAGTTTAGTAGAATTTCCTTATCGACTCCTTAGAAAAGAAATCTCGAAGGAGTGAAAATATTGTTTCAAAGAAAAGAGTGAAAGGGATTTTTATTATTTTAGCTGGAACTTGCTATTTTATATCAAATTACAACTATCATAAAACCTATTATAATCTATAATGGATGAGCAAATATCCGTGAGAAATTGCATACAGAATGTGAGACGTAAATACCATAGGGTTATAATTATGTATCACATGTGAAAGTAGGTTACGCAATACACGAAGAGATTTAAAGGAGAAATGACGATATAAAACGATTAGGAGAACTATTAATGCATAAAGTGTTTAATGTTTGGATATTATCGAGTGAAAAACATTTTTTTTATCACCGTTTTAAATGTTTAAGTTTACTTGTTAGGCACTCTTCTTCATTATTCCGCATCTTATTTTATTAATCGATATACGTAAGCACAAGTTAAAGTGCTATAAAGGAATGTAGGAGTAGTGTCAGGATATAAGAAAATAAAAACTACGCATAGCTGCCAATAGAGATAAGAGCAAAGTTATTAAGATACCCTGAAAATATTCAGGGACTCCGGAAGGAATACTTGAACGTACAGAGACTCTAATAGCATAAGAAATGACATTTACGAGAAATGGAAAAGCTTAGTAAAAGATAATAGGCCAGTCAGCTTAGAAAGTAAATTTCATGAGAGCGAGTCCAGGGATACAAGATAGCGAGAGATAATAAGGGCCAAAGGAAACGAAATTGATCGAGGTAGTAGGAATATACATTATCCCGACTGAAGATTTCAGGGGAAAATCGAATGAAGGTAATCTCTTAACTGATCCTGAACGCTTATAAAGAAGGTATTTCTCCTTAAAATTTCCTTAGATCGATGTTGATGGTCATTCTGAAAGAGTGTATTGGAAATAAGGATAAAACTAGCTGTATGTGATAACTATAAGGCAATAAGTTTCACTCGTTAGAGTCATTTTTGATTGCTTAGCAAGGACAACGCGAGAGAGATTAGGATTAGCCGCAGGACAGCATTAGTGAACACATTTTCGATAACTAGAAAAGCACCTTACAGAAGGAGAGAATTAACTGAAGAAAACTGAACTGGGAAATACTGGAATAAACTGAAGGTCACGTATTTGGCCAGGGTGTTAGAGAAAAAGAGGCATAGTAGTGGGAAAATTTAAAGAAGGATTGCCTAAACAGAAAAGGTATTTACAAAAATAAGAGGGTTGTTGTTAGGCACACTAGGTAAATATATGGAGGAAAGATAAAGAAAGGCTTTAACGTGGAAGATAGTGCTTTATAGTTGTGAGAGATGCCCCTTGCGGTAATCGGATGAGCGCAGATTGAAGGACTTGAACCCTAGATGTGGCAGAGAATGGAGGAAATAAGTTGGACTGAGAGGAAGATAGACGCTGAGCCTTAAATGGGCAAAGCGATGAAGTTACTGGGCGAAATCCGAAAGAGGCGGAAAAAGTGGATGGAGTAAATATTGAAAGGTAGTGTGATGTTGAATGCGGTGATAGAAGAGTGTGTGTGATAAGCGGGTTACAAGGAGAGAGTAGGCTTTCTGGACAGCATCACGGCAGGCAGACGTTACGTACAAAAGATGAAAGGAATAGTGTAGAAAAAAGTAAAAGGAAATTCTTGTGATACTTAGATATAAGTAATAGCTTGCGACCGTCCAAAACTCACGTCGAAATAGGTAGAATACCTTGAATAGAAACATGAAAACACTCATGATTGTTTATTTGGACTGCTTCTGAAATCGGTACTGCTGACGCGGATGAAAATGGAAGGAAATTCACCGTTGGATTCCTTAAGAAGACTCTGGAATATCCAATCGTAACTATGGTTGCATAACAAACTCTTTCTTTCTGAAAACTGTAACACGATCCCCACTCTGACTTCGATTTCCGTTAACCTGCCATCACGATTTCTATGAAAACAACTCCACGCAGCGTCCTGTAAGGGGATATACTTCCATTATTAAATAAATATATAGTAACTTAATTTATAAATCATCAACAATCATCTACCAAATTACAATAAATAGCCATAACATAATCATATATATTATTACAGGAAAAAATTGGAACACTCAAAAGAGAACGAACTCGAGGCAGATGAGATAATTTAAAAAACGTCGACCTTGAACGAAAAAAGGAAAAGGTTTATACACAAAAAATAAATGTTTTTGTTAGCAATTCTGAGCAACGCAGCTGTCTGAAAACCAAAGACTCGTGGTTCATTTCCATGTTATGCTAAACGCTTTCATAGCTGTGCATTCCTTTCTGTCCATTTCCAATAAAACCCATTAATTGAGTGCATTAATACATATACGGTCAAGTGCGGCCAATGAGAGTTGTTTCTTCACTAAAATGTGGGTATTTAGTTCTCTAGTTAGGGGTATTTGGTTCTACAACCCTGCCGTACGCCTCGACACCACACTCGAGGAGGAAGGCAGCGCTATCGAGGGCGGCTCTTCGGCTTCTGGCACAATATCGCCTAAAGAACTAAACCTGAATTTTGATTACATTTTATTGAGAAAAGGAAGAAAATTACGCATATTCACGCAGGTTCTGTGTCGTATTAAGATTATCTTGCACGTTATTTTATGGCTTCGAAAGTACACACATAGATAAGTGCATCAAAATGCCTCATCGAGCGATCACGATATTACAAACTAGTGCGCGATGATGGGGCTTACGGTTGTCGCGTCAACCAAGTGCCCATTTTGTCCTGGGTGTGTATAATTAAAAGCGGTAAATGCTTCTTTACAACACAATAGCAGCTGCTCACTAATCTGGCCTTGATGAAATTCTAACGTGACTGATGGTTTCAGGGGTAACAATGCTGAGTCGAATCATATTAGAATTTTTAAATATAACTTTGCCATTCCAGTGTATTTTCTTAAAAACACAGCGAATATTATTTAACGTACGGTTGAATTGCAAATTTATAGTTTTTTAATTTTAAATAATAATATTTTACTTCAATGACCAATAAACTTCATAAATATATGATGTCCCTGCCAAAGAAAGTTTAAAAATCAATACGTTTTAGCTGACAGATTAAAAGTCAATGAGAAGAGGTTTGTTTGTAAGTCTTCTCTCCACTTGGGAAGAGAATAATGCAGAAGCACCGCTCATAAATTGAATATCGTACAATACTTCTGCCCTGATCTTTTCTCGTGTCAATAAATATCGCGAAAATAAATCCTTAGATAGTAATCAACGTTGCCGAAATATCAATATTGGAGTTTTAATCTTCCTGTTGGTTTAGATACTACACCTTTCTGATAATCATGATTGCCAAACAAGATCAACTCGTGTTCAACGGCCAACAGTACTCGTATCTTAAGCAGAAAAACTAGGAGTTCGGATCCTTATTTTTGTCATTAAAGGTCACTATTTTTAAATGTAATTATTTTTTACTTTACCATATGACACCACTTTTCTCATTATGAAGCCTAATTCTAGCTCTCTATTGATAATAACTTTGTTTTACATTTTATACATAATTTTCTTCACATGATACCTAAAATGATGCTGCACTTTCATCCTCAGCAGAAAATATTGATAGTTTATAGTTATTTCATCTCTTTCCTTCACCTCCATAAGAAGGAAAGGTTTTTTGAGACTGGTTGACTAAAGTCGAGTTCAGCACTAATATTCAAATTTATCGTCGAACACGAGGATATTTGCGAGACATTTTTATACCTTTAACTATAACATTGGAAGATTTTTTATTAAAATGAAATTATTTAGGGTTTTCCATGGACGTATTAGGAGAAACCTATCATGGCAAAATATTTGAGAGGTGAATGGAAGCGGTATCTCTGAAATAGCGGGAGAATGCGATCGCCAAAAAAACTCAGCATACTCCTCGTAAACTCCGACGGGACATTTCGAAAGTAATTTTATTATAAAACTAGAAGTCTCCTTTTCTTATTAAAAAAGATAAAATCAGTGCCGAGCTGTGACCTATTAAAACGAATTTTAAAGTTTTTGAAAGTTCACTACAGTAAGTAAAAGCAATGCTGTCGCACTCAATTCGACGCTTGCAGAGGTTCACAAATTTAATACAGCATTCTAATAAGATTACGTTTTAATGCGATTAAATATGAGTATGGCCTCATCAAGATAAGGAAATGCAGTTTTAGCAATTATGAAAGACAAAACCTTTTGATAGAGATTTCAATGTGACTGCATTCTGGGCTAAAATGGCCAAATGTAGTTTTTCATGGCACCTATGGTTCAAATTAAAATTCATTGATTCTATTTTCAGTTAATCAGTGATGCACATTCATTCATCAACAATAAAGAGAATGAAGGGTCTGCCAGAATGAAATTCCACTTCCTTAGTATAGTCTTTACACTATGGAGTTTATAGTTCGTATTTGTCGCTTTTCCCAGACACGGAATATACAATGGTTCCAGAGTAAATGTCTACCGCAGGAATAACGTTAATAACTTTTCGTCACCTGTTACCTTCAGCTGAAGTACGCTGAAGTATTAATAATGGTCGCTCATGACTAAAGGACTGAAAGATTTCACCTCGGACTTGATTATGCAAATTTACGTCTTACGACTTCTAGCCGGAACACGAGCTTAATTTTGCGTTCATTGAGTGCACTGTAGTTGAATTCGCTCTTAGAAACTTTCCTCACTCCCAATTAAATCTTATTTAGAACTGTGTTCCTAAGACTTTATATTCAATTTTTACAGTGCCCAAAAATGGAAGGGTTCATTTAACGGTGCACATGCAAGTTGAGCAGTTAATTCTCTCTAATAGAAGTTTTCTCCTTGAACGACTGAGGCCGCTCAAATCTAGCCACACTTGTGCCGGAGGAAAGATTAAAAAATAAGACATTTTCATTATGTTCCTTGTGAGAAATGTACGTTTCTTAAAACATCCGCTGGTAAAAGAAAAATCATTCTAAAAAAAGATAATTAGGATCTTAAATCGAAAGAGGAAGTTTAGCGTTTCGACTGTTCACTAAATACTTTAAATCCCGAAGCCCAAAATAGAGGACCTGACAAACAAGGTTTTTGATTAAAATTTTTACAATTACCTATTCTCAAAGGTTTTCAAAAATAAACATTCCGTTGTAATTACGCGATTATATTTTCACCTGTCCCGAGCAGGAATATTTTAGTAGCCACGAAGAAGTTGCTAAAAGCTCACTAGAAAAAAAAACTTTTCCGAATTTTTAGCACATTTCACTGTCGCTCGATTCACAAAATTCCAAGTCATACGTTTTAGAATGAACGAAGCATAGGTTGGTTCCAAGTGCGGCCGAGAAATCAACGCGACGGATAAAACACTTTCTCTTCGTGCGCACACCATTTGTCAATTGTCACGGCAGCCGGGAAGTAGGGTTCGCAGGCGGTAGGAATAGTAATGCCTAGAATTCCCGCGGGATGGACTGCCACGCAAGGGCCATGCTGAAAACTTGATGTACGGACACAGGATGGGGCCAACAGCACCGGAAATTTCGTGAAATATGCGTGTGCCCGGAGCACGCAATGCGGTGAAGCACTCGACTGCAGCATGGGCGACATCTTAAATCCTGGAGCCAAAGAAGCACGGGGGAGATAAATCAAAATTTAAAAGGTATTTTGGTAATCATTGATCTGCTGAAGGTGAGTGGGAAGCTGATTAAGGCGGGTACTTGTACTGCAGGTGATTTGAAAATATTAATTTATTTTTTCAGGAAAAAGTGTCGATATTCAATGACACTAATATGCATTATTGAATATAATAATGAAACCTACTTAAATTGACATTTAAAGTACTTCTATGACAAATCTTTTAGAATATAGTCAACAGTTCAAGGTAAAAACGGTCTTACCAATATGAAGTCACACGTCACAAGATCCTTATGAAATTCAATTAGATGGAACGCTGACAAATATTTTCCAGGCTAACAGCATCTCGGTGAATGAAAGTAAACCAGCATCTTTAAGTATTTTATTTGGATTTAAAGTAATGGTAGCCGCTTTTTTTTCAAATTAGTCGAATAAATGGACCATACGTCAAAAGACAATACCATGGCCATCGATGAGACGGCGAAAATGTTCCCTACCCAACTAATTTTGTTGCCACACTAAGAATTTCTATGAAAATAGTGAAATGGAGCAGTTTAATGAAAGAAAGGGAAGATTCCGACGACGTCTGACAAAGGCCAAATCCACGATCCACATCGCCAAATTTGACACTGGACTAACCGATCAAAGGAAATAATAAAAGATATGGATTTTGAAAAGACGAGCGCATCGTAAAATTCCTTCTTTCCTCGGTGACAATCTGGGAATGAGGTGAGACATTATTCGGAGAACGAAGATTCATTTAAGACTTGAATGAGGTAAAAGAAGAATTGACCCTAAGGAGTATATAAATGACGTCTCACTCCATCAAGGGACCCCTCCCTTTGTTCCTTTACGACTTTGCCAGGGGCCTCCCTGCATTCCCCCTCCCGCCACCTCCCTCCTGGACGGCGGTCCTCGGGTCACCAGACCCGGCGCTGCGGCCACCGTGCTAGCGAATGAGACGGAGGTGGGCGGCAATATAATCCTTGGTGAGGTTTAATTCTCACTTACGATTCAGCGCCCTTTGATTTCTCGGACTGGACCCGAGGAGAAATTTCTTTTAATCCTACCCCAGATGGGAGCCCTGAAAGGAGAGTAGAGAGATGGAGAGGGGGCGGGGGGGGATAGAGTGGTGCGAGGAAATGAAAAGTGCCAGGGGGGAGGGGCGAGGGCGGTGGTCGAGAGGGGCGGGGTGGAGGAGGGCGGAGAGGGGGAAGTTTGGAAGCGGCGACTCACTCTTTCGACGGCCTGACTACAAGTACCTACAAACCGAGTCACCCCGATTTCAGACCTCAAATGTTTGTGGAAAAAGTAAAAATTCTTGAATACCACATTCGTGGTTTTCACGTTAATAGATTGGGATCAAATAATTAGACTGAAACGACCTTCTGAACATTATAGATTCATAACAAACCCTCGTTTCCTCCATCAAATAATGTTTCATAATTTCATTGTAAGCCTTGTATAATTTGAAATCAAAATAACTACTCAATAATTATTTGAAATTAATTAAAGGTATTAAAAATAGTGGAATACATACATTCTGGAGTCGAATAATTCAACCAAATAACATTTCATTGGCATTAATTTTTTTTCAGATAAAAAAGTTTATATGCTTTTAAATAGCGGATTTCCGGATTCCATAATTTTCTGGCATCCATTTTAAATCTTAATCTGAGACACAATTCTGCCAAACGTAGTGAAGCCAAGACTACATCTCTCGTTTCACGGGGAGACATTTGAAAATTCTGAGACTAGCCGTCATACATATTCATACGTGCCGAAGTGATGTGTGAATCGTGCATATTTTTTACAAAAGCAAAAGGTTATGATAATCGGTTAAACACAAGGTAAAAACAACAACTAAGCAGTTTTATTATATAAAAAATTATAAAAATTGATATACCACTGTCATCCGCCAGAGACCATGATGAAAAATTGCTATTCTGGAAAAAAAATCAGGAGAAAACTAACTTGTGAAAAGCGTAGTTTTTAAAACTAAAACATAACAGCTGTATTCAGAGTCGGTGTAATTTTCAGAAAATTTCCTGGGAAATACGATTTGAGGGAAAACAACCTCGAAAGAATGAGCACTGGTTAGGGAAAAGTGGAGCACTTGACGTCAACCTGACTTCGGGGTCAAGGAGTATTGGGTGAGCGGATCTGATTAAGAGAGATTCGCACCGGGGATCTTGGTGAACCCCGCAGTAATAAACAGTAGGTTACACTTGCTCGACGGGTGCGCGCACCAACACCCGAACCCTTGTGCGACTTCTGCCCTCTCTTGACGGCCGGCTAGGAATAGGATCTGAGAGAGGGGTGGGACGGGAGGGGGGGAAAGGGCACAAAGTGAGCGCGGTTGGATAAGAGGTGGTGCGGCATTGGCGCCTTTAGGGATCGGAACGACCGAGGCCGCGAGGGAAAGCGGCCCCTTTCTCTCTCTTTCTCCCTCCATCTCTTCTCTTTAGCGCGGCCGCCGGCGGCTCCACCCTTCGAGACGCAATTTCCCCACCAACACCCTCGCCCCCCCTTCTCCCGAGAAAGATCTTTTGGCGGTCGCCCTCGCGTGCGGTTTGAAAGAGGGAGGTAGAGAGTGAGAGAGAGAGAGAGGCTGAGGAGAAGTTGAACCTTTAAAAGCCGCGAGTCAATGAATGCGGGGATTGGGATTAGAAATTAATTTCACCGCCGCCGTTCCGGGGCAGTGAGTGAGTGAGTGTTTGTGCGCCGGCCCTTTTAATGAAATCGGTACAATGGCCAGGAGAGGGAGGGGGAGGGACTCAGAGGGCGGTGGGAGTCCATTCATTGTGAGGGGTTGAACGCCCTCGGCACGTGATATGGCGGACGATGATAATAACGCCCAGATTTAAGAAGTACCGACCCTGGAACAATGTCGTGGAGAAAGAGAAGGTGCTTTCTCCCCTTCACTCTCTATTCCCCTCCCTTTCTTTCCCACAGGCAGCAAGGAGGGTGTGAGCGAGGGAGCAAGGTGGATGGTGAAAGTCTGGTGTTCAGTTGGCTGAAAAAAGAACACGTGAACCGCATCAATGTTTGGATTACACAAAACGAGCTAGGGAATTATAATGGAGCATTTATGGCTATCCTTTTGTAAGGGTGGACAGGATTGATCCGGAAGGGTTCTTGGAAGAATCAGGGAAACAATGGGCCGAATAACCTGCTAAGGGGAGGAATCCCTTCGCATACGCCCTCAGTCACTTTCACCGTTGACTCTGGCTGAATCTACGCAGGGGTGTGTTGGAATGGAGTTATAACCTACCCAGGTTCAACTCTCACTAAGGAAAAACACTACCCAATGTCTTTAACCTAAATGGAAATGGTTGTATCATTAAAGTTAAAATACTAGGATACTATGCCGATAGAATGTAATCAGACTTAGAGAAAAGATTAGAGTTCATCGGTCTGGTACTTTTAAGGGTTTGGTAGCAGCCTACAGGCTATGGAATTATGATTGAGATAGAATGCTTCCATTTTATTCATCAGTTTAATTAAAGAAGTTTATTTATTTCCTGAATTAACCTACTGAAGGATAGGTAGGTCAAGGACGATCTCTGAAAACCACTACAAAGGGCGAAGAATTTCTGGGTATGAGAAAATACCATTATCCCTACACTGCTTCCTCCTCCGGCTCCTCATACATTCTCCCCTTCACTTCATACCGCTCTAAGGACCAATTCTTCATTCATCCCTCTTCACAGCATAAACAGCCCCCTCCCATTTATCACGGCTTAATCAACACCCCATTCCACCCCTCAGCATCTCCTCTCCCATCCCTTGCCCCACCATCCATTACATCCATACGAGCGTCATTTTCGATTCTCAATCCAATACGTGGTTCATAATCCTCCTTAATTAATGATTAGTTAAAAAAATTGCTAATAGTTCTCGAGAAAATTGAATAGAAACTGAAATAAGATGGCAGCGACATAGTTCCTAGAGTGACACGCCGCAATGCGAAATGCCTAGGGCGTCATCGATAGGCTACGAAGCGATCGATCTGATAAATCCTGAAAGGAGCCTCGGATACTGTATTAATTACATGGAAAGCGCACGCCGAGCGCTCAATCAATCCGCTCTCTCTCTCATCTCAAGCGAACGATCCCTCCGCGTCCTCCCATCTCCAGCGGGCGTCTCTGAATATCCCCTTCCCCGCCCCCACACTGCTCTTCGTTCCATGATTGGCCGCTCCATCAAACCGACCGAAACCGCTCCGAAGAGGAGGGGAAAGAGCCAAGGACTGCTCAAACCACGCGACCCCCTGCTTCTCGCACCCCACCCCCCAAACCATCCCCCCACCACACCAGTCAGCACACCGTTCTATACCACTCGCACACTCACGCACACTCATTCGCACGCACTCACGAGCGCACGCTTCAGATGATTCCCCTTTATCATTTGCATTCGGTGCGAGGATCCTCTCCGTTCTCTCTCCGCATTTATGCGATTTTTATGAGAGTCGTGCTCGATAAAAAAAAGGGACCCGAACAAAAGGAGATCGGAATGGAACGGGGAGGGAGGATTTATATATTTTAAGTAGTGCCCTTTCTCCAGAGAGGCTTTCCATCCCAGGCCAATCAGATGGCACCGCCCGCCCGTCATTTGTCCGAATCAATCTCATCTATCCATTCGCCAACCGCGATCACAATGATTCCTACCCGACCGACCACCTTCAACCCCCCCCCCCACTCCCCCCTTCCGCGTTTTCATTTCACAGAAACCCTTCCCAACCTACTATCGCCTAATGAAACGATCAACCTCCCACTTCTATGGGTAAATGCATGAACACGTACTTCAGTGAACACAAAAAATAAGAGGAAAAAAAACTTGCGTGGTGGATTTTTTTTACTATTTTTTCCAAAAAAATCCCGTTCGTATGAAGCAATGTCTAGAAGTAACCAAATGCTATTACTACGGATCGGAAACATTTCCCTCTAAAAATTTACGCCATTGACCAATATAATATAACAACACCTGGTGTTGGAAAAGTGTACGTGTGAAAAAAGGATAGATGAAATACAAAACAAATAAAATAGACGTGACCAGGATGGGGTAATACGATAAGCAAAAAGAATAACCGCAAGTTTTAAAACGTGATGATATTGAGAAGAATATTTGAAACGGGGGGAAAGATTAAACTGAAGGCTCTGTGAGGATGCCCGAGGGACGAATACGAGTAAGTGAATAGACCAATTGAATCAGGATGAAGTAGACTGAATAAATATAACACTATTATGCAGGCCAAGTGAAAAGGTATGTTGGACGGAAGAAATAACAGGTCCCATAAGGGAGTTAACCGTGGAGGACTGTAGAATAACAATATGGCTTTCCATACACACTGATGTCGATAATTTCAATAATTTTCGCCAAACTCACCAAAAATGCTGAATACTTTGATGGATAGTTGGATGGTGTTTTTATTTCTCGTCAGATATGCTTCGCGTTTAATTTCTTAAATCGTGTACGATGGAAAGGAAGCAAACGGAGAAAATTCTCCAATAACCACTTCGATTGTCTTTCGCTTTTCCAGTTCCGAAGAGAGCACATTAGACCGTTTCGTCCCCTCTCTCAGCGCATTAGAGCACATTCCGCGGAATCCTCTCGCTGACCCGTCGGCCCCAACCACCCCCTAACCCCTTTCCATCCATCCCGACCCCCTCCCCCTGCACCCTCCCCTTGAGTGTGCGCCTCCGAAAATTCATTAAAGGAGTTATTTTCATCGTCGTCCTCGGTCCTCGTCTCGAGGGAGGATGGTTTCAGCGGGGGTGATGGGGGGAGGATGCGAAGGGTGAGCCCTTAGACACTCCCTCTTGTGACTAACGGGGTGTCGGTTTAGGGCTGAGGGATCAGTCGTCCCCGTTACCCTGGTGTATGTGAGTCCTCCTCCTCGCCGTCAGAGCCTCTTTTAATCCATGGGGGGAGGAAAAAGTGCGAAGGGATGCGGCAAGAGGGAGAGAGAGAGAAAAGGGTTATTTTCGGAGGGGACGAAATCACGGCGGGCGCATGGGGGATGGGGTAGGGACTGATTCCAATCGCCAAGGATCCGTCCTTCAACTTACCTTTAATTCCCTTCGCTCCCTATAAACCTCCTCCCACCACCACAAATCTCCTCTCCCACCTCCTCATCCGTCCCCCCCTCCTCACAAAGGGGAGGCGGAGGGTCGAAAGGGAAGTGGTGAGGGAGGGAATTTGTTTGAAAATTGCCGAGCAAGTTTTGGCTCAACGAGCCAAAATATGATCGAATCGGCGCTCTGCGTCAACTCGGTCATATTTTTACTTTCGTTCAGCGTTCAAAACTACAACATTATTTACGTTTCTATTTGACTTTGTCATTTTATTCAAAGACAACCCACTAAAAACGTCATGTTTCAATACTTATTTTTCAATTCCATCCGTAAGTTTATCTTTCCTCCAAAAACACTGCAGGATCTGTATTATTCCAACACCACGAAAGCTTTATAATCGAACTGTCAGCTCGTAAACATATTCCAAACATCATGCAATAAGCATAAATTGAATAAAAATTCTTTATTTTGTCATACAGTGGGAAATAATAAGAACTATGAATAATAATTCATATAATTATTCATAGAAATATTAATTGTTTAAGTATAATAACAGGTTTGATGATATCAATGAATGAACTTAGTATTTTTTCACACAACACACTTTATTTAATTAAGTTTTATGTGTAAAAAAACAATAAGTTCACTTCATTCATCAATGAGATCATGAATTTTCACAAAGTAGAACCTCAAAACCATCTAGTTCGTACCAATTCATAATTACTAACCGTTACAGAAGGGAACATAAAATATTTTATTATAATCAACAATACCTTACTCCTAACGAATTCCGTGTTAACGCAGAACCCAAAGTGCAGCATCCATTTCATAACTTCAATTAAAATACAGCTCGAGTTCCCAGCGGCCACTAGACCTTGTTTCCTTGCCGATCTCTCTTCGTAAGAAAATTAGGAAGTAACCGTACCCCTCTTTCCCGACAATACATTTCACTGAATTTTGTTTTCCTGGCCTCGTTTTCCCGTAACTTAGCTTCCCGTACAATGCACGAATTGCATGCATAATTTTTATGATTAAACCTCTTGAGAAACCGAGACTGAATTAAGCGTTATGCAAATGAAGTCGGGTCCGTTAAAAGGGAGACTGCTTCATGGATCTGTATCTGCGGTTAACATCTGGGAATAATTCACTCCCGGCTATTTGTGTTCCAACAAAAATTGACTTCAGGGAGGATTGACGCTCCTGAGACTAATGCCTATTTAAATATAATCGCCAGTGAATATATGTCATCATCATTTTATAATTACAACTCTAGCTAGTTCGGAAAAAAACCTAATTTGCTTATAAAAACTTTCTGTCCTCACGCTGTGAAAAACGATACCGAGTCGAAAACAACCTTTTTCAACTTTATCTTTCCACAAGAGTTTCATTTTGCGCCAACCGCGGTTTCATTACCAATACGCCAATATTAATGTTTTAAACATATACACAAGTATGTTTGAGGATAGAATTTCTGAATATATCAAAACAAAACTTGCTGGTGATAGTAAATTAATTTCAGTTCAAATTGTTCTCTGTGGTCTCCAGTGTGAGATTTTTAATTCTAGTTTACCAAATACGATACATATATATATATATATATATATATATATATATATATATATATATATATATATATATATATATATATATATATATATATATATATAAAATATCTTTGAAATGGAACGCTCTTCGGCGACACACAAATATATAAAAAACACAGATGTAGATTTTTAGAATATAGAGACACAAAGAAAGGACATTCACAATTTGTTATTTTACGTTTCGACAGCACGGCTGTCGTTCTGAAGACGACAGCCGTGCTGTCGAAACGTAAAATAACAAATTGTGAGTGTCCTTTCTTTGTGTCTCTATATTCTAAAAATCTACATCTGTGTTTTTTATATATTGTGATATATATATATATATATATATATATATATATATATATATATATATATATATATATATTGTGGCATTCTACTATACAAAAACCTTTTAAATAAAATCGATGCAGTCTTAACAAGAAAAATTTGCAGGTGTTTTTCTTTACACGCAGAGCTCTTAAAGAGCAAGGAGATGTCAGATGAATGGAAATTAAAAAGGAAAAGAAGTCTCCAAAAGGAGAGACATAATTACTTAGTTTCCCTATTTTTAAGCCTGAATCACTAGAGGACAAGAAATACTTAAGCCTGCCAAACTGAATAATAGTGTTCTATTAATTTTTCATTTAATTCCGACAAGCCATTGTGGTAAGATAGTTGAAATATTGTCGTGGTTTCGTAAGTAATACCCTGCGACTAAATGCATTGAAACATATCACATTAGTAGTACGAAATTTTGGTTTGATAGGTGGAATGTACAAGCTCACCCAGTAAGTTCTACGACGTCTTGAGTGGCACACATAAGGATGGGGTTATATGCATATTTCCATTTTCTGAGATGCCTGAGGTTTCGCTAGAAGATTATTAACAGATAAATCACACGGGTGGAATGAAGTTGCCAAGAGACGACACTCAAAATCGAATCCGTGCCCTCCAATCACCCTCCACCATCACTTCCTTCGCCTAACGTCGCGCTTCAATTTCCCGTCATTATCAAATGTTTCTTCCATGGGATCCACGAAATTACACCTAGTTTAATCTTTCAATTAATTTTTTTCATCTAATCAGCACGTAGACCTGAACAATTCCGAAGTTCGTTGGTTCAGATTTTACTTCAACTGCTAACAATATTCTGTCACTCGTTCTATGTTTACCACACTTCTTCCTGCCTTTTTGTCTAAAATTACAGCAACCCTTTGCTGGCTCTATCCCCCTCTTCCATATACTCTGAAACTATCGCTCGAGTATCCAGCTTTATCCTTCCATCTCACCTCACAGACCCCTAAAACATCTTTATTCCCTCACTCCATCTCATGCTTATTATTTTTTGACTTCCCTGACCTCAACATTGTTCTAATATTACAGCTCCCCAGTCTAGCTGATTCGCTAGAATAAGGAATTAAAAATTTAAAGTCCTACTCTTAAAAACATCAACCCTCTTATGTGTCTTCTGTGCTGCTGATGTCACTTTTGCTTCGCAAGTAGTATCTCGTAAGGTGACGACCGCGGAAGCCATTTCCGTTGCCGGGCGCGGCACTAGGCACCGTTAGCCGCCCCGGAGTGCCACACACGTATGAATTCAAGGGATGAATAATTGAGATGCTTTCTCGTAGCCCCCCTCAATAGTATTTACAACCTAACGCCAACATTAAAATGACCATCTAGCTGGATTCAGAAGCCTTTTCCAGCCACCTCACTGAGAAACAGACGTTGCTAATACTACCTTTCAACTGGCTCCTACCTAAGGCGTGACTGGTCTTATCAGGAGAACATGTCGTTCCTCAAGCCAGTGCGGTCTAATGGGCATCAGATGGTGCAAACTCTTCCAAAACGTCAAGATTGTAGCCTACAGCGCATTCCTACGACAACTCCTTCGAGTATCCTAGGAATCTGCAGCCGGGTGAACGTTAAAAAGGAGGGGGGATGAAAGGGGTCGTGGACTACTCCTCAACGACTGCTGCAGGGGGACGAGTTAATCGAGCCGTGAACTCCTCCCTCCCCTCAAACGTGGCCCATCCCCCTGGACAACCCTGCATGCGACTGCGGCGAGTAAACGGAAAATTAGAGCCATATTTATGCACGTGAACGGCTTTAGGGAGACGGTCTGAAATGCGGGTCATTGAAAATTGATGAAAGGTGGCGAGTAGGAGGAAGGAGAGGCGAGGGAGGGAATGCTGGCCGCCAGGGTCCCCGCGACAGACCCGGGGAGAACGCCTTCCGGGGACGGGAGGGGGTGGGGGTGAGTAGAAAAGGGGTCGTGGGGGAGGCGGTGTAGTGGCGAGCGGTGGTTGGGCTCTTTGAAATTTAAGAGCGTCGCGGAGTAGGGAATAGCGGTTTACTTCACCAGTGGTCTTATTCTAAAATGCACGCTCAAGAATTGGCTCTAATGAAGGCCTACTTTGCCGTACCGAGGTCTCACGGGGGGGGGGGGGGGTTAATAACAGGAGGGAAATAATTTTATTTATTTTCCCATCAGCATTCGATTCTAATTGCAAAAATGCTGCTGGCCAAGGTTTTTGTAGTCGTTGCCAAAAGCAATTGACATAAAAGTGGGATGAGAATAAATATATAATAGCTAATATTAAGAGTATTTTAGAAAAATACCCTAGTTGACCTTTTAAATGAGAGTGACCAAACTATACGTATTTTCAACTGTAAACATTAATAAATTACGACCTAGTTTGCGATCTTTAGGTGCACGTCATTTATTCCACTCTCCTCTCCCTTCAGCTTTCTTATACCTTACTGCTCTAGTGTGAGTGAGTGCAGTGTGTATATACTCGTACGTGTGTGTGTGTGTATGTATATATATATATATATATATATATATATATATATATATATATATATATATATATATATATACATATACAGGGTTCGTCCGGAAAATAAGTGTACTGAGCTCAGGAAAAAAAATTTATTACACTTTTACATATCTTAAGCTAATATTCCTCAAAATAAGACCCTTGTGAGTCGATACACTTGTTCCAGCGGCGTTCCCATTCCTGGAACGCTCCCGCGAAGGCATCATCGGAAACCTCTCGAAGACACGTCGTCACGGCCTCTTTGACGGCGTCCAAAGTCCCGTATTGCGTTCCTTTCAAACTCCTCTTTATCTTCGGGAACAGAAAGAAGTCCGGTGGTGCCAAGTCTGGGCTGTAGGGCGGGTGCGGCAGCGTTGCCACGCCGTGCTTGGCCAAGAAGTCCGACACGACAAGCGCGGTGTGAGACGGCGCATTGTCGTGATGCAGCCGCCGGATGTTTTTGATCGCTGGCCGGACGTGGGGGACTCGTTTTCGTTTTTACACTGCTCTGCTATCATCCGAACACTAAGACAACGATCAGAGTTCATTACATCGCGAACTTTTCGCACATTTTCGTCGGTGAGTGTCGTTGATGGGCGTCCAGGCCGTGGTTCGTCGTCGACCTCTTCTCTGCCCTCCACGAACATCTTGTGCCACCGAAAGATCATGTTTCTGGACATGGCTGACTCCCCGTAAGCCTGGTTAATCATACCGACAGTTTCGGTAGACGATTTCCCAAGCTTTACCGCAAATTTGATGGAATAACGCTGCTCCAAAAACTTCGGCATCGCGTTCCGTGACGTGGGTCGAGCGTGGAGGTTCGCGTTAACAGAGCTCCTCACTACACCACAGCTCAGAGCCGACTGCCTTTTTCAGCGTCGCTTGCCAACATACCCCTCTTCAATCGCAGCCCATCAGAGCGGTGCTGGGCGCGCCTGTAGCGGCGGGAAAAAATCAGTACATTTATTTTCCGGACGAACCCTGTATATATATATATATATATATATATATATATATATATATATATATATATATATATATAATTACAAAAGACTACCTTCAGAAACGACATCAGAATATAAAAACTTTGATTGAATCATTTATAACCAGAAACACGGAGAAAGGACACTTACGCAGGTGAAGTTTGGACGGCACGGCCTTCATCATCAGAAAGCGGTTCTCAAGGGAATAGCGGCGGAGGATGTCTGTGGGGGGTTAAAGGGGGGGGGGGAAGTGTAAGGGATGGACAAAGGGTTGAGAGTTGATGTGTAGGTGGTTATTGGAAGGGTTACAGTGGGCTGAGTTGAACCCGGTACGTTTAAACAACTGAAACACTGAGATATGCGCCATCTCGTGTGCCCTCGTCTCAATACTGTTTGCAGATTCAGGAAGGGTTACATCACCGAAACAGAGAATCAGTCATCAAAAGATTGGTCGCGGGGAGCAGTACAAGTAGGAATGGAATAACTAAGGAAGGCAGGAGATTTAGCGAGTAGTAGTAGCGAGTAGCTGTGGATATCCATGCAGAGGGAAAGGGTGGTCTTCACCCATGTAGAAGGAAGGACAGAAGAGGCTGAATATGATACTTTTTTAAGTTTTTCTTTGTTTATGTGTATAAATGTTTTAATCAAAGTTTATATTCATATATATATATATATATATATATATATATATATATATATATATATATATATATATATATATGTTTAGACACAGATATAAATATATATGACCCCGGCCCCCCGGTCAGTAGCCCCTGAGTAGAGCTGGACCCCTGACCTGAGGGCCCGGGTTCGATTTCAAGGAAAGCCAATCTGGGAACCTGCAAATCCAACCAAGCTATGCGATTTTTCAGGTACCTTATCTTCCTGGGAAGCCATAACTGGCACAGGGAAAGCATCTAGCCCCCCTACCCCGATGTTTGAATTTCACACGCCGTCGATCCTAGTACTGGGTGAACTCTACCATCACCTACCAAACCGACCTTCGGGTTGATTACTGTGTTTATGATTATATAAATTTATTGCTATAGGTATGTGTATTCTATATATATATATATATATATATATATATATATATATATATATATATATATATATATAGGGTCCGTACAATAAGTATCGTGACGGGTACGCTGTAGCCTCAACGGAGCGATGGATGGGGATCCGACCAGTCGGCTGGGTAGAGGGGTCCCCTACCACCCAGGCGCACTTTATTTCAGTCACCACTGGGCATGTGTTGAGACAGGAGGTGGATTTTGTGACGTGTGGTTGTTTGTGGTGTCGTCGCGCCAGCATGGAGCCAACCGTCGAGCAACGCTACGCTGTGAAGTTTAGCGTTAAACTCGGGAAATCCGCGTCGGAGACGCTTGAACTCATTAAACAGGCTTATCGGGAAGATGCCTTAAGCCGCACAACAGTTTTTGAGTGGCATAAAAATTTTTAAGGCTGTCGAAGACGAGCACCGCGTCGGACGCCCGACGACCGCTCGAACCGATGCTCAGGTGGCCAAAATTAAAAAAAGTTTGGGGTTCTGACAAGAGTTTAACCATCGCCCTTATCAGTGAGGCGACCGGCCTTTCAGTCGGAACCATCCACACAATCGTAACAGAGGATCTTGCGATGAGGAAAGTGTGCGCGAAGCTGGTGCTGAAAGTCTTGAGCGAGATTAAAAAACTGTGGCGGGTGGAAATTTCGCAAGAAATTTGAACTGCGTCCAGGAAGAGGAACATTTTCTCGACAATGTTATTACCTCAAAAGGATTGCTCAAAAGGAGCTCAAAGGATATCGGTTTGACTCCATCGAGGGGGTTCAAGAGGCGACGTCAAAGGCTCTCATATATATATATATATATACATACATACATACACATAGTAACAGTTAAATATCTTCCAATTCTTTTAGATAATGCTCTAATTAAAACATTTATTGAGGGAGAATTTTAATTGTTAATGTACTAACCCTTTTAGCAACAATAACCAAAATGAATAATATAACCTTGAAGAAACCATTTCATAGGTTTACTCAACCAACAACAAATTTCATTTAACATGAAATTCTCATTCTGTTTATTTCCAAAGAGGGAGATGTTATTGCTTTTTTTTTGGGTAAGCATTTTCACAATTTTCTGCTCAAGTTCACGCATTATGCAAGTTTCCGCATTAGAATGAAATCCCAGCGTTTTGCCTTCTCAATCTTTCCTTAACCAGCAGAACGATCAGTGTCCCATGGCTGGTTCCTTTGACACCAAATGCTTGGAGGCCCGTCTACTCCAGACCCTTTTGATTTTTTTCTTTTTATGACGCACCATTAATGTGTAATTATCCTTTTGCGTGATTTCCAACTTCCAATTACATTTAGAGCATGAGGCTTTCAGCTAAATGGCGTTTAAGATGTAATTATGATTCTTGAAGGGTAGAGTAGTAGCAACTTTATTCGCTGTACTGCATCTGAAAGAATATTTTTAGTGATTTTTTTCAGTATTTTTTGCTCTTACCTTCAAATTAAAGCATCCAATTATATGATTTTTAATTCGAAAAAGCAAATTAAAAATTTATCAATTTTACTTAACCCAGAACCGTAACATACGCAAATGAATTAAATTAAGGGGAGCTAACTTTTTGATTTAATAAAGGTTCGAAGTGGCAAATTTGTCAATGCTGGACGAGTCATTCAGACTACATCAAGGCTGAAAGAGCAAAACATATTATTATCCGGATTCCGCAGACTATGAACAAGAAATACCCAGCAGCAACCATATTGTATATTAGATAAGCCATTCAAAGGTGTAGCAGAAGGAGCATAGGAAACTATTTAATCACGGAGGAGCTTTCAATATATACATTTTAAGATATGAAGCCATTGAATCCTTTCATTGTGAGATGTTAATGAGGTCGTTGGCATAGTTCAATCTGCTACACTGCACTCTTAACGGAATGTGGTTATTAAGCCTCATCGTGAACGGGTTAGTTCCAACTGAGCGCGCACCCATACGTGGTCACATTCCCACATTCAAGTTATTGTGTTACAGGGAGTTCAGACACGATAGTCTAGAAAGAACTATATCTAGATAACTGTCAATATAACTTAGTTTTAAAGGGAGTATTGATTTGTTTGTACATATGGATAACCCCACAGAGTTGAAATTTATTGAAATATACTTGTTTCATGAAATTTATCTAGTTACACCTCGATATTTTTATAACACTAATGCATATTACTCATAAAATATTCATCTGTCGATTGTGAAGGTTAATCGCAAAATTATTTTTTGAAAAAATACTTATTCGGACTTTTCGTACTTCCGAAATCTTTACTTGTGTACCTGTAATCGATTATTTAGCGTGAAGTACACTATGGTATTTGCTCAGGGAATATGTCTGAATTACATTTGTTCGCTCAGATATTTAAATTAGTACACTACGGATTTTTAATTTTGTAGTATAGCGACAAAATATAAGTAATGAGAAATTTTGTCAATGACTATGAGGGTATAGAAATAAGCCACACTTTAGAAAATGCCTTGAGATGTGTCTTTTTGTGTTTTTATTCATTATTTCACATATTATCATGAAATATATCCCTCCACGGGAATTTATGAAACAAACTAGCGGAAATAATTTATTACTACTGGATTGTAGATAATTGTTTTTGCATTTATGCTAAGTAAAACTACACCGTTCATTACAATAATTACTAGCAAGATATTATTACATTATTGTACTTACTGGTAGTGCATTACCATTGTTACCACTTTTACAATACATGCAACAAAATCATTGACCAAATTATTCCCTGGCCATTTTACAATTTTTTTACGAGCCACCCTAGGGAAAGGTTTCCTGGAAGCTACATGACGGGAATATTCCACGACCTTTTGATTGTATTTTACTCTGAAACGTATTTGAGTTGACATCTTGTTGAAATTTTGGTGACAATATTTGTGATGATAAACGGCATAAAAATGCTATCATTTCGAATCCGTCTTCATGTGGACTTTATTGGCATTGCTTGAACCTGAAGTTTCAAAAACCAGCACTAAATATGAACGCAGCCGCCGCTGCCGGTGGAAGGCGGTTCTCAGTGTCACGCCACTACAACCATTAATCCAATAGCTCTTAATTGTACACGCCCGGTAGTCTAGTCTATGAAAGCTTTTCCTCCAAAATCGCGGGGAAAAGAAGAAAAAGTCCAATTTATTATCCTGGTAATGAGTGAATTTCAACCTTTACTTATCAAGCCAATAGGGTTTTATAATTAAACCAATTAACCATAGGGTTTTATTGCTCAATCACAAATATAAGAACAAATTTAATTATTTCTCTTTTGACAGAGGACATTAAATTCTCCTATTCCCAGAACTACTGAATACTTCATATAAAATATTGTCTACGGTTCAGAATTAATCATCCTGAAGTGAGAATGAGAATTCAAACTTGTGGCGAAAAACAAAAAGACTTTGGGAAGACAAGAAAACTAATGGTATATTTTTTATGAAAGTGGGTGAGAAAATTATTCATTCATTTATTTCCCATTTCCCAAATACAGCAGCATTCCCATAAAACTATTTAACATTGATTTAACAATATAAACAATTACAAACACCCATGACTCCGCGGAAATCGAACCCGCAACGTCTGGTAGGCAGGCGAGGACGTTCGCCCAGCACTGCCGGAACTGGCAATGTTAATTATGACGATTTAAATTAGTAAACTTAGCCTTCATGGTTATGATGTTTTACTGAAATCGATCTTTGATGATCAATTCTGGGAAGATACATTATCAGAGGTTTTTGATAAAATGGGATGTACTGTCAGGAAATAGTTTGGCGATAGATAGAGTTTCGGTGCTACGACAAGATCTAGCTTTTAGGTGATGATGATGTTTATGGTAGCTCAATAATCAGATTGATGCATTAGGAACGTCGTCATCATTTCGGGTCATCAATACGAGGATTACTATTACCTCCTTCCGGTGGATGTTTCTAGGCCTTTCTATTTAATTCTTCCCCTCTATCCCCTTATTAGTCATCCCAGTTCTCTCTTCTTCTCACCCAATCCTTCAGTGAGCTGTCGTGCCTATATGCCACATATCTACGATAAAATACAGTTCAATTACCCCTGTGATAGTAAAAGCATTCAAAATGGCACACGACTCAATGAATCTTTCATTGATGTCAATGAGCTCCGGGGAACAGAGAGAGTTTTTCAGTTACAAGGAAAGCCATTTCACGTCGTGCTGGCGTGTCTTCTTCCCCCTTTTACCGCCTCGCTCGTTCCCAAAGAGATGCCAAACAGTGAGTGTTCGTGCGGTCCAGCGGTTCGCTCCAAAGGCGACGACGACCGCTCTCCTCAGCCGCCTTTGCACTCGGACACTTCCGCCATTCTCTGCAATTAATTCTTCCTGGTGAACGCTCTCCCTTTCTCCCTCTCCGGATACGCTCCAGACGAGAAAAAATATTCCTTTCCTCGAAAGGGAAGTTTTTTTTATTTTCCCATTTCAAAAGAGCACGCAATGCGCTTCCAGGATTCTTCGTCACGTTTCAAGCCTTTTCCCACTCGGGATGAAGATTTTCTCTGGGAATTATTGATTTCCAAAAAATAAATGACAAATCTTGAGAAAGTTTTACAGTAAATTCAACGAGATTACTGCACGACTCTTCTCGCGAGAAGTAAGTCAAATGACAATAGCGCACCCTGAAATAATATTTCTTCTCTTGTACATTAATTATTAAAAGATTTTGACAAAATTGAGTAGTTCCAGGCGTGATGTGGTGGAGTTCAAAGATTATAATAATAAGTATTCGTACTTTTCCACACATATTCATTTCAACCACGACCGATTTCTACAGACGTGGTGTACCGAAATGACTTCTCAATCACCAAAGTGGGATCCCGACCTTTTCGTTGTGTTTGATGTTATATTTCACTTTCCTTTGCTAACCCTTCCCCTATCTTTCCTTCTTTCGTTCAAGCCATTCGCCCAATTTTTTCCCCTCTCCCTAACACATTTCTCCTTCACCTTTCTCTCCCCAGTTAAAATATTGCAGGTATATAATTCGGCACACGACTGCAATTTTCGCCTGCAGATGATGTAGTACATCAAAACCGGTATTAGTTTAAATAAACACACTGAGGAAAAGTGTTTCTATTAGCTCATTATTAAAACTTCTAATATTATTTTAACCAAGATTTCATCCGCATATAATATTCCATAGAAACGCTGCAGTTTATCCTGCGTTCAAATATGCTTGCTCTGATAAAAAAACGCGTTATTTTATTTCATCCTACATAGATTTTGGTCCAGTGTCAACTAATTGGAAGATAAGTATTTTCTTTCCAAACTATTGACCATTTTTTTAGATTTATCTTTGAACGATTAAAGTCACGTTTCTGGATATTGAATTAATGGATAACCGAAAAGAACTCTGCGTCTCCCAATCGCCTCTCTTTTGATTCAACTGTAAGATTCATCTTCATTGATAAATTACATGTCTCATTATAATTGAGAAATCCTCCCAACGTGACATTGTAGTATTACTGCCAAGAAATTAGAGTCGAAGGATAAAAAAGAATCCACGATGCATACCTTAGTAACCTGCGTGGTCTTAAAGGGCTGAGAAGAGTTAGCATCACGTGATTTCCATCAAGAATTGAAAAGCGTGCTTTGCTGAGTAATAGTTTTTATCGTAGCTATTTTACCAAGACGGTTCCGAAATGTACATGAAATTCAATTACTATCATTTTTCTAGTCAATTTAATGCAATCGAAGATTGTTAGAAACATAGCAAATATTTTTATATGGGTGAACGATATTTTGTAGTTTTTTTTCCGAATGTTCATCTCAAATCCTCGCTGGGGCACTCGCACACGGACATGATCGGCTTAATTCATTGGGTACCAATATCTTACATATAGATTTGTGCGCATACGAAGCTTTGCTAACAAACAGCTTAGCACCATCGTAATTCGTTGGAGAAAAAGAATGTCTGGGGGGGAAATAAAATAATCAACCATTCAAACAGTCAGGCGCTTTTGGGGATTTGGAGAAGGAAAATTAATTTCTCACGGAAGAATAGGCACACAAAGGGTAGCAATTAGTAAGATGGGGCTGATGTATGGACGAGTTTGTGTCCGAAAGATTTCTCATCAAAGAATTTCCGCATGTCCATGAAAACTATTCCTGCCAACGCATTGCTAAGATTTTAGCGGATACACAGATAAAGTGAAAATAGGCAGAGAGAACTATAAGCTAAAAGAACACGTCAACTTCGCAGCAGGATACTTCGACCAATATACGCCGATGCACATACAGGTGTAACCTGACTGTCATTGAAAATGCATTTAATTTTTAAGAGTATTTTATTTAACATTATATTAGCAATTATAACTTAGAGTGAAGTTCTAGGAAATCAATAGAATGTTATAAGTATAACATGTTATAAGTTATATGTTATAAGTATAAATAATGTTATAGTACCTTATCTTTTTTCAAAGCTCTAATGGTAGTTATTTTTATTCAAAATAAACGTAAAAAATTTAAGCAACATTATAACAAATATTTTTGTATGCAATCATGTTACTGGCCGTATATTTGAATGATTGTTGACCTTAAAATCATTTAAATAAGAATGAAATATAACAGCTCGTAGCGTTGGCCATTAGTGACATACTGTGACAATCTTAATAAACCAATAATAAAACTTTTCCACAAGATATTAATTCAATCCACGACTGATTTTTGTATACTTAATCACCTGAAGATGATGAAGTACATCGAAACCGGTCGTAGATTAAATGAGTATGCAGTGGAGGAGTATTTTTATTTGCTCATAATTATTCTATTATTCCACTATATGAAACTATACATAAAAATTCGCAATCAGCGACATCATCTGGCCAAGAAAACAGAATAAACGTACGTTTTGAATCGCTTTGACATCACTGAACACTATTTTTGACAAATAACTTGTGTACCGCTGTTCCGCGTTAATACCGCAAAAATACACACAGATTAAAATGTTCTAGGAAGCGTAAATAATATTACGTAAATAAAAAATCAGAAATTTTTCGTGAGACCATTTGAATCAGCGTATCGTATAGAGAATCGAAAGATTTTTATTTCCCAGATCGCACGTTTTCAGTGCGACATGGATACTGACCGCCATAAAACAGAGTCGCGTAAATACTCCCAACTTCTCTATAGAGGTGGAAATAAATAAAATTCAATCCAGTAAGACGTAATACATTTTATCGCGAGAACATGGAATCGAAGCCCAGATTGAGATTTAATTTGGCCAAATCTCGGTTGCTGGCGATACCAATCTTCGGCAGATGGCAAGATGGGCTTTTGGTGAGCGGAAAGCGGTCTAAACGACTTTCGCATCACCCCTAAGCAGAACTGGCCGAGTTTGTGACCTCGACTCTTTCAAGCACAGGCGGCAATTTGGAACTACGAGCATAGGTCAATGAAATCTTGAGATCTCAGCTGGTAATCCCTATCCCACACGGAAGTCGAACTGACGATACATTGTCACCAATAAAAACTAGTCAGCCAAAAATCAAATGCAATATTGAGTTGAGAAACGAACTTGAATCAGCAGTGTAAAAATCTTAGTGAATGAATGAGGCCGGGAGGGTTTGGGAATAAAATTTAAAGAAAGTTTGAAATCGTAGTATTTGTAATACGTCATCAAACTAAACGAAATCAAATCATAATGTTATTTACGAGGGTCATCCGGAAAGTAGTACCCGTTCGTGAAATAAAGACACAAAAGTAAATATTAACAAACATAAAAAATTTTATTTGAAAGAGGATACTTTAAACTACTTCTCAACATAATCTCCAAGCAAATTAAGGCATTTGTCATAGCGTGTGACAAGTTTCTGTATTCCTGCTGCATAGTCCTTCGCCGCCAGCTCATTGAGATACGCGAGGGACCCATCTTGCACAAATTTTTGCATAATGCAGATGGTGTTTAACAATTTCATGAACAATTGTTCGAGAAACATTGGGAAAATGCTCACAGATGTCATCAATTGTGACGCGCCGATCGTTCCTCACGAATTCGTCAACTGAGCTCACCAGTTGGTCTGTAATGACAGACGGTCTCCCCGAACGCTCATCGTCGTGTGTGTTCCCCCTCCCCATGTTGAAGTTGCGACACCACCGCCGAACAGACGACTCGTCCATTACATTGTCTCCATACACCTCCTTTAATTGGCGATGAATATCACATGGGCGAACGTTTCTTGCATTGAGGAATTTAATCACTGCCCTCACTTCACAACTGGCGGCGTTCTCAATTTTTTTAAACATTGTAAACAATCACAGAAACAACACAGGCAATGCTAGCGTCACGCAACTTGGCTCAGAGAAGGCAGACAAGCCACTGAAGCTATCTGACCTCGTCCAGCGGCTACTCGCGTCGTCAGCACTTCATGCGGCACGAACGGGTACTACTTTCCGGATGACCCTCGTATAACATTCGAGTTTTTATCGCACCAAAATTCGCATAAAATTCTTTTAAATCATTCTTAAGATAAATTTGACCTATGATAGAAGTCAAAAAGGCTTTAAATCTACCATTTTGTTTGAGGTACACCTTGCATCTTTATTCATTCACTCAGGTAGGTGGTTGAGGTAAGTGAAGCGAACTACATCGTGCAACCCGAGAGTTATGAAAAAAATTCACATAGTTAGTTTATTCATTCTGCTTTCTGCATTCTGTTTATTCATTCTATTCATTAGTTTTTTCATTTTGCATTTTTCACTTTCTTTCTATTATTTACCATTTAATAGACAAACTTTCCATGGGGTATCATATTGAAATATAATAAATTTTTATAGTAAATCACGTTAATTAAAGCATTTTAAAACATAATTAATCCTGATTATTTGTTGCCGTAATTACCCACTTATTCAGAATTAAAAATTATTCTTCCACATAAATTAGTATAAAGTAATCCATATTATACCTTTATTGCTTGATTCATAAAAACTCTTAAAATATCTATATGATCAAGAATTCTAAGAGAAGGAATAATCCTGGGTAAAGGAGGGAGGCAGACAACTGATGACGAGAAAGATATTATGAAATTTCGTATAGGAGAAGTAAAATCTACTTGCAGAAAGAAACCAGTTTGGAAATGAAATGTTTCAACGCAATACTTATGCAGAGTTAAACTTATATTTTTGAGAAGAATTTACTATAAATAAACATAAAAGGAATGGTTAAAAAAAATGTAAATGTAATGCCGATGTGGACAGATCAAGACAAATTTACTTATTAGAACGACCAAAACAGAGCTTTGGTAACACATGCTAGAATAAAACCTGGATGTGAAACTGCGTGCAGAGGTGAGAAGAGTATCCAAAAATGGAAATATCTCAAGCAGATTGCACGACATGTGGACGTAGGAATTGGAGTCAAGAGTTGGACAAAAGTCAGTCTTCGTATTGGTGAGTATATATATAGTATATACACATATATATATATATATATATATATATATATATATATATATATATGATACATGTCGACGTATTTGGCATTTGAGTTTTCATCTGGCTCGTTCCCTCCCTCCAACCTCTCCTTCATTCAATTCCCTTGGGCCATCGCCAAATTTACACCATCAGGACAATTGGTATTAAGCGTTCCTCTCTGTTTCTTTGTGTAGATCTTCATTGAAGTATTTTTTGTCGTAAGCTGATTTCATCCTTTCGGAAAACATTTCGAGACTTCTTTGAATCTTCGACCTCCTTGTATCAATTACTTTGGTTTTTCTATTCTTCTCCCTTTTTATATTCCTTTTTAAATTTCCTCCATGACTTATTGCAACGACCCCAACCTCAAATACACCATCTCCATCCCTTCCAGCCTTTGCCCGATCCATTCCGTTGTTTCGTGCAATCCAGCAAAAATATATCACGGATGACGTTTATTCTGCACATACTTCAAACTGCGGTGGACTACATTGCCTTTCGCTGGAAATCACGCCATCCGTCTGAGCCTACTTCGTCTCCACACTCACACACATATATACGTCGGGTGAGGAAGGCGAACATTTTACACCGCCCAGGGGAACATGTGTAAGCATGGATCGGGACCCTATCCTAAATGATCAATGGGCGTGGGTTTTCAGATGAGTCAGGCTCAGAAATCGGGAAAAAATACACAAAACTGTTAAAACTAAATTGGACGAGCTGATTTGGGCGTTCCAAAGGCTGGAATCAGACCTCGACCAACGTTCGCTCTCCAACCTCGTTTGCTTTCCCACCATAGCATTTCCCTCATAAGGTCGATTGTCGGCACGCCTGCTTTTCGTCTAATACCTTGAGATTTTATTTCGCGCCACCGAATGCTCATTCCGCCGCTTCCACTATTTCAAGCGAATGACTATTTGCTTAAAAGAGGGCTTTTGTTAATATCTAACGCACGTGGAATTGTCCGCGTCGGTGAAAATTAAAATAACAAGAGCCATAGTCGCGTTGGCACTCCTCGGAGTTTCATATGAATATTTGCATGTATGAACGACTGGTCTATATGAGCTACACAAAACTGCTCGCAGTCACCCAAAAACCCTGCATTCTTTTTTATGTTATCAATTTCAGCGAGTCCCATCTCTCTCAGTAAAACCATTCCCATTTTCACTGAGTCTATAATCCTCAGATACAGAGTGGTGCACATGCAATTGATGGGCGTTAATGTATACGTGTATATATATATATATATATATATATATATATATATATATATATATATATATATAAGCTACGCGTTCGCGATGAGGCAGAGTAAAATGTTGAAAGAGGAATTTTTATTTTTAAAAGGGACTTTTTCAAATATGTCTGTAGCACACGCATTCACAATGGCTTATTCGTTGCAAATTCTACATGACGGAGCAAGTTTCCTTTATTTACACCGACTCAAACCTGTCTCTGCGGATATGCAGTGCTCACTCAACTCATGTAACCGCGGGAGATGCATAAGTCTCAGGGCCGGCTTTCCAAAATGGCCAATAGTAGCTAACTTAATAAAGTTTAAACGATAAATGAATTACAATGAGATATACAAGATATGGGAATAAATAACACGACGCTGGATAGAATAACACGCATCAGGAAGAGCCACAAGGCTAAAATCACATGGATATCATCTTCAGCACGGTTATTGTCTTCCCACGGTCAGTATTGTTAAATAAATTAATCTTATGATTGAGGTGATATTTATGACTTTGTATATTATTCACGATATTTGCGAAAATGTGATGAAGAGGATAGAAGGAATACACGAAAATGTTTTCAAGAGAGAATAATCGTTGGTTTGGTAAATCAGGACGTCTATTCTTGATTAGACAGGTATGTGTCTGTATGTTCCTACCCATAGAATAATCTCTTTATAAAGGCTTTTTGAGCGACACAGCGCTTGGAGCGCCAGACACCGAGGACGGATGGGACCAAAATTTTTAGCATGCCGTGATACGGTTCAGTTACACCAGGTAAGATTAGAGAATTAATTGCGTTTAATATACAATTACGTATTTTATTCCACAAACTGTCCCAAAATGGATGTGTTCACACAAAAGGTTTCTTTCTCACCTTTTTGCAGCATATAGCTTGTATCATTAATATAAATATAAAAGTGTATATTATATCATGTGAAACGCGGATAAGATTTTCGGAAACATGCATGCAATTATTATAATTTAACTTTAAAGCGATGATTTTGATGTTATTATCATTAAAGGACGACTATTTACTACGATGTTTACCCGTTATTTCCACGAAACAAAAAAGCATCTCAGCCTATCAAGGGAGGAAGTAACAATTTTAAAATTAGTAGACATTGGGAGGCTTTGCAAATGAAAGTTTTCGGCCGAGCAATAGATTTAAAGAATAAATGACATCAAAGGATTTCTTCATTGAAAAAAATGTGTAATTACGTGTTTAGTGTTGAGCAGTTCCATATTTACCGTCAGATGAGATATCTATGCATTATAAAAGAACATTTTCATATTCGACCCAGCTATGATCGTTCCCCAGATATGATAGTTTCGGCGTCTAACAATGAGATCATAATTAATATTCCCATTTCTAAATCCTAAAAACTGCAAAAATGGTCTACAGTTACGAGTTCAAACCTAGTTCACGAACATAAATCTGAAAATATACTCGCATTTGACATACGTAAAGTGTGATTCACCCTTCCGCAGATAACTTCCAAGGCGCGAATCTGACACAAATTCCATCATGTCTCGAACGCTAACGAAGGTTTATTTACATCCTACCATCAAAAATCCGTCGACATGAAGCCGCTTTTCGAGTTCGAGCCAGGCCAAAGCCTGTCGCGTGTGCCTGACACAGCCACGCTCCATGTACGGGAAGTGCCTTGGGTCAGACATGCTTCGGGTGCCCTTTCGCGGGGCTGTTGTCTTAACCGATGTTAGTGGCATGTCTATCCGAAGGAATGAGTTGCGCGCATCTAGAAATGAGGAATATGAGCGAGTGGGTGGGAACCCACGGGTGAAATCATTACCGAAGTATGTCGGCGATATGAGAACTTATATTATTAGGCGTGGCTTGGTGGAATGGATTCATTATGACAAAGAAAAGCCATACTCAATTTTTTCAGGCTTAACCCTGTGGAAATCCATTATCACTGAAATAAAAAATACCAATGTATCTTTCCACAAAATTTTTTATACGCTACAAATAGTTTCGACGCATTGACTTCATCCTTGATGCCGGTATGCCAGCAAAAATACATCGGTATTTTTTACTTCAGTGATAAAAATCCTTGGTAACTTGAAAACTATTTTTAATGAAACGACTTGGGTTGTGGCCCGAGCAACGTCGTAATGTAAACAATAACAGGCTTTGATTGGTGAAAAGTATTGTCGGTGATTTTCAACTAATGGAGACGTTATAATTAAAAAAATCAGGTCTTTCCTTTTATATAAATGGTATTACCAAGTCATCTCAGCTTCATTAAAAAAATGTGTACCTGGTAGGCTAAAAATTGGAATACTATATATGGTACTTAGTGAATTTATCAAATATATTATAATTTACAATGGATTTCTGAAATTTACAAATTTTCCCGTTTGTATTTGAAGACGAATAATAAATTTTACAAGCAAATAACTGATAAACCATAAACACAGTAATCAACCCGAAGGTCGGTTTAGTAGGTGATGGTACAGTTCACCCAGTACTAAGCCCGACGGCGTTTGAAATTCACACATCAGGGTAAGGGGGCCAGTTCCTTTCCCTGTGCCGGTTATGTTTCCCAGGAAGATCTACTACCCGAAAAATGACATAGCTTGGGTGGAGCTGCAGGTGTCCAGAGTGCCTTGCCCGGGAATCGAACCAGGGACCCTCCGGTCAGTAGTCCAACGCTCTACCCACTGGACTACCGCGACCCATAAATAACTGATATATGTGTACAAAGAAAACGGTAACTACGGCCGTATAAATATAACGGGAAGAGTCCACCCCAGCCGTACTCTTATAAATGGGCAAAGTATGGGTGAGGGAAATTGGAGAAGACACAAGCAGTAAATCAATAAAAATTATAAAAATAAATAATTAACTGAAAATAAGACCAATAATAAATATAGTAATAAAAACTAAAAATAATTGAAATATTTAGATACTGCAAACGGTTTGAACAATGAAATGGAAGACTGCAAATAAATCACGTACTATCTATTGAAAAAGAAAACTTGGTTTTTCCACATAAAATATTTATTCACGACCTAGGTTTCGACGCTCAGCGTCATCTTCAGGTGAAATACAGTCTGTATTTCTGTTATTTGTGTGTTGTGTTATGTTTGTGGTATTTCTGTTATGTTTGTGTTATGTCTGTATTTCACCTGAAGATGACGCTGAGCGTCGAAACCTAGGTCGTGAATAAATATTTTATGTGGAAAAACCAAGTTTTCTTTTTCAATATGTATCGTTTCCACAAAGTGACGCCTGAAGTTATCTCCTTTACGTACTATCTAGCTTGGATATACTATACAGCATTGATCCATGCTGGATCCATACATTAAGTGGGCATTAAGGTGACTTACTTGCTGTAGTGCAATTAATTATGACTCAAACAGTTTTCTCTGGAGACCAAGGAATTTTCTCCATTGTGCTTCGAAATTAGCTATCCTCCAGTACCTCTGAATGCCATGAATTCCGCTAATTATCACCACCAACGCCATCTTGTGAGAAATTACTACTTCTCCACGATATGCCCTTTCAATAGAGCACGATCTTTAACACCCCAGCAAGTAAATATCTCAATTTAGCCTAAGACTAGTTGGAATACCAAGAAAAATGAAAACAGTTTAGAAGGCTTCCGTTAAATCTTTTTCACAGAAAATGTCTATAAGTTAGGAAAACATTTGTTGGCCAGCTGAATATACACGATAATGTAATGATAATGTAAGAACCAAGGAGAGGAAGTTTTCAATGGTATTTACTTTGATCTTGTATTCCTTCCGTATTCACTCATTTTTTTACCGCAGTGCACCCGAAAAAGTTTTTACTTTCTCCTCGCAGTTTAGGATTCATTGGAACCAGATAACATGATAGGTAAAATAAGCTATCAATTGTTATTCTCCAGATGATTTCATCCACTTCACTCTCTGTCAAGTGGAAAAATACTCCAACAAAAAAGATTGCAATACTCGAGCGTCTAGCATTTGAACCTCGTGACTGCCTAATTTCTGAATGGAAAAAGGTTTTGGGAATAAGCAACAGTTTTGATGCAAAATTGCTATGAACAAAAACAAAGTGCAGTAGAGTATTCATTAGTTTAAAATGGTAGCAACTAAGAATACAAAAATTACATTCCTAACTTTAAACTTAAAATAGAGTTAATTGCTAACACATAGGAAATGATTTTAGCTCCAAATTACGTTAGTAAGCGTAATCAAAATGGAGAAGTTTATAAATATTGACTTTCAAACGGACTGGTTCGCATAAATCTTTTTCCCTGACTAAAATCGTGACCATAACCGTAGAAGACACTATCCTGAATTACTTAAACTACTTAAAAATAAAATTCTTCCGCAAAACAAAATCACTCAATACTTCAAAAGTTGTTGACATAACATTCCCTTCCATAGACCGCTTTCACAGTATAAACAGTCATATTTTTGTTAGTACATCGCGAATGGCATTCTCACTACCTCTTGCCGACGCTTAAAACCTTACCAGTTTTGACTTAAAAACCATGGCAATATCACCAAATATTTAAAAATTTTCTTCCCTTACTACGGATGAACGTTACTTCGAAAAGGTGTCACTCACATCAACGGCTGTCTACTGGCTCATCACGGAAATATTTTCAGTGGCCTTGGCCGAGGATATTCCGTCGTCACGGAAGAGATCACCTAATGAGGAGAGTTGCACTAGAAGGAGCACACGAGGCACTCCTGTCGCGGCTGCACTCCCAACCCACTTCCTCAAATTGTCCCCCCACGGGGGTCTCCTCATTTAATGATCGCAGGTGCAAATGCCCCGCTTTCAGAAAACACTTTTTCATTTCATCAGCGAAATATGCAAAGCTGAGGAGCGGAGCAAAGGAGACTTTTCATTTATTTTTCTGAATATCCACGTCTCACACAAATACATCATGAACTTAAAATGGAGTAATTTCTACGCTTTGAACTGTAAAATATTTCATATGAGCTGGTGTAAAAGAACATGCTTTTCACCATCGCTTTACATAAATTCAGTACTTTTTCCCATGCATTTGACGTAAAAAATACATTTATACCTGGCTTGCAGAGCGAAGACAGCGACAAACTTTTTGCTTCCTTAAAAAGCAAAACGTAGCCGAAATAATGAAAGGGGAGGGTTTGGGGGTGAAAGGAAGATTAGAGAAAGTAAAATGTGTTATCGAGTCAGGCCAGGGGATGGGTGGTTTCTGAAAAGTCATGACCGTACGTGTTTAAGTGCGCTAATGTGGCACCACCATTTTTTTCGTACCTTCGAGGATAAGATTTGAAACCTCACCGAATTGCTCTTCGGCGAGGTTCCAAAATTAACTTCACTCAACAATAGAATGAATGAATTTCATTCAATCATTCTCGATCCTTGTGTGCGCATACATTGACATGATCAATTGCTTAAGAACCCTCATTGAAACTTCATGGGTCCCGGGTGGAAGGCGATTTCATAATGCAGTATGTAGAATCTCCATTGCCTATCAAATCAAACTATAACGACGTTTCATTTCTATATCTAATGCAATATGGACAGGCTAATTTTTAATATTATACGCAAAACGTAAGATTATTTATCCAATCTTTTCTAAAACTACACAAATACAAAATGCCGAATGTCATAGCAAAATCTCTTCAAAACAATAAAATGGTGGTTTTGCGTGAAATTGAACGGAGAAGAAATAGTATTAAGGAGAGGAATGAAAAGAACTTTGTGGGGAAATCAGTAAAACAAGAAATGAATTTTATCTAACATTTATTGGCCGACACCAAATACGCCAAACCTACATTAAATATTACCCCACACTCATTTTAAACCGCTAATATTATCTTCATTGTCGATGTAAAATTTGCGCACTTAAAAATTATTACATTCATACACTAATATTTGACGATACATTTACACGAGAATGCAATCGTTTAAGCAAGAATTGCTCGAAATCTTAGGAAAGGAAACCCACGCATGAAACAATATGCCAATATAAAGGAGAGGAAGAAAGAATTCAAGATAAGAGCAGTATGGAATGAATTCGTATTAAGATCCAGAGAGACCCGTTCCCGGTAGTAAGTCGTTTCATTCTTTTGGTGGCCTGAAATGAAACTTGCTTTGACTACTCTCCAGAAAGGGAAGTCTGAAGGTTACCATAGCATGCAATAAAAGATTATAAAACTATTTTTAGAACTTCCCCACAACTCTTAACTTCCCTTTAAAAATGTGCTCACCTCCTTTTCAAAATCTGAGATAAAATGAAATTCCATCTTTTTTAATCCAATAGTTTCTCGATGGTTTAAAAAAAACATCTTTGACCTCTACCGTGTTTTATAGCAGTGCTAAAAATAAAATATGACCAGTTTATGCCTGTGAATGTTCACGATAATACGACAAAACTTTACTCATGACAATTGTACTAAATCTAGAGAGAGGAAATTGGAAAACAAGTTGGTTCATGAAATAAAATTCCCATTTATGCGTATCCTGATTTATACAGCTTCCCAGTACTGACCCCCGTGGCTGCTTGTCATAATGCCGTATGTGAGGTGGACAATAGGGGGAAAATCGATATAATTGTGTGTGTGTATATCTCCGTATATACATATACATATATATATATATATATATATATATATATATATATATATATATATATATATATATATATATATATATATATGTGTATATATATATATATATATATATATATATATATATATATATATATATATATGTGTATATATATATATATATATATATATATATATATATATATACATACATATACACACGCGCACACACACACATATATATGTATAATATATGTATATATGATCACCAGGCATTTTTCGCCTGCGCCAGAAAGTGAGTGAAGCAGTTAAGGAAGCCAGTCCTGGAATGCCGTAGTCTCATCTAAAACTCTTTTGCGTTTTGTCTGCATAATAAAAATGGCAATATTTCATTTTTGTCTTTCTGTTTCGGGAGGAAAATAATCTCAGATGGGCTAAATCCTGCCAAATGAGTGCGCAGACGTGTTGTCTTGGGCTAAAAATCTTAAATATTCATCAAAACGTTAGAAAGAAACCAACTGCCAGTTATAACCACAGTGATTTCTTTTGCAGTAGCTTTAAATCATTGATAGATTGGGCAGAAATAACAGTGGGCCCTTTCATTTGACACGGGAGAGAGAATGTTCATTTACACATATCAGTTAGAGAGATATTCGCTCATATCAGTTAGAAAGATATGGTTCTGACAAAGAGTTGAAATTATCTTCGAGATTAAAAACTCATTTTTACGTCGAGCTTATTATATAATTCATCTCGGACGTCACTTGAACTTATTAAGATGAATACAGCCGGAAAGATTTCCACCCGGTAAGACTTTTTCTCCTAGACCCCTCTCTTTATGACTAACAATTGAACACAGTGGTGTTATTTTTGGAGCTCAGGTCACGAAGAATAAACCATGCAATAGAAAGGATGCAATGGTAAAAAGACTGTGCTTCAAACGAGAATTCCGTTTTGATATAAAAAAACGGCTCGAAGCTCTCCGAAAGATTAAATCTAATACCCCTAAAGCGAAAACTGGAAATAGCCGACATGGCATTAAATAAAAAATAATATCCGGCTAGTCATTTGACACAAGTGAGCTTACGGAACTTTATTTCCGTTCCGCGAAGGGCACTCAGGAAGCACCGGCCTCTCCGAGAATTATTTGCCCGCGTTCGCTCTCCTAAAAAATCTAACCTTCTCAGAAAGCAAGCACGGGATTAACAATAGCATACGCCGATTTTCCAGGAGCCGATATTTGCTACAATTTACGTCCAACTTTATGAGCAAAATTCTATAATATTGTGAATTCAAGGATGCACATACGTATCTAATTCATGCAACGCTTGTCAAATCTATAATTACCTTACACACATCCATTCATCTATCAACTAAGAACCAATCTTAATTACTTTTACTGTTACCCTATTACACGTAATTTCTTATTTAGAACATTTTGATCAAGTCTGAGCATTTCACACAGCAGTTTTTAGGTTATTGGGCCTTCAATCATAATTTATTTTTCTAATTTTTCCTAAGAGTGTATGTTCAAGTCATTGATTCACTCACCGGTGTCATCCTATTCCTCGTAACTTCTACCTGTTCTGCGTAATACATAAGACTATTAAATGAATAGATTGAAGCATTTTGGGATTTTGACCATTACTAACTTGGAGAGACGAAACTAAATCTAAAAATTAAAAATTAGACAGCAAATTGAGACCTAAACCTTTAACCAAAAGGGTCAACTACGCATGTACCTCTCTCTTTAAAAACTGGTTTTTCTATCTGCGCATCATGCATTCACATTGAAACGTGTTAAACGAAATATACCATCCCGGGAACTAAAAATACACACATTTACACATATTTATGCCCCATATTGAGACTTGGATTGAAAAAAGAGAATAAGAAGATTTGTTTTCTTATACATAGAGTACACATGCCAGTGTGGCGCGGAGACATGGGCACTGGGAAAAGCTAAGGAAAGTATGGGTGAAGATTTTGAGATGTGGCGGTGGAGGCGAATGGAGCAAGAAACGAGGTATCTTGGAAAGAATTGAAGGAAAGAGAACACTACTAACTGGACAACAAGGAGGAGAAAGGCGGACTGGAGAGGGCGTGAGTGCTAAGAAGGTTTATTTAAAGAACGTGATGGAGAGCGCGATAGAAAGAGAGAAGGGAAGAAGGGATCAAGACGCTGGATGACTCGAGAAGATGAATGTAATGCTATGAAATGAATGTGGGAAAGAAAGTGACAAACGGTTGCCGAGTATCCTCTAGAAACATGACCATTGATGCCATGATTGCACGATGAGGAAGTCAGTTCTGTAGATTGGCATCGCTGTTTACTTAACACTCCTCGGATGGTGACGTTGAAGACCGGGATGAGGGAAAGGGGGAGGCGGTAGCTTTTTTAACGCCCACCCCCACCCCTACCCCTGCGGTGCACAGAGAAAGAGGTGCAGAGGCGAAGTTAGCGCAAGCGGCCCATCACACACATTGCGCGGCCAACACATTCCGCCTCCCCCCCCACCCAAACGCAGATGACGGCATCCACAAACGCTTCGGCAACCTACTCCTCTTATTTATTTTATTCGTATTTTTTTCACATAAACGACCGCCATAAAAGGCCGTAAATCACTCTTCTCGTTTCCGAGCTCTCTAAGCGTCATCGTCGGAATTGCCGAGCGGGGATATAAACAAGCGACGCTCGTCCGGCGCTCTCCCGCGGATTATTCACTCCTGCCGCCTCATCATCGAGGAACACGAACCACCTCCCGAAACCCCCCGCCCCGCCGCCCTTCGCCGCCCACCCCCCCCAGAATCTCTGCCCATTGAAGAACGATTGCGCGTGGCGCGACCATTAATATTCATGGCATATCCACTGGCACCGGACCCTCCGCCGCACTCCCGAGTCCTTAAAGAGGAGTATTAAATCCCAACAACGCATTTTCACGTCACTGAAACTGACGAACTTCACTTTTGACATGCTGTACTTTCTCCATACCTTAACGTGTAGGTACTATTTTCACGAAAATATATCAACTTTCTACTAAAATTTCTGCTGAAACATTTGTACTGAGATCTCCTGAACATGTTAAAACCGTTTTCCAAATGATGTCGGATTGTGTGACTTGTAAATGGCAAACAATAAATATTTGTCCAATATCATTCTTTGATTGGCTAGAAGTTTGGGTAAAGACATTTATTAACAAATTCCTAAGATATCTTGAGGCTACGCGAAATTTTACCGTTCACGACGAAAAATTCGAAAACATTGAGACTTGAAGCATTCATTGCTCCCGGGGTATTAAGGGAAGACATAGGATATTTTTTTCATAAAATCGAGAATATTAAAATTAGTCCGGTAAATATCAATAAAAAAAACTGCGGCGCTAGTTGTTGATATTTTAAATACTGAACATAAGATTATAGTTCGTAGCAGCGTATATTGAAAATATCCTTTTAATTAATAGTCCTTGCCTATCAGGGATAGTTATGCTTTCATAAAGAACCCTACTTATGAATGTTTACGGAAATACATGTATAGAAGTCCCCTGATAACTGGTTTTGACCATTTTTCAAATAAATTCTATCGATGTAAGGATCTGAGATAAAATTGCTGGCTGCGTTAACTCAAAACCTCTCAATCTGAGCAATTCTCTTTGCATTTAGATGTACTAAATAGAGTATTGCGGAAAGTTTCCCACCAAAAGAGACCCTTTCGGCCTTTTTTACAAAATCCAGTAGTGCCTCCACAAAAAATATTGTAACTGAACGGGAGGCATGAACACTATATTGTATTAAATATGATAAAGTTGTCACTCCAGAATGTTTGAATGGAACGGGATATCTTAGAGTTTTCATGAATAAACATCATTTGACTCTCTATGGAATAATGAAAAGAGTAATTTATACAAATGAAAGAAGATACAAGAATAATTCCACACACCGATCGCGGTGATTGAACTGTTGTAAGCGAAAAGTTTCAAGCAAAAACTTTCATACAGTTTCTTCTAATTTATCTAATATCACAAGAATAAATTAATACACATCCTTTATAAAAAGAATTTCATTGTATAAATATCAATTTAG
The DNA here is from genome assembly GCF_022747635.1 of Hetaerina americana. Taxonomy (NCBI): domain Eukaryota; kingdom Metazoa; phylum Arthropoda; class Insecta; order Odonata; family Calopterygidae; genus Hetaerina; species Hetaerina americana. The sequence goes on from NW_027286070.1 coordinate 502,639, forward strand.
ATTCGGCAGTATGGACACTAAGAACAAGTCATATGGTTTGGTGTAGACCAATTCTTCGTGAGGAGACAGATGACGAATTCATTCCAACTTTAATAATAGAGATTATAAAAACTACGTTTTTAAAAATACTGTAAGAGGAGATGTTTTGGAGACTGTTTCTTCATCTAGTTTTGCACAGACAAAAAGATGATTTCTAATTAATCTTAATAACAAAAGAAGTCAATTAGCAATACTGAACTCATTCTCATCCATGGAAAAGTAACCTGACAGCTCCGTTGTTCATTTACGACGAGAAAACTTATCAACTCATTTAATAATTTGTTTAATGTTTATCAGTTTTTTATTTTGACCCGTTTGGGAAATAAACCGGTGTCCACAAAACATCTCTACTTCGCCGTTTGTGCCTGTTCATTTTTCAAGAGCCGAGGAAAGCTTTCGGCGAACAGACTAGTTGTCGACAGCCATCTAGTCTCCCGGGCCTTCCTTCGTTATCCGGGGCAATCCGCGGAGAGACAAGGGTCATGACAAACAGGCGCACGGTGATCGCGTGTGTCCGGCTGGAAATGCGGCGACCACGCGCTCTACCGGCGTCCCCGGCGCTTTACTCAATCATGGCGGCTAAAGCAGGGGACAGCAGAGATATTTCACTAGATTTCACCTCTTCGACGGAATTACGTCCATATTTTCCCACACACGTCTTTGCGACACCGAAGGGTGTTAAACATGAACGGCTTAATACGAGAAGGTACGAATTGTAAGTCTTAAGATAGCTCTGCCATCCAGTCGAATAAACCGAGGATTGTGTTCTGAACCTTTCATCAAAGTGTTCTTAATCCCCAAAGCTTTATTAATCTGAAATATTAACAACTGCGCTCTAATTATTCTGTAATTTGTCCTCTTAAGAAGGTATGCCAATCATGTTCTCAATTGACAAAGCTCATATTGTCGGTGTAATATAATATTTAAAATATGAATAATTCCCCATCATTTTGAAAATATATTATTTGTAATATTTTCGAATTTGTGATAAAAGAAAGAAAGGGGATATAACGGGAGTACCCATAATGACTCATGCTCTTCAACGCATATGCAGAGAGAACGATGAAAGAGGCATGGAATTAATTGGAGATCGGGGCAGAGGTTGGTGCGAAATTTCTGAAATCAGTTAGGTTTGCAGATTATTTAGCAACGTATAGCTTGTCAGCCACTTAAGACGCTGCAAACATTGATGAGAGCATTGAAAACTCAGATTTCGATAGGTATGGGATGACAAGACAAATGTTATGCGGTTTTCGGGAGAGAGAAAGTCTAAGTTAAGTATTAAAATGCGAGTTCATAGACAAAGGTATCCATTTGGAAATTTCCTAAGCCGTAATGGTCAAATCAGTAGGCAATTGAGGAAAGAATTGATGACAAGGACGTTTAGTAAGGGTGTTGAGAAGAGGCTCGTCAAAACTTTAATATAGAGCGTAATTATGTACGGCGCGGAAACATTGTCGTTGGAGGAGGATGGTAGGTGTAGGCTGAAGGCTTTAAAAATGTGGAGGTGATGAAGGATGGAAAAGATGAAATGGACGGAAAGGAAAACAAACGAGAGAGTGATATGCATTTTGGGTAGGAGAGCGATTATTACAAGATATATAAAGGAGGCAAGAAACACGGACAAAGGGCGTCTTGGTTGCCAATGGGATATTAAAGAATGCTGGGAGAACGTTACTATAACTAGGAAGGGTTAGGAATTAATAGTCACATTGGACGAAATGAAGGAAGGAAAGAAGTAAGCAGAAGAAGGGTTTACTTTAGTGTCAAATGTCATTTTGTGATATGTCAGGAGAGGCAAAGAAAAGTATAGCTGTAACATGGTTCATTCTTTGTTCCCATAGAATAACGTTCCGTTAACGGTTGTACATAAAAAATTATAGTAATAATAAGTAACATAGAAAAAATTTCGGATCGATTTGGCACATATCAGTAGACTATTTACTAGTGGAGGTCAGAATACACGGTGAGGGACATTGTACTACAGAATACACTAAGGTGGGCTATCTAAGCTTTAAACTATCCCTCCGGGCAGCAATTATGTTCGGGAAATGAAGTACTTCTTTGATATTACCGAGTTTTCAATTCATTCACCGGGAGGAAAGGTCGCAACCGGAGCTTTTGATCGAACGATGCTCTAGCTATCAAGGAGCGCTCCTCCAAAGGGGAATGTAGCAGTCCGTCCAGCGCGCCAAACACACAGAAAATATCCGCAGGTTAATTGCGAAGCTTTGAAAGGGACGGGAGGAGATATTGTGGTCATAAAACGTAATATCCGCGTCTATTGCCTCACGCAGTGGGCTCCTTTGATGTTCACAAAAGGATGGGGTCCCTTAGAAGCTCTCCCGTTTCTCAGAAACTATATACACCATATATATATATATATATATATATATATACACACCATATATATATATATATATATATATATACACACCATATATATATATATATATATATACACACCATATATATATATATATATATATATATACACCATATATATATATATATACACACCATATATATATATATATATACACCATATATATATATATATATATATATATATATATATATATGAAACTCACATATCCCTTTTCAGGTCAGGATGGAAGATTTTGATATTTAAGGTAGGTATAATCGCTAGGACATGGAATGTACTCGTAATTTTAATTATTTTCCGACAGTGACTTAGACCAAGAGGAAATCGGTTCTCCTCTAAGTTAAACGGCTCTGTAAGAACTCACCTGCACGTGAAAAGAGAATGGGTCTTTCAATTTTTATTATTAAACATGTAAAGGACCTAATTAATGCTATCTATAATTTTGAAGTATCCCCATAATCATTAGCAGTTGTATTAATAGAATGGTAATTTAGAGGAAGGTAGTGCAAAGTACATCTTCAATCAAGTTGTCCCCTCACAATGAAATTTCATAATTTCTCGGCACATCAAAAGGCAACCACTTAAGGAATGCGATTTGTGATTAACTCTTATGCCAGGATGAGGGAATTATTTCATATTTCCCTCCCATGAAGGACTAAGCATTCAGATTCTTCTATTCGCAATTTGTAATAATTAATGGAATTAGTTAAGAACGAAGAGGATAATGGGTATTTAGGCTACCAACCATAATACGGACTTCGAAAGAAGACTGCAAATTGGAAATATATTACCAGAGACCGTCGCCAACGATCGAAAAGCGATGAATTCATGGCCAGTCTGGATGGCGCGTTTGGTAGAATGTAACGCTGGCTAATGGACCTCGATAGAACACTCATTCATAAGCGCAAGTCTGCTGCCCCCAAGGGGTTCGCATTTTTCACCCCCTAGAATGTTTTCAATCCTAGCTGTGAAAGTGGGATTCCTAAGTAAAATAAGTTGATGTCTAGTCGGAAGGAATGAGAATATGCCACTCATCGCAGCCTTGTCTCCACTTTTTGATGAGAGAACTAAAAAAGACCGGGCGATAATCATTACACAATTTAGACAAGTGATATAAAAAATGTTGAAGTTTGGTCAAGACAGTAATGCTAATAGCTTTAAGTCAACCCTTCAATCAGGAGATGAGAGAGTGAAAAATATCGTATTAATCGTCAATATTGATATTTCAGCCCGTTTCGAACTTGAAAAGATCGCCCGTATATGAGGAAAATATATCGGCATTGTTTTGATGCATAGCAATATTGCACCGCTGTATGGTTAGGGGTGAGTTCTGTTTGATCCTTTCCCCGTATTGAGGCAATATCGCACCACTAAACACCATCATTCCACGATTACGCTTTGAGGACTAAAAGGATACGTTTGAGACCAACTATTGTTACTTATTGATAGACTCTTTGAGTTTGACGAGACTTAGGGTCACTCCTGATCGATAGGAGAGCTCTTGCAAATTTTTGGTTCAGAGACGGAAGTTGAGCTTGTGGCGGGGGGGGGGGGGTTAATCTATTTCAAATAAGCGTGGGGAAGGAAGACAGGGAAGCGAGGTCGAAAGATTTTCAGATGTGATATTACTTCATGTAACATGTTCGAGAGTCATTAAATCATAAAAGTTGTGAAATATATTAGGAACATGAAAGGAATAGAGAAAAAGATAATATTCTTCACGACCAGTGGGATAGATATCAATATTGCCAAAGACGGCTTCAAATCAAAGAGACGATTTGAAAGGTCCGTATGATATATAAACTGAATTACAAAATCCACGAGAAGGGCACACTGCCCGCTAATTTTCAGAGATGCAAAGTGCAAATGCAGTGCAAATGCAAAGTGCAAAGATGCAAATGCAGAGACGCAAAGACAAACAACATGCTTAATCTGCATGTATTCAAAGAGGTGGCAACCTTTTTCCATAAAGGTCGGAGAATAAAATTGAGGAAGCAGGGAGCATCAATAAAACTTCTTTTTAGTTCCACCCCTCTCCCTTTGCACCACGGTCACAAGGTCAACTATTTCCCTTCCCCTCTCCATCTCAGACAACATTCTCGCTTCCATCGTGACTTCCAACACCCCTGCAAAAGTCAAAACCTTCTCCATCTATTTTTCCGCCATCTTCAAAATCCACTTGTCTCTTCTCGATTTTTAGGTAGCATTCATTCGATCGAATTCCTCTGTGTCTTCTCCAAGTTATTTCGGTGGAGCAGATGGCAATTGAGAAACGTCATCTGGTTTCCGTACCGACAATCTCGAATATTCCTCGGCTTTGGACAAACTGTTCCTCGAACATCGAAGACTCGTCGGCTCCACTGAGCAGGCGGTTCAATGTCTCTCGATCGGGGAAGACGATTGCGAAGAGCCGCCTCCTCCCCCGTGACATCGGGGGCGACCTACTTTCAACATGCGGATTTGCTGGCCCTATGGAGTTTCGTGAGGGGGTCCTAAGGGCGACGAACTGGGACCACCGTGTCCTGGATGGGGCCGGAGGGGTAGGGGGTAGAAGCCGGACACGCCCCGAGCGATGACAGTCATGCATGCACACGCGGACGCACTGGGGTGGCGAGTGGGGGGTTTGGGGGTGGGAAGCTGGGCTAGGTGGAACATTTATTAAGCCCTTCTGATTTACGACGCGTCGGAATCACCTCGTTCCTTATCCTTCGTGCTCCCATCCTCTTTCCCTCCCTTCGCCTCGGCTACCCCCTTCCATTCATATCCATGCTTACACCCAGCTCCTTCGTCTTCTCTTCTGCATCCGAGGGAGGGAAGGGGTTCGAAGTGGGGGTAGGTGGCCGGCTTGGGGAAGTTAAAGGTGAGCGCTTAGGTTAGCTAAATTAACCGAGTTAACCTAAACGTTAAATCTGGTATAGATGAATCATGGATTAAATCAGAATAAACTTTTAAGTTCAACGCCATGCTATTTTAATAAACACAAAAAATACTCCCGCAATACCTAATGTCATGCAGAATTTCCATTTCTCTTAGAAGACATAGATCATTATAGAAGACTAAAAACAAGAGCATTCATCTAAATATGATTTATTAGTAGAATTTAAAGTGATGACATCCATTAGCAGTTTTGCAAATTGTATCAGGATATTGACTTGCAAAAGAGACATAATCTCAATTAGAAATCGAAAAACCGTCCCACTAACGGTAAGTTGAAATGACAGTATGAAAACATAAGAAACCTACAAGCAAATGAAACTAAAAGTAGTGAAAAATTTGAATTCTACGATAATAATTAAAAAATAGGCTTTAGGTCTAAATTACTCCGGGAAAAATTAAATCTATTAATTAAATTAGAAAAAACAGGGCACCTGATCGTGATACTGAGAAATATTCCACTGGTTCATTAGATTTACAAACTGTGGTAAATGTATTCAGAAATCAATATGCAACAAAATTAAAGTAAAATGTTTTCGTCCAAAATGTTCTCATAAACAAAGGTTTGCTAACTTTTTGCACTGTTTGATAGATGATTCCATCCCTAAAGTTGACTTTGAAAATATTCCAAAACTAATTAACAAAGACCTTGGTACTTAAGACATAAATATTGACGATTTGAAACTAAGAAGTATAATTAAAAGAAGGACAAAAAAATAGTTTAGTGTGTAAACATTAAAATGTCTACCGAATAGGAAAAAATGAAAACATTTTATAATTGGCATTTATTTGAAGCTCCTCAATATAAACTTTAGCAGGGGGACTGAGGTGGTTATTACATACAAAGATTATAAAAATGTTTTTTTACAATTAATCAATTCATTTTAAAGGTTAAGAGAGATTAAACTGTTAATAAAAAACCTAGGGAAATTTGGGAACAGAAGTTCTATTTTAGATTGGTGAAAGGGCTATTGGTCAAACAGGAAAATTTCAGCCAAGGTAAAAGAGGTTATCAATGATAATGCTATGATAAAGATTGCCTAAACGTGTCTTTTTTATATCAAATATCGTATTTCATTTATGCTTGTGACTTAAACGTTTACATTTTTTGAAAATTGAAACATAAGGGAGCAAAATATGTTGATTTTAATGTAACTGTTGAAAAAATGGAGAGGGACTTAAATGGATACTGAAATGGTTTCATTACTAAATAAATGCGCCCCCTGCCCTGATGTGTGCATTTCACATGCCGTTGGGCTTTGCATTTCGTTACTCTACCCTCATTTTTCACACCGAACTTCGGGTTGATAGCTGTGCTTACGGTCTTCATTATATATTATGCTACATTACGAGCTGTAGAGTTCTGTATTGACACAGATTAAGCATCGCTAAATTTCTTATTTTCGTCTTACAAGACAACATTACACCGGGCCCCTTTTCATCTCCGTATACTTCCTTCCTCCCTTCCTTCTATCCAACACCCCCATCCTATTCCTGCCCCTTTCACGTGTACCTCCTCGCGTTCGTTCATTCTCCCCTCTATCTCAGTCTTCAACATTCCAATTCCAATGATTATGCTTTGCATATATCTTCCCTGCCTCCTTTGGATATTTCCCGGTAACTTTCTTACCTCCCCAAACATGCCTAGTACCCCCTCGTTTATTTCTTTCTGTCCATTTCATTTTTTCCTTTCTTTTCAATCCTTATTTCTCAAAGGTCTCAAATCTAAGCCCAGAACCTCTCTTCAATGAAAAGTATATTAGCAAGTTAAGAGTTATTATTCAGCTGCGAGAACTGTGTGCAGTACACAAGGGTGTGACTCCCCTCAAGTAACGGTCGCGACATTTCATACGATTTCTTTGCGATTTCCTCAATTTTTTTAGCTTCACATATTGAAGTTTTAAGCGTTACTGCCCATGTTTGATGGAGAAGCAGGTCAGGGAGTGAGGTTAAAGGAAATGGGAATGGACCGGGGGAGGGGGTGGGAGGGAAAGAGACTCCCTACGGGAGAGAACCCGGAGGGGGGAAAAGGTTTGCCAAGTTCGGAAAGTATCCTAACAGGAGACAGCGAGAGGATTCCTCCCCTCGCACCCCCCAGCAGCCCCCGCAATGTACTTCTATGGGGGGCAAGAGGAGGGTCACCACCTCCCTTTCTCTCACCCCACCACTACCCCTTCTCTCTCGGAGCGGATTTAAATCAACGTCTCGAACACGTGTGACCGTCAATTTCGAGCTCGAGAGAGAGAGAGAGAGGGAGGAAGAAAACGGGTGGGAGGAAAGAGGGGAATGAAAATGGGAGGGAAGGAGAAGGAAAGAGAGAGAGAGAGAGGGAGATAGAGATGGCGCTGGATTAACCTCCCTTCGCCCAAAAATGTCTCCCACCCTCGCATTCCTTCCATACATAGCCCAAACCCTCTTTCCCTCACCGAATCCATAAATTACGTCACGATCTACGGGAAATTGGAGGAAGCACTGAAGGAGGGGCGATGTTGGCGAGAGGTGGGTCGAAATTATATTTCGTGACATACGTGACCCAATGGGGCGACGTGAACTGGGGTGACAATGGCGCTCACGGATCGGGTGAATGCCTAGAGACGAAATTTCTTCGAACTCCTGTGGCAGCCAACCTCGATTTCGTGTCCGGAAAGTTCACTCGGACGACGAAGCGGTGTGTCACGGAAATCAAACTGTAAATATAACCTACAAAAAATCTCGGTCACGGTTTTACACTTGAATCCAGTACTCTCTCCTTAGAACTGATGTTTTGAAGCCGCTCAATTATTCCTTTCGTGTGATGATATTACACGGGATGACGGAATGGAAGTTACATAATTAGAGTTTGCTGAATATTACTGATCAGGAAACAGATTAAAGAAATTAAGTAAAATATTTCTTATAGCCCAACGTGCGGATTCATGACCCAAAAGTCACTTTAAATGTTTTAATTTACTCGTGAATATTGGTCTTCAGAAACGAGTTTTGAAACCAACAGTAGCCTTTTATTCTGATATTAACTCTAAAATGACATATTCCTTATCACACCTTGTCAAACATTTATTTAAAATATCACTTAATCATATTTTCTGCAACATCGTGGTACCGCGGAATTATCGGTACCCGTGAAATTTCATAGTTATTTGCCCATTTGTTCATGCATCATTTCTTATTTTTTTCATGTATTTCATTTAGCATTATGGGAGAAGCATTTGATAACCTTTCCTCTTATTACTATTTCCTTGTCAATATTATTTATCTCATCATTATTGTGCTCTCCTCTTATCTATAAAAACATTTCTTTAGGTGAGAAGTTTCGCTCCTAGATATTTCAATTATAATGGCTACATACCGTACAGACATTTTCATGAATACACACAAGTGCACTTATAATACTGCATTGAAAGTTGAATAGTGCACATAATTCACGTACTAAAACTTTTCTTATTCAAAAATACGTAAAACTTTAACGTAATTTTTCGACGATGATCAGTAATCCATTAAATAGGAACATCATGATTTCAAATAGAATATAGAATTAGTGATTAATAACATTGGACATTGTAACGGATTACGAAGTTTTTCCTTTTGTGGTGCGAGGTCTCAAATGGACCTATCAAGCAGGTTTTTTATTTCTGTTATCCACTCATGCACAAAGAATTTTGGATGCCTTACTTAGATTCAAGAGCAAGAAGTGAAAATGGTGAACAACAACAATAAAATGACCAAATTTTAGCAAATGATATGAAAATGGCATAATATTTTAGGGCTTTCAAATTTTGGAATAGGAAATCGTCAAAGTTACGGCTTGTTTGCGCCAAAGGTGTTCACTGCGACGATATCTTCGATGGACTTCAAATACTGATAACATCAAATATTTTATACGCATGGATAAATTAAATAGACCTAAGGGAAATAGAAATGATGAGTTTCATCCCAGTAAATTGCATTGTGGTGCTATGAAATAGGAGAAATTTTTTATGAACTTTCCAGGAAAATACGTCGCTTTTCATTATTAAGTTAGATTAAACCTTTTGAAATGATTTATTATTGTAGATTTGTTATGCAACATTTTACTCTCATTATTTTTATCAATTATTAATTAGGAATCAATTAGTAAACCCATTTTAAATAACGAACCAGTTTTAAAACCAGATAATGTAATGTAGGAATATTTTCCGGTTTATTAAAGAGATTAAATCTGAGAAACAGAGATACCCGTATGATGCACCCTATACCGGTTGTAATATCATAAAAAAATGGCAAGATAAATTGGAGGAGGGCTTTAACTTTGTATTATAGGTTTATTTTTAGCAAGACATGTGCCATTTATTCAATCGCTAATGATCCCCATGATTACTAATGCTCTGCTCGAATCTTATAAAAAAAGTAATTAAAAGGCATTGTAAACATAATGGAAAGAAATTACAATGAACCTGTATAGCCATGGAGGATGAGGATAGCGCCAATGAAACAAAATTTTTGTATTATTATGAAAATTTTTAAAATAATTCGCATGCATATGAAAATTCGAAACATTTAAATTGAAATTTCGGGGGGTCTTTTTCAATAGCTAATTTAAATGAATATGGCAATTTTATTTACGCAATGTGGTGCTTTTCAATTATTAATAGCAATAGGAAATGATTCCAATCTCCCCTTCTTATAATTTTTAACTACAGAGAGCGCCTAATAGAGACTATTCTTAGCAATTAAAATCAGAAAGTTTTCCTCATCGACAAGAAGTTGACATCAGAATGAATACAAGAATAAATCTTGGTCTTACTGAAGAGGCAATATAAATCAGGGGCTGGAACAATTTAAAAGCCAAAAAATTAAGACTAATTCAACAGATGCCCAGTAGGATGAGACCAGAGCTGCTTTGAAGAAGTAGAGCGCTCAAAACATGAAATCAGCCCTTGACAACATTCGTGCGATGTCTTATATTCCCCAAAAGACACATGATAGACCAGCAAATAGAAAATGGAGAAGTTTAAAAGCCTTCAAATCCAAATATTGGAGGCTGACGATGAAAAACAAGTTCACAGATAAATTGAAAAATGAGGAAGCAATCAAGAGGAGTAAGGAATCACGAAGCATGTGAAAATAACTGCACAGGTTAACACGCAGTGAGACAAAACTAGAAACAACGATTCCAAAGTGTGAAATTCATTCGCCTAGACCGTGATACAAATCTGGATCCCTCGATATCCGGTCGATAATTTTAGATAGATAGATAGAGGTCTTTATTTGGGCAAAATTGAGACCAAATGGTCCCTTCTTCCATTTAACATTGTTTTAGCATATAAAGCCATCGAGGCATCCTCTAAGACACCGAAATTTTCAATCTGTTTAGGAATCCCGGTTCGTATCCCGGGCAAGGTGCATGGTTTTTACACTTTGGAATTGCAACATTCCAATTCACATCAGCTGATGACCCCGGTTTAGTTACGGTCGTGGCATCTCCCGCAGTTCTTTGAACTAGAAACAACATCTGAATTGGCCATCATTGCTTTCGAGATGGATATGTGGCATCAGGAAGGATTAGAAGTAAGCTCTAAAAGTATTTATCCCCTAATAGAAGGAATAATGAACTTGAAACTATTTAACACCCATTGGTTATCTCATGATATCGGACGGTACATGATGTTCGTTATTGCAACGTAATCACGACTAATATTAAGAAGTACTCAAGAACCATGATTTAATTAAGGATAATTATAGATTGAGTGAAAAACTAAGCATCTTGAGATTTTAAAAACACTCCATAATAATCGTTTTTGTGAATCACAAAACGTTATTGCAAAGCATTTGTAGCAGTCCAATAAAAATTTCATTTTTAAATAAAAAGCTGGTGTAAAATTAAACACCCTAAATTTTATAATTTCATTGAATTAAAACGAACCATTTAAATTAGTGTAACGATTTAATTAAAGTTCAAAATAAGTTCTCAAACAAAATGAAGGGTGGTAGAAAGAATGACTACCCGTGGGATGCGTCGACTCCTGAGGCGAGGGCGTTCCCTTCCGCCATAGCACCACATAAGTATTTTTCGGCGGGGACTCTCCATCGGGACAGTAGCGAAGGAGGTTGGCTTTGAAGAACACTATCTCCTCCAAGACATTTTCCCGACTTTAAGGGGAGAGGGGCGAGAGGGGTTGGGGGCGCAGTCGCCGCAGGATTTGAGGGAATCAACTTAAGGGGAGAGACGTAATTTATGGGCTGGGGGGATGGCAATGGGGTGGGAGGGGGGAGAGAAGAAACTTGGTTTCGAAGCAAACGAATCCCGGACCGGCCCTAAAAACTCGGTCGCTCGAGATGTGATGCAGCGTGACGATCCGTCCCGCAGCGCCACCCTCCCCACTCTCAACCCTCCTCCCAGCAGCCAAGGTCGCCAGAATGGTAATCAGGGGGACGTGAGGGGCTTGACGGATGAGGAAACCCTGACTACACCCTCCTCGTTTGATTTCCTCCCCCATCTCTCCCTTCGAAAATCTCGCCTCACCACTCAAGAGGCAATCAATGATGATGCGAACCTATCTGAAATAAAATTACCTACCCGCCACCAGCCACCGTTATCAACCCAAAGGTTGGGTTGATAGGCCAGGGTAGAGCTCATCTAGTACTAAGCCCAATGGCGTGTGAAATTCACACATCAGGATTGGGTGGCACGTTCTTTTCACTGTGCTGCCAATGGTTTCCAAGGAAACCCTGGTAAATAACACAGCTTGAGTAAACCGAATCACCCGAAACAGAATCGAACAGTGTCAATTCAGTCAGTGGACAACTCCCCAAACCCACAGGATAACCGCGTCTCCCCAAAATAAGAAGCTTACAAAATAAAACGAATACAGTACTGGTGGGGCTTAAAAAATGCACATTTTTAATTTGTCCAATGAATTTGTTACTCTACCGCATTTACTTTCTCCATACGCTGTGAATGGGAATAAATTTAAAAAAAAGCTGAGGCATTATAAGGAAATACCACTCATCTCACAAACTGCTACTCTTTAGTACCCATTTTCGATATTCCTACCAATGGGTCATCATCCCCCGACAATGCCCTCGTTGTTTGCGGTTTGAAGCATCTTGAGATGATAACGACAAAACGATTTCATGTAATTATTTCACGTCGATTTATCCTTCGAAGTGAAACTTCGATAAAAATCACATTAATACCTTCTTGATTTTTTCGTTTAACGCTAAATATTTATTGAAATTAGATTAGAAATTATCGTTAGCATATACTTTACACTATCATGACTTTAGTAAACACAGATTATAAGATTCAGTACAACTTGTGTATTATATTATTTAGCTTAACCAAATACTATTTATAATATTACAAATAATATTAAGTATTTTTATTCATTTTTACAATCATTTGAACTCTAAGCCTTAATACGCCTCTTATACTTATTTGGCTTATTCATGGAATAATAATAAGAAAACAGATTACTAACTGATAACACTTCTAATAAAATCTTTATTATGACATTTTAAACTGTAGTTCATATTCGGCCAGTTTTAACGACAATTTTCATGATTTCATTTGACAGATATTTTTATGAATTAGCTATCGACTTTGCTAAATAAAATTTATGCGACCAGAAACATTTTAAATAGGATCAAGATGACGGTGCAGTGGCTAATGTACTGGCTCCTAATTCCAGAGGACAGGTTCGAAACTCGGCAATGGCAGAATATTTCAGTGGTACCTCGATCCCTACTTGAGAGCTACATGTGGAGTATGTTAGTCAGTACGCTATATCCGTTTAACTGTGATCCCCTTGGTGCCTGTTAAGACTAGGCTAATCATGGAGCTGAGTTTTTCTCCACTAGTCCTCCATTTTATGAATTTATAACCTCCAACAAACTCTCTGCCTAACCCTAAAGGCCCAAAAATGACCTCAGCCACCAGTCGTCCACCATTCCTTTAGGTAGCTTGAAACATTCTATTATCGTAGGACGAAATTCAAATATGATAATTCCCTTGTTTTATTGACTCTGATTACAAGACGGTAAACCTTGGTAGTGGGCATTGAAAGGAAATTTTCGAGCGGATAACGTGATAATATTAACTCGATATTGAGATAAGTGCCGCTATCAATGTTTTAGGAAACATTATTACATATGAAAACTTTGAGGGAAATATATGCACTCATGCATTTGGTAAGTTAATGGTTAGCTCCTAAATATTGCGCCAGGCTCTAATTTGCGGAATCGTGAACGCCCATTACTTGGAACCGGCTTATTTTCATTCCTTTAATGGTCACTTGTTTTTTAATCGTATGGTTGATACAGGGTATTGAGATATTGCTAAAAAATTTAGTCAAATTCCAAGAAACTGCGGGAGACGCGGCGACAGCAACTTTTAACAAAGTGATCCGCTTAATGTGAATTAAAAGGTGATAATTTTAACGTAGAAATTTATAATTTAGAATTAAAAGTAAATTTAGCCATCTGATGCTAGAATTTAATTCTTATGTTACGTGATAATGGTTATTTGTTCATTATTAACAGAATTATGGTTATTTCGCCTATTTTTCGGTTGAGGATAGGCATTCCATTTCACCTGGGAAAATGGTATTTTGGTCATTCAATCGTAGAAAAAGAGGGACTTTGAATCGAATCAATCAATCAAATCGAAAAAATCACGGAAAGAGAAAATGGTTGATGTAATGAGAATTCATCCATGGCCGCTTATTTTTTCCCCTTTTCGTCTAAACTGATTTAACTTTTTAGGGTTAGTTCCTCTCTTCTCAAAGCTTCTCAGAGTTTCAAGGCACTAATTTATCATAATATTTCATCGATAAAATATACAAACAATACGGATACAATGACGACCCTCTTGGAAATTTGAAGCAATGAAAATTAAAACCACAAAGATGACATCAGCAAATAATCACACAATATATATTTTTTGTTATCCAACAAACATATTTCATTCAAAACATAGGGTTTTTAAAATTAAATATATCCATGAGGATATAAAAAGGATAAATGCGGAAAATCCTGGTTGCATTTGATTACGTGTATGCCCCTGGCTTCCACTTATTTTTGATCCGATTTCATGGAATCAAATAGAATAAAACCGAATTATTTCACATTAAAAACACCTGATAAAAATTTACTCGGGCTGTTGGAATGGGAAAATATTAAAAATATGAATTCTCATAATTTATCTTTTCCATCTGCAGTATTCTCCTACTTTTTGCTTTCAAACAACTAATAAGTACTATCGGATTATTTCTGTCTTGTCACTAACTACGAAATTTAGGATGACAGGCGATAAATCCCAGAAGCGACTAGCAAAAATGATTGATATCCCTCAAATAAATAAGATAAAATATGTAAAATATGAATTGATGAGAGAGTTGACCATTAGTTATAAAAGTACCCCCTCATAAGCGACTGGCATACATCGCAGAGATTGTATTTGAAGTGGATGCGTTGACCACCTCTAGCAAATTCAAAAATGACCAATCAATTTCAAAATCAAATGATGACTTTCTTTCAATTTGCAGCCTTTATCCCATAGATTCAAATGATGGATGAGGGGTGGATCTCTGCTCACCCAAAGTCCTACTACGTGTGAATTCCAGACTTTAAGGACACTGAGTGATCTATACCTCTCACTGAGCTTTCCGCAGTTTCTCATCAAGTTCTGCTTCACAGAAAATCACATATTATGGCGTTAGCAGAATATTTCGATGAGTTTCATTCAGATACGATCCTACCACATCTCGGAAAAACAATCACTTCCTACTTTACATACGAGAAAGGTACATTACCATTGCAATCATAAAACAAGTAAACTTCTATACGACCAATGTTAAAGCTTTAATTATTCTATGAAATCACGAGTTAAAGTTACTTTAACGTTGAAATTACGAGTTAAAACTTTTAATAACAGCAACACGTAAATTTGGGTAATCAGATTTAATATCCCTAAGAGAAAATACGGCTCATGTAAAAATATCCAAGTAAGAGTTTAACTAATATGAAAATAAATGTTCAATGCAGAGCAATAAATGTATAAATAAACATTATAAAAGATATATTTACCTACATTAAAATAGGATGTCTCATTTGGAACACAACTTCTACATCTCAAATAGCTCTTTTTTTACGGAAAATACAGACATTTGGTACACCACACAGCCTGGCATAAATCTCTCTATGCCGTCGAAGATACATTGAAGCTGCGTTTAAAGCAGTTTCGAATTTAATTTAAATTGAGGCATTGATTGGAACGCACTACCATACATGTATATAAGCATAACTGTATATTTCACGAAGAGAAATTTCTGTATTCGTAGATACAAGGTTTACCCGAAGCGTAGTAGGAATGAGTCAACTAAAAATATATATTGCCATCATTGATACATTCACTGAAAAGTATTGTAGTACACTTGTACGTACACACACCGCTACCAGCGGATTTTCCACGCCTCGAACGTCTTCGGGAAGGCGGATCTCGGAATTTTGCTCAATTTCTTCGTCACGGCCTGGTGCAATGGTTCTAGCCAGCCGTAGTGGCGTCCTTTCAGCACGGATTGGAGGTGGGAAATAGTGATGAAATTGCCTACAAAATTTGGATCGTCAATCGCATCGTCAAGAAGCTCTTGGCAAATCCGCGTGCGACTTTCATTTTGTTCGTCCGAGAGCAATTGCGGCATCAGCTTCGTACACATTTTTCTCATACCCATGTTTTTGGTCACAAGTCGATACACTTCGCTTTTAGGGGCGATTCCTCACCAGCAAAACCTTCGCTCTTGCAAAAGTTTTGTCACTTTTTGCGGTGGAAGGGTGTCCTGAACGTCCAGTCCCTTAAACATCTTCTCTATCCTCACGATATAACGTCCACCACTAAAAACGCCCGATCTACCCTTGGCGTTATCACCATAAGCTATCTTGAGCATGTCATGAGTCTCTTTCCCGGTTTTACCCGGTTTGCGTAGGGCTGTTCCGATAACTAGTTCATGACAGAGCGTAACGATGTCACATTATAGAGGTTTCGCAAGTGAACGGTCCACATTCTTCAAAGGCTCGGAGCCAACTACCACCAGCCTTTTCTGAAACTTCCCTCCCCCGAATCCAGCGACAGAATCCGCCGCCTGTCCGTCTATCTATCCGGGAAAATATAAGCCCTACCAATTTTGGGACAGTCCTTATTTATTAGGGCAAAATCTGGAATATATGGTGAAGCGCTTCCCTATAGTCATATACCTTTCACTAAATGTGGGCTCATTCATTGGTTTCATGCTTATAGAGCAAGCGTTGCTTCGCGCTTAAAATGAGTTGAATAGAAATGGCAGTGATTAGCACAGAAGATGAGTACATAATGTTAAATGAAGAATTTTGCGAATAAACTCACGCACCGTTGGATAATTTTTCAACGTCATGGAAAATATCGAAAAGGGTGGGCACATTCCGTATTCTGTTTCATCGATTATCACTTTTCGATTCGACACATTTCAGTGAAAAAACTTATCATTCGCACATCTTCAGAAAATATGTCCTGCGAAATTGCGAATGCATTTACCCCCTCGTCACAAAATAGGCACCCCATGGGTTCTCCACCCAATCTTCTGCTCCGCACAATGTGTTACATCCCGAAACCCTCCTCCCCATTCCCCCCCGACCTTCTAACATATCTTGCAGCGGAGTCTCCCGCGGCAACACGTGGAGGGCTCCGCGGAGAGGAAGACGTTTAAGACCCCCGATGGGAGCGAAAGGTATTTTCCAGCCGTCTTGAGCCGACGGCGCACTCTTGCATCACCACCGCCCTTATCGCAGGGCCAGGTGGGGGCGGGAGGGGAGCCTCCGAAAAGGGCTCTTTCTGGGGGAAAGGAGAGCAAGAATGAGTGGCTCATTGCTCACACGCCACTCAAGCATTACTCCTTCTCCTCAAAAGGGCCAATCCTCCCTCCCCTCCCTCTCTGCCTCTTCCTTCCTCCCGTCCGTCCTCCTCCTCGCCTTCTTATCTCTTCCTCGGCCCCCAGGGCGTTACTTTAGTCAAACTCCACTTGTCTTCCCAGCTATCGCTTTACTCCCCCAGCCTCCGACCCCCCTTTGACCCAGCGCCATTCGCTACTTTCCCTTCCTCCTCCTCTACCCCCGTGTCCCCTCCCCGCCGTTTTTATACACGCACTCACACAACCCTACCACTCCCCAGTGCCCCCATCCCTTATCTACCTGCCGCGACCTTTTCCGACCCACCCCCATTTCAATTTCACCCTCTCCCCGTACTAAAACCCCCCCTCTCAAGTGCTTCCCCCTTCTCCGCCCGCAACGAAATCCTCTATGCCCCCGGCCGCCGAAACCATCCCTCCCTTCCCCCCAACGAAAGCTCTTTCGGCCCCCAAACTCACCCTCCCGCCTTCCTCCCCCGGCCACCTACACTTTCTCAATAAATCCAGATAACATGGGTGGCTCTGCAGAAGTCTCCCGCACACTCGCCACCCATTTCACCCCCCTCCTCCTTCCTCCCCTGCCACCGCCACCCCGCTCCCCCAGAATGCGACCCATCCCAATCCCCCCCATGCCCTTACCAAACGGCGGAGAAATTTCCCTGCGAGTAAATCCGCCGTGGAGGGGGTGTATGCGTGCGTGCGAGGAGGGGAGGGGATGGTGGGTGGAAGGGGTGCTGGGGGATCGGGAAGGGGGATGGGGTGACCTCGTCTCCGTCTTCTCTCCCCAGCCACCCCCATTTCAGATGAAATCGGAAGTGCCCTTCGCATCCCCATTCCCCCCCCCCCCCCCCCAAGTCGTTCGCCCCGCCCCCCGCCACTCCCCCTCCCCCGCGCATCGCCTCGGCAACGCATGCTAACGGAGAATATTGGTTTTTCGCTGCGAGAGATATTTACTTCGCAGGAATACTTTCACACCGTCTTCGTCCGACGGGAGGCTCAGGGGCAAGGCTTGAGAAGAAGAAGAAGAAGGGGGGGGGCAGTGAGAGACGAGTGGAGGGGGGAGGGCCCGTGCATAATCGAGAAATTTTAACTAGTTTCATAGCCATCCCATCCCCCAATCCCCCCACCCCACCCGCAAACTCCTATTCCTCTCTCCCCCCCCCCGCCGTCTTCCCCCCGAGCCCCCCGTCTGCTCAGGAACCTTCCCCACTTTCGGAAAAGGGTTCGGTTGCTTGTAGTCGTTTGAAATTCTAAACGTCTTCCTGCTTGAGTTTTGCCGCGCAATGTTTACAACCCCTTTCCATAATCGCATAACTTGATTACCTGGCTCGAGAAGGAGTGCGGGTGGGAGAAGGGAGGGGGAAAAATTGTTTCCCGGGGATGGATTTAGGGGCCGCCTTAGACGAGACTTAATTCACGGTCCCCTTTTTTAATCTCGGGAAGGGTCGACTCCCGCGAATCTTGTTATTGCCTTTTAAATTTTGCTCCTCCCCTCCTCCTCCACCGCGATATACGCCGTTTCCTGCCCCCATCCTCCTTCTCATCCCCACCCTCGTCGCCGTTCCCCGCATCCTTTTGCCTACTCCGGAATTCGATTATCGCGCGCCAGCCCGGTCTTTAAAGTCTTCGATAATGTACACGACGGCGACCGTGGATGTCTCCCGACTGCGGCGGAAGCAGGTCTTGGCATCTATTCTTCCGATCCTAACTGCGTTCCTTCCTCTTGCACGCATTTCGCTCCCGATTCTCCGCCTTGACTGTCCTCTTGAAAATAATTTCGGCGGACAGTTGTACGGGCTCTTTGTACCACTACAAAGAGGTTTCACTCCGTAGCCGAAGAAAATATAAACCACACTTCGGAGGGAGACGATTCCAGAAAGCACTGCCAATGTTCCCTTTCGTTTCTCTGTGTGCTCCGGAACGCGTTTTCGTCTTCTTCCCCCTCCACCCCAACATCTTCACGATTTTGAATTCTGAAAATTGAATAAAATCAGCCTTACGAGGCCGGCGTAGCCCAGAGCGCATTGTTTCCTAAAGCTGGAAGGCACATCTGGGTGGACGGCGTAGCCATTCTGGTGCCACCTTTCGCCTTCCCATCCCTCCACCAACATTGTGTTATGGTGACCCCCGAGTGGCCCCAAAGAGCAACGACACGCATTTCGAGGGTATGTGCATTAAATTTAACCGGTACCTAGCAACACCAAACTTTTACAAACGGCCATTAGCTTGATTAGGGCGTAATCACTTCTACTGTCAATTGAAATACGAGGTGCAGAAGGGTAGGGCAGATGATGCAGACTGGAGCTACGCAGAGGGCACCTAATAGTATCTTGGACAGAGAGGTAGTGTACTGGATGGCTGATGCCCACCCAGCCCTTTGATCTGAAACACCATATAGATCTTGCACGACATTACCTATCGCCCCCTAATGTATGCCCTAGAAATATGTAAATGTGCGAATAGAAATAGATTACGAGTATAATTTTATGATACATATTACTCTAGAACTGAGAGGGACAAGGTTTAGCTTTGGGTAGGAAAGTTTCTATTAATGGATAAGAGGCTAATGGAAATAAATATTTAGCCAACATGCTGTTGGCCACGAATTACGTGCAATCGAGTCACATATGGACTTAATGCTGATGAGACCATGTATACACCCGGATTTAGATGACGCAAAAATTTAAAAAGCAGCGTCCCACTTTCAAAACGATTACTGTGTAATAGCATCCATTGGCAACAATTCACCAAGATCGCAATTTCTGTACCTCCGAGAATTTTTAGCTACCCCAATATTGTCACTTTGGAATTCAACATCTCCCTAGTTTCGATGAAAACGGTGTTATGGGTGACCTGAAGGTGACCTCTAAATATCCGGAAGGAGGAGGATACGCAACAATCATTCGATCAAACGCGTTTTGGGTGGCTTTTCACGAGCAAATATAGAAAATGGTTCTGGTACGCATATCGAGGATAAGGATAGAAAAAGAAACAATGCACTTCCACGTAAAGATTTAATACTTCCCACGATCACGGTTTCGATGCTGCACATAACCATCAGGCGACATACATGAAGAATTTTTCAACTTATTTATGAGAAAGATCAAAATTTCTTTTTCTACCCTCCTCATGGGGAAATTTCACAGGTTAAGCCTGAAACTGTTACAGTTATCTCTATCGAGGACTTTTATCGAACGAAGGAAGAATGTAATCGGTAATCTAGCGAAGTGTTTTCTGCCTTGAGTCTATGCCGTGAATAAATCTGACAAATAAATGGGACGATTAAGAATCAGGAGTTGAATGGAAATCGCGATCCAAATCATTAGGACTCACATATGAATGGAACAGTTAAAAACATCGACTTCCGAGTTGATCAGAAAAGAGCCCAATTCTTTACATCAACCATCAAAACGAAAACCTCGTCTCATTAACCATAAAAATTCTCTTAGGACATATGCACACAATTTGTTTATCGGTCGCCAAAAATTCTTGACCTTGCGCCATATTAAAGATGATGTATATTGAACGACGGGAAATTCATAGGAAGAGTATTGCAAAAAAATATCCAAGCCGTTTGCCAGATGCGAAAATTCACGAGTTTTCTCCTATCAACATGAACTCACTAATTTTTATAAGGTGACGGCTGTAACCTTCTCTTAAAATCCCAGAATTCGGGATAGAGAGACGACGATGAGAGACAAAGGACGGCACAACGACAAAGGGGGATTGCAGCACGTTGAATCCTAATCCTAACCTGAGGGCCAGAGAAATAATCCGAAAGAAACGAAGGCCGAGATGGCTCAAGCTTATGTTCGGGATGAACAGACCAACTTTACGTGTGTGTCCAAAATGAGACGCGCCCACAAACCACGGAACAGTACGAGAAATCATTAATGCAAGGTATTAATCTGGGGATGAGTGGGACACGGAAAACCGGAGGAGAGGTACGTAGACGAATACGAGCTTCCCAAACCTTCCACCGCTCGCTGTGGGTGCTGAAGATAATGCAGACCGGTAACTAGAGAAACGGGGTACGGGAGAAAGTAGGGGAACACAGAGCCGCGTGCTGCACCATGAGGAAATGACGGATTCCATTGGGACAATGGATTTATGAGGAGGAACATAATGGAAGGATAAACAAGACGGGAAGGCTTCACTGAGGAGAGAAAAGGGAGAGAGGGATGTAAGGTGGAAGATGTATTAGGGCGTACGAGAGAATTAGTATTGGATATCGGGAGGAGCAGACGGCTGCAGTGAGCCCACCCGAATCACTAATGAATAGTCTCTATATTGCATGCCGTCGGCTTGGAGGGGCACATCCGTTGGTGGGCGCAAGGAAAAGGGCCCTCGTTGAGTGAAAGGGGGAGTTTGGGGGAGAGACGAGGTAATCTAGACTGCCTAGGCAAATCACTTGAAAGGGAAGACAGAGTCTAGGAGGGCAAGGTGGAGGCTTTGGGAGGGGCGAGGAGGGATAAGGGTGAGGGAAGGAGAGCTGAAAAGGAAATGCAGGGGTGGAGGGAGAGCCTTTGCATTACGCAGCGTAATTGTCTTCCTAAATTTGGGGTTGGAACTGGTGCGGGGTAAGAGGACGGACGGGACCCCGTTGACTGCAACAGTACGAAAAGACTCATTCTAATTTGGAAACCAGATACTTCTAAACATTCATTAAATGATCTTGAATCCCACGATAATATCCTCACGTAACCTTTTCTAAATTAAAGTAATATCCATATCCATGTATTGTCGATGTTTAAAAAACGATGCTCGTATAACCGCATGCTATACTACATCAAGTAAATTATTTGAGCGAATAAAAGTCCTTAGTGGAAAATTATGTAGCCAGAAAAACAAAAAAAAATGTCTTTCTGATGGCTATATCAACTGCGTATTGGTTTAATTGAATGAATTTAGTCATGTTCCTTATGAGAAACATATTACAAATGACGGAGTGATTGATGTATTGTAGTTATATTTAAAGTAACGTCACAAATTAATAAAAATGCAAAAATCTAAGTGAATGCTTTGGCCATTACTGAATTATACCAAATACTAGAAAAAAAATCTCATTGATAATAAACACATAATTATACTCAGGCCTTTCAAGTTCTAATTATTTATCGCCGTAATTCCATTTATAAGTTGAATCTTTAAGTCTTTGCTCAAGCATTTTGTATAAGATCTCTCATTACGCAATCTTCTTGACAATAAAGGCATTTGCAGAAAGAAAGATGCAATCTCTACTTAGTAGAGGCAAAATTACGAGGGACAAAATGTTAGGAATTTATATAAGAGGTTCTCGTATTTCTGAATGGTTATCATATATTCTGTGTAATATATATTTCTTTGTATTTTGTTTTTACTTAAAATAATAATATAACTTTCATTAAATTATATTCTAACCTAATTAGCTGTAAAATAATTGGCAATTCTTATTTAAGAAAATTAGATTTTTTTGTCTGCATATCAGATTTAAATTATTTCTCTATCAAATTCCTATCGTAACTACAAAAGTACTCCATCCTTATCAGACCGAAGATCGATTCATGGCGAAAGATCAATTGTTCAAAAGCATACTCGAAGATTTTAAATTCACTCACATAATTCGTTTAAGAAATGCAATTAACTTCTTCAAAATATTCTATTAAGTTTTGGTTAGGGGTACAGAAAGTACAGTGGTGTATCAAAAAGAAGAAATGCACAATTAGTAGGGAAGTTGGAAGGACACCCATCTAGAAAGTAAAATAAATTGCCTTCAACGAGGAATCAGGACATAAACCTTGAGTTTCCCTGACAGATGCCCACAGCACCTATTTATATGATGAATACATGTGTGAAGTGCATTGTGCACATTTTGTAGGTAGGCTGACGGAGGCTGTGGTATTGTCAATCCGATGTCCACGGAAATACAGAGAAATGAGAATCAAGCGTTTGGTGTGACCGTTAGTGAAGTCTAGGTCCTGACAGTTGGTGGGTTTGATACGTACTGAATTAGGGAATTTGTTGTTATGAAATGAGATGTCTGTGTCAAGAAAGGTGATTTGGGGTCTTAAATGGAAGAAGTGAATAAAACAGTAAAAGAATAATTTAAGGCCGGTAAGAAATTTTTGAGGGACCCAGAACCGTGTGCCCAGGGATCCCAAATGCCACCTACTCTATAGCGGAACCAGAAAAGAGGTTGGAGGAATTGCTGTGACAGGAAAGTTTATTCAAGGTGACCATGTATATATATATATATATATATATATATATATATATATATATATATATATATATATATATATATATATATATGTATAATACACACACAAAAATAAGTAAGAGTGTGAATATTTAAATTTAGCGACAAAATTAATGTTTTACCCTTGAATTGTAAAAAATATTTAAACGTGATTTGCCAATTTCCATTTTATTCAATGACATGTACAACTAGAGGTGATGTCTCACGAAGAGAACATAAGTAGACAGATGCGCACTTCGGTCTGAAGCCGTCCAAGAAGACGCGATTTATACATGAATTGGCGGCGATACCAACTTCTTCGACTTCATGGTGGAGTTCGGAAGTTACTTCAAACATCAACAAAAGAGACATCATTTGCATACACTGATGTAATTTTTTTAAATTTTCTTCGGAGATGTGACGATGACGACTTACTTTCGTATGAAAAGATGTAGCTTGCTTGGTGCAGGCGTGTTGGCTCCCCGGAATTTGCTTAATCGGACTACCCCTGCAGATTATTGGAGAGGCGAAAAGGAAGGGGGGTCCACGACGCCGGAAACCTCAACTTCCTTGGAGTGCAACAAATACGAATCTCTACAAATTTAATTTGCACATGCTTTGAAATCCATCGGAATAAACGCCATTCTCCCTTGACGGAGTTTATCGAGTTGCCTTTTCGAAAATGACACCTTAAACACCTCTCCCTTCCTTAACCCGCCTTCATTTTAAATAAAACGAACTCCGCCCTGCTCTTGAACGTTGCCATGGCGACGGCTTTTGACATTTGAATAGTCGGGCGGTCGCTGAGCGAGAGAATAACACTAATTTAGAGCAAAAGACAGCCGGATCATTTACCTAAATTCCCATTTGACGGTGAATGAAAGCAGCGGAACTTTTTATGGTCTCCTTCACATTCGGAAACCCACGAGGCCAATAAGTAAAGAGAATCGACGTCGAAAAATTGCAAAAAAAAATTTGAGGAAATTTGGGAAAGACGGTATAGCTCTTGAAATGCACAAAGCAGATTACCTTTGGATAAAAGCGGTAACCTTTGCTCACCGCTCTATGCTGAATGCCTCTCATTCATACTCTTGGAACGTCCTCTCCATACGCGAGCATTGAAATTTGACCGTTTATTTCTCACTGTTAAATGCTTCTACATGAAAGGAGAGGACGGCAAGATTCGAGAAATTAGATTCTCTAACGCAATCGAAGCTCTATGGTACATTTCTTCAGCAGTTTAATTCATGATATAGCTACAGGGCACAATGGAATATAAGTCAACCCTATCTTGAAAATAACTCAAACGAATATTCATTACATTATACCTTATTCCGGTTTTACTAGCAAGTAATCATTTAAAGTCTTCCGTGACTAATTACGATAATACAAAGAGGGCAAATATGGATATTTCACCCTGATGGCTTATTTATAGCCAGAAAAAAATACCTGTCTGTTGTTAAAAATATTAATTAAGCGATAAATTATAATACGTGTGTAGATACTTTAATGTGAAATAATATGTACTTAACACGTTCAGGCTTCACTTTGTGGAATTGTTTGATGTCCATAATAAAAGAGTAGTTTCCACGGACTTTTGAAATGTTATGAAAAAATATGCAAAAATAATTGGAGTTTACTGCACGTTAAATTGTGTTGCTTGAAAAACAATCCTACAATAATATTCGAAGAAGTTTACAGGTAAAGGGAGCGACTACGAATCTAGGCTTTCATCAGGTATGATTAATACTATTACATAAATCCCCCTTAATATTAAAATCGGTGTTATTCTCCTATGGAATTCTCTTAAATTCCTGTAACAATTGTTGGCTTTGTTTATTTTTAGCCTCTTTATTTCCAACGGCCCTAATGCTGTACTTATTTCGACCCAGATACAAACCTAATTGCATTTACACGGGCGTAATTAAATGTCACTGGACTAAATCCGAAAATACAATTAATTACTGAGTTGATTTGACATGAGAGAGCAAAATTAATAAGGTTAATGTGTAACTTCAAAATATGACATTATTTTCCCGTACATGGCCCCCTCAGAAACTGCGCCAAAAGAGTAATTAATTAATTAACCGTAATCACCAATGACACTTAAGAGGCGTCAAATATTTCCCACTTAGGTGCCAAGTAAAGCTATACTTGTTAAACAATAGCCCTTCCATCCTGATTCGATCAAATTGAAAAATGAACGTAATGGTCACTGGCAAATATTTTGCCAAACCTTTGCATGTCACGCAATTATTTTTTCTCGTAAAATTGACTGGCAAGCTCTGCATTTATGCAACATTTAATATAGTTGCAGCATACGTATATGAAAATAAAGATAATAGTTCTATTTCGTATATTCTTTCTTGTTTCACACTCTTTCTTCCCAATTGGCCTAGATGAGATGCAAAAGACGAAATGCGCACATAAAGGTTTAAAAGGCCAAATAGAGAAAGAGATGAATTAACTGGGTAGTTATGAAAAAGCAAAGACTGTGTGAGGAACGTAATGAAGGGGTAATATGATGAAAGCCCGACGTGAAAGACCAAAGGACAGATATGCAAACAAAAAATAGAGGGACTTCAGATGGAGGAATCATCAGTGCGTACAGGAGAATTAGCATTGAACGGACGAGAAGAATGGAGGGAAATGCAGTCAAAAACAAACTTCGGTTTCAGGATCCCTTATTTTCGAGCGAAAATCCAAACATTTACTCTGGAAGAAAGGAAATGTACGATTACCACATCAAAGAAAAGTTGGATCCCGCAGTTCTCGGTTAGTAGAAGATTAGAGTACTCATTAATTTGTATCAACACTTAGACCATACGACTCAAAATGATTCAATTTGCAATGAGACTTCATTTCCAACAGGAGTCAGAGTTTCTTTCATGAGTCGCTTGATGTACGTCCTGGAGAAGGGCGCTTGGTACTTCAGTTGGGTATTTTGGGAATCGAAAGAAGTCTTTAAGCGACTTAAGCTTCTACTGGTTTATTCAGACTTACGATTTTGACGATCAGTGTGCCATTATACACTGCGATGTAATACCAACAGATCTGAATTTTGAATGTGATTGTTATTTTATAGAGTATCGACATTTTTTATCTTCGATTGACATTAAATGAGGAACGCAGTGGGCACACGTAGTTGAATCCTTTTAATAACAGCATTCAGTTTCATCGATTACACAAGTTTCATTTTTTTTTATTTTGATTCGAAATATTGTTTGAAGTAATATGAATTCTTTGCGTGCAATATGTATACTAAAAGTAGTGAAAGGCAGCGTATCAATGAATTTTCGCAAACTCCTGTGTATGCCTTACAAGCTTTAAATTTGGCACAAATATTGTACACCTGGATTGTGATAAAGCTGTGGTTATGTGGTAGATTCGATTAAAAGAATCCCCGACTAATATTTTTAATAGCGGTCCATAAAATACGATCTTATGACTAGTTTGTTTGTCTGCAAGCCTAAGTTATCAATTTATTAAATTTTGCAATATGACCATATAAATTGCTTTTAACATACTTAAAATTCTTTCTGTAAAAGATTTGCTTTCGCAATACGTATATGTTCATGGACAAGTGGAAAAGAGACTATAATATTTAGTGTATATTTTTCATTCCTTTTTCCTTAAGAAATTAATGACATTATTATTAGAGAATGCTATATTCCAAGTTCCCCTTAACATCAAGTATAATTTACAAGATACTATCTTGATTTGGATTTAAGAGTTATTAGAATTTAGTACGCCTTCAATGAGCTAAGTAAGATCTTTATATCAATTCTACTGCAAGACCCTTATTGATTATTCCACGATTCTTCGATCAGGCAACGAATAATATCTTTCCACAAAAACATACGAAGCTCAATTTATCAACAACAACGACTCTTTAGAAATAGCAGATAGTAAAACAAGCATCGCAAATTTGAAAAATGAGAATAGGTTCTTTATAGGGATTCTACGTCAATTTTTCTGGTGCCATGCTTCTATTTTTCTTCCAGATGATATTTCTCATTCTACAAAGAAATAAATTTTTTAAACAAGATAAGCACCATAATTCAAATCTGTGTAAATTTTCAAGCTTATAGAACACTTTTGGAACATTTTTACAGAAAGAAAGCTCGAGCTGAGAAAGAAAGACTTCATGACACACAGATGCCATCTTGGATTTAAAATATTTTTCGCAAAAGAGTTCTGTTTTTCAATTAACATTCTTTCAATTGTAAAGTGGATTCTGAATTTATTTGCAACTTTTACTCACTGGAATAGGCAACATTTTTTCTACTATTATGGAAGTCAGAAATGTGAGACATTTCTGACTTCCATAATAGTATTTAACAAATTGAAGGGTTAATATATTGGGGAGGGTTTTTGTGTTGGTACATGCCCCAGAACATTAAGACAACCTTATAAATGAAAGCAAGGCAAAAATGTATAATTAAACATTAGGAGAAAGAATATGCCTCAAGGATTTTGAATTGGAATATTAAACGAAGAAATTTTGAAATTTCATTTGGCTTAAGTAAAATTTATAGTGCCACCTTATTAATATGAACATATGTTTAAAGAGCACCGCTTAAACAAAGCACCGAAACTAACAGTACACGTAATCAATAAATGAAAACTTCGCAGCATATTCCACTGTATGAAATTTATGACTCAAAAAAATATTTTTAATGGGATGAAAAAATAACGATATACATCTAAAAATACGAGACACTGATGGTATTCACTGAATATGATTTCTTTTGATAACAGCTTCACATCCGTAGTTAATTCCGCTACCAAGAATAGAATGTTACCCTTTCATACACCCTCCACGGCACCTGCTCGTCAACCCCATTGCCTTTGCCGACCACGTACATTACTCGCCCTTTGCTCCGCGGTATTGTTTCCGAAATGAACGTCCCACGGCGGTGCGTAACTTAAGCCATTCTTTGAGGGGCTATGCGCTGGAATACTCAAGACCGCCCACATGATGACAGGATGCGTGGGAGGAGTGCGAAAGGGAAAAGGAAAAAACGGGACCCAACTGGATATTCCGATACGCGGAGGCAAACTATTATTCCGTTGTCCACGGCGACGAAACAAAAAGCGGGCATCGACGTCGTGGGCGGGTCAAAGTGGCGGCGTGAGTGGAGCGTGAAGAATAGGAGGGCTATCGACATCGGCCGTAAGGGGTGAAAACGATCCCAAAAATGTCAGCAAGGAAGCACAAAGAATGATAGGAAATTAGGGCTACATTTTCCGCATTGGATTGCGCTGCGGTACAGGACAGTTCTAGTAAGAAAACATAGACAAATTCACAATTTTTTTGTTCTTGGAAGAAAATCTCAATGAAAGTGGGGAAAATGAGTGAAAGGTATTTTGTTCCCATCTGCACCAGCGGCCACACAACTAAAGAAGGAAAATAGAGTGAAAGATCAAAGCCATTTTCAAGCACTCAAGGCGAGTTTGAGCTTCAGATCCTTTTACTTTTCCATATATAACATTTATTTCATGATTTTTGCTCTAATTATATATTTATGAAATTGATAGCGTAAGTAACATCATGACGTCAATGAAAAAAAATTAAACAGCATATGGTATTCAATTCAATTGCTAGGTTAAGTTAATTTTTATTGTTTCTTAGTAAAAAAACATAAAAAGTTACAGTTCAAAATAATCCTGCTACAAATTTATGCAGAAATATTTCAATGCTTTAAAAATTTACCATTATTCAGTAGAGATGAGAAGGTATATTTTTCAACACACCTATTTGCTAATAAAGCTATCGCGCATTATGATCAGCTCATGGAAGAGTAACAGCGCTCATTATGCATACCCAAGTGTACATTTTCTGTAAAGCGCATTCATTTTTAAATACCTCAAACTAACCCTACGAGAAGTTTATAATGCTTTGGTAAAGTTATATGTAGCTGAGATGGATTTTGGAATGAATTTCAGCAATTGCTAAATTGGGTTTCTTCATGTGATATCAGATCTGGGATTCCAAAACCTTTAAAATTTCCTGTCTTGTAAATTCAGGTTTACACTTAACTGACATACCCCTTTCCCTGTTTGTGGCTATATACTTATGAATGATGACTTCAAATATCACTTTTCCTATGACTTCACCGCATTTGATGCCATCATGTTATTTATTTAGCATGTCAATGTTATCCCAGTCAAAGTTCTTTCAATCGCTACTTGAACGTGCTCAACCCAGAGAAAAAAACATGAACTCTTTCAGTAATGATTTCACACATATTAACAGGGATCCTGTGTCATGAAAATGTACTACTGCCAATCAAATCATTTTATTTAATCTGAGTATTATGCTGAACATTAATTTCAATTTTCTACATACTCTTCTATTATTTATCATTGCCTGGTCCATATTTTAATCCTAGCGTATTCCCCTCCAAAATTTGTCGGTTTTGGAGAAAAAATATAATTCAGCTCACATAATAAAAGAATACAAACACGACGGAACAGAAAACCATAATATAGAGCACCATTGCGATACATAAGATGATTTTGGTGACACTCATTAGATTTTAATAAAATTAATACTGTATATAATGTAAACAATCCCATTTGTTACAATGTGAGAATATTAATAAGATTGAAATTAAAAAAAGCAAAGGATAACTGCATAATAAACTTTTTAATTAAATTAAAATTTTTGACTTCGATAGCTTAGAAAATGTGAAGAATCATAGTTTTTATGAACACAACAAATGTATTTTACATTCGCTAATAAGACTCGTACAGATTACTGGAGCCATTTGATTTTTAAAAAAAATTCTCAGCATGCATGGCTATTTCAAATTTCTAGACAATGGATTCCACAGTGCGATTCACTTCGCAAGAAACCACGATATCTTTGAATTTACGTCATTTGACGACCAGGGAAGGAAAACGTATAACGCATCGCGAATGGTAGTCGTGAGGCAGAAACTGGTGCACGTTTGAAATAGAGGATTTGGGGAGAGGGGAAGCGGGTTTTGAACAGCAGCAAAAAATCTAAAGATGGAAGGGGAATCGAAGAAGGGCCGGAGTTCGGACGGGGCGAAAGTGTTAGCCGATGATTCATGGCGCTCGCGGCGGCCGCGATAGGGGAGTACAAGGGTGGGGGGTACAAGGGTGGGGAGGAGGGGAAGCTGAGGGTCAGGGGCCGTTGAAGTCAGTGCCATAGGTACGGCAAAACCTTGGGGGATGTGCCGAGTAGGGTAGGCGGCAAAACAGGTCCGGACTGCCCTTATCAGTTGGCATGGCAATATCGGCTGCCGCCCCTGGAACATTATTCCTCGGCCAAGGAGATGTGTGTTCCAAATGGAAGCAAGATAAGGGTCCTGCGTATAATGACGGCGACACCAGTGCCATTTAATTTTTTTCTCCTCGATTATATGGGGATGGAATGGGAAATGATAGGTTGGTGGAATGGGGTGACTCATGCATGCGTACGTCCATATACACCTATTGATTTAGAAACCATTTTTTACTATTTCCAATTCTACTCCATTATTCTCAATACGTAGATCTATATGAAAATTTTGCGTGACATCCACATCGAACAACTAAAAAAATTCCTACAATAACTTTCTAAATAACATCAACGTATTAGCATACAGATGCCAGCAGAATTAAAACCTACTCTGTGTCATGCGTAAAGAAGACATTGACAGTTGTTCGAAGTTAGTTTTAAGATATTTTAATATCCAAGTCAGTAGAGATGGCTTGAAAGGCATTTCTTTCCAGTCCTTGAATTGCTCTATCTTCGGAAAATCTACCACGCATTTCCAAGGGTAATATTTTCTTCCCTCCACGGAGATATAATGTACAGCATTGTTTGATATAGCGTAATATAAGACAATTTGACAAATTTAATCTCCTGTGGTCTTTATCAGATAAGTTGACTATTTCTGGACGTACATAAAATGAACAATCATTTTGGACACAAAGGATCAGGTGCAACTATCTCAAGTTATTTTTAAGGGCTGCAATAAATATATATTAAAGAGAAAAATTATGTACTGCTTGTGCATATGAACACCTAAAAACAAAGCATAATTCGTTTAACGCTACAAATTTTCTATAAATATTGGATAATTTATCTTCTTTTTATCCTCTTGAAGCTCAACATATTAACAACGTAAAATATATTAATGATAGCCATTGGTTCGCAGATGACATCGCAGTGGTCGCAGAAATGCGAGGAAACCCGCAGGTAAGTCTGAATGCTCTGGAGCAAGAACTTCGGGAATATAATATATGTATCCTCATGAAGAAAATTTGAATACCTACATGTGGAAGGGAGAAGTTGAGGACAAATATAACAGTATGAGGCATTAAACGGGAGCGATTGGAATTCTTCATCTATCTGGCCAGTAGAATATATGTGGATGGAAAAAGTTCGACCGATATCGAGCGAAGAATAACTCAAGCTATGAGGGTATTAATGAAAAAGAGGCAACTAATAAAGATTAAAAATATTCAAGTAGTTGATCGAAGTATCCGTATGGAGTATAAAACACTAAGGATCACATACATGGAGCGATGAAAATGTGGGTTAGCGAAGCATTTGAAGAACGAATTGAAACAAAATGTGCAAGTGAGGAACACACTTGAGAACATTAAGCGGGCAGACAAAGAAAATCATGAAAAAATTTATAGACAAGCTGAAGAAGAAAGAATCATATGGAAAGAAGCCTAGAGCAAAGAAGAACTGGATGGACTGAACACATACCTTGGGGCATATTAGATTAATTTGAAACATTAAAAAAGAGACAATTGAAAGGAAAATCCCGCAAAAGAAGACCAAGAGAGAAGCACATAGCACGAGTTAAAAAGGACGTAAAAACAGAGAGGAGCATCATGTGGTGAGGGTATCAACTCTAAATAAAGAAGAATGGAGAGCTGCAGTACACCAATCTAAAATTTGAAACATTGGTGACGATGAATTTAAATTAATGTCTAATTTTCCAAGAGCAACCTTGAGCCATTCAAACAGCTATATATCCCCCAAGTGGTTTCTCATTCAGGCAAACAAAAATTAAAATTTTTAATTGGAATAAACTTGGAATTTAAATAGTCCTAGAAATTAATTTGAGGCCAAGAGATGAAAATCTTCGAATGGGGCATTCATTTTAGTAGTGTTTTTAGCGTAAACCAATATGTTAATTTTTCTACATTCATTAATGATTTGTTTTTTGCACAATCGTGATTTTAAATTGTATGCTAACATCATGCGATTCGGATAAGGTAACATGTGTTTTATGTGCTATCACTAAAAAAAGTTCAGCTT
Source organism: Hetaerina americana (assembly GCF_022747635.1). NCBI lineage: Eukaryota > Metazoa > Arthropoda > Insecta > Odonata > Calopterygidae > Hetaerina > Hetaerina americana. The sequence goes on from NW_027286070.1 coordinate 535,419, forward strand.
TCTATAACATTTTTTCATCTAATAAATGGCCATTAAAACAATTTAATAGTCAATATTTACATATTATCGTCGATAAATTACCACTCAGCTGTCTTAGTTGTCACATTTAAGTGAATTTGATTTGTTTTAATATCTACTTGAGTTAAAAAGGTTTCCTCTATTAGGTAGATGCGTATTTTTAACCATATATATATATATATATATATATATATATATATATATATATATATATATATATATATATATATATATATATTTCCAATACATCCCAAACATTTCCCTCTTATCGTATGCTTTTAATTGAATCCTCCTAATTTCTAAAATTATTTCACATGAAGAAATTGAGAGTTGAAAACGGTAGAATGCCTTCTAGGAATAATTTTAATGATCATCATTTGTATTTGTAAGATATTAAAACATTCACAAGAAACATTTTACATACACTTGTTTCACCTTCCTTTTAAATCTCTTTCTTCTCAATCATTAAGAATTAATAGGAAAAGTTTTTACCCTAAGTCAAGAGAAATTTTTCCCACAGTGCTTTTTTCCATTAGCTTATAATGCGTCATTCAAGCAGGCACACCCTCAGCTTCCCATCGAGAGGGTGTGGGAAGTGAGTGGGTGGATCGGCCACGTTTTTCTCCGATGCCTCCAGCATACCTCCTGAGCCAACAATATGAACTGGTACACGTTTTTCTATTGTTACCCCAGGGCCCCTTCCCATGGAGATCGTCTAAGCCTTTTCTCTCGCCGACCCTCCTCGTCTCTTTTTGCTCAGCCACCCGACCGCCGTCGATCACGCACACACCAAATATCTCCCAGGCCCTCGGCTGACCCGGGAGACGGTTCACTGCCTGAGCAGTCGAATGTGGCCCGTGGACCGGGACTACACGCCGGCCGCCTGCGTTGAGTTCTATGACCACGTAGTATCCCGACACTTTCTAGCAGTTTTTAACTCAAAAACGATGATTTTTTGCTGGGCACGTAATTGTGAAAACGAGTATCTAACACTTTTACGTCACCCAACATACTTTGCACGCAATAATTCTGTTTTCGTGAAAACATCCTTGAAGTCAATGGACAACAAAATGAAAGGTCGTCGGACTTTTACAAGAATGTTTATATGAAAACTAGATGCTCACATTCACAACTTCTCATCCTGTAGTCCATTGAATAATAAGCTGTGTGAACATAATATAATTACATGCAAAGGATAATAAGTGACGTAAGGGTATAAGATTAGTAAGACAGTGGGGTGACGAGCACTGTGGAAAACGGAAGTACGTAAGGCAAGCAAGGGAGTGGTAGAAATAGAATATGCATATTGGATGGAATGAAGGGAGGAAAGAAGTGTGCAGAATTGAATTATGTCAGCTTCGGATCAATCAGGTCGTGTTTTGCTGGTAAAGATAGAGGTCGGTATTGGGCGAAATTGAGATCTAGTGGTCCCTTCTATCGTTTAACACATCGTCCCAAAAATGTAATATCAGGCATAAAATTTATAATTGCATGCACAGAAACTCATTATGCACAGATTCGTGCATCAAAAAGAAAAGGAAAAAAAAATATATATAGATATAATATATATGTACATACATATGCATAAGATATGTACATACATATGTATATCAGATGAAGACGGATTGTTCCCGTCGAAATATCAAGAAATAACGTGTGAGTGTTCTTCTTTTTTTGTGTTTCTATGTTGTGTGTTACTGTGTATTGTACTATTCGGCACTTCCATGTTACGTCTACGAAAACATATATATATATATATATATATATATATATATATATATATATATATATATATATATATATATATATATATATATATATATATATATACACACACACACATGCATACATACTATTGGGAAAACACTATTGTTGCAGTGACTGTGCTCGTACCAATTCTATCTAGAATGATTACCTGATAAAAATTTAAATTTAAACGCTATATATGATTTTTGAGCACTAAAGAGGGATAGCATCTCAATTTATTTGGAAGCAACTTTAAATTACGCGGCCACGGATCTCGGATGTTTTACCGCCGCGAAAATTCAGGTGCGAGGGGAGGTGAACGAAATTTTGGCCATGGCCGTCGGAACGGCGTGAGATCTAATCTTTCCATCTACGGAAGTACGAGAGTTAGGGAAATGAAATCCCAGACGGAAACCAGAGGCCCCAGCAATATTCCTTTTTGCTAATTTCCAATATCTGTTTTACCTCAGAAGCTACGAATGCCAACACCTTATACGGACCATGGGTACGCAGAAAAGTGCTAAGTAAACTTTACCCTAAAGCTATGTGGTCCCTGCTTCCAAAATTCGTTCCATTGAATCCAGTAAAATCAATTTTTTTGCAATAATCAACCCAGCATTTCATTTCATGGTGCATTGATCTCCAGGAATAGATTAGCACCGGAGAGATAAGGTAAACTTTGTAGAATTGATCAAAAAAATACGAGGGTCATCCGGAAAGTAGTACCCGTTCGTGCCGCATGAAGTGCTGACGACGCGAGTAGCCGCTGGACGAGGTCAGATAGCTTCAGTGGCTTGTCTGCCTTCTCTGAGCCAAGTTGCGTGACGCTAGCATTGCCTGTGTTGTTTCTGTGATTGTTTACAATGTTTAAAAAAATTGAGAACGCCGCCAGTTGTGAAGTGAGGGCAGTGATTAAATTCCTCAATGCAAGAAACGTTCGCCCATGTGATATTCATCGCCAATTAAAGGAGGTGTATGGAGACAATGTAATGGACGAGTCGTCTGTTCGGCGGTGGTGTCGCAACTTCAACATGGGGAGGGGGAACACACACGACGATGAGCGTTCGGAGAGACCGTCTGTCATTACAGACCAACTGGTGAGCTCAGTTGACGAATTCGTGAGGAACGATCGGCGCGTCACAATTGATGACATCTGTGAGCATTTTCCCAATGTTTCTCGAACAATTGTTCATGAAATTGTTAAACACCATCTGCATTATGCAAAAATTTGTGCAAGATGGGTCCCTCGCGTATCTCAATGAGCTGGCGGCGAAGGACTATGCAGCAGGAATACAGAAACTTGTCACACGTTATGACAAATGCCTTAATTTGCTTGGAGATTATGTTGAGAAGTAGTTTAAGTATCCTCTTTCAAATAAAATTTTTTATGTTTGTTAATATTTACTTTTGTGTCTTTATTTCACGAACGGGTACTACTTTCCGGATGACCCTCGTATTAACCCAATACAACTGGATTCATAAAATAGGTAATACCTTCAGGTACCTGTCTCCTATGTGGCAACTCCGGTTGTGGTGTGTTAATATTTTGTTCCAAAGTTTATCTTATTCCCCAAGATGAGAGTAAACAAGGTTGAGCACGATATTATTGCAAAGATCGCCACCCCTTTAGTTATTCTAAAAACAGAGGAGAAACTACATTATCAACTACAGCTTTTATTTGTTGTCAATATAAAAATGATGGACCATTTCTACACACCATTTCCATTTTTAGCCACAGAAGAAGCAGCTGGAAAGTTGTGATCAGAAACCACAGAAGTGATTAGCGCGAAAGTTTTTTTGATAGGTGAAGGTAGAGTCTATCTTCTTTTAAACCCGCGAGGAACATTTAAAATGTTCAAATTAAAAGCGGATATAAAGGAAAGCCAGTTCCTTTCCCATATCCGCCGGTGGTTCCACCGGGAATCGAACCCGATCCTCCCATTAGTTTCTAGCACTCTAGCCCTTGGGCTAACACGCTCCTTATCATCAAAGAGAATCTCCTTAAATGCCTAGGGCCGTTTCATGCTGCTCTGATTAATTAATCAATATAAAAATATCCTCCTCCCTCCTATATCACACATGTACTCTTTTGAAGTTCGCACTTTACTATTACCTCCACCTACTTTTCAGCAGCATTTCAATTTTTCCGAACAACTTCCACTTTTTACTTTCACCACATACACAATTTCATTGCTTCCCTTTTCTCTGCTCAGTTCATTTCCACTCACCCACTAGTTCATTTCAAATTCATACAGAGCCAAGTCTACAGTCAAAGTAATTAATAATTTTGTCTCAAGTTCCCAATTTTTATGACTCGATTAAATCCTTCCTTTTCCGTAAAGGTTTTTGAATAATTCCGCCTATTTAATTGGCCTACTATCAGGACAAAACTTGGTAAATTCTTAATTTTATTGAATTCTTGGTTTTCAATTCTTCTTCCAGTCGAAATGATGTACTTGTCACATACTCCCTCAACTCTGCGCGTATTTTTGTCTCCTTCAAATTGAACTTGGTTTATACGAGTCGCCTTTCAAATATTTCTTGTCCACGTTGACTGCTATCTAGTGTACACATTACAGTCCTAGTGTCACAATGGTTGACCGAGCCTTATTCTTTTCCTTCACTTGGCTGCTTGTCTAGTTACACCTTATCTTATTACTGAGACGGTGATCAGCCGATCAGTTCATTTAATTTTCTTTTCAGTTGATAAGCATTGTCCCACTATAATTAATGCTACAAGATGGATAAAGTGCATGAATTGTGCTTCAAATATTACATTGTAGACAAATACAATAACAAAAGTGAACCCGAAATATATCTTTAATGTGGATCACTTCGAATCTAACTTCGTGAAATAGATACTTACAAAAGCTTGTTTATTAAGGGAGGAGGACTAGTTTCTTTCCCTGCTCCACTATTCGGTTTCCCACAAAGTTGAAATAATCCTAAAATTGCAACGCTTGGGTTTTAAATTTCATTGCTCAGATTTTTTTTTTAAGGTAATCTACCGGTTAAGGTAGGTTTTTGGATGGACACAACTACCAAACAAATATTTTATTACTCCTAACAAAACACAAAATCCATCATCCTACTCTATATCAGGTCCCTCTTCATCTCTGAGTACTTTCTTCCTCCCTTCATCCCGTCCAACATCCCTATCCTGTTCCTTCCCTTTCCTCTTTTGCCCAACATTCTACCCTCTATCACAGTCTTCAACATCCCACTGCCGGTCAATACCCCCTTCATCCACTTTTCCTGCCTCCACAGGATTTCTCCCAACAAACCCCTCTCTTCTCCCACCATACCAAGTACTTCCTCATTTGTTTTCTTCTCTGTCCATTTCACCTTCTCCATTCTTCTCCACACCCACATTTCAAAAGCCTCCAGTCTACGTCTATCCTCCTGCTTCAATGACCACGTTCCGCACCGTACATAGCTACGCTCCATATCAAAGTTTTTACGAGTCTTTTCTTAACATCCTTACTCAAAGTCCCCGTCATCAACTCCCTCCTCCTTGTGAAAGCCTCTTTGCCTAGCGCAAATCTTCTCCTTACGTCCCTACTACTTTGACCGTGTTGGTCCAAAACACTACCGAGATACGTAAACTGCTCTACCTGCTCTAGTTTTTGCCCTCCTATTTTAATGTTAAGCTTGGCCTTTTTCTTTCTAGAAAATCGCATAACCTTTGTTTTCTTAATATTGATTCTCATCCCATACCTGTCGCACTGAATTTCCAATTCACTCAGCAATGCTTGCAGCCCCTTGGCTGACTGACATACTAAAGCTTGGTCATCAGCAAACCTAACTGATTTTACGAATTCCCCACCCACTTTCATTCCTACCTCGAGTTCTTCCCATGCCTCTTTAATCATTTCCTCTGCATACAGGTTGAACAGCAACGGTGATAATGGGCAACCCTGCCTCACACCCCTTCCTAACACTGCCCATCCTGACTCCCCGTTTCTCACCCGCACCTGAGCAGTCTGAGACATGTACAGGTTGCGGATTAGCCTCCTTTCCCTCCAATCTATTCCTATTTTCTGCAGAATACTCATTAGTTTTTCCCAATTCACCCTATCAAACGCTTTTTCGAAATCTACGAAACAGGCAAATACCTCCTGGTTGTGTTCTATATTCCTCTCGATTAATAATCTCATTACGGCAATGGCATCACGCGTACCTCTCCCCTTCCTAAACCCAAACTGATCATCCCCTAAGTAATCATTTGCCCTACTCTCTATCCTTTTGTTTATGATCCTGAGAACAACTTTAGCTGCGTGGGATATCAAACTAATTGTCCTATAGTCCTCACATGACGTGGCCTTTACCTTTTTCGGAATAGGAACTAAAACTGATCTCACAAAGTCTTCCGGCCAGATTCCCTCCTCATAAATACTACGGATCAGCCCATATAGCCTCTTCCTCCCACATTTTCCTAAGCATTTTAAAAGTTCCACGGGAATGTTATCTACCCCCACGGCCTTATTTAGTTTCATCTCCCTTAGTGTCCTTTCTATCTCATGGTCTAGTATGCCTGGACCTAAGCTGTCCTCCTCTACGTCATTTTCTTTTTCAATGTCTAACTTTGTTGGTCTGAGTTCTTTACCATACAGTTCTTCTATATACTCCTTCCATCTCTCTTGGATCTTTCCTGCGTCAACTATTACCTTACCCGCCTTATCTCTAACTGTTAGCATAGCTCTTCCTTTCTTACTTCCCGATAACGATTTAACTTTGCTGTACAGCGCACCGATTTCACCCTTCCTCTGCAGACTTTCCATATCCTCGCACTGCGTCTTCCACCATGCTTCTTTTGCTTTATTCGTTGCCCGCCTCAATTTATTGTTCAATTCTTTGTACTTCATTTTGCCTAATTCTGTATTTATATTCTTCCATTTTCTCCGCTCATCCATCTTTGTAATCATCTCATCCGTGATCCATGGTTTCCTAGTCCTTTTAGCGTCAACGGTTCCAATAATGTCTTTTGCGGCTGTAGACAACCCCTTCTTGATCATTTCCCATTTTTCTTCGATAGTACTAAGCCCTTTACCATCCTCCATGATTTTCTCTACCGCCTGTTTGTATTCCTTCCTTTTCAACCCATTTAACGCTTCTACATTCCATTTTCTAACTCGCCGCCCCTGCCTTATATTTTTGAAACGTACGCTACATTTCATAACAACTAAATTGTGGTCTGAGTCCGCATCCGCTCCCGGGAAGCTGTGCGAATTTATCACACTATTCCTAAACCTGTGTCTAACCAGGATATAATCTAGCTGATATCTTCCTGAGTCACCTGGCATTTTCCATGTATACCTGCGTCTTTTGTGGTGTCTAAACCAAGTGTTGGTGATGACTAACCCCTGTCTTCTGCAGAACTCAACTGCTTTCTCCCCGCGGTCATTCCTCGTGCCTAAACCGTAGTCCCCCACCTCATCACCATCTCTTCCTTCGCCTACCGTCGCATTCCAATCCCCCATCACTATCAAATGTTTCCCTGCAGGAACACACGCGATCATGTCCTCTAACTGATCGTATATCCTATCGACCTCTTCTTCCTTATGGTTGCTCGGTGGCATGTATACCTGAATAATAACTTAGTTCGTCGGTTCTGCTTTTATCTCCACTAGTAGTATTCTATCCGTTACCTGCTCTATGTTGACTACGCTTCTTCCTACCTCTTCATTTAATACAATAGCAACCCCTCGTTGGCTCTCGTCCCCGCCGCTGTATATTATTCTATACTTATCACTCCAGTAATCCCCGCTATCTTTCCATCTCACCTCGCATAGACCTAAAATATCTATATTTCCCCTTTCCATCTCTCGCTTAACATTCTCCAATTTTCCTGTCCTCATCATTGTCCTAACATTCCACGTTCCTATTCTAACTAATTTCGTCTTCTTCTCCTGCGTCTTCTGTCCTGCTGCTGCTGGTTTTCCCTTGCAAGGGTTTCGTGGGATGACGACCGCGGAAGCCTTGCCTCCCCCGCTGCCGGGCACGACACACGGCCGATTGGGCCGAGCCCCGTGGTTGCCAGGACTCAAAATATCTCTATTGTCCATCATATTTTTCTAGGGAATGATAATTGAGGTGGTTTCCCGTTGCCTTCCTCAATAGTGTTTTTAACGTGACACCATCACTTACTGGCTGCCCCACTGGGGTCAGACGCCATTACAGCCGCCTCACTGAGGAACAGACGCTGCGTGGACTACCTTTCGTCTGGCTCCTAACCTTCGACCTATCTGGCATGGGTGACCCTACCAGGAGCAATAATTATTACTCCCGCCAGCACAGCTCTAGGGGTCATCGGAACGCACAAGCCCTTCCACCACGTCAAGGTTGTAGTCCGGGGAGGGGATTGCTCAGATATTTGTCGGATTTTAAAACTGGGTTCATCGGGTTGGATGCCAAAGTACTCACTAGTCTAACCACAAAACTACCACGTCTTTACGAAAAGTGAAGAGTCAGGCGTGATATTGTGGAATCGAGACATAATGAAAACTTCGTTGCAATTTTCCACAGTTAAAACTTTATTGCCGACCATGGTTTCGATACACTGTATCATCTTCAGGTCATGAACTGAATGCAGGAATTTTAGGAAATTACAAAGGAAAGTACAAGGAATTTTCCTCACCTGAAGATGATACAGTGTATCGAAACCATGGTCGGCAATAAAGTTTTAACTGTGGAAAATTGCAACGAAGTTTTCATTATACCACGTCTTTATTGTATTCCGTTTATGCTGTAGGATGTTTTTGATCAATTAAGAGCGGAGTTATTTTTTTTTAATAAAATTAATCCTTCACCCTAAGGTTGGCATATTTTTACAACAGTTTACAAAAGAATATAAAAGCCGCACGTTTAAACAAATGAAAACAATAACTTCAGGTTTTGTATCTGTCTCTTGGCCCCATATCTTCGTTTCCCACATGGTTTGTGCTGCGCCAGAATCATTTTTAACTTCCGCGGGGCAAATCGTTCCAACCGCCACTCATTTGCCATACATGAATTGGAAAAATAATTATTAAAACGCAATGCCGAAGGAGTAAAATTTATCGCGCCGTCACAGTTTGATATTCCGATTATTTTCATGCGGCCGTTTGAAATACTCTCCTCTCCCTCCGGCTATTTCGCATGGATAACGGAAATGAAGTTCAAATCACAATTTAAAAGATATTATTTCCCTTCGCTCCTATGTTAAGAACCACACTACCCATTTTAGTTTGGGTTAATGAAAAACTTTCCCATATAATTAACGTTGGTTAACGCTCAATTGAGGGACGTTTGTCCTAAATTAATGGTTGGTTTATCAATCGCAAAGAACAAAACAGGCAACAACCATAGACTGTGGGCGAGAACATGGTATCAATGCGTACATACTTCTCCAGTCGAGCATAAAAAATCGATGTAAATTTCACGTTACGCTCGATAAATTCAGCTCATCAAACTGAGCCAAATAATAATGAAAGGAGTCCACAGGAAATGCAGTCCTCGATCATATTTCGGCTCACATCAGAGGAATTACGCAACATTTACCGTTCGATTTCCCTGATCTCAGATTCTCAGAAAACGAAACATTGAACGGCCATTGCGTTACGCTGCTAAACAGGGATATTCTACCAAATGTAAATGAGTGTCTGATCGTAACCTCCGTTGTTACTTGTTCGCTCAATCTCCGTTCTCTCCACAAAATTGTAACATGACTACCTACTCATAATGCTGAATTTGAGGAGGGACGATGAGAAAATCTAAAACCCTAGAGGAAAGACCCCGGGTTTGTTAGGAGAAAATCATTACTTGATCCATATATATCGAAAAGTTGCAGCTGTTTAACTGTTTGTAAGTAGATACTTATCCTGATCCAATCAAATGAAATATGTTCATTGAATTGACGTAGAAAACGTATGAGGTAACACAAAAACAAAAATCCATGAGGATGTACGTTATGAAAATCAGTTTATGCTCACGAGGACGGATTTATGTTGATTCGCTGAATACCAATTTTTTTAATGGATAACGAGAATAAAATTAATTTTCCGAAAAATGAAATAAAAAAAAGTACAAGAATTTCCTAAAGCTAAGATATATGGCAAGGCATTACACGATTCATGGGAAGGTAAGAATCAACTAAAATGTTTATGCCTAATCAACCTACTTTTTCTAGTCGTCTATGAAAAGACTCACGGTTCTAAAAGAATCAGGAGTATATTACATGGGCTTATACGGATAATATTCTTAAACACATTATGAGACTATATTTCTCAAAATCATCATTGTTAGTGCTTGGTGGAGAAATAAGACCCAGATAAATCTGAAAATAATCTAAACTAATTACCTTCTGGGAAGGTAAATCAAAGTTCACCAAAGTAGACTCGAAAGTGGCGATGTAAATACAGTGGACGAAGAAAAATACGTGTAAAAAGAATTAGGCTCATCATGAGGAAGACAGAAGAAAATGATAAGAAGAGAATTTCAAATCAATTTGAAATATAAATGTCACAATGTTCCATGAAAAGAATATTTTGACATTTTAATAGTCAGTTAGCCTTGCTCTCGCGATTTTTGAACCTAAAATGTAAAATCACTACTCGTATAAACGCAAATAGATTTGAATGGCGATTCTTCCATCATATAATTCGCATTGAACCAATCTAGGTTAATAAATTAGGTTTAAACATCCCGATACTTGCAATAGAAAGACCTGTTCATCACTAATATTGACTCTTACTAACACCACATTAATTCCATTTAATTTTAATCCACGTTTCATACCTAAGGCCTCTAAGTGCAAAACATCAGAATATTCAAACAGTATTTTTTGAACTCATTCTCCATAGTTTGCTACATTCCTTGGTTACATGGTGAAAACAAAATTCCACATAACAACTCGACTATTATATTTCAATATTGGAATTAATGCATTCATTTTAACTAAGCGTAGGGATATTTTTTAAATAAACTCCAAATTAGTCCCTCCAAATACGTATTCCGGCGGATAGGTTTGCACCCTCAGACTTTCTATACCTTCGGCGAGCCTCTGTAGATCCCATCGTAGACCCTCGGTTGTGGGCGTCGTCCCACAACGCAGATATGTGTGATTAATTAAGTCCCTAGTAATGATACAACACTTTCTCCATTCAGGAGGAATTTATTTACTTTTATTAGAGCCACTTCCACTCCCCGTAGAGATCTCTCTTCCTTGCTAGTTCGAAATTTTCCTCTCAAAAGTCTAGTGTCCCCCCTCCCTTGCCCCTCCCTTCGGCCCCGAAGGTTTCCTTTCTTCCTCTCGCGCGCCACTCACCAATCAGAGAAGTGAGGCAGGGGTTCCTCAACTCCTGCGCCCCCCCCCCTCGTCTCCCACCCCCGCGGGATTCTTGATGTACTTCCTGCGCCCCGCCCCACGACTACCCCTTCGGCGCCCCTCCCCTACCCCCACTGGCACCCCTCAGTGCCCCGTGACCCCACCCCAACCCACCACCTACCCGCAATTAGAATAATTAATAGCCGAAGCGAAAGGGTAGGAGGAAGAGAGGCGGAAGAGGAAGGGGGGCAAGGGGGTAAGGAAGCGGGAGGGTTGCGGGAAGTGCGGGGAGTGAAGTGCAAAAGATGCCGGGCGGGGGAGGAGAGGGAGCGGCCAAGTGGGGATGGAGGGCTCCCGGGGTAAATGAAAACACCGGCGGGAGGGGGGGGGGGAGGTGGAGATTTGGGAGGACTGGCGGGAAAGAAAAAAACCGTCACGGCTTATTATCTGGAGGGGGTGGCGGGTGAGGACCGGGAGAGACAGGGTCTGAGGGCGGTGGGAGTGATTTAATTAATTGTCGCTTGAGTGGCTCCCAACCCACCGGCCACTTTCCACTTTCTCCAACCCCCGCCTTTCTCCCCACCCCCACGCACGCGGGGGACCCACCCACATCTCCAAAAGGCGACGCCCAGATGGTAGGGGGAGGCTTCTTCCCACTCTCCCTCCCTCTAGCCCCGAGATCCTCGAAACCCTTTTTATTTCCCTCCTCAAATGTTTGACTTCGACTTAAAGCTCCCCCCACCCCCCGCCTCGCCCTCCCGCCCACCCGCGTCCCTACCCCGACCGCCCACGTCCCTCCCCCGACCCTCCGCGCGCTCCCTTGACACACGCCCGCGCTCTGCGGGACAAATAACCATCACATTTATATACGCGGGGAGCTGAATGTGCACTGCACTTCACATCGTCTCTCTCGTTTCAGCATAAATTGGAAAGGGGAAGCTGCGTGCGGCATGATTCCTTGCTCTCCTCCAACCGGCTCACATTCATTCCATCCCCCCCCCACCTCTCTACTCAGTTAGGCTCCTGCCCACCGGTGTGAAGGCTTAGGGAGCAGAGGTCGCTGTAGAATACTGACCGGTGGGCCAAAGGTTGAGATTTGAGAGACGCCTCTGGATTACCAACCCCTGCCCCCGCCGCTGCTCTCGGCCGCCTTTGCATGTTTATACACGAGGTCAATGGAGGCAAAGGCAGTCTGTGGCCTTGGGTGAACAACACTTCCCACCCCCCCGGCAGAAGACCCCTCGATGAGATCTGTTTCAGGTCCGATAACCAGTGTCATTTCGGATCTGAGATGGATGGATTACTCTTTTAGTATCGGAATTCACACCTACCTGCTGACATGTGCTTGAGTTGGTAAGATTATAAACTTTAATATTTTAGTCTCCTGCAAGCTACCGTTAGGATATGTGGCTGTGGATGAATACACACCAGACTAATTTCGCTCCGAATATGACCCTACCGCGGGTCGTATAATCGTTATTTTGAAATTGGCAGCCGCAGAAATATCACAATCAAGCTGAAAAGCGCTGCACAGCAACTTACGTTATTATCCAAAACTGGGACTGACTGACTCTGAGACTTTTGTCTGCACCAATGAAGATGCGGAATGTAATTCTTCACGAAATATTTGTTTCAAATCAATAAAAATACTGTAGTCAATTACACGTTTCCTCTCATCATGTGATTAGTCAGATACAAATAAATAGATGATTATAGAAGAAATAGATAAGAAGCAATGAAAACCCCTCTCATGTCTTCTCAGCAGGGCAAGTTTTCGGATAAAAATGTTTCCTGGGAGACTTCAAGCGTCTCAGAAAAAGGAACTGGCAAATCGTAATTTTCGATACGAAATGCTACTTGTTTACTAACCAACGAATAATTGATGCGAGGATTTTAAACATCATATCAAAGCTATGCACATGACGAGCTTCACCCTCGATCTATCAACACTTGGTTTATAAATGGCTCCAATCTCGATCAATCAAATTTCGGTGGATCCTTTTAACAATTTCTCTGCAATCAACCTTGGTGACTGAGGAAAACATACAATTTGATCATTTCTTTGCAGTTTCTATCGAAACTTACAAAATACGGTTAGCTTAGTGTGTGCATATACCATTTAAAGGCTCGTAGGGCTAGAATAACATTGTTTTGTTCTCCAATAATTCCCGAATTAAAAATACTTCCTGTAATTTCACCGAAGCAAATGATGAGCAAACCACAATCACTTCTCAATCAATATTAATATATATTATCCAGAAATCAAATAATATACGCGATGGATTGCATTTCCGGTTTTTTGCATACTTCGGTGGCCCAACTACCTTTCTCTACCGAAAAAAGAAAGCTGTAGCAAGTTTGACGGGCAGAACTGGTGGGCCATAGGGAGGACGGAAGTAGGAGAGGGGTAAGGGATAGGGAGGGTGTTGCGGGTGGTCGGCAAGGGTGGGGGGGTCAATGGGTAAAAGAAAGTGGTACAAGATTCAAGCTAGGGTTCCAAAAGACTGCCAGGAGCCAGATGTATACCGTGGGTTTTGAGTTTTAGCAGTGTGTCTGAAAGGGGAAGGGAGGCATTAATGGCCGCACTAAAATAATTGCTGCAGGAAAAGTTGTGAAGGGAGGCTAATGGAGAAGAAGGTTTGCATTAGGCGAGGTTATTGTTGATCCGGATGTTGAGGGGTGTAGTGTACTGCTTAAAGTTGAAGAAGGGTCAGAGTTTGCAGTTAAGTTGATAGGTCATATTGCGGGATGTGCATGAGGGAGTGCGGTGGGATGGGAGAGAATTGGTAAATTCAGAGGAAAGTCAAGAAGCGGTGAAGTTGGGACATGCTTTACGTTTTGGTTCATTGCAGGGTGTGGATTTGTGGATGACACAAGATTTAAGTAAGGGTTAGAGTGGACTTCAGTTAATCCGATAAATCGAGGGTCCTGTACCAGTAACATTGAGATATTTACGCAATATACTTGCCGTTGTGTGACTATGATTATGTAAAAAGTGCGAGTGTCCCTTTATTTTATGTTTCTAAAGCTTAAATACCAACATCACACTTGGGAGCGACCATATTTTTTCTTTTGGGAAAATTTTTCCTAGACCTTATTATACATATACAGGCCACCCAATTTTTCTGCCTTTATAGAATTTCCTGTGGCAACTTCCTCTTTTGGCTCACTATAAAAATAAAACCCTCGCAGTTTGTCTTTCTCCCCGTCCGATTCATTTTCTGACCGGTAATTCTTATGACTCCCATATGGACTACAAAATGTTAGCGTATATATGGTTGGAAACTATAGATGAAAGATTCTAATTTAACATCGCCAGAACTTGTGTATTAACGGGATCTGTTTGGAACGAGGCACGGCGTGGGAAGAGCGAGTCATTGGACTTCGTTTTATTTCATCGAGTGTGTGCTCACTTTCCGCGCCCCACCACCCGAGCACCCTTCCAGCGGCGCGGTTGCGAGTGCCCCGGGGAGGCAAGGGCTGGCTGGCCGGCCGGGAGGGAGGGCTCTCTCCGGGATTCTGCTCAACGCCCTTCACCCTTTCTTTTGGGCCGGAGGGGATTTCCGAGGAACGCGAATAAATTGCAATTTTGAGAACCGTCCATTAGAGAAGAGTCGGGGGGAAAAGGATAAATTAACCAAAATCAAGTTAAAATTCTGAAAAAATTGAGTTTGGTGATGAAGGCTCATAGTAGGCAGTCGGGATTTTATTAAATATTTTATACCTTTTGCGATAAAAATCTTCTAACAAAAATGTAATATAATCACTGAAATATTTGTATTTGTTAAAAACTACATTGCCCAACGAAAAGTGTTGAGAAACATCGCAGCTGATACTTCAGATAAATATCAAAATAATGACAAACACAATGATTTTGACTCCAGAAGCCACGGTATTGAACTAGTTGTCACAATATTTCCAAACTCTATGAGTTTTCAGACTAATGTTAACTAATGCCAGTGTATAAGGTACAGGGTATTATCTTGAGCATTGCTTTTGATTGGACACCCTTTGAATAATGCACCCAAGATAGATTCACCATCTTGCTCATGACTTTGAAAGTTATGGAAGACCTTTATCGTCAAGGAAGCTGGACACATTAAATATAATGATTTTATAGGTAGATGATATTTCTTCAGCACTTCCGTCCTATTAATTGATTTGGACCCGTGGCAATTTGTCACAAAATACTTGAGAATTAGATTTTTGAACACTAGTAGGATAAGATAGTCATTTTTCACTTGAGTATATGTTGTCTTTTGTATCGGCAGAGGCCTGGTGGGTAATGCCATCATTTAAGAGTGATTCGCTTCTGCCCCATAATATTTCAACCCCTCGATGCAGAAGATTAGCGATATGAAAAAAGAGTTAATCACACAACTGCTTTGGAAGACATTATTAGTGACATGATAGTAAAATTCATCCAGACAGAAAAATTTAGGCGTTAAATAATTAAGTTTCCTAGAGTCGCTATCTGACGGCAGCATGGTGAGGTCAGGAAACCGCGGGATTGGTCAACCCATCCCTCGCCAGGGCGGACTACCGTCTCGGTCGCTGGTACGCCAGGGACAGGCGGGGCCGCAGGAATGTGAATGGACGACAGTTCCGAAGAGTTCCCTCCGTGCACTCGGCGGTGCAGCCCCTATCTGCCTTCCCCCCGGACAGCGGCGCAATCACCGGCGAAGCGATATCGGCCCCCTTCCCTCTGACACACATGATACGCCCAATCAGCACAACGCCCCCCTCCCCCGCAGTCCCCGGACGACGACGATCGCACGCCTAGGGCCGGCGGGGCGCGAAATCTTGCCGCTAGGAGGACGCACGGGTAAGCTCTATCTCTGCTATGCACCGCTATCTTCCTCTCCCTATCTCTCTCTCTCAAAGGGAATTGTTAATGTTATCATCACCAGAGTGGACTGCTACCTCACACACTTCAATCCTCCCGACCACGTGACTCTAGCACTCCCGGCAGATTGGACGAGCGACCCGAGCGTCCGGAAAGAGCTGTAGGTGGATGGAGGTAGTAGTCTCCGGGTCTGCGCCATGGGCGGAGGGAATACCACAGGATTGATGGTTAATAATGACATAGCATTCCCATGTAATTGCATTCATTGCCCGCGCAAACCATTTTTTCAATTCATAACGTGAGCTTGAAGATTTCGATCGTCATATCAATTACACGATAAGGTAAGTTCATTATACTTAGTTCCAATGAAAGGTTAGTTTTTAGAGGAACCCTAAAAACTATTATATATTATTTTCAGAGACCTCCCTCCACCTAAGTTTAATTGTCGTACTTCGCTTCTCTTGCAACTAATATTTTCTACGTGACGTAATGTCATGATCATAGACAAATATCATTCATCCTAACACCGGCTTGTCTCGCTTATATAATTGACTCTAATACCCCACTATTTCCCTAAATCTTCTCAAACTGCATTTTAATCTTCAAATTTCACATTAAATTCCTTTCCCTATCAGGATGATATAACCAAAATTAACCATTTGTCTATCAAGAGATCTATGAATTTAGAATAGCGGCGGAATCGGATTATACATTACCTAGGATCATGTACTCATGCACAATGAAAAGAGATATGAAATAATTTCTTAAAATCAACGAAATCAATCAATACTAATTAAACATTTTCCAGTCTTATTACGATGAAAATATATCCTTGAAATGGAATTGTACTTTGACGAAGGATATTTATCAGCCAACGATTTTAGACTCAACCTTAATATGTGATCATCAAGGTACTCTTTAAGATTTTATTCCCATTAAATCAATTCTACCTCACCGACCATAGAGTCAACGTACACTCACTTAGTTTGAGTACTATGCATAAGGCAATACGCGCATATTTATACACAGTATTCAGCATCTTATAAATATATTCCTATTTTTTTGGCAAAATATTTTTATTTTGCACCGATGCCCACTTCCTTAAAGTCCCAAAGTCCCATGACCATCTATTGTAAAACACTGGCAATTTTACAATTAGCCTATTTTCATCAACATTTTCTATTTTTGGAGAACCAAAACTTATATTTGCTAATTTTTGTGAGCCACTCTTTCTAAGTATGTCTGAGAACTAATGTTCCGTTTTAATTATACCCCCTCAATAAATAATCTACTGGCTACCTGCTCAATGGTATTTACCCTATCTACAGTATAGTATAAACATATATAGTTTACATGTATCTAAATATGTATATATATATATATATATATATATATATATATATATATATATATATATATATATATGTACATATATATATACGTATGTATATATATGTATACATATATCACACACATAAACGATCGTATAAACATATCGCTTACAGACCGGATGGTCCAGGTAAGATTCCCAGGTACTCCTCTGGTCACCCTCCGCCTCACCCAGGCTGTGTGATTTTTCCGTAACCACAACTTCTTGGGAAACCATAGCAGGTACAAAGGGAAAGGAACTGCCCACTCTCCGTCCATAGCTCTTAACTCTCCCGTCACTCATTAAACCGAATTGTATATATATATATATATATATATATATATATATATATTCGAGTATATTACACAGTAACAAACAATATAGAAACACCAAAAAAGATATCACTCACACGTTCTTTCTTGATAATTTCAACGGAATTCTACTGTCTTCATCGGAAGATAGGGAAGTAATGACTGCTCAGTCATTACTTCTCTATCTTCTCAGTCTATCTTCCGATGAAGATGGAGTAGAATTCCGTCGAAATTATCAAGAAATAACTAGTGGGTGATATCTTTTTTTGTTTTTCTATATTGTTTGTTACTGTGTAATGTACTATTCGGCTACATATATATATATATATATATATATATATATATATATATATATATGTATCACTGACATTATCATATTTCCACTTATGGATAAAATTTTAAATAATGGAATTAAATAGACCCTACGGTTTTATTCTTACCTTTGTGGAGGGATTTAGCATCCATATTCAAATATTTTTTACTATTCCAAATTTTTAGAAAATACGTTCTGTGGAGAAATACTAAATCTTTTAGTAGGGAGGAGTTAAATTGGAAAAAGACAAAAACCATATAAGCAACGTGAGACAACTTCAAGTTTTAAAACGACGTCCACTTCTCTCCAGATAGGATCGCGCCTCCTGCAAAGCTTGAGGAGCACTTAATGCTTGTGAAAGATTGAGATTCCGCCTTCATCGTCAATCTCTAAAAGAAGGGACGCGCCTTCCTCCCACGGCCGTGCGCCCTGCACGGCCCCGCGGCACGCACAATGCATGGACGTGAGCCCGACACACCCCGCCCACCGATCCCACGCTGGGCCCCTGCCCCCCGTTGACCACCCCCCCTTCCGCCCAATGCCAAGGCCTATCGACCCACACAGCGGCCCGTCGGCTGAAGGAAGGAACGGTGCCCGCGCCCCCATGCGGCGGGAAAACCAACCAAAAAAGTCGGCCCTCTTTGTCCGGATGAAGAGAGCCCCTGGAAGGCGATTTATCCCACGACGTGACGCGCGCGCATCTCTTCCGCATGTCCCCTAACCGGCACCTCATTGAACACCCTTCACTCCCGGAGTGCGCTCTATTCGCGTGCGTCGCCAGGCTGTCTAATTGCCGACTGCAGTGCAGACGCACGGGCGTGAAATACGTTTTCTTCTCCCCCAGCTCTTTCTATTAACCTTTCTAATTCCTCCATTCAATATAAGTAGTCTTTCGAATACATAGCAATATTATCGATTCACAAATTACTGGGGTATCAGGATAGTGCGGCAGCTAACGTACAGAATATCCAACGAGATGGCCCGATTACAAATCCTCGCGACAACAAATACTTTTCAGTCGTATCCCGATCCCTACTTGAAGTGCTTTGTGGAGAGCACTTTGAGTGAGTTCGACATCCGTCGGATGGGACGTTAAACTGCGGACCCCTTGGCGTCTGTCGACGAGAGTAGGCTAATGCCGACGCTGAGTTTCACTCCAACATTACTTACCTCTTCATCCCTAATAGCAGAAGTGACCTTAGCTATCCGTCGCCTCCCATAAAAAAACAAAAAAACACTCACCACGCATCGACGTAAAATTAAGAAGAAATTTTGCAAAGAATAAATGCTATTTGTCCACCACTACTCCCCCCTTTAATATCTCAAGCCTCCTTCCTTACTTAAAATGTCACAGCAAAAGACCCGAGGGCCGGTTTGTGAGGTGGCGGGGAGCCAACCTCGTACTGAGCCCAACGGCGTTTGAAGTGCCGACGAGAGTAAGTAAAGGCACCATTAGGGTTCAAACCATAGCCGTCCATCCAGAGACCGAATTCTCTTCTTTGTCCACTCCTCAGTGTCATTTCCTTGATGGTACCAAAAGGCACATATGTTGAATTAGGTATGGAGGCTATCGAAACTTGGAAAACTATGGTCAATGGTTTCTGATGCTCTGCTATTAGTCGCAACTGTTTCAGGCCTCATTGCCAGGGACAGAGAAACTATTTCATCCGGATTATAGAACGTTGAGCCCTTTTGAACCTTAGAGCGTTGACAATGCAGAAGAATGGGCAGTAAACAGAAAGAAAAAAGATATCGCTTATTGTCTTCCTCCCACTTTCCATTCAATGCGTAACTTTTTTAATTGCTGTATATGTATGTGTATATATATGTATAAACATATACGTGTGTATATATATATATGTTTAAACATATATATATATTCATATATATGTGTGTATACACACAAGCATATGTGTATATATATATATATATATATATATATATATATACACACACACACACACACACACACACACACACACACATGATACTCCTTTGAAAGTCTCAAGGACTTATAATAATGGATAAAGTTAACATTATTGGACCGATAGAAACACAGAATAAAGAAAAGAAACTCCCTAAGTTTCCAATTTTTAGTTTAGTTTCGAATGTGTTGTTTCTCGAATTTCCCCATGGAAACCTTTCCCCACCTTCCCCTTTCATCCATCGTTCCAGCCCTCGCATTTCCCTCAGTTCTGTCCCTCCTTGTGAAAGCCTCTTTGTCAAGCGCAATTCTTCTCTAACGTCCCTACTACTTTGTATTGGTCCAAAACGCTTCCGAGCATGTTCTACCTGTTCTAATTTAGGCCACCCTATTTCAATGTTTAGCGGCGCCATTTTTTTCTGGAAAATCGCATAACCTTTGTTTTAATAATATTGATTTTTATCAAATATATATCGCACTGAGTTTGCAATTCACTCATAAATGCTTGCAATCCCTTGGCTGACTGAAAACTGGGGCTTGGTCATCAGCAAACCCAACTAATTTTACAAATTCCACTCTGACTTTTATTTCTTCCTCCGATTCTTCTCTTGCCTCTTTAATCATTTCCTCTACATATACGTTGAACAGCCACGGTGATAATGGGCAGCCCTGCCTTACACCTCTTCCTAACACTGCCCATCTGGACTCCCCGTTCCCAACTCCCACCTGCGTAGTCTGAGACGTGTACAGGTTGCGGATTAGCCTCCTGTCCCTCCAATTTATTCCTTTCTTATTCAATATAATCATAAGTTTTTCCCAATTCACTTCCTGTATCAAACGCCTTTTTGAAATCACCGTAACAGACAAATACGTCCTGATTGTATTCTGTATTTCTCTCGATTAGTGATCTCATTACTTCAATGGCATAACGCGTGCTTCTACCCTTCTTAAATCCAAACTGATCATCCCCTAAGTAACCTTTTGCCTTGCTCTCTATCCTGAGAAAAACTTTGGAATACTAAACTTATGGTTCTGTAGTCCTCACATGATGTAGCCTTTACCTGTGTCGAAATGGAATCTAACACTAAACTCAAAACATCTTTCGGCCAGATTACTTCCTCATAGATACTACAGATCAGTCCATATAGCCTCTCCCTCCCACATTGTCCTAAGCCTTCTGGTATGTGTGTGTGTGTGTGTGTGTGTGTTTCCGTGCGTGTGTGTGCCTGTGTTTGTGTATATATGTATATATATATGTATATATACATATATGTATATATACATATATGTATATATACATATATACACAAACACAGGCATATATATATATATATAATGGACTGACACAATATAACACAAATAGAATAGAATAGCAACAATTAAAAGGACACTCACACGGTAAATTTTTCGAGCTTTTGGCCCGCTCAGAGGCCTTCTTCAAGAGAGCTGTCTCTCTCTTTATTATTTAAAACTTTTTCCAAGCACGTTATTTACAAATTACTAAATGGATTAGAGAAAAATATAGATAATAAAATTATTTTTGAAGAAAAATTTAAAAACTAATAGACAGCACTCAATTTGATACCTAACAGAAGACAAATAACAGAAGAAATAATCGCTCAGGAATACCAAGTAGGATGGCCGAGACACAAATACGTAGACACGCGTGCAAGGTGAAGTGAGGTTAACAGTCGAACGAGTAGCAATTAGGGTATAACTAAGAAAGATAATACCAGGAATAGAAGAAGTATCTAAGTAAGTTAAATCAGAATTATAAGACTGCAACACTGCAGTCAATTGATTCTCGGGTTGAAATACTGAAAGTGACGGACTATTTAATCATTATTGTGTTCCATTAATGGCAAATAATTCACAGGTTAGGAGTAAAAAATTGCAGGTCACTCAATAATATTACTGCTTATAAGATCATAAAATTCCCTGGATGTTGTTGCTTACATAATGATCACGAAGCGTAATTAACTCATACGAACCCTGAGGGCTCCATGATGGTCCTTTGTCCTTTCGCCCACCTTCCTCCACGACGCAAATGACGAAGGTCAGGCGGTGCCACCCCTCCCCCTGCTCGAGAAACCTCGGCCAGTCAATCAACACAAACGTTGGCGGCCGTGGCAAACGAGTCCAGTGGCGTAGGAAATTAACGGGTGGAGAAACTTCGTGGAATTTTATAATTGGATTAAAGCAACTTAAAAACTGGTACTTCGCCCAATAAGTAGCCTTTAGCTTCATTACGCCTCTAAATTATAAATACTGAATTAGGCGTATCTACCCTGTGATTAATAGCATTCATACAAAAGTTCATTCAAATAAGTTGTCTATTTTTATTACCAAATATAGGGAATTATAGACGCTATTCATTGCTGTATAAAAGGAACAAAACAAATCAACTACTCATTCCTTTTGTTTCCATTATTATTTACTACATATAATGTCATCTTTCGTTTCAGTCGTTGGTTTCTTTAATCACGGAATGTAATGGGACTCCGAAATGGTGTTTCCGAAATCTGCAAACCTTTGTCTCACATTTATTTCTCCCAGCATAGTAATACAATGGTCATAAAAAAGTCATTCACCATTCACACCATCAAGCTGTTTCATTTCCTTCACAATTTTCATACGCGTACTATGGTTCACTAAAATGTATGCATACGCATCGCGTACGCATTTATTAGTTTACAGTAGAAGCGAGTCGGCCGTACACAAACGTCCCCGAAAGACTCAAGCGGAAGAGAAACATACGAGACACACATGAAAAAAGGAAACACTTACGAGGCATATTTGCAGACGATCCGCGTTTACCTTTTCCTTTTTCCTCATGAATGTGACCGGAACCACCGAATTTTCCAACAAAATGCATTTGTTTATTTTTGCGTCGATATTTTTTAACATTTGAATTGCAAGATTTCTCTCTCTCTTTTCTCTACCTAGACCTCTCAAATAATATGCATGTATATATATATATATATATATATATAAAAACACAGATGTAGATTTTTAGAATATAGAGACACAAAGAAAGGACACTCACAATTTGTTATTTTACGTTTCGACAGCACGGCTGTCGTCTTCAGAATGGCGTTCTCGGGGAAGAGCGGAGAGGATGTGCGGGGGAGAGGTGGGGGAAGGAGAGGTAAAGGGACCAATAGGAAATGAACAAGGGGGTGGGGGGGATATGTAGGCAGCCAATTGATGCATTCAGTGGGCTTGGTTCAGCCCGGGCGGTTTGAATGATTGGGCCACCCAGATATGCGCCATCTCGCGGGTTCTCACCTCTATTATACTCGCAGATTTGGGAAGGATTTCAATCACCGAAACAGAGAAGCAGTCGTCAAAAGATTGGTTGTGGGAAGCGGTGTGAGTAGGGATGGGATAATTAAGAAAGGTGGGGGATTTGGTGGAATAACGGTGGTTATTCATGCGGAGGGAAAGTGCGGTCGTGCATTCGCCCACGTAGAAGGCAGGGCAGAAGTTACAGGAGAGGCGATATATAATATTTTTTGAGGTACAGGTGGCGAGTGGTTGGGAGTTGGTACTGAGTGAGGGGGAGGGTCTTAAAAGATGACAGCATTTGCAGCGTGGGCGGTTGCATGGTGCGGATAGGGGCGGGGGAGAGACGGGGGTGCTTGAAATTGGATTTGTGGACTTAAAGATGTCTCGCAGGTTCGACGGGCGTTTAAATGAAACAGAGGGACAGTGTGGGAATAAAAGTGATGTGGACTGAGTGTTATTGATAATTGGGAAGAGGTCACGGATTAGATGTTTAATTTTGTGGGTACCGGGGAAGAAAGTGGTGATAAGATTAGGGCATTTTGGGCGGTTTGGTTTGGGGAGGGGAGTGTATTGTGTTGACGGTTTGAGGATTTTACTGTTTAGCAGTTTTTCCGGGTACCCACATTTTCTGAGGGATTCATGCAGCTGGTCCAAGTATTTCTGTTGGGAGGTGGTGTTGTTGCAGAGACGGAAGCCACGGATAGAGAGTGAGAATGGGATGGAGCGCTTTGTGTGAGGAGGATGGCAGCTGTCGAAATGAAGATATTGTTGCTTATTGGTTGGTTTAATGTGGACTGAAGTGTGAAACGTATTGTTTTGGAGGTGAATGTCGATATCTAGGAAGGTAATATTCGAGTCGGATATAGAAGAAGTGAATGAAACTGAGGAGGAGGAGTTGAGAGAGGAAATGAAAGAGGATAAAGTTTCGCGTTACACAAAACCAATAACCCCGGACGCCCTTTTTTGGAGCAGCGTTATTCCATCAAATTTTCGGTAAAGCTTGGGAAATCGTCTACCGAAACTGTCGGTATGATTAACCAGGCTTACGGGGAGTCAGCCATGTCCAGAAACATGATCTTTCGGTGGCACAAGATGTTCGTGGAGGGCAGAGAAGAGGTCGACGACGAGTCTTCGAGAGGTTCCCGATGATACCTTCGCGGGAGCGTTCCAGGAATGGGAACGCCGCTGGAACAAGTGTATCGACTCACAGGGGTCCTATTTTGAGGAATATTAGCTTAAGATATGTAAAAGTGTAATAAATTTTTTTTCCTGAGCTCAGTACACTTATTTTCCGGACGAACCTTGTATATCGGCATCTCTGGTCGAGTCTACCAAGCTGTATCTTAAAGACGCTGTGTACCCAGTGATGCCCCGCCTCACCCCACACATTCGCCCGGGAGGGGAAGAGCGCGACACGCCACTCTTAAAAAGCAAAGTATGACGCGAAAGAGCACACGCAACTGACACCTTAAGTAGAGATAGTCTTTAGTTACACTGAATGGCAAGCAGACAAAAGAAAACCACTCAATAAAACGGATACTCTAAAAATGGGTCAAGACTCTGGTTTTTATCGAAGTAAGCTATTGATGAACATATGTCTCTTTAAATTTTGATTAAAATATACTAACTCACTGACCGACAAACGATATAAATTGTGTTATCATAAGTAAATAGGACTAATGAAAACATTAAGGAGCTCCCGTGCTCACAAGTAAGTGGGTCCAAAAATAACATGAACCGTCGTTGAACTTGGTGAGTTCGTGCGACAATGCTAAAGTTACAATAGCCTAGTTAATTATTATTAACCTTTGTAAGTGGAACAGCTAGTCACAGTAATTGTTAATAACTCTTATAAATCGCTCACAGGTGATATTATCGACCATTTGTTTAAAAAAATGTCCGTTGCACGTTCCAAGTCACTGGAAAATTTAATAACCTCTTTTCTTTTCATAATACATATGTGGTGCGTCGGAAAAACTGCACGATGTAACATGCTCCACGTATATTTACCATGAAAGAGTACGGAAGGGTATTGCATCTTTCACATTTACCCAGCAATTTAAAACCCAAAATATACCCAGCAAAAAAATGTGTAAAAAATTAACTGGACTGGCAAATTAGGCCTCTTAAATATCCGCTGAAAACAAATCTAAAAATCTCAAGGTAAGCGCAAATTTGGTCAAGTTCACAACAGAATCGAAACTAGGCGCTAATTCTTCTTATATTTGGCTTCATTACTACCAAAATCATAGACTATTTGAACCTGCTTTGATTGGTTTTGAAAATGACTCCGATCGCTACCGTAAAAAGTAGGCAGTCGAAAAAAAAACTGTTGCCACGCTTAATTCGATTTTGAAGAAGTCGAGTAGTGAAAACGGAATAGCCGCCTTGGGGTGACTGGTAAATAAATTAAAGCTCACCTAATGAAGCCGGACCAATTAAAAAAAATAGCGCTTGATACATTCCGATATCGAGAGCTGTGAAACAGCTTTATCTTGGAGAGATTCAAATGTTGGGGAGAGATCTGACCGCACATGGAACCATGGAACCGCACACGCGAGGTCGCGGATCATGGTAGATAAACATCCGAAAATGAATGCGAAAGTGTTTTTCATTTTCTGCACTTTTATTAAAAGAAAAATGTGATGGATTCAGTAAAACGTAAAACAATACTTTTTCAAAACTTCTGAAATTACTCTTTTCAGTCAAATAGTATACATTTGCAAATAGTTTTTTCAATTTCATGCCCTTCAATTGAACAGAGGACGATCCATTTGAAATATAAGAAATTAGCCTAAAATTGAGGATCATGATGCCTAAATACTTTAAACAGACTTCATATAATTCGTACTTCCTTCTAAATTAAACTGAATAGCTCTTACATTTGGATGACCGAGGATACTAAAAAATAAAAGATTGCGATAACTGTGTTAAAACAGAAACGAAGATAATAATTGAAGTTTCAAACAGTGTGAAGGAGAGGTGAAATGGTGAAGCATAATAAAAAAGTATTCACTCTTCGGGAAAATGACTTTAAAACTAATTATATAGTGTAAAAATACAGCATGAACTATTGAATCAATTGATAAACAGAAATAATAAAAACATGAAATTGATATTGCACTGCTAAATAACTTTTATAACTGTGAAAATATTCATTCGATGAAGAATAAAATTCAATCAATAAAAAACATTTTGAACCAAGTGATTCTTTGAAAATACTAGTCAACACTAATGTGTTAATGAAACACTGATTCTTCAATGATGTTCCTCATCAAGCGAAGACAAGATTTCAAATATAAAGTTTCAAATATGACTTGGAATGAGTTCATGAACAGTAAATACAATTCCTAAATCCACATGTAACACAGGACTGATTTGGAACACGGGCATATTTGAAAACAATCGCATGCAGCCTGAAATCCACAAAAACTTTGGACCGCTACGCAGTGGAGATGACGTTAGTCTAGTTCACTGTTTTATGAGGTGGATTAACCGCCCACTTCATGATAAATGGGCCATCCTTCCTTTTTGCTCAAGGTAGGTGTATCGACAAGCAGACCAGGCTCCACCGAAGGAGAGAAGTGGGCAGCCGCCCAGGGAGTCGACTCACGGGGTCCGGCTCTCCCATGGGTGGGCGGTAACATACTAGGGTGCTCATTCACTGGGGAGGACGCCAGAAATGAAAATTATCTGGCTCTGAAGTGAGGACGCCAAATTTGCATGGGACGTGGAATCGTACAACACCGCCGCTTGATGGGGCATGAGGGCTGCCCAAAAGGGGAATGAAGGAAGGAGAAAGGGCACACCTTTCTTTCAGGCCACATCAGAATAAAATATCAACTGTCTAATTTACATAAATACTGACATTCGATAAATTAACGTCCAAGTAAGCGAAGATTACGAATTAATCCCCTTCATAGCATACACGGCAATTGCAAAATCAAAACTCTTGGAACCTATCACTGTGCATTAGTACGGAAAATTAGTTTTTAACCATTTCTTATCTTATGCCATTAATATATTTAATTATAGGGGCTCCAATGACTAATATTTTATCTCAGCCTATTACCGAAGCAATAAACTCTGGAATAGTTGCAGCATCTGTAGCCATAAGGGGTTCAAACCAGTGTTATTATGGTCGCATATGCCGGTACGTTGTCAATTTTAGTGATATATATATATATATATATATATATATATATATATATATATATATATATATAGTATTACTGTAGGGTATTATAGAATGAAGACCTTGAAATCACATTGTAAGATCAATATTGTAAATAAACAGTATTGTATTCTATTCAAAAAAAGTTTTAGAAAGCTGCATGAAGACTTTATCTCTGTGGCATTGTCCCGAACATTATTATATGCACTCAAAATTTCTAAACATCTAAGGAAACAAGGGAGGTTCAGAGGTGTTAAAGATAATTAAGTTGTAAAATACACTAATTTGTCATCATATTATTCTCAATATATATATATTCTATTTGAATTAACTATCCTGATCTACATCTTGTGATATTCAAAATTCCACCCTGGACTGATAAGATAATTCGTGTGCTTCCAACGTCAAATTATCCTGTGATTTTTTTCTTAATTAAGAGTTCCAGTTTAAGAATAAAAAACGTCTTCATCGAAGGGGTATTGAGACTAGATGGTTTGTTCTTCCACCTGACCTTTGCCATTTAACTTAGGGGATCGCAAGGGATACATATTTTTCCGTATATCTTTAAATAATATTTTTAAATATTGGGTCAGCGTCCATCAAATATGTAACATATGCCAGTGAACTACTACTAATGATAAAGAATAACTGTAAAATGAGGTCCACAACTCTGCCCTAAAAGTTTTTTATTTTTATATATTTCTAAATATATTTTTCGTGAACTTAATTACTTTCCTCCAAGTATTATAAAAAATGATTAATGGAATAGGATGGTGTTTTAGATCCCTATTGTAAGCTGCGATAAAACTCAAATGTTAGTATGCCCTCCACTGCCACCCACTTGGCCCAGTACTCCCGGCTCCTCTCTGCAGCAGCGAAGCAAGTACGTCCCCCTTCTATGACATGAGTCCCCTAACCCCCTCAGTCTCCCTCTCTACGTCGCCGCGACCATGGGTGCAGCTGGCTTAGGCACTATCAATACAACTACCCCGTATATTAATGACCTCGTTCGTCCGCAGCCCGATATTCGCACCCCAGTGACCCTTTGCCCTCTCCAAGCCCCGCTCTTCTCATGCCGCCAGTCACCTCACCCGTCCATCTAACCCTCCTGATTCCCCTCCAACGGGTCTGGAATCGAAGAAGCGATCGGGTTCGAAGTGGGGAGACACCTTGGGGCGTTGTGCGAGTATGGGAGAGCAAAGAGTAACAACCGGCGGTCTCGTTACCAGCCACGTAAAAAGAGATGGCTTGAAAGACTTCAGCATTTCGTCCTGACAAAAGATAAGGAGTGTCTGTTTGATGAGGCGTTTTTTTACAAGTTCGTACTGAGCAAAGACGTCGGGACCAAAACCGGAAAAATCGTTGATCGTGTTGATGAAAAGGAAAAAACGTAAGCGAAATAAAAAATTTAGCGAAAGGAGGGGAGAAGACGTTTCTGAGATGGAAACTATAACCGCGCCGCAGACCAACTTATGCGAAAAACATTCACAAGTAATTACCCACTTCTGTAACAACTAACGCCTTTGGCGGACTCAGAAGTTACTAAGACCAGCACTCCCTCCCACGCAAACCAGCGTGGATTTAGGGGGGATTTAGCTCAATATTAAGGGAGTTTCAAGAAAATTTGATAAAAGTATAACATTGCGACTAGATAAGTATTCTGTGTATAAGTATTAACCATATAATGCATGTGTAAACAATAATATACATTATGAAATTTTACCACAGTTTCTTCCTCCCCTAATCGAAAGTCCGAATGTATCCCGGTAACACGCTCTATTTTTGCTAGCGGAAATTCCAATTTCTCACCTGGGATGCAGACACTCCATCAGTCATTTGTTAAGTTATTTGGTAGGCAGCGCCGAGATGCCTTGAAGAAGATAATTAATTTTCCACCCTCCTCCTACGTCCACTTGCCACACTCATATTCTCTTCTTGCCGCACGCATCTCATCACCCGGGGGCGCGGGGGGCCGCGGCCATAGGTGCGCGAGAAGCAACTCTCTTCGTCAACTAACCTCGCTGAGGAGACCCGGGAGTGAGTGGATGGGTGGGGAAGTGGGTCCTCTCTTGACTCCCCAGGATGGCCACTGGACGGGCGCCCGCACGAAGGACGCCCACTCCATGAACGCGAGGAGAACCAGAGGGTTACACGCGAAGGGGAGGGACGGGAAAAGGAGAAAAATTTTTCTCTCTTCTCTCCAACCCCCCTCTTTCTTCCCTCACATGAGTAAAATAAATACTTTTATTTGCGTGGGTCTTGAGTCTCAGGAGCATGGCTCATGAACACCAACAATCTTTTGTGCGACCACTGTAAAATCCGCAGGGATCTCAAGCAATTCTTGCCCGTTTTTCCTTGTGTAATGGTCCCGGGATTTTAAAGAAATGGGGTAAATTTACTATTTCGGTTTCAAGAAAGTCATGTTGTTAAATTTCAACTTCGTAAAAACTCATTCATGAGTGGGCGCTAAAAATCATTTAGAGAATCCTTATGTTTGGTTTAGTAAACAATTACAGGTATGCCATTGTTTGGTTAGTTTTTGTGCTGCATGCTCCATTATAAGGAAAGAGCAACATATTTTAAAAGTACCTTTCTCAAGTAACAACAATGGAAAACTCATCATTCATCTTTGACGTAATATTTACAATTGATATTTTAACGTTACTGATACCTATTATTTTGACCAAAACTTTAGATAAAAAACAACCAGGTATTATTCTTGAAGTAAAACCCATTATACATCGATGAGTTGCTTCCAATAGGGAGTGAACTTTTGAGTGAGAGCTGAGCGTTTCGGCACAGCTTATTCAACGACGTGGTCGGCGCATGCGCAGAGTGAGCTTCGACATGAACAGAAGATATATGGAAGGGGAGAGAGGAGTGAAAAAGCTCCTGAAGAGGCCATGTCATCTTTGTACGAATGG
The DNA here is from genome assembly GCF_022747635.1 of Hetaerina americana. NCBI lineage: Eukaryota > Metazoa > Arthropoda > Insecta > Odonata > Calopterygidae > Hetaerina > Hetaerina americana. The sequence goes on from NW_027286070.1 coordinate 565,636, forward strand.
AGTTTGTCAGCTGCATCAAGAAACTCCGCGAAAAATGGTACTTCACCGGCAGAAGCGCTGAAATCGACACTAAATATACGCATGTCAATATTTTCATTTATTTATCATGGTTTTTTTGAGTTCCCAATGCCCCCATTCCTTTTCCTTGTATATCACGCAGTGCTTTATTTGGTTTTCCAAGGGATTAGATGTTTACAATATTGCCCATTTTTCCAATTTCATTTTTGGTGTATACTACCCAAAGTTCATCTATAACTATTGCTTGCATCAAATCATTAACCACACTAGTTGACAATGTAGGGCAAAGTAAGTCGGCAGATGCATTAATGACAGAAAAAATTGGCAGACGGAATACTTATATGACGCCATTGAGAGAAAGAATGAGAGAAGAGGTGATGTGTGTATGTATATATATATATATATATATATATATATATATATACTATATATATATATTATATTTATATAGTTAGTAATTAATACATAATTAGGTAGTTATAATTTATATATATATATATATATATATATATATATATATATATATATATATATATATATATAGTTTATATTTTACCGCTCTTTACCCTCCTGTCAGGCATCGCGCAACGCGCGTTTTTTTGGAAAGTGAGTAGAATAAACAGTCACTCTATCAAAAAATGCTGAGTGTTACAGTTACTCTAAACAAATATACGATGTAAAACAAAAACCTAGATCTTAACTTAATTATTAGTATTAATAACGGTTTCCTTTTCATACAGATATATTCCTTTAATATTTGCACCTTACTGAATTTCAGTTCATGATTTCATTCAGTACGCCAAAAGTCACATAAAAAGTAATTTAAATGCTAAGTTACGGGAAAAAATGTATAGAAGTTCAAAGCACGGTATATTTTAAAACATTGAAACAGGGCATATGGATATTTTTGAGAGAAAATGAGATGAAAAATTGTGTATATAGGATGGATTATATAAGAGAGCGAGGTAGAGAGAGAGAGAAAAATGGCATTCCGTTCAATATTTCCTTTCATTTTTCTGCACCTTGTACCAATTCTTCCATATTCTTGGTTTAGTCCTTTAGATTTCTCAATAATTTAATTTTCAAATTAAAGCTATTTGCACTGTTTAAGATGATACGAGGCTAAAAGAAATGGAAATTATATGGCACCAAAAAAATGTTTGTTGCAATGAAAACTGTTAGATAATTAACATTTTACATTCGTTGCCAGACCCCATAAATAAGACCTCCGCTATACTAGTGGCATAGATATGATCATTACACCTTTTTTTTGCCATGATGGCAAATGCTCCATAACATTCCCGACTGGGTATTTTTCACCTGCCATTAAAATTGTTTCCATTTCACTCAAACTCTTCACTCAGCCGTCCCTTATGTGATTCGCTGAGAGGGTTCTTCCACCTCGCAACCAACCTCCCTCCTCCCCCACACTCGTTCAGCCACTCTTCTGCTCTCAATTTGCGGTCCTATTTGCACCTGCACTTCGCCCGTGGGAGTCTCACCGCGTCCGGCCGGAAAGGGGGGTGGTCGGACCGGGGCGACTGACCTCGATTCTCCCGAGTGATGTGCTCAAGGAGGAAGAAGGAAGAACTCTACGGAAATGAAGGGTGCGCACTACACTTGGAATTCCACCGCGGAAGACGAGTGAGTGATCCGCTGCAAGGAGTGGCGTTTAATTACCGCGTGGTGGTGAACGAGAAGACCGCCTATTGCATACCGCCACTCGGGGGAGTGGGGGGTGGGGAGGACGACGTGCGCCGGAAATTGCATATTAAAACGAATTAAATCTCTCATTAAACTTGGGTGAATCTCACCTCGCATACGACAAATCGTCAAATGGGATCTTCTATCTCTTTCTCTCTCCCCCTTTCTTCGGCCCCACTGCCCTGCATTTAAACGCGGGCGGTCCGGGATGTGGTCACGTAGTGAATGACGCAACCTCTCACTCCGAGGAGCATTATAAGCCATGCGACACGGGAGTCTTACTTTAATCCCATCATGGGTTGGAGAAGTCCTGTTGATTACCATTCTGTGCTGGTCCCGAAGTCAGAAACCTGCTCTCCGCTTGGTGTCGCATCACAAACTTTGTCTACACTAGCGTTCTTTATAAGCATTGCATATAACCCCCTTCTATCCCTTGCTTCTTCTCCGGACCACTCTGACGTTTATTTTCATCTCCAACTCTGGTCGCACAAAATAATTTAATGTATTTCGTGTCACCGAGTATCTTGTGACCATCACTTCCCCTTTAATTTGCAATTTATTCAATATTTCCTTTTATTTTTCCACACCTATTATCAGTATTACAAGTATCTAACTTAATTACATTAGATTTCCTAATTTTTGTATTTGTAATTCACAGCTACTTAGCGTTAAATATGATATTCAAAATAGGTAACCTTTAAAATGAGGACAAAAAGCGGTTTCAGAGGTACTTTTTAGCGTTTAGATCTGTTATCGTTGGTTCAATTCTAAGCGCCGCTCCTTGAATTAAATTTTTCCAACAACTTAAACAATAATAAGCAAACTATGGCTGTAAGCGGAAGAAGCAGCCGAGGATTAAAAAAAAACATTTACAAACAAACACTATACATTGATGAATTGTTCTTGAAATGATGTGTAGAAAAGAAGTTAAATTAAAGCTTAGCTCATAAAGTTGCAGATATTTCTTCAGGAAAAACGGAACCAGAAAAAATTATTTTAAAACTAATAATGATTAATCCTCAATTACCAACCTAATAAGAATCCGGTAAAACATTAAGAACCCTATGCATTTGTGACAAAGAGGAAAAACGTTAACAATCCACCATACACGGAAAGGTGGTAAAATAATGTAATTGTATGACTTTCGTATAATATGCTGATTCTTAAAATAAAATTAAAACACAATGGTATTTATGGTAATGGATATGTTCCAGGGGTATAATCCCTATTATTAAACTAAACTCATGACTTTGAGTTGATGTTATTAACATTTTTAAGATATGGTATGGTCGTTACATGAGTTCAAGAAGTTATTAATATGAAACATGAATTTGTATTTGGACATCGGCAACTAAATTCTAAATTTAGAAATTATACCCCCATACCAAAAATATTTAGATATTCTCTTGAATGCTTCACAAATATAACTATTAAGATCAATATTTCTGATCAAATCCCTCATTATCTTTCCCTTTCCTAATTCATTGCTCCATAGGAAATTCAACTCCCCTCGACGCATCGAAGGGATGCTTGCGGATAGACGCAGATATCATTTCAAACTCTTGCTAACAGCATTTGTGTGTATGCATATATATATATATATATATATATATATATATATATATATATATATATATATATATATATATATATATATATATAATACTAAATCAAAATTCAAGGAATAAAGAAAATGAGACTGTGGATGTCAAAAAATGATAACGTTAGACGTGGGAGGTAAGAGAAAATAAAAGGAGGAGGGTTTGCCAAAGAGAAAGATAGAAAAAGGAAAAATGTGGGGAAATCGATTGTAGGCCTGTCAACCAAAAGATAAAGACGTTGGACGAATGTCTTGGGCGAAGACTTAGAGAATCGGGAGAAAGATGACACTCAATCGGTAGAATCCTTTTTCTGAGGTGACTACCCGGACGCTTGGAGTTTTCCCTTAACTCATTCATCCTTCGTTTACTCTGCGACCTTGCGACACGTTATCCAAGCAGCAATCTTTTACGTCAGTTCCCAGTTTGGCAATTAGCACTCATTACTGGAAACCAATTTTGTCTGTACTTTAGTACTCGATAAATATCCCAAAAGTGGGTCACCAATATGATAGTAGTAGTATATTAGTTTCACCAATACCTGGAAAAATACTCTTACAAAAACTTAGTAATTTTCCTTATTCTCGAGGTCATTTTCACTAGTGGAGGCGCTCCCCTTTTCTTAATTAAATTTTAAAAGCCATTTTCCAGGTAAAATAAAATGATTTATTATTCCAAATGTACATAAATATATACTATAATTCATCTTTTTTGAATCCGCTGTAGTATGTAATCCAAAATGAATCTCTAGGTTATAAATATTGCGGGGAAATATGAATGGATGTGTTTCGTAGCACTACAGACTACACGCATGCAAGTTAGATGACATCCGGCAGATGGAGAAGCGTCACGCATAATCCATTTGTAGGCATCAACTATTGTTTAGTTCCGATTAAATTTACTTTTTAGCAACCATGAGATTTAGTTTAACAAATAAAGAAAATTTGGTTCAGGCAGAAAAGTAAGATTTATATTCAGTAAAATCATTTTTTATTATTTGTTGTTTCCGGCGGGGCTTAATGGGATTTTCATAACATATGAAAATGAAATGAAATGATTGACTCTGTAATTACAAATATCCACGTTAAATAATATAGACGTTGAATGTCATTGTCAGATCGTCGTCATCATCACCTGACGTTCAACGTCGAAACCTGGGCCTTTTTTTATATAGTGAGTGGAATTAAAAAGTCAGTAATTCAATTTCATTTCAATATTCAGTAATTTATGGTCTAAATGAAGCAATCATAATGATATTTCGATTGGTATTTGATTCGACTCCATTTTTAGCATCAGGTTTTCAATACATTCTCCTATGGTCACTCACAATCGACGAGACAAAGCCCTCTCAATAAAAAGCCTAGTATTACGATAAGGATAAGCAATGTATATACCGCCAACCGATAAATGCTGTTAGTTACCTTAGCGTGTACCGAAAATCTACACACGTTAGAGTAAAATTCTAGATATGCAATTAATTATAATCTTATAAAGGAAAAACATTCATTAAGACATCCAGTTAATAAAAGTAGTTTTACTTTATTGACCTCTTTTCCAAATATTAAGAAAATGCTTTTGCAATGGTAAACTGGTTTAATTAGCTTTCATCAGCCTTACGGACGAACAAATTTCTACGCTGTCTCATTATAGCGCATTGGAGGAAGACAAAATTAGTGTCCCCGAGCCCTCCCAGGTTTTTCAAAGAGAAAGGAGCTGAGGACTGTCGCAGGAAAAGAGAGACAAAGAGATTTTTCTCCTCAATTTTTTACCACAAGGAGCCTCCCCCTTCAGCACCGAACATAAAACGGGGGAAAAAGATGAGAAGGACGAAGGGGGGGGAGGTTGAGAAGAATAGGGAGAGAAAGGAATAAAGAGAGACAAAGAGAAATGGAGAGAGGGAAGGAGAAATGGCTGGGTGTGGAAGGGTGGGAGGGACCGGGAGGATTCAACCCCTTCTCCCCTTTTGCTAACACCTTCTTTCATTTCTCCACGGTACCCTCCTCGCAAGAGGACGAAAGGGGCGCGCGTACCTGCGCCTCTGTTCTCGCATGATTTTATCTCCACTTTCTCCACGTTGCGGCCATTCTCCTCCCTCCCGTATCTTTTCTTACCTCCTCCGGCCATCCCCACCTCCCCCAAGTCCAGCCAACTGCTCTTTGAGAAGGCCCTCCCTCACCCTTTTCCTTCCCCCAAAACCCCATCCGCTCTTCAACCCCTTGTCCGGATCATCATTCTCGCCCGCATCAATCTCTGCCACACTTATCTCTAAGAAAATCCTGTCCGGAGGATAAGGACGGGGCGGAAATACATATGAAAGCTGAAAAAAACACCCCTTTCCCTTTATTCTTTTTCTCGTGGACAAGCGTTAAATATGTGTGTATGTGTATGTGTGTATATATATATATATATATATATATATATATATATAATATATATACACACAGTGTATATATGTGTGTATGTGTGTATATATATATATATATATATATATATATATATATATATATATATATATATATATATATATATACACACACCTATATACATACACACTTCAGGTTTTCCGTCGTGGATATCCAACTTATCTAGCCTCTTCTTTCGTGCCAACCTTCATTAACCGCACGGTATCACCACCCTTTTACCGCCCTATTTCAGTGTACCGGTGGGTGGCGGTATGGGGTGGGCATAAGTTGCCCTTGGATGGAAAACCGTCCTTCCCTCCCAATGCTCCTCCTCTACTCTCCCCCTCACCCACCTACAAGTCCCCCACGAAACACGCTCCCACCAACGGAGCCATTCGCTCATTTTTCCTCTTTCGTGAGGATACGTGTACATGTACACGTGCCTCTGTCCTCCGGCCCCCCTCTGGTTCAACTAAGGTATCCTAGCAATCAAATGGCTGGACTGGGCTAAAATAGTGTACCGTTTTATAGGTGACACTTCCGGGAGTTTCAATGATTATTGTAGATACCTATGAAAAGAAGGGATGTATCATCGTCACCCACAAATAAAAATTCACCTCCAAGTATCAGATTCAGGAAAGAGTAACTGGTTCTGGAAGTTTTCTTTATAAAATACATGGTGTGAGAAAAATTAGTAACCTTTTTATTTAACTGGAAACACTTTAAGTGAGGAAAGTGGTGTAGCCGAATGTCGCCAGGTTTTTATTCAATAAGTTAATATGATATCCCTAAATGAAAAATTGACAAAATATAAAAACGAAATTTTAATAGACATGATAATTTTGATCAGTTTATTGAAGTACTTATATTAAAAATTGACAAATTATATTATAAAAAATTTGACACCATTAACAAACATTAAACAAACAAACGTTTGAAAACTGAAATCCATTGAAAGTTATGCAATATACTCATAGGGCAGTTCTTTGAGAGCAGTGCTTTCGAGATCCCCTAAAAAAGTGCCAGGCTTGTGGAACACCCTTGAGAATTTTGTCTACAATCGGGTTTTATTTCTACAATCAACTCATGTTATGAAGTCAGTAAAATTATGAAATAAATAAATCGGATAATAGAGACATATTTTTGCCGGATAAGGTAATTAAATACGTTTTTCCGTCAGAGGATTAATAAAACAATTTTTATGAGACAAATATTTGTAAAACAGAATTAAATATATAACATAAAATGAAAAAGATGGAATTAACATCTGCAAATATCTTTCATTAGAGTTCATATTGCATATGCTTCGGAGGTTTGTGCTCCTTACCAAAAAGTCATTCGTTCGAGTACGCCCTTGGCATTTAATTTACCACAGGCTAGGAAAGAATCGATCGGTTCCAGAATTAATCAAGAATGAATGGTATTTATCAAAAAATGTATAGTAATCCTGAAGGCAGTTGGTATCCAGAGGATTCCTATGTAGGTTTTCCATATCTTACGCTGATTTTTACCTGATCATGTTAATTGGTGATGATTTTTTTTTGCAGTTGTTAGATTGGGATCATTCTTCCGTTACTGAATAAAATAATGGAGAATTCTTCACGGGGTTGACTCACCAAACCTGAGGGAGTAAATATGGACTTCGACTTTATGATGTAACTTATTCTTTGCTATCAACTTGATATTCAATTGTTTCCACATATATTCTCTTTAAAACGTTGTCATTTTTTATCCTAAGTTTTAGGATGGTATAATTGCTTTTAGTGTTTGAGCATTTCTCTCTCCCCCTCTTTGATTCTCAAATTTGGGGTAATCTTATCATATCTCTGAGTATTTTATCTGGGTTATTCTTCTTATCTGCTTTTAAAATGGGCGGTACTAATTAAAAAATAAATGCAACTATTTAAGATTTTATTTTTTATATCAAGAGATGGAGTTATCCTTGGTGTCTTATGGGTCGGTTAAATTTTTGCAGATCATTTCGATACAATATTAAACATAACATTCCTGGAGAATTAATTATTATTACATTACAAGGAGAAAACTCAAATATAATGTATTACAGGAGTCCGGCTTTAAAATTAATACATTTTTGAAAGCAATATGAATACATAGGACAGTGATTAATCAAAGTGATTACTGGACTCCCATTCAAAGTGTCCTAACTAATGAGAAAGGAAACATGAGTCGATCTTTTTTTTAATATCTATATCGTAATGCGAGGGGCAGTCAAATGAAAACAAAACACCCGCAATTACACTGCTGAAAGCTAGCTTTTTATGTATCGATACTGTCATCGCTGTGGTAGGCGAGCTGCATAGTGACAAATCACAGGCGCACGCAGTGATTGATTGGGTTATGCCCATGTTAGAGCGCTGACTGGTTGTTCGGTTTTCATTTGATTGAAACTCATCCATCTTCACAAAAAGAAAAAATGTTAACCTACTGTCAATGAGAACGAAAATAGAGATCGCATTTGCATGCTTATTCATTAAATGTGTTCCCTTTAGATTATGTATCATCTTAACATGTACGTAACGCGGGACACGTATCCCACAGGATGCAGGCCAAGGAAAGTGCTTCGGAAGAGAGGACGATCTTCCTTGTTGCAGCAGGTTACGAATAATGGTCATAATTTCTAACTCCCATTACGCCGCGTGGAGGGAGCGAAAGGAAACATACTACTTTTTCGGTCAAACATCGCGTCAAAAGTACTGATTTAATGGAAACTAATGTCGAAGGAAAGATTTTTCGGAAACAATTACCAGCAACTATAGAGATATTATTTTGGTGCTGAAAATACCATTATTCATCTATTAATATTTTTTACGTCGGTCATAATGATGAGCATTAAAATATTTTTCTTTCACATATGATATAAAATGTGATCTGTTTGAAGGGGGCCCTAAAGCAGCTGGCATATATCAAACATATAGTTGGGCAATGTAGTGATGGAAATGTGAAGATGACGTCGAGTTTTCTTTGTTAAGGATCCACATTGAGTATGGAGCGAGCATATGGGATCTATTCTAACAAATAATGAATACTGAATCGAACAAAGTACACAGACCAGCGGCTGGACGCATGAAAAAATCACAATAGGGAACAAAAAGCGTCCAACATTTACCAAAAGATCTGAGATATGAGCTATTGGGTATACGATGAATGAGAGCCGAATTTATACCTACTGTAAAGACACCAAATATGTGGCGCTGAATTGGGCGTACGGGATATAGTTCGATTATGTGTTTTTACATTGGCAGGACAGAAAAAGGCCACAAAATAAGAGGGAAAGACTGACGCATAGACAGATTCAAGTATTCGTTTTTTCTTCGCACCATTGGTGACAACAGCATAAAAAGGAAACAATATGACAGAAATGGGAGGGCACTGGCATTTATAGTTTGTAACATGTAAGTGACATTTCTCCTCAACTCATTTCATGATTGGTGTTTTAACCTTCTCCACCAAGTGCCGTTGGACCGGGTGGTGGGGTTTCCTGTAGATAAAGGTGAAGAATTAATGCATCTGTGAATTTTCCGTTCTGCATTGGTAAAATAGTAACTGGTAGTTGGTGACTGTATCGAATGTGAAACCGCCGCTGTTTGATGGGTTTCCTTAATTTTCATTTTTGCGCAGTCAGATGAGTTGCAAATAACAGTATAATAATGTGTATAACGGATGTCGTTGGAATCGTTTGTTTTGCCGCCTCCTAACCACGTGCCCTTTCGGTCGATCATGGGTAAGGTGGCGCATTTTAATTAGACGTTTTTCATTTCAATGAAACTATTACAATCATATTTTAATTCAATAGTTTCGAGCTACCACTTTTATCCTTATAGCTAGTATCAGGCCTATATGTTAGGAAATCTTTTGAATGCGTAGAATGGGGATTATGTAGCCGACTTGACGCAGTAACCGGATCGCCCTCAACAGCCTAATTGACGGATGATTTTGCGATAAATTGATACTGTTCACCTTATAAATTACACCCTATCTACTCTATATACGAGGATCAGTTCAGCGAAAAGTACTAAATAAGAATTAGTGAGCATCTATATCAGCAAGGAAAATGTTCATTTATAATAGAGGGTGGCACTGAGAGAACGGGTGTATCTAAAATTTGTTAAGATGGCCTTCTTAGTACTGTAAATAAATCTTTGAAAATCCACTCGTCTATTAACTTCAATTACAGCTTCTACCAACCTATTGGTCGCCAATCACTGAAGTACCCTGGGCTGGGAAAGCAAATAGAATAGCGGTAATCATTTCATTCTGAATGAGGAGATATCAGCGGAGCGATGTGGAAATAAATGAGCTACCAAAATTGAGATATTTCCCGAGAAAATGAAAACAAATAACAAGTTAAAAACTACTCATCATGCCCGATGTTTAAAAATGATATTATGTCAAACAGAAGAAATTATATTATTTGAATTAATGAAACGGTATGAAACGAAGATTCTTCTGAAAATAATATAGAGCTTTCTTTCGCAAAAAGAACTTTTTCTTTCAAACACGACATCAAAGTAGATCGGATTTTAGATGAAACCGTAGGTTCTGGGGAAAGAATCAAGCTCAGTACAATGTCCATACTATGGGGCGTTCAAGCTCCATACGTCTCTTTTTGTTAAGAAGCAACACCGACTTCGGGTATCTCTTCACCCTTATTTTACTCTTGAAAATGATACCGGAACCCAAATCACACCCACGTCAATCTCCATTAGCCCGAATGGCCTGCACTGTCGGTCAATTTCCACAATAATTAGGCCTGAGAGGCTTCCAAAGAGGACGGAACAGTGAAGGGAGACTGAAGCATTAGCTGTACCCTCCATCTGCGATCACACAATATTAGGACCTCTGCTGTCTTCTACTTTTGATTCCGCGTGAAATGGACTCCAATGGATTCCATAGTAAATGCCACTTAAGGGCTTTAGATATTCCTTAGCCCACGGTGAAATATGGTATTGGCAGACGTAATTCAAATTATAAGTCTTCTGAATTTTGAGAAGGTACGGAGTGAAGTTTGATATTATAATCACTACCAATTAAACTCATTAAAACAATTTAAACATAGGAAAAAAATCGGTCCTCGTAAACATACCATTGGTCAAGAGTATACTGAAACTATCCAAGTGATGTCTTTGCTAGTTTTCCACCGATTAAGGGTTTCAGTTTCGGCCGTCCACGGCACCATAACCAGTTGGAAAAGCTTTTAAAACTTCACTAGAATCGTGCGCATGGAAAATACCAAGTTTTACACACTGCAAATGTTATTTTTGGTTAGGAATACTTATTTCATAATTTTACGTCGGGATAATTTTTTCCACTTAACAAGATTCTATTGAATTAATATAGGTTTTACCTTGATTTTTGTATCTCCAGGTATTGCCATGGCCGATTTAGTACCTATTGTGTGGCGCATATTCATATTCTTTCTAAATATTTTTTTACATTAATATGTGAATTTCTCTAATTTTTTTTTGATCATTGTTAGCAAGTTTCCTAGGTGCACTCTCTAATGCTCTTTACATATTATATATGAGGTTTATCCCAGAAGAAACGTATTGTTTCCTTTTCTTTCCATAATTATATTTTTACACTTTCATTTTTATGATTTGTAGCTTCTTTGCAACAACAAAATAAATTTTAATTTTGAATTCACCCTTTCTACGGTCATTGTCATATATCAATACAAATTATATTTTCCGGAAAGAATTTAGTGATTTCCATTTCTATTTCTGAAATTATTCACATGGAAAAATACCCTTAATAGAAAATTGAGACAAGAAGGTTAGAGAGACTGTACAGGGGTTTGGAAATCAAATTTTGAGGGCAGATGGTACAATAAGATGGATAATAAATGCGAATTACGCTGGTGCAAATTGTATTAAAAGGATCAAAATTCATCGTAAGTATAAGTAAACGATAAAACTCGTGTAATGACAAGGGGAGAAAGCTGCTGGGACTGATTTAAAGAAGGGCAAGTGATTGCAGGAGAAGGAAATGGGATTTTATCTCCCTTGTATAGAGAATGCAAGGAAGGATACATGGAGGGTGGAAAAGAGGAAATATTTTGAAGAGATTTAAGGAAAGTAAAAAATATACAGAGCTGAAGAATGGGTTATTGTAAAATCTAGAATGAGGTCTCAGGACATTGTGTCTCGTTAATTAGCCTTAATGAGCAGAGTAGGGTGAAGTGTCTCGCTTTATCAAATACCTACAGAAGGACGCTTCTACTACAATCAATTATAATAATTGAAATAACTCTTTAACTAAATATTTTATTAATATTCTCTTTTCGGCCATTTATCAAAGTTTCTTCAAGCTCACTTTCTCTCTTTATAAAGGTTAAATAAGGTAGATATTAATTTCTTAACCCAGTTAATTACTGCTGATAATAGCTAACATTCAATTAAAATTATAAATTCGTATGTGCATGTATCGGAGATTGTTCAAGAAATGAACCAATTCTTGGAAGAATGAACTGAAAGACTTCATTCCTGATCTGTATTTACACTTAAATAAGAAAATACACGTATACGGTCCCTTTCAATCTATAAATATGACTTAATGGATTAAGCTTGACAGGAATCGAAAGGGTATTTGGCCATTAACATAAAATTAGGTTGATATATTCATATTCCAGATTTACCTGCATGGAAACCATCTGACGTCCGTTTTTCAATGCTACAGGACAATTGATATTTTAGAAAAGAAATAATTAATGTGAAATTGTACATTGTAAACCACATACTTGTATCGTAATGTGTATGTGTGTACCACTGTAACAGATTCATTATCAGCGCGTAGGATCACGATATTTGAAACTCTCAAGTAGTAGGTAAGAAGAAGAAGATAAGGTAAGAGGATTATCAAAGTTGGAAGGAGAGGAACACTAGCAAAAGAAGTTTTCAATATGCTGAGCGAGGTAAAGTAAGATAAGATAAGAGGAAGTTGCCAGATAAAATCTGAAGAATGAAGCCAAAATGGGCGAAGATAACATTGAAAGGTAGTGAGATTTTGATTCCCTGATAGTTCGGAGGTTAATACGCAAGAGGTGAAGAGAAATGGAGAGAATGGACTATTAAGGCAATATGAAGGGGTGAAGAACTTAAGAATGACTTGATATAAGGGTAAGGAATTTCACGCAAAACCTAGGACAAAATTGTACTTTGGGACCGCCTTGATGTGATGGACTACCATGAAAAACAGCATTACTACGCAAGTTAAAAATTCAAAGACGCGTCACTTGAGTTCAAAGAATGCAACGCACGAGGAACAGCGAACGGTTGGATCGGCGGAAAGGGTGCTAACCATGCAGGAAGGGGTTGCGGGAGTTTCGTGTCACCCTACATATGCACGATTCAGGTATTTGTGTGCGCGCTTATACTTGTTGACCATAAGCGTGTACTCGAAGCGAGAGGGGAGAGTTTGTGGGGAAATAGGGAGATTACCGTGGGGGAGGAGGTAGGGAGTGGATCAATCAGTCTCCTACGACGCAGTAAGCGAGGTGGGGTTTGGGGAAGGATTTAACGGTGCCGTCCGCTAGGCCCGCCTCAGACTTCATCCACGGTTCCATCCCCTGTACCCCCAAAATAGAAGCACGCCGGGAGACGGGGAACGACGGGCGGGGAGAGTGGTGATGGAATTAATAAACGACAACAGGTGCGTGGGATCGCAAGCCGCGGTTCACTCCTGCTATTTTTTTCTCCTCGCGTGGCCTCCGATCCAACTAAATCCCTACTCCTCAATCCCCCACTCGTCTTGTCAATTACTTTCGACTTTCACTCTCCCCGTTCATCTCCCCCTCCTAGAACCCCCCAAAATGATCCACTCAAACCCCCTCCCTCCCTCCCTCTCCGTCTATCCTTCCCAATCCACTTCGTCGGAAGATTACTCGCCCATGTCGAAATCGAATGAAATTGATTCACCCGGGGACATCCTCACAGCCTCCGACTACCGTGACTGCAGAAGGCAATCTTTCGGTTACCCTAAACAGTCGCAGTATACGCTGTGGGAGGAAAATATGGGGGAGGGGCGTAGTTTAGGAGCGAAAGCTTTTTATTATTTACACACTTATTGAATCCATTTGCACAGTTCAGCTAATAAGTTAGATTTAACCGTTTTGAGACTTAGCGGTATAAAAACCTAATTCATATTTCTACTTCCACTTGTAGTTAATTCAAAAATGTGCATGAAAAATATCGGAAAATGTTTCGTAAAAGTAGATTTATGCCAGATGTTGCTGCAATGCCTCGAAGTTCTTTAAAGTACGTCCTATGGGCGTCGACGCACTTAATCCAGCGGTTTTTCCATGACCCTGAAGACTCCGAGGGTTCCGGAAGGTTCTTAAGGGTACACATGCAAGTTTCTTTAATAGCACCTAAGGTCTCATGGTGGTGTCCTTTGAGGGAGGATTTCACTCATGGGAATGGGGAATAGTTGGCAGGTGTCAAGTCGGAACTGTCGAAAAAGTCGGGGCCTTCTTCTGCAGTAAGCCTTCGGAAGCAGACAGTCGAATCCACTATTGGTCATTCTTTAAAACCCATTGCAAGTGTTCAGCGCAGGTCTATGGCATTTCCAAATTTTCTGTAATAATGCGCACAATCAACCGACGGTCTGAATTCAGCACTTCTAGCACACGTCAGGAAAAATTGTCACCGATACATTTTACAAACCTTGTACATTATTTATATCCACCCATGTCACCAGCCAACACGCTTATTTCTTTCCTCATTGTGCAGAAATTTCCCGAAAGGTCCACTTTGACAAAAGCCTTATCGAAATATTATTGCCTCTCATATGCAGTTTGTAAACTTTTTCCGTGTTTCCCCATTTTCGCCAATTTCCCACAGCAATTTTTTCTGGTCTTCTCTCATCCTCATTCCCCCACCTTTTCAATATAAATCATTATTTCCATTCCTATCTACCAAAGTTTAATTTTTATAACCCTCGTAGACGAGGGCAATGAATAATTAAAAGCTACACTCAGTGACAACTTCATGTATATTTAACGTCCTTATTGAAAAATCCCTATCAACTATTTCCCCAACTTTAGTTCTCTTTATATTACTAAAACTAATGCACTCAGGCATTTCCTAATTATATTTATTGCTCAATCAAATGAATATGACCCCTCGTAATATAATACTCAGCTTACCATTTATTAAGAGTCTCACTAATTCGTATTCATTACAATTTATTCTCCTTCATGCCTTCAAAACTGTTTCTCCTCTGTTCTCTTGCGTGATGGCAGTTTCCAATAAGTCGCAGAGTTAAAAACGAAAGTGACAACTTTGATAACTGCTCTTCCTCACCACGTCCTCTTTAACACGCTCAAATCCACGCTGCCTTTTTCTCTTCCTCCCCTCCCCCCGACACGTCCTCCAGTCCACCCTTCACCATCGTCCTTACATTTGATACTCTCAGCGGTTTCTAAACTCGGGAGTGTCTGGAGGGAACGCGGGAGTATATCTACGTGAAATAAGGCGACATACCTCGTCAATTTTCGGCCATGGCGTTTACTTTCCCTGTCACCAAAAGCACACGCCAAAGAACACATCAAACCACACTTAATCATTCTTGCAAAATATTCAATCCTTCAAAGTTAGTTTTTTACGTTACCGAACTAGTATTTATTTCTAAGAGACCTAGAACATATATAGGCTTTCAAATAGTTTAGAAGGGCCTGGAAATATATCGCATGTTCTGAAAATAGAAATGCGAAGTACTCCAGTACAGCTGCTTTAAAAACGACATATTTTAATTTAATTAATTGGTGGTACATAATTTAAATTCTCTAATAAATTCCGGAAATATTTCTTATTAATTCAAACTGAAATATCACCCGAATCTAATACGTTTCCTTGCAGGGTAGCAACGTCCTTAAATAAGGAGAAGCAGAAATAATTAGGCTTGATGATGTGAAAATCATTCTCTATGAAATTTCGTCCTTCCTACAAAAAGCCTTCCGTTGGTTAAAAAAATGTAGTAATGAATGATTTCACAGGAGCGAAGTTAAACGTTGATTAGATTTCTCAACACCGTGATACATTTACCTCAGGGCGTTTGACTTATACCTATGGAATAGATGTCGAAACCCATCCAATAGTGTGAGGAATAGCAACGTTTTTCATTTAAAGCGGTGACCACATCGATAAATTTGAAATATAGAGAATATATACGACTACTAGTTGAGTCGGATATTAAGGTCACTCGCTTCAAAATAGCTATAAATTAAATCTCTGTGTGTTCAAAAGAGTTTGCATCGATCATCCCTTTTATAAAGTATTCATTCAGGATTAGTTTTGTAGTTAAAAAACTTTTAACAGCGCTGGTTTAGCGCACAGAGTTTTTGCATACATAGTTTCTATTCCATTGAATATATGTGAATAAGTAAAAGTCGCAGTGGAACATCTGACTAGCCAATTAAATGAAATTTCGTTGAATAATCGTTCATTACTATTAAAAATATCACATAATATATATTGCAGCACACAGTGGTGTTAACTGCCTCCACATCAATGAACTATCATTTAATTCGTGTATTATTAAATTATTAGTGTGTCATCCATATATTCAATTATATTTGTACCAGATTTTAACCTTACCGACACAACAACTTTAATCTATTCATAATTTGTGTGTTATAAGTTTATGTGAATACTTCAAAATAGGTGGAACTAATGTTTAGTCAATCTATATATGTTATAATAGTGAACCACAAAAAGTCACAGAAATCACCTAGATAGCTGACTATTCAGGTAAGTGTTAGGTACCGTCAGAAGACGTGAGGGTTCTGATTGGGAAGAGATTGCCCACCCTGGGCAAAAAGGGGTCCATCTTGGCAAAGAGGAAGAAACAATCGGCACTGAGGATACTTCTCGAGGGGCATGAGACACTGATAAAAAGGAAACCGCCGCTCCCAACGCGTGGGCCTCGCAGAACAGTCGAGCAAAAATGCGGAACACACCGAAGTGCATTGAAGCAATGTAACCCATCTATCTATCCCTTCCCGGCTATTCCCCAGTCTTCCATTGTTGGCGAGGGGTGCAAAAAACAATCATCATTCCATCCGCTTGGCCGTAGTAATTGCGACGATCGTCGCCATAGCTACCATCAATATATCTCTTCTACTTGGTTTAACCAGTTGAATACCTACGCGATTTTTTTTGGTGCAAAATTACGCGCCCTTCCCACCCCCTCTCTCCCAAAGAACAACAAAGCGAATCCCGCCACGCATGACCGCACCTCGTCGGAGCGAGCGATATGAGGGTGGGCGGGACGATACGGATGGGGAAGAGGGTGGAGAAAGCGAATAGCGGGGGTAGGCGAGAGGGTAGAGGGGACGGAGTAGTATTTAGTTCTCTCGGCGGAATAGCGCGATTGATATTTATGTTCGGCGCGGGTGATGGCCGGCCGGGAATGGTTATTTCACGAAATTAGGAACGAAAAAAAAAGATATGGCACCGGAAATAAATTTAAAAAACCCCGCGTTCATCTTTGTTAAGAAATAACGCTCTTTACCGTAATGGCGCGTATACATCAGCATTAGCCCAGATCGGCCCGCGGTCCCCCACCCCTTTCCCCGCCCCGCAGCTAGATGGCCGCGCGCTGATCCTCTGTTGAATTAGAGAGGGAGGGCGCCGTGAGGGCCGATGGCGGTCTTTTCCCCAATTATCCTCGAGATCCAGGGGTGGCGGCGGTAATTAACGCCCGCAATGCCTCCGCAAGGCGTCGACCTGGATACACCTGGGCCCCTTCCCTCCATGGGCCTCCCCGCACCGGGGGTTACGCCCACTCCTGGCGATGGGAAAGGAGTTCGCCGGGGCCAAGCGCGACACCCAACCGCCCATTCGGAAAATGGACAATGGACCTTAAGTACCTACCGCAAAAACTAAAAAAAAGGAAGCCTTGACACCGAACAACATCGCAACTAGGAATGCCAGAAAACAGTTCCCGACCATTTTCTCGCCGGAGAGAATGAAATTGTGAGTGAATGTGTCTAATAGGCAAACAAGTTTTCGTGGTTGGGAATCAGGCGAGAGATCGAGGAGAGAGGCTAAATGACAGAATAACTGTAATAATATTTTAGTTCCTTTACGCTTGGTAGAATATATGTGCATGATATGAGTAGTAGAAAATATGAAAAGATTAAAATGGGCTCATTTTCAAGGAATCTTTCTGGTTATAACAGCGAAGGTATGATGAGGAATAATTTTGCAGGAACAAAACCGAAATGCAATGAAAATGTATTAAAAATAATTACTCAAGCATGAAAGAGTACGGTAAAATTCTTTTAATCAAGTTCAAAGAATAGATGACGGATGAGCCACCAAACAAAATATTCAAAAGGCATAACTTACTTAAGAAGAAGAAACCGTGCGAGAGAGAGGGAGATTAGTGGTATTTGGTCGAAAAGATACTTAAAATAATGATTTTTAAAAGTTTTAGGAAGAGAAGAATATGTGTGACAAAATACATGACAGCAAAGGAGGCAATGCAGTACTCAAAGATATAGGTAATTATTTAAAATAGTTGAATGTTCCTAATATGATCTAAGACGAAGCCATTTTGCAGGAATCTCAAGATATGTTCCTTTGAATGTAAGGACAAATTTAATCACCAATACCGCACTTCTTAAAACGGTTTCTTGCTAAGCAAATACGAAATCAAAAGTTGCTGTGCCAACTAGGGATATTTTCCAACGTGTATCATATATTTAAACGGAAATCATAAAACATTTTGAGGCATACTTTATTCGGGCCTTAAAAAATGAAACAAATCAAGGAAATGGTTTGGTTAGGATGTTTTACCTTGTTCTGCAGTCAAAATACCTAGCGACTTTTTCTGGAATTCAAAGAAAATTCCAATTTATTTTCCCTATATCAGTTAACCAGTTAACGCATTGAATTCTAGGACACTGGATTGGTAGTTCATATTAGTCACACAAGTGCGGGGTGCTGTGGCCGAAAAAAGGGAAACCATCTAGTTACTACTGGAAACGAGTGGGCCAGGCATCAGGAATGGACTTTTAAGAATGTGTTTCCAATAACACAATCTCATATCATGAACTAATTTAATATTAAACCCATTTCAATTTAACGTAAACTCTGTGAAATAAATG
Organism: Hetaerina americana; assembly: GCF_022747635.1. Lineage (NCBI taxonomy): Eukaryota > Metazoa > Arthropoda > Insecta > Odonata > Calopterygidae > Hetaerina > Hetaerina americana. Next base: position 584,487 of record NW_027286070.1, read on the forward strand.
AGTTTTTTTAGTCGTGGTGTGTCATGTAATTAAGCTGGAGCCACCACAATCCACACAACTGAGCGACCATCGGTACCCAAGGATACGGTTATTTTTATGTTACGTAACGTTACGAAATTCTTAAGAGGAATTATCAAGAAAGACTCAAATGGGTAGGATTCTAATTGAAATAATAATAACGATGTGAAAAAATTTTAACGCGTTTTAAAAAGAAAAAAAAATCCAGTTTCAGGAAAGGTGACTATGGGATGTCACTCAAGCAACTACTGTTCATTTATGAAGAGTGATATTGTTTATAGATTCTCACGCTCTCTTCTTTCGTCGAACTTTGAAATTAGTTTTTTTGGGAAGCCTTCGGCCCTCGATTCGTACTTTCTCACCATTGATTCTAATTTCTCAGTCCTCCTGAATCATTAAAAACACATTGAATTATAGACCTTCCAGGGTCAGGCTTCACTTCGTGGAAAGTTTTGTGTCAATTAAAATGAAAGAGAAAATGTCCTTTCCCATGTATTCATGTGATTTGGTCCAACGAGTTTCACCGCGATACATTCCTAATGATGCCTCATATCGATGAAACGCGTTGCAGCAAACCGAATGAATTCTGCGGAAATTGACGTTCTCTCTTTCATTTGATGGACATTGAGTTGTTATTAACCAGAATTACACGTTTAAAATATTTCCTTGCCGGTGGTTAACCTAAGGTCGATTATAAAACAATCTCACTCAATCATGAAGCAAAGTAGGATATATTTTTCCACAATAAACAACAATATTGCATTCCTCTGTCTAATAATACTTTTAAAAAAATAAGTTTTCCCTTATGCTTGGACTTAAACTCTAACTGACGAGTTTAGCATTCATAATATCACTCCCTGTTAAACAAAAACATTAGAAGTAGTCATTTTTGAAAAAATCGTACAGAAAGCGCAGTTTGTGACACTTCCTTAGAATAGATATTAGTACCTATTTAGAGAGATACTTGACGACATATTTGGAATATCTCGCGGGCTATCCCAATTCAAGAGTAAAAACCACCCATAATTGATAAACGAAACGAGTGCCAGGGTCGTGCTCTGTATGAGGGTGTAAATTGTCCTCCCTCCCACCCTTACACTTATCGAGCACGTCCTACGCATTTCTCTTGACCCCCCTCCACACACCCCACCCCTTATCTCCCTCACACCCCTCCCTCTTCCTTACCTCTGCCCTGCGACATGCCTCTAGGCTCCATTTCCGCTTTTTATTCTGCTCGCCGTGCGTCCGAAACACAGTCGCACTCACCGAATGAGAAGCAGAGAGATGCCACAAGTTCCCACTGACCCTGAAAAGAGAAGAAAGAGCCCCGATTAAAATGTCTCCGGCACTTAAAGAGAAGAAACGTTAGGTTTTAAAGGGCGGAGCAGAGAGGAAAGGGACGGGAAGTGGCATTCAGGGATTTGAAAAAGGGGAGAGAGGAAACACTTTGTTATTTTGTTTAGCTGTAACGCTTGATTGTGATGGATTGAATTCTGTTTTTTTTAAATGTGTTTCTTTCATCGTTTACACATTTTTAGCACCCTGCGTAGGCCCCAAGCCATTCATCGTCGGGTAGTTTGCAGAGAGCACACGCGGATTTATAAGAATGAAATCACGGTTGCCAGAGAAATCAAAAGAGAAGAGATTCACGTAAAAAAGGAAGGGATCGTTGGAATGCCACACTACTTTCAACCAAGAGCCAACAAGAGGTCCACTAATGTGCAGAGCCTTGGTTAAGGCCAAACATTGAAAGTGAGCATTTATCTTGTCGTTTGATTTATTTTCTCGACGGGGAAAGGGAACGTTTAGAGTAACGATGTGTGCCCAGCAGCTGCACACAATTTTCCTTACACGAAACACTACGAGCTTGCTGAAAAAAAATCAGTCATACAGAATTTATGCACATTTTCATCCGCACAATACACCACGTGTGACGGTTAGGGCGTGCGGTACAAGGTATTAGGAAAACAACCATGAACATTTCGAGGAAGAAGATCATCAAAAAGATCATATTACATGTGGCAAGATCACATTTTATATTTTTACCGTAACTTAATCAGGAGAGAGAGGAGAATTCTTTGAATCCAATCGCTGGAGATTATCGATTTGTAATTTTGTCATTTTTGCGAATGTATGGCTATACTTGAATTTTCACACTCGTTTGCATTACCAGATTTTGAATTGAAACATTATGAGCTATTCAGATAATCAATAGTATGGCACCATTTGCGAGCCCTTTGAAATACATTGTAAATACAATATATTTGAAAGGCAATTGTACAACAGTGCTTAAGGTGTATCGGTGAAGAGAGTAGAGGAAAAATGTTGATAATTTTATTTTATTATTTTAATTCCAAAGATAACAAAAATAATTCATGTTATATACATTAAGTATGTGATACAGAATATAAGAGACAGCAAAGCAAATGGCAAAATAAAAAATTAGTATATATTGAATTGGATGATCAGATGTTTACGTTTATATTATAGCTAAATAATTTGAACAAAATTCTATTCTTTTGTGAAAATTTAAAACACGACGGTAAATTAGGAACCGGCGAGTTATTTGCTTACTAACATCAGGTTAATTGATTCATAAAAAAACAAAACTCGGCGATCATTAGTGAATTATTACATTCTTTCCTCAACAAATTTGCCCCAATTCGAAACATAGAAAGTCTCTTTCTCGCACTTTTAAACTGGTAGACATTATTATTAGCATTGGTCTACCGGCTTAGGTTAGGTTTTTAGTAAACCCTGGCATTACAAAATTCTATGCGTGTTTAACCCAACGTGATAATAACCCAATAAATATCACGCTTTTCCTAAATTAATAATCAAATAGGTCAACACCTTAATGCCTGTTTCCAAGAAAAATTCACAAGGAAAGATTAATTTATAGTAAAAATCGATTTTTCTGCGCCATAAGGTTGTTTCGATGGGCAAGGGAAGGGATAAAATTTTACTGAGCCCTATACGGCGGGTGAAATTCATACATTAGGGTAGAGGGGTGTTAGTTTATTTCCTTCTTCCGCATCTGGTTTTATAGGAAGATCTGGTCAAAAAAATAACACAGCTTGGGTGAAGCAGACAATGCCCAGAGATTTCTCCTGGAATCGAACCCGGATCCATTTTTTATGAGCCTAGCGCTCTATCCACTGAACGGTCACGCCCCCCACTCCGCTTTATGGTACAGGATATTGCTCATGACAGAGCTCTGGCCTTCACTTCTTAAGGCAATGCCGCGAATCGAATGTCATCGGCAGTGGATCTCAGGACAACATTGACACATTTGATGCCCGGTTAACATGGACTTGCACTCAATTGCCTCCATGCTAGCCAGGGAGTGACAGATTGAACAATGAGTGCCCTTTGAAAATGAGTCCCTCAAGTAGCTAAGTAGATGACCACTGATTGCAGGGAGGTAGAGTTGACAAACGATACCATCCAGCGTGCGAAAACATGACTATTAAACAGAAAATGCTTGTGTGGTCCAATCCTTCTACTCAAAATCCTTTCCTCACCCCCAATGAAATTTTTAAATTATATAGAAACCATATAAAACTCCACTGCCACATGCTCCTACGGTGGCTGAAATGGGAAAATATGCGTCTAGTGGAATTTTATTAAAATAATCTTGATCTTTGCACGATGATACTACTATTTAGTGCAATATGCAGATCAGTACTTTCTTCCTTCTATTTTTCTCAATGCTGTCCCTCTTCCTGAGTATTTCTCCTCCATTTTATGAGGGGTCTACCTTCAATTACCACGTTCCATGGCCTCTAATCTCATAGGCAAATTTCTCTCTCCCTTATGCTAGGAATTTCGTCTCCGTCCTCATTTCCTCTCAATACCAATGAATTTTTCAAGTTTTTCCAGAAGAAGTGCTCGACCCGCTGGGTTGATGATGTCTTCTCGATTATTTCCCATACATCCCATGTCATTCGGCATCGTCCATTTTCCGTCGTTCGCTTTCGCAGTATTTCACGTAGTGCCACACTCTCGGCAAGATTATTTTCAACGCAATGCTCTCCCGAATTCTCCTCTCTCTCTCTTTTTTTCTCCTTAAATGTGAAGGTAGATGGGAAAAAGGAAAAGAGCATCATCCCCGCAAACCTTTTGTAACCTCCTGAAACCGCCTCTCTTCTCGACCCACCACCCCGTGTCACGTACTCCCTCCTGAGCTCCCACAGTAAGAGACTTAGCGAGGAACCGGCTCCACCTATTTTTAAGTATCGCCGGGACGTCTCTGATTAACGGCCTTGCGGTTGGCCGAGCGTGCAGGGACGGAGATGGAGGACGAGGGAGGAGATGGAGACGGGGTTTGGTGTGGGGGGAGGAGAGTAGGGATAGGCGGGCCCCGGCCCTTCATCTCCGGCCCTTCAGACGTCCGAGGATTTAAGAGGGCTGGAGTGAGTTATTAAAAGGGGAGGCGGGCGAATGAGGGCTCCCACATGCAGTGCGCACAACCAAGCCACACGCGCGACCAACGGAGCTCTGAAGGGTGGTAGTGGTGGCGGGGGCCTGGGGGGGTGTGGGGGAGAGGTCGGGGGCGGGTAGGCCGAAACCCGCAATACGCCTCACCTCGAGGGCTCCTAAAGATCACGTTAACATTGCACCTCACTCAAGTCAATCCACCAATTAACGGCGGTTTTTTTTTCGAGCTCCCTGAACGTATTACAAGCTACCTGACTCCCCCGGAGGGAAATCTTCAGAAAAAACGCTTAACAATCTCCATCTTCTCTCTCCCATATTAGTTAATCTCTCCATATTTTCAAGTCTTCTTCATGCATAATGTGAACGCTGTATCTAATTTTGCCACCCTCTTCTAAATACGCATCGCTCCAATGTACTAGGATGAAGCAGATGAGATTAAAAATGGTTAGGGACACTTCATTTATTTTAAGAGGCGTACGGATAAAAACGAGGCCCTGTTAATAAAAACCGACCTTTCGAAAGTAGTTATTTTTTAGCTGATAGCCTCTTTCATCTTTTTAGATATTTGTTTACTAGAAAATTATCAAATGCAAATGGTTGCGACATATCTTGTTCTTAAATAGTGAATATTTGGTTCTCGAAAGTACGTAAAACGGTTATATTTTTGAGAGCATGCATCAAATCTTGTCACTTTAATTACCAACAGTCTATTCAGTCCCCTGACTATAAAATCATTTAAAATCTAAATCTCTCTTTAGTTTGCTTAGCTACGAATCGTTAATTGCTGGGAGAAGAGATTTGTCAAAGAGTCTCAAATTACGTTCTACAATTCAATATCTATAATGAATTGCTAATAAGTCTCCCCAGAGAGAATCCCATCCATGTGAATTGCTCTCACTGACCCTTTAAAAAGGGGACGGACTTTAAGGAGGGGGCTTGAAGCTTTAGTTGAATTCCAAAAAGTGGTACATGGAACGACAGGCACTCAGTGTACAACGGTGAAAGGGGAATGTGATTAATATTTGTTCTCAGTGCATAATTAGAGGATAGTAAATTTCCTTACAAATACAAATAAATTGGCCAGAATTAGATGTATGTCGAACAGAAGAATATTCCTCATAATTCTCGTAACTCGAAACGGCTGATTATTAGTTCGATACCCCCACACGGCATTTTATCTTACAAGTATTTGCTAGCAACAAAATACCTTCGAAATATTTTACGAGAATATTTTATAGCTATTGTTTATTAAACAAAATAATTGCACTTATAATAATATTATTGTTATCAAAGTTACAGATCTTTTAAAAAGCGTTTGTTTCCATATTTTAACATAACTGCGCTCCAGTTGAGTACTGCTCTTCCTTCCATTGCAACGTTAAGAAAAACCTTGTCTTAACTAGAAGAAATATGCTGGTGCAATGCGGCACTAAGCAGTACTTACTTATTTTAAAGATGCTTTTCTCGTTAAGATTCACAATGTTTAGCAAATCATCATTTAAATTTATTCTCTTGTTTTCTAAAAACGAAACACCAAACGTACAGGGTTCGTCCGGAAAATAAGTGTACTGATTTTTTCCCGCCGCTCCAGGCGCGCCCAGCACCGCTCTGACGAGCTGCGATTGGAGGGGGGTATGTTGGCAAGCGACGCTGAAAAAAGCAGTCGGCTCTGAGCTGTGGTGTAGTGAGGAGCTCTGTTAACTCGAACCTCCACGCTCGACCCACGTCACGGAACGCGATGCCGAAGTTTTTGGAGCAGCGTTATTCCATCAAATTTGCGGTAAAGCTTGGGAAATCGTCTACCAAAACTGTCGGTATGATTAACCAGGCTTACGGGGAGTGAGCCATGTCCAGAAACATGATCTTTCGGTGGCACAAGATGTTCGTGGAGGGCAGAGAAGAGGTCGACGACGAACCACGGCCTGGACGCCCATCAACGACACTCACCGACGATAATGTGCGAAAAGTTCGCAATGTACTGAACTCTGATCGTCGTCTTAGTGTTTGGATGATCGCAGAGCAGTGTAATGTGCCAAAAACAATAGTGCACGAGTCGCCCGCGTCCGGCCAGCGATCAAAAACATCTGGTGGCTGCATCACGACAATGCGCCGTCTCACACCGCGCTTGTCGTGTCGGACTTCTTGGCCAAGCACGGCGTGGCAACGCTGCCGCACCCGCCCTACAGCCCGGACTTGGCACCACCGGACTTCTTTCTGTTCCCGAAGATAAAGCGGAGTTTGAAAGGAACGCGATACGGGACTTAAGACGCCGTCAAAGAGGCCGTGACGACGTGTCTTCGAGAGGTTCCCGATGATGCCTTCGCGGGAGCGTTCCAGGAATGGGAACGCCGCTGGAACAAGTGTTTCGACTCACAAGGGTCCTATTTTGAGGAATATTAGCTTAAGATATGTAAAAGTGTAATAAATTTTTTTTCCTGAGCTCAGTACACTTATTTTCCGGACGAACCCTGTATACCAAACACCATTCTCTGTATCCCGAGCAACGTACTGTTTTGACTCTTCTCAACACGTGGCGATTCTAACAAGTGATGTCTTTATAAAACAGCGTCCCTTTTAAGGAAAAATTTTACTCCGCACGTTTACGGCAGGGTATGCTGAGTCCAAATAGACATTTTCAAAAACGATGTTTCCGATTCTTTGAGTCAAATATTTGGGATATGTTTTCAAATTAACTACCAATTGATTTTCAGATACCAGCAGCAATGCTTTTGACGTTATGCATAGTGGTTATGAAGATGAAGGAACTGGTTTAAAGGCAGAAATCCACGTCACATTTGAATTTGCAATTTTGCGTAACATACTCCGTTCCAATATTTTAGCTCACTCTTTATACGCTAGAACTTTCTCTTTGGCTCGATAGTAAAGCGCGTTATTGACAACACTGACAGGTTTGAAAACTTTGGCGAAATCTTTAAAAGATGACCTTTTGAAAGTTTCTAAAGGGTTAAAAGAGAGTATGAATACGAAAGGGTTAGAAGAGGAAAATGACGAGGGCAAGATGTTGCGGTGTGTTCAGAAGAATGGAAGGCTTCAAAAATTAATCTGAGGCGTAATTTGTAGGAATCAACATCTATATCATATTCAGGAAACCACCACGAGGGCATGTAACCGGAAGTATGAGGTCACCAGTCTATAATATTTAGAGGGGTGAAGAATATTTGCAATCCAAGACAAATTGCTTATAATTAATTTGAAAGTCTAATAGTTTTACTGCTCAAAACTATTATTTTCGTTTTTTTATTTCCGTACATATTACGCCCAACAGGAAAACTCCGCAAAATTTTAAATCATGAAAAGTAAATGAAGTCCCAATGAGATAAAGCGCAATATAATAATTATATTTATATCCCGATTACCGAAGTTACTTGACACGTGTTAGCCTTCTACGAGGGAAATTTGAAAAGTATTGGCCGATTGTGCATAAAACACAAATTTGTTAGAAAAAGTTTTTATTGACAGTTTCAGTTTTCTGCAACCTCACTTCATTAGCCGTGCATTTTTAAGCACTTGCCGTAACGCTGCACCAGCTTTTCTAATCCCTCAGTATAGAAGTTTGGCGCCTGGGAATTGAACCAGTTGGCAATGGGATTTTGAGTTCCTTTTCGTCTCCAAACCATCGTCCACCAACCCACTGTATCAAGTGCAAAAAGAGAAAAGAATCGCGCAAGGTCGGGACTCTAAAGTGGGTGACTAAAAAGTCCAAGAACACCCGACGTTCAATATTATTTCTGGAAATTTATCAGCCAGATCATTAATCTTCAATTATCGTTCCGACTGCAGTTCTGGGTCCATTTTTTGAACGATTTCATCGGTGTGAATCCTAGGCCAGACACTGCCGTTAATCATAACAATTTGTGTGCGGCCACTTTTGAAGCGTCGACACCATTTCGTCCCTCATTACTGTAGATCCATAAACTATGCACAACTCCCGGGAAATCTGGGTAGCTCATGACTCTTTTGCGTACAAAACTCGAATCACAGGATGTACTTCGCTAACTGGCGGGAGCAGGGATTTTTCGCGAAATTTGTCATCTGCATTCACTGAAAGGCAAATTCATCGGGCATATATCAAAACGGACCCTTCAGCGGCTTCAAAATTGATCAATAGATAGCACAGCAGGCGTTAAACTTTCTTCTGATCCGCTAATGTCTCAACATATGAAAACGGCCATTCCTTTCAAACATGTCTCGTAGACATACAGGGTGCGGCGGTTATCCCCGGACAAATTTCAATTTGAATTTCCCACCATATCGTAGCTCAATTGGGAGTCACGGTTGGGGTTCTTGAAAGATATTGGTATCCAGTAAACAGTCATAAACTCAAAATGGCTGAGATGTTACGTCCAAGTTCGGAGTACAATCGAAGAGTTATAGTATTATCGAAAGTGTTCGCGCTGGGCGTTCGCCCAGTCCAGGAGAAGTCTGGGAAAGGTTTCGCCCATCCGGCGAGGAAATATTCGAGGAAACGCGTGTCACGAACTGCAGTAGTTGTCGAGAAGGCTTAGGCCCTGATTTCAGAGGACCCGGGGCGATTGCTGAGGAAATTGGCGACAGTATTGAATGTCAGCGAGCGAACAATGAGTCGGATGGCAGAGGAAGACCTGCGATACATTTCGTGCGCAATAAAGGTGCAACAAATGCTGTCTGAGGCTGCCAGAACAAAGCGGTTTGCTCGCTGCAACCTGCTATTGCATTTTCTAAAACAATGAAGCTGCGGGATGAATCAAATTTTTTCTGAAGAAAAAATTTTCACCATTGACACAAAGATCAACCACAGAAATGATCGCAGGTTCACCCACGACCCCGAGAACATCTCGATTGTTGCTCGAACAAAATTCCCGACTTGTGTTCATGCCCTTGGTGTTGTGTTCAGTGAGAGTGATATCATGCCACCACATTTCTTTGAAAAGGGACAAATTATCACAAACTAAGTCTTTCTACAAATTTCGAAGAATTTCGTAAAACCGTAGATGGCAACTGTCACCTCGGTGGGACAATATGTCTTTCAACAAGACGGTGCACTAGCTCATATGAGTAATTTGGTCCAAAGCTGGCTCTCAGATAACATTGACATGGTCTGGTCAGAGTTCTGGCCCCCGCATAGTCCGGACTTGAACCCCTCGACTATTATATTTGTAGCGTAGTCGAAGGGTCACCAATAAGACGAGGCACCCTAATGTTGCATCTCTATGCACTGCTATCGTAGCAGCATTCACGGATGTGAACAGCGCTGTTTTAAAGAGCGCGTGCGATCGATTCAGGACAAGATTGCAGGCAGTCATTGTAGCTGAAGGGGGTTACCTTGAGTGATGTTACTCTTGAAAGATAAAACTGCTTGAATGTAAAAGGGTTTTCAATTTCATTTGTATTTTTTTAAATACATTTGCTTTAAAACAAAAGTTTCATTTGTGCAGATTTGAGCGCTGCACCTTATGAATATAACCCTGCATACGTCCACAAAAGCGTGAGACTCGAGAGGTACTAAATCTTGATCTCCTCTGCATCTTTTTTTGATAATGCTGCGTAAAACTTTGGCTATGTGAAAAATCAAGAAATTTCCACCTTTCTGTGGTTTTTCGAATGGAAAATAACATTTAACTGACGGAGTCTTCTGGCCAAATTCTTCCCCCGTCAATGCTATGAATTAGTCCATAAAAACTCTTCCTTTGCTTAAGCTTGCTGAGCTAATACCTTCACTATAAAGTTAGTTCCTTTAAATAATCTTTCCACCTCTCTTTAATCGTTCCTAGTTTATTTGAAAGCACCAGTGAATAGGAGAAATTAATGTGGGCGTAAAGCAAAAACCCTTTCAGGGAGTTAGTAAATTAACAATGAACGGAGAAAAATAAGGAGCTGTATATAATAATACTTATACGAGCTCGTAAGCTCGTTTAAACTTCCACCTAAAAATATTATGTACCTGAAGATGACGGACTAACATCGAAACCAAGATAGAAATATATTTTATTGACAGCGGAATATTTGAGCATTTTTATATGCTACTAATCGATCATTGACAATTTTATTAGAACATTTTTCCTTGCTATTGCCTATATAGAAATAAAAAATCGTATTCATCATGCGGCGATGAGCAATTCATTACAGAAGTATAAATTAAGTACACAAAATCAGCGCAAAACATGCGTGAAATAATTTTAGCTTATTTAAATAACCCTTTCAGTACAATAAAACATTTTAATCCGAACCATGACCAAGTGATGATCTAACCATATCGTTTATTGCTATCAGAATTTTATGTGCAAACTACCTAAAAAGCCTCTGTTAAACCTGTCCCAAATGGTTCAAATGCAAACTTCGAAAAATTAAATACCACACAATAAAATAAATTTACCGAATACAAACTTGGGTAGATAAGATAAAATGCTCGCAACACCTCAATCTTCTATATAAAGTAATATTTGGAAGGCGTTGAGTGGCGTGAAACGGGTGGGAATGAACAAAACCCAGTGGGAATCAGTTTCCTACGCACACAACCTCCATGGCGCAGGGAACTTTGGGGATTAAAACAGCGAATGCCTATAAATGATGACTAAGGCGATTCTGAGAATCTAAAACCGCACGATCTGCTGCGAGTGGGAGTAGGCATGCCCACTAAAAGGCAGAAGCGGCAATGTGCAAAGGCCATTAACGGATTTCAAACCTCCAATCTCCCACGGCGAATCGGATGCAGCGATGTGTGCATCGGTGCGGGTGAAGAGTGCACCCTGCCCGTTTTCACCCTTTCCGCAGCACCCCCACTCACTGCCACCCGCCCGGCCGACCCCACCCCTCGCGCCATTCCCAACGCTCACCACCCACCCATCCGCGACCGCACCCAATTACATAAGCGGCTCGTGGGAACGCGAAGGAGGGAGGCTGGGCAGAGTGCCTCCGTCGCCTGGCAACCGCCGCACCCCCCTCTCCCCCCTCCTCCACCGCCGCTCCGTCGGCACACAATTTGTGCTGCGGCTGCCGTCGTCGTCGTCAAAGGCATGGGATGCAGGTGAGAGGTGGGGGGGGGTAGGGAAAGGTGAGTTGAAAATATTCCCCCTCACGACCCCACTTCTCCCTTTGAGTTGCGGGTAAGACACGGTCGCTTGATTTTGCTCCCCCCACAGTACAGTCCAAGGAATCGTCCGCTACATAAGACGGCCTGATGCGATTTTATTTTTATAAATAGGAAAATTGAGAATCATTTGCTTGTCATACGTACTTTCCCGGATTCTAAAAGACTGAATCGTTCTGGTAAATTCAAAGGGAACCGCATTATAGGCAAAAAAATGGGAATCGGTTTATAAAAAATAAAGAATTTGAATAGGAAATGAGGTTTTTATAAGCATCCCTAAGAAATTTAAAATCCAAGCCACCATTGGAGCGAGTGCTGTGAGTGAGGCTAGTTCACTGGCAATCGTTCGTAATTGGTATTTGGTATCATTTAATGTTCAGGCATTTCTAATGATCGTGCGTGATGTTTCCTACTACTGCGGTTATGGATTTTGTGGAAGTGAAATGATTCGAACACCGATGTGCTCAGCAGTCAATGAGTCATTCTAGGGGATACCGACCCGCAAGGTGAGCATAGCAAAGGACAGTTGTGGCTGATTCCTTCCATCTTTTCGGTCTCACAAATCGGATATATCTTTTAATACTCACATCCGCGCGGAACATTGTGCCGTGTGCCTGGGATGGCGTCTCCCGGAAACTGAGCTCCGTTCCAGTCACAAACGATAGCTCCCGTCACTTGTGCTGACAGCTTAGCTGGATTTAACGGAAGTTTGTATGGCGCACAAAGAAGGATCAAATTAGCATTTCAATTTACACGAATAAACAAAAGCACCCCGTAGCGTCAGGTTTCAGCGGACGACAAACAAAAAAAATTAACTCTGTGATGACGGGTGACCGCCGACCTTTAGCAAACGAGCTCAAGACAATGTACACGCCCACGGACGTGGAAATAAATTACTGAAATACAGCGGCCCATCAAGAACAGGTGAAGAATTACCGTTTTAGGAAGCGCAGTCCGAATCTCAAAAACGACCCGCGAGGAAACGTTTGAAGTGAATTTTTTCATATTAGAAGAAATACTATATACCGCCAGCACGGGGCTGAGATGTGGGGGATGGTGAAAATTAGAGAAAAAAAGTAATTCCTTGAAAATATTTTTATAAAATCTAAGTGTTGTCCCGTTCTAGTAAATAATCAGAGTTCAATAAAATATTAAACCGTCGAAGAATTTGAGACAGAAAAACTGCTTCAGGGCACTGCAGAACTATCAATTCAATTCTCAATCACCTTTACAGATAAAAAAACAATAAAATATATATACATATATATATACATATACATATATATAAACCATACACAGTAATCGATCCGGTGGTTGGTCGGTAGGTTATTGTAGAGTTCACCCAGTAGTAAGTCTGACGGCGTGTGAAATTGACACATTAAGGTAGGGGGCCAGTTCCTATCCCTGTACCTGGTACTGAGTGGAGCTGCAGGTGCCCAGAGAAGCTTGCTCGGATCGAACCCGTATAAATAACGTATAAATATATATGTGGGTCGTAGTGTATATATATATATATATATACACATATATATACATAGTATATGTATACCTGTGTGTGTGTGTATATATATATATATATATATATATATATATATATATATATATATATATATATAGGCAAGATTGGGAAATTTAATAATCCCTTTGTCACCATTACAATGATAAAAATATAAGGCAGGGAACATTTCTTCCTTCCTTAATAAGACTTGATTATTATAAAATAAGACTTGACTATATCTGTGTCATATCTACCATAAATGCTAATTTCTGTAATCACAATCTGCCATTACCCGGTATCATATGAAAGCTAATTGAAAACTATTTGATAGAGATCCAGGCTACAGCTACTGTCAATATTATGCAAACAACACGTCATTCTGACTTATCGCAATGCAAGACGAGATAGTGATGAGCGTGACGTCGAAATCACTGTGACTCAATCTACGATACTTAGAAAATATGGCCAACCACATCCCATGGGTATTCGTTCGAAATATATCTTCGAAGTATCCCTAACTTCACTGGCGCTGATCCACTCCACTCCCAGACAGCACTTGATACTGTAACAATTTCAAGAAATACTTTACATTTGTTGGTAAAAAACGACTCCAAAGCTTCATGTATTAATGCATGTACCTGCGTGTCTCTTCATCGACAGATTCTAGCATGTGCTGATTGAAGTGCTCGTTTTACGTCCAAAGACACTGCGATGGGGAAGCGCCTTTCATTTTGATCCACACTGAGAGAGCAGTCTTCTTGATAAACCCGAAAAGGGAGCTTTTTGCATGTAAGAACTATAATGTTCACAGATGCAAATTAGGGAGACATGTTCTCCGAGTTTTGTCGTCCCACTCTTCCTTCGATAATGCGATCTCCTTGACCTTAGTGGTCACATAAAAATAACGATTAGTGCATGATGTTAACGCATACCAACATAACGAACACTGCAGTAAGGAGATAAAACCCCTCGCCTCTGCCTGAGAACATCCAATTTTAATTATCTTCTCGTAAGCGCAGGCATTCGCCCAACATTCTCCTGCGTGAGTCGAACTCCGGGAATTCGCACGTGAATCTCGTTGCTAAAGACGGAAGTGTAGCCACATTGACACTGTCAATGCTGATCTTGCCGTTGATCAGCATTGACAGGGTGTACTTGCGAGGCTAATTATGCGAAAAATGATGGCGAATTTGCGATTAATCGAGAGAAGGGAGCGGAAGGAGAGTTTTGCATCTAAAGAAGCGTTCTGTTCGAAGGCATACCAGTCATCTCGGCCGACCGATCGTCTTCAGCGTTAAGGGACTTACGCCTCGGCCGTAATTGCAACATGCAGTTGCGTGTGATCAGGGAGTCGTCAGTTGCACTATTCTGGCATCCGAGTGGAAAATTTGGAATTAAAGCCATAGACGAGGGAGGCGTATCCGTCGACGAGATTCGTCTGCTTTTAAGGACCGTGGGATACAAATATCGGATATCTTTAACGTCAAGGCTAATGAAAGGCGCATTAATACCTAAATATGTTGAGCTAGCTTTCTTTCCACGCAGTTTTCAATTTCGAGGCAATTCAATTCCACTGAAAAATGCATTAACTTGGGGAAAACACCTAAAACTCAGAATTTAAGGAGAGATAATTAAAGACTCCATCATATCTCACGGGGATTAAGACCTTGGTGCAACTAGTTTCGCCAATCCGTTGATTTTTGAGGTTAAAGCAGTCGTGAGTTCTGAATACAGACGGAAATAAATGGTTTGAGGTGCAGAAAGGTGGGGATGGCGAGGAGAGTTAGGGTAGAGGGGAGTGAGGTTTCGCTGCGAGTAGTAGCTGCGGGGTGGAGGGAGCGTGGGTCTGAAAAGAGTGCAGAGGGGGAGAGTTATGGCTGGATGGAGAAGGGGCTATCACCTCGGCGAGATGTGCGCGGGACTGACTGCAGAACGTCTCCAAGGGGCGTGCGGAAGGAAACCAAATAACACCAAGGGATATTTTTCTTTTTACTCATCTAACCCTAGGAAAGATTTTCATTTTCGCCTCATGCACACCTCGGTAGGAATCCCAAAGGGGATTTCAGTTTGGATTGGCAAACTTCGGTGAGTGAAATGCGGATTCCCGTTACTGATAATTCAAGGCCACATTCGAAACATATGGCCCACATCGCATACGTAGGCTGGTCCGCTTGCCACGGCACCAATGCCCATTATCCATATGTAACCCCCCTCTGGTTGAAAAGCGAGAGTTTCCAGTTCGGCCGCAATCTCACCATCGACCATTTGTCATACTCAAGCCCTTCGGATGACGCTATTCTCTCGGCAAACAAATCTAGCTTCCGTTCGATTTGCAATTTTACTCCTTCAAGATCACCTTTACCTCGTACGCTTATTTTTCATCTGTGGAATTTTAATTAAGAATGAAATAAGAGGTGGGTGGTTAAAATCTTTTGTCACAAAATGACTTCTCGTCTCGCCTCCTTTAGTCTTTGCCCAAATTTTCCTTTAAATAATACCCAACTTTGATAAAATTAGATTTAATCCATTATTTATGCAAATTAACACCTTGGGGATTAACATATTTTGCAAAAAGTTTCGTTTTGAAAAATAAACTGCAGGAAATTTCTATGCAAATCTAGCTTTCTCCCTAATAATTCTTTACTACAGCATAGGTAAGCAAACGGATTAGCTTTTCTCCGGCATCACGGGTGTAAAGAGAGTCCAATCGAGTCTAATAGAAGAACAGGTAATAAACAACTTCCTTCACGTCGTCGGCACTAATTAATTCCGCGCGTCCGTTATGTACTTATTGAATTGATAACGGCAGCCAACTTCCAAAGCCCGACCCGTGCGTGAATAAGCTCCGCCTCCGCGCCACTCCCCGCCATCTCGCTCCCTCCGCGCCTTTCCCCCTTTCCGCCAACCCACCCCCTTCGGCACCCCACGATGCGAGTGATCGCGATTGTTACGAAACGCCTGCATCGCGGATCGTTCCCGTCTGTGCAGTCGGAATGTGGAATGCGAGGAAATTAATTTGCAAGCAAACATCCACTCCCCCCATTCTCTCTCACCCCTTAGGCAAGCTAAGAAAAAATAACGAGGGGCAGGCGGGGACGCCTCCATGAAGTTTAAGCGACGCGCTCTCGGCGAGAAGCCGCAATCGCCTACACGTTTCAATGAATTCTCTCATCGCCGCTGAAAAAAATAAAGAGTTTGGGAATTCTGAAATGAAATAAAGCATGAAGCACTTTCCGATAGTACTGTAAAGGCCTTCAACGAGTTCAGTTTAAGAAGATTCCAAAGGGAATTCATGTTTGCTAATATGAAACATGAAGGATTTTCTTGGATGAATGCATCGTTGCACAAGAATTGTCGATAGACATGAAATTTTTGAAGCGCATTAATCATTGCTGCCGTAACGAAAACTACTGACGACCTCTTTCAACCGAAACTGGTGAACTCCTTAATAGAGCTAAGTAAATCTAAATTAGCAACCGTCAAACGTGATTAGGATCGATAAAAATAAATATTTTGGTTCAAAACTATTTAATCACACTATTAAATGTTTTAACGGAAAAAAGTATTATTATTTAATAACCCCGATGCAGCGAATTGAAGAGAATCTATGGTTTTCATGAGAAAATAAGACTTAAGAAAGATAGCAGTGGGTATTAGAAAGTTATTTGTCGATAATTGGGTTGCTTGCTGAGTATGCGGTGTAAGAAAATGAATATTGTTGATGAAATGTTTTCATATTTCGCACGGAAGGATATACGTCGATCTCAAAAAGGATATATGTCTCTTTGCTACTAAATAGTACTAAATACTTTAATACTAAATTTTAACAGAGGAGCAGTGCAAATCTGAAGAAAGTAACAAGATGATGGCATAAGATTCTTTAGCATAAAGTTTGCCTCGATGGCTTTCCATGCACTAAGTACTTTGCATTATGTTGATTCAATGTTCTTTGCTAATTTATTAATTTATGAATTAATATTACTTTTTCAATGTACGAGGGTCATCCGGAAAGTAGTACCCGTTCGTGAAATAAAGACACAAAAGTAAATATTAACAAACATAAAAAATTTTATTTGAAAGAGGATACTTTAAACTACTTCTCAACATAATCTCCAAGCAAATTAAGGCATTTGTCATAACGTGTGACATGTTTCTGTATTCCTGCTGCATAGTCCTTCGCCGCCAGCTCATTGAGATACGCGAGGGACCCATCTTGCCCAAAGTTTTGCATAATGCAGATGGTGTTTAACAATTTCATGAACAATTGTTCGAGAAACATTGGGAAAATGCTCACAGATGTCATCAATTGTGACGCGCCGATCGTTCCTCACGAATTCGTCAACTGAGCTCACCAGTTGGTCTGTAATGACAGACGGTCTCTCCGAACGCTCATCGTCGTGTGTGTTCCCCCTCCCCATGTTGAAGTTGCGACACCACCGCCGAACAGACGACTCGTCCAGAACATTGTCTCCATACACCTCCTTTAATTGGCGATGAATATCACATGGGCGAACGTTTCTTGCATTGAGGAATTTAATCACTGCCCTCACTTCACAACTGGCGGCGTTCTCAATTTTTTTAAACATTGTAAACAATCACAGAAACAACACAGGCAATGCTAGCGTCACGCAACTTGGCTCAGAGAAGGCAGACAAGCCACTGAAGCTATCTGACCTCGTCCAGCGGCTACTCGCGTCGTCAGCACTTCATGCGGCACGAACGGGTACTACTTTCCGGATGACCCTCGTACTTCAACTATTGTCGGCATTATTGTTATTTCTCATACTCAATAAAATTTGAACCTATGGGTAGAATTTATAATTATATGCATGAAAGAAGCGCATGCCAATACCATTCAATGTGGCTACATTGAGTAGTTGCCTTTGAAATCATTTAAAATACAAGAAAAGAAGTTTTAAGCATAAAAGAAAAAACTGACAGAGCATCTGAGGGCAAGGTGACAAGGAGTGCTGCATTTTAAGAAAGAATGCACATAGTTTACTTGAGGGATCTGCAATTGATTATCGGCCAAATTTCTTAAAGGAACATTATTTTTTGGATGCACAATCAAGGGAATGAGCGAATTACAAATTCAAATTTTGCACAACTTCGCCAATGACGAATGCTCTCTCTATGAATAGGAAGCCATCTTGAACTTTGTTGGAATTCATGGAAAAGGGCATCAAATGGCCGCCTCAATTCAGCGTATTCATTTATCTATTAATCATTTGGTTATAAAGTCAACGAGAGGAGCATTACGTAATTTTTTCAACGCCTTATCTGATTTCGAAATACTAACGCTCAGTTCGCAGACTTAACCACCCCACACGGCGAAACTATTACAATAATTTCCATAAAAAATAAAAGAACCACAACCAAGAAAAAAATGTGGCTCACAAATGGCAATAGAGCTATCCGTTATTTAATAGAAACTTTTCAACGGTGTAGCCATCACCTAACGCTGATTTATTCAAAATTGCTTCTCTTTTTAGTCAACTAAATTTTCATAATTGATGGTTTCCGGCGTAACTTTATGGAATCAATTCATTTTGGAAATGAAAAATAGAAACAATGTGACTCCACTGAAAAATTTTTATCATGAGACGACGCGGGTTTTGATGTTCACTGAAGATGACGCTGAACGTCGAAACCCGGGTCGTCTCGTAATAAAAACTTCTCAGTGGAATCACAAAGTTACTATTTTTCATTTCCAACAATATTTTCGTTAACCTAAATGGCCGATGGAGAACACCTAATTTCAGAGTACTTAAACTAATCGGAGTGGAGATGAAATTAATGCGTCGGAATTTAAAAATAGCTGCTAGATACCTGATGGAAATTATTAAATAATCTCTTGCCTGTCCAGAAAATGATAAATGAAAATGAATAAAATGTTCAGGTCATTGATGAACTGTCACGCGATAACGACGTCAGAGAAAAATTTGCGCACGCATAACCTGTCGTCCGAATTTCTCATACGACCTGAGAGACTTGGGACATTTTGGGGACCAGTGGTCATTCTCCGATGCGCGTCATTTACACATAATTAGGATGTTCGTCTGTAGTTCGCGAGTGTCCGCTGGCACTGACGTTGGCCGTCGGGGAGCGATAAATATTTTATCGGAATATATTTTTAGGGGAAAGAGTAGGGAGTGAAGGGACAACCGGATTTTCTGGGATTTGGGAATTTAGCTACAATCACACGCACGCATTTCGAAGCCTAAACAAATAAAATGTAATCAACGCGCCAACAAAGAAAACAATATGCAACGTTAATTAATTAAATATGGCCATGGAAACAAATTATCCATTCTCATTAAGTGAGTTTTTTATAAAAGGATAATGTGTTTATTTTAAACCAGTTCAAATATGCTCTTAGAAACATTATATATATTTAAAGCTCTACGGCTAAAAATAGCGATAGTTTTGAAATTTCAACTGCATTAATGAGCTGGAATATCCATGCGTACTATCCAAGTCGTGCCTAGATGTCGGAGCTGGTAGTGAAACCTGGTCTTTTATACCGTTAATTGGCTTCAAGGAGTCCGTTAAAATGCAAAAATAAATACATTTTCCATTTCCTAAAACATTGAATATTGGTGCAACTGGGCATTTGTCTATTTTAAACAATACAAAATACCGATTGTGGCTTTAACGTGCTCATTTCCCAAGGTCCTTGAATTTCTTAAATCACAGTAAGAAATTAAAAAGTGTTGATGTAATATTTGGTATATGCTTAGTATCGAAAGCTTATCAATATTTTTGAGAAAAAATCAGGATGTTTTAAGTTATCAAAGATAGCACGGGATGGGTTCTTTTCAGTATCACTTTGAATGACTCATTTTCTTCTTTACTTACTTAACGCGTTTTCTTTGGATGTGGCGTATTATGCATAATATGTTATTGCTTTCATGGGTTCAATAATATAATCATGCTGTGAATTAAAATCCTCAAAATATCGAATTTCAAAAGTTGCAATCAAGTAAAGTTAAACCGAATCCATGGGAAAGTTTAATGAGTAATCTTAATTGACATATCAGCGACCCAATTACAGCGGCGTTCCTTCTTCTCAACTTCCCCTCTATTATGCATATTTTCCTCCAGTAACAAGTTACCCCCCTGACACCTAAAATTACTTTTTAACATTACTGCAATTCCCCATCTTTCCTATTTCCTTTCCTTTCGCCCAATATGCTTATCCATCTTCCTCTACCTCGCTAGCCAAACGTTTTCCCTTCAGTCTTCAACATTCTATTCCCAAAAAATATGGCCTGCATTCACTTTTTCCACCTCATTCTCATTTGTTCCAACTTTTCTCTCCCCATCCTCGCCATGTAGATACGTGCCCTTATATTTCTCTTGGTGAACACTTGAATAATTCCATCTTTCCATGCAAAAAAATCTCATAAACCTCAGACTTGCACTAATCATCTATCTTTTAAGACCAAGTCTCCATACCGGTCAAATCTACCAATGTTTCACTTATTTTGTCATTAACTCCACCTTCCTTGTGAAAAATTTTCTGCGTAACGCAATATTTCTTTCGACAACACTAATCCTTTAATTATCTACGTCCAAAAAACTGCCAATTTGGTTAACTATTTCATTTGCTCTATGCTATCGCTTCTTATTTCAGTGCTTGAATTTACCTTCCTCTTTCTTGAATACCTGAAAACTTTTGTCTTTTTACATTGATTCTTATAAGATAACCATGACTACTCATCTGATTCGACAAGAAATGATTATAACTGCTTTCGCTGGCTGAATATAATTAGCTAAGACGTCTTTTATCTTCCATTTTTCCATTAAACATTCACTAATTCTATCCAGATTACTCAATTCCACGCCATCTCGAATTCTGCCAAATTAGCACATACATCCCGAAGGTTTTACATAGTATGTTCCTATCCATTTCCATTCACCTCATGACAGGTATGGCATCTCGCGTGCCTCTTTCTGATCTCAAACCGATCATTATGGATGTATATATGCATATATAAATAAATTCTTCGGCGAGACGATGACGTCAGGCCTGATTGCTTTGCAAGTACAGTCACCAGGCGTGATGATGACACATAATACTGGAAAAATAAGAAAAAGTTACGATTTTGATATTTGAGCATTTTGTTGGAACAAACATTTAACAAAGGAAAAAGACTTGAGTACGGGGATAGGCATAAGTACAGGCGATGGAAAACAGGAGTGTTAGTGGGGATTTTGAAGGGCGAGCGGCAGAAGTAGGGGTCGACGGGAAGAGGTGGAAGGGTACATATTTGTGGGAAACTCTCAAGTCCGGGTCCGATCATATTCCTTCGAACCAAATGCATATATATATATATATATATATATATATATATATATATATATATATATTCATATATATTTATAATTACATATATACATACACATATTTTGCACATATATATTCATACATATAGGAGACGCCCGACTGACTGGATTTGACTTTGTTTTAGAATGTGGAGCGCAATATGTGAATTTTGAACAGTCGGATGCCAAACGATTCCGCAACAACGGAGGAAGGAGGGAGAGAGAATCGCAAACATGCAGGGGAGTTGAGTAAGACAATTCCACCAAACGCCCGACTCACAAAAACGACCACATTGTCACTGATTCATTACGGCTTTATTTATATTCATCGCGTTTCATTTTACTACCGAATACATCAAACACCATGGTCACCCGTATGTACCTTTGGCCGTATTAACGCCACCTATTATGTCATTACACTAAAATGCAGAAACGATCCAAAATCTATTGCCCACGTGCCCAGGAAGATGCTCAAGGTGAAAGACAACCGTTGTCAGTCCATTCAAAGTGCTCACGAATTAATAGAATAATTAAATTCCTTCCCAAACTCCACCCTCCACCGACCATGTCCTCTTTCGTCCATTCTCTCCCCACCCCCCTTCTCCCACCTCACCGTATCATCGGCTCACACCGCATCTCTCCCCTTTGAAGTAAAAACCTAAATTCGCCCCGCTGTCACCGCTGTGTATTGTTTTACGCGAGCATCGAGCGAATGTGAGTTTGCCCTCCCTCTCCTGCCTTGTCTGCGTTGCCAAATTATCTTCTCGTTCATTATTTTATCCTCGTGACTTGTCCCTGTCACTCGTTCGTGCATACTGCGTCACGGCCAGAGCCATTGATGGTCGTGGCAGGATGTACTCTAGATCAGGACGGTGACTCCATCTGTAGGTGGGGTGAAGAAAAGAAGCCTGACTGCCTGCACTGGCTAAATTTTATATGCGGGGACGGCAATCCGTGACGCGTGATCTTAAATGTGACCCAAATTCTTCGAAGAAGAGCTTGAATTGATGCTTTTGCATATTCAAGAATACAAATGGCGTTATTTAACATGATTTCTTGCCTCCACTTGTCATTAACTACTTTGGTTCCGAAGAGAGACACAACGTAATGAATACCGCTGGAAAATGAGAGTAAACCGGTCATTAAACAATTTCCGGGATCTTTACGGCGTATTAACTATAAATATATAGAAAGCCATGCATTTTTAAGTTATCACATACGGTCCCTGGCAGTGGGATTAATGCCCTTGTAAGTCTATTCGGGATATACCCAACCCCTTCGTGTACGTTAATGTTAACGTCCTAATATTTTAAATGTGTGTCTAATCACTGGCGGGGGATTAAGTTTATCAGTAAATCACCCCATGGATCTCAATTTTCCCCTCAATTTTTACTTTTACAGCGGCATAAAAACCCTTTACGGCTAAAGGAAATATTATTTAATTGGCAGTCTATAAAGAGGCCGCAAGAAGCTCAATTTCTCCTTTGCATATTGCCATTTTAATAAATTAACAGTGACTGTTACTTTGGACGCGATGTAAGGCGCGGGTGAGAGCAATTATTTGCCATCATTTCAGGTTAAACCTAGCTGGCCATCAGGTTTCCACTTGGAGATCGATTGGTCTCCTACATTAATTTTGGAACGTGTGATTCATTCTTTTTTCATTTTATATGATCATGACGAGAGGGAATACCTACCTGGGAATATTTTAACCAAATATTATAATTAAAAGCATCAAGGTACGGTAACGCTTAAAGTTAGGTAAAAGAAGACAAGAGATATCTACTTAGTGTGATAATGTGAGGATAGAAATTTTCCTGGCAATTAAATTCTGTGAGGAATCCGCACGCAGGGGGGAGGCGGGGGGAATGCCTTTTCTATCTGTAAGTCATTTCACAGGAGTTTGTAGTATTCATAAAAACCACTTGGATTTTTGATTACGCCGCTTATCATTCGGGATTTAAACTTGTGAGCTATGGGTTTGTACGTTCTACTAACTAGATAAGCGTTAATTGCACTTATAAGTAGAATAATTTAATTTTCAATTACTTATTCAATTAAAGTTATTAGCCGAATAATCTAAAGCTAAATGAATGGATAGAGACACTCTATTTTCTGCGTTTGTGATCATTATTGTGAAGACTTTATAGTAAAAGAGGATGCAACAATTTTAATGCAACAATTTCAGAGCGTAAAAATCATTCGCCTTGACTGGGACTCGAACCCAGATCCCTCAATATCCGGTCGAGTGCTTTAGCCACTTAAGCTACCGAGGCGTCCTCTTAAACTCTGAAATTTGTAAAAGAGGATATTTGGCAAGAGGGATACAAAGTTTTTTCTATTCGGTTCCGTAATTTCCTCTCACCCGCTGGAAGCTTCGCCCTTAAATTGTCCCATGTGTTAGTTCCCTGGTTTTTATTGCGGCATCGTACCTTTGATTGTCCTTTCTACGTGTTACATGAATAAGAAATTCATTAGACTTCGTAATGTTCCCAACCCATCTAGTCCTTTTCCGTTGGGTTTTTCATATAGTTTATTCCTATTCTGCTCTCCTACATATAAACTTCCTCATTTTTCTCTTTTTCTGAATTTTCTAATTTATCCTCCAGTATCAAGTTTCAAAGGCATCAATTCCATTCTTCGATGGTCCATGTCTCTGACCCGTAGTGCGCCATGGTTAATACGAACGAATTGACGAACTACTTCCTTGTCCTCAACCTCAGGTCCTTTGCAGAATTTTTTTCATGCATGCCTTTTCAACTTGAGCTATTCTTTACTTGACGTCCGTCAAACGTCTTCCATCTCAAGTTAAACAGCTGCGCAGGTACTCTTGGTAAAAGGATTCCATTTACTCTAGATTCACTAATATAATTGTGTTGGTTTCCTTCAGCTCCTCTCTCTTTCACACACACAAAGGTTTCAGTTTTCTTTTTTTAATGCATTAATTATATTTTTGAAGCACATGGGTCATTATGTTGACCTGCTTGCAATTCCTCACGAGCGTCTGCAAATCCTGCGACGTCATCTGCAAACCGGAACATATTATTTTCTTCGCCATTCACAGTGGCTTCTTTGATTGCAAGTTCCTTTGCTCTCTTAATTTACTCTCCTTTTAATGTATTTTGAATAGGGTTTTCGAAGTGTTTCATCCTCATCTAACCCCTTTGTATATTTTTTTCTTTTATTTCTCTTCCATTTTCCATTTGCATGTGGTACCTGATTATTGTAGAGGTGATGAACAATTCTTTTTTCACCGTAATCCGTTCCTATGAGTTCTAGCAATGTACCTTGAACACTTTATACAATAAAATTTTGCCAAATACATTTTCCAAGTCCTCGACTGCAACATATAGGATCCACTGTAAAACTAATGCGCATTCCCGTGGAAAAATAGATTAATTGATCGTATTTGTACAAATGCTAAAAATTCTTCAAAATACTCTCCTTCTGCATCATTACACTTGCGGAGACATGTCTGCCACGTTAAAAGGTATCCTGAAACTCCTTGACGGGATGTCTCTCAGGAACGTTGTAACATGCTTTTGGATGTTTTCCACGGTCTCCCGATGCATTCCTTCCCGCTCTGTCTTCATTCGGGGAAACAAAAAAAAACCACACGGAGCCAAGTTGGGACCGTAAAGAGGCTGGGAGACTGATTACTTTAATAATGGACCATGTAAAATGGCTTGTTTATGTTTCATTTTTTCTGCCAGTACTCTCTCTAGCTGAGTATTACCTCGTGTATGTATGTATATACAGGTATATATATATATATATATATATATATGTATATATATATATATGTATATATATATACATACATACATACATACATACATACATACATATATATATATATATATATATATATATACATATATTTTTTTTTTACACGCACGATTGGGAAATTTCACAATCATTTTTTCACCATTATTATCCAAATCTAATTTTTTGTCATTTTTAAACAGTTAAATTTGATGCGTGATATCAGTTTTTCTTAACTTTTAGCCATTACAGGTGTTCGGAAAGTTCCTTCCCCTTTGCCACTTACGGTTTCCCAGAGAGGTGTGGTGGGGAGTAAGGTTACACCAACGGAGCGAAGTTCCCTGAGGCCGGACCCATCAGTCGGCAGCCGCAACCCTCCATCCACTAGACAACTACGACTTTCCTTATGCTGATTACTCCTATTTAACATCCACCTTCTCAATAGTTAGGAAATATTAGAATAAAAAATTGAAGGTGAGTCATTTTTTTCACGTTAGTTAAGCCTCATTTTCAATACGCGTCGTGCGGCTGGGATCCATTGCAGGACTGATACCGAGGGAATCACACAGGGTCAGAAAGAAAAGCAATCTGCTTTGTAAACTATCATCATATATTAAAGTGCCACATCATTATTAGAAGGCATTGGTTTTGAAACGCTGTATCAAAGACTACAGGTGCCACTTCATTTTTAAGAAAATAACCTAATTCTTAGACTGCATCATTCAAAAGTTTGTTTATTCAATTTAACCTTGTCACTTATAATGGCTTCATCCTTGAAAAATACGACTGAGGAAAAATGTTATTTAATGTGCATACTAAATAAGGCATTCGAAACTGAGTTGCTTTTGAAACGAGGTCCCTGGAACCGAGAGACTAGCGAAAACTTCCGCCTGACCTCGCAAGAGGTTGGCTCCTACACGGTCCCCTTTTCTTCTTCACCATAAGATTGTATTAACCATTAGAAACTAACGCGGGTCGTGGATATCGGTGAAAGTTTCACAGCCTAAATTATTCGAACCCGACTGAAAACTTTGTCAGGAATGATTCAAATGTAGACCGACTCTGGAATTCTAAATGGGGAGACGAGAATTCTTTTGGATTCGTTCAAACCTTAAACTTGAGAATTAATCAAGTTACAAATTGACGGTAACACTATTATTCAGTCCCTTCTGGCGCATTTTTCCTTGGGGAAATGTGTGCAGGACCTTGCAATTAAACCGAATTTTCGGGACTTCAAGACTTGCCTCCACGCATCCAGCTGGAGAATGGCCGTGCGGTATGAACAGTGAGTAAACATGACTCTATCCCTTCTTTTCGCAATATTTCTATACCCCCTGTGAATTAAAACAATTAGTGATGCAAGTACACGTATTATGCAAATAATAAAAATGTAAATTCCGGGGATAAAAAAGCTTTGGGATGATCAATGAGAAGTTGTGCTCATTATGGACACTTAATGCGAGGGTAATAAAATGTGACTTGGTTTTGGAAACCATCGTCCATGATTTGGTTACAAAGAGTTTTATTACATTTTAAAATACGCCTGTGAAAAAGCTACATTTCAGCAGGAAATAATATCACACATTACTTCCTATACTATGCTGAACGAGACACGTAATTGATAAATTCGTAAAAAGTCCAATTAACTAGTGCACTAGTCATATGTTACATTAAAATTGCTACAATTCTAAGTCACTCCTGAAACGAAGCATGAATTAACGCAATTGATGGTTGCATTGCATTAAAATGTCTTCCAATCTAAATATTCAAGGTACGTGCATATCTGAACTGAGACTGTGAATGAAATAATGAAACGGGTCACCCTAGTAACCAATAACCTAGTAGCTCGTAATATCTCCTTTTCACAATTAATTAAGACCCTAAAATTAGAATTTGAAAGACTTTTCTGAGGAGAAATATTGGCCATTACAATCAATCACGTGCATCTCGGTGAATGAAGGAATGCAAGATGAAATCTGCGGATGAAAAGGGAATCTGTGGGTGAAAATGACAGATGGGAAGTAATATTAACTAATTTATTGAACGCTATAACTTTTATTTTTTGCTCCTCCCTCCACATATCTATGAGTGGGGATAAAACGACTGTGAAATCAGGAGGGAGGGGCTTGGCGTGGATAATTCTAGAGTAACAATTTACCAATTCTTTTATAGATTCTTCTGTTTTCCTAACCTAGGTGAGCGTTTTTGGACTTACAAGTGTTTGCAACTAATTTGAAAAAGCTGATTCATTGATTTAAGTAAACCTTTTCATGAATAATTCCACCTCGAGAATCAATTTATTCGAACACTCTTTGGCGGTTGATGATTTTATCAAAGGTATTGCCACATATGAATAGAAAAATAACTAACATTAATGACCATAAGACTTCAAGAATACAGAAATTTATAACTTTGACAGCTAACTTACCCAAAGAAACCCTTCCTTCTTCATTTAAGTAATCAAAGTTTTAACCTTCCATTTTGAAGTGAGCGCTTTAATCATTTTTTTGTGATAGATTAATGGTTCTCTTTTTACGCGCACCAATTTTAGTGAACATTTTCTAGACTTCTATTTAAAATGCGGCAAATGTCGAGTGGAGTTCCATAGTATATATATATATATATATATATATATATATATATATATATATATATATATATATATATATATATATATATATATATATATATACTCATATATACAGAAACATATATAAGGAAAAGGGATAGGAACACGTATAAAGGACGAACGCAATAGAGGTGGGGAAGGCGGAATCGAACGGATCACAAGAGTAAAAATATTTCCTCAACCGGGACTCGAACACCGGATCTTTCCACTTGCCGGGCGGATGCTCTTAACCACTTGAGCTATCGAGGATATGTAATTTACCCTGAGATCCGTGGGTCTTATATGTCGCCAAGCGCCCCGATTCTTTAGCCAAGAGATGGCGTCAGGGGGCTGTTTCACCCACCAAAGGAGAAATAGACAATACACAAGAGGAAAGGACAGTGGTTAGAATTCAAACAACATCATACAGGAAAAGAACAGTGCGTTTCGTGGCACGCATAGCCAGAAGAAAGAGATGAGCCACATTGGCCAAATACACATTCAAACACAAGAGCTAGGTTAGGTTAAGAGCATCCGCCCGGCAAGTGGAAAGATCCGGTGTTCGAGTCCCGGTTGAGGAAATATTTTTACTCTTGTGATCCGTTCGATTCCGCCTTCCCCACCTCTATTGCGTTCGTCCTTTATACGTGTTCCTATCCCTTTTCCTTATATATGTTTCTGTATATATGAGTATTTATTCGCCGTTTGGCGGGATTTCGTGTTTGAATGTGTGTATATATATATATATATATATATATAAAATATATATTATATATAATGTATATATATATAATGTGTATAAATATTATGATTATATTATATTATATATATATATATATATATATATATATAGTTCGCCAAACGGCGAACAAATACTCATTTATATAGAAACAGATATAAGGAAAAGGGATAGGAACACACATAAAGGACGAACACAGGAGAGGTGGGGAAGGCGAAATCCAGCAGATCACGAATGTAAAAATATTTCGTAGACTGGGACTTGAACTCCGAACCTTGACACTTGTCGGGCGGAGGCTCTTAACCACTTGAGCTATCCAGGAAACGTAATTTAAACAGATCTGCGATGCTTTATGCAACCAAGTACCCTGATTCTTTTACCAAGAGATGGCGTAAGGGAGCTGTTTCACCCACCAAAGGAGAAATACAAAAGACACACAGAGGAAAGGATAGCAGTAAAGGAATCATACAACATCATAAAGGATAAGAACAGTGCGTTTCGTGGCAAGCATAGCCAGAAGAAGAGATGAGCCACATAGGCCTAATGCACATTCAAACATGAAATCCCGCCAAACGGCGAACAAATACTCATTTACATAGAAACAGATATAAGGAAAAGGGATAGGAACACACGTATATATATATATATATATATATATATATATATATATATATATATATATATATATATATATATGTGTATATATATATATATATATCTTATATCTGTATATATATATATATATATATATATATATATATATATATATATATATATATATATATATATATATATATATATATATACACAGACACACACAAGAGGCTCGCATGCACTCTGTTGTTTCAATTTTATCCGGTGATTCCATTATTTCCTGCCATTAATTTGACACCTTTAACAAACACGCGATAAGTCCTGCTTACGTTCAGTTTTTCTTGAAGGACTTTAATGCAAACGACTGCTGACTTCGCAATCGGAAATCACGTTATTCCAAAACGGATTCATTATTTCATTAAACCGTGGAGAGAATATTTCAACAAGTGTCCTCTTAAGACACGTGATAGAGTGCGATGAGCATCTAATTGTCCATGGCACAGATACGTAGGCGCTTTTTAATAAGGGATATACCACACTCCTTGCGATATTTCAGTCCGGAAAGGCGTCGACGGAGATGGGGAACGAGTGGTGGCGCGGCATACGTAACTTCCCATAATTCAACCCGACCGTGATTCCGTTGGCGGGGTCCCAATACGGGTTGGTGGCGTGAGGGAGGAAGGTGTTGGGCGGGCTTGGCTTCGTAAATGTTTAAAAACTGGGTGTGTTTTGCGTTCGAGAGGAGAGGAGGAATGGGCTGAAGCGGGGAGCTGGCGGGGATGAAAGGGAAGAGGAATGGGACCCGAAAAAGACCCCCTTCCCCAACCATATGCCAAGCCACCCTTTCCCCCTAACACCCATCCCACCCACAACCCTCGGTGGTCCTTCCATCCTCCCTACTGCTTGCTTGTTTATTTATTCCGCGAGAATATACTCCCTCCGCTCCCGCCATCGCACACTGCTGGGAAAACGTCCGCGGTTTTACGGTCCGCACTCCAAAGGGAGGACGGCGATGGGGCGGAGGCGGGCGGGGTCAGGCGGGAGTCCTCGAGGGCCCATAAGGGGTGGGCAGAAAGGGAGGGTTGGGTGAAGGGAAGGGAGGGCTGTGGTGTGTGTGGAGAGGGAGATTTCCCTTTTCTCTCTGCGGCCTCCTCTCAAGTTTTCCGCGGGCACCCGTTTTATTTCCGAGACCGCGAATACAACTTTTCCCGGAAAAGGGAGTTTTTTGAAGGAACGCCGCTCTCTCCTTGTGCCTTTAGCACGGGGAGGGCGGGCGGCGGCAGGGCCAGGTTTTCGCTGTCTCCCTCTCCCTGTCTCACTTCCCCCTTTGAGAAGGAGAGGGTGCGAGAGAGGGTTAAAAAAAAAGGGACCCATCGTTACTCTCTCTTTCTCCACCCCTTCCAACCCCACCACTCTTCCCATATTTTCAACTTTTTATTAATTTATTTTCTTTCGCCCTCCTCCCTCCTCCTCCCCCCCTTTCCTTTCCAGTGGCAACGGAGCTTAATTAGAAAAGAGCGAGAGGACCAAACGCACACATTACACACATACGCACACACAAGTACGCACGCACCCACACTCACTCACTCACTCTCTCTCTCTCTCTCTCTGTTCCCGCCTCGCACTTCGCCGGCAAGTGCAAAAAGAGGATGAAAAGGAAGGATGGTGGGGAAATTGAACAAACAAATGACGGTTTAATTACGCTCACGTCACTCGCACGTTCCGTTTCGCGGATTGCTTGTAACGGAAACTGGCCTGCCGACGGCGAACGAGGGGTTCCTTGCATTCATTCCCGATTGGATTGCGCATTCACACTTTTGCCCTCCCTCTCTCCCTCCCTGGAGGCGGCGTACGTGGCAGAGGGTGTGTGTGCGGGCGTAAGAAAGTGAGTGTGCGTGTGAGTGCACCGTAGGGTGTCCATATAGAAAGCTCTTTAGGAAGACATCATTCTCTCTCTCTCTCCCTCTCTCTCTCCCCCTTCTTCTCTCCTCTTCTTTCCTCTTCCCTTCCAGGTATGGGGTTTTTAGCCGAGAAAGGAGCCCGACGAACAAATGAAGCGGGCATCCGAGCTACGAATGTGAAACGTGATAATGAAACGGGTCGCCCTTTCACAATTAATTAAGACCCTAATATTAGTGCTCGAAAGTATTTTCTGGAGGGACAAATTCGCAAATGCAATCTGTGCATCTCCGATAGTAAGGGCATGGAGACAAATGAAGGGATTCGAGAGGAAAACTTTACAAAGGACAGGAGAAAGATTAAAATAAATAATTTATTGAACACGATCCCTCTCATTTTTCTCTCCTCCCTGCATTTATCTACTCGTGTGCTTGTATGAGGACAAGATTGGATAAGACAATGGTGAGATGAGAAGAGAGGCACTCGGTGCGGATAATTCTCGAGTAATGATTTATCAATGCTTTCCTGTTCTTGCGTTTTCTTAATTAAAGAAAGAGTTTAGGGCCTTTCAAGAGTTGCTTGTCATTAATTTGAGGAAACGTCTAGGTACACATTTTAGTAAATATTTTAATGAAGAAATTCACCCCGAGCAATCGATTAATTCAAACATTCTCTGGTGGTTGAAAAAGGAAAAAATTTGAATTACTAGGGAACCTCTACAATACATTAAGATTTAACGTTTGCAGCTTATTTACCTCAAGTAAACGAAATAATTCAAAGATTCAAAATTTTAACCATGTTCCATTTGCTCCAAAATCTTGTATTTTGGATAACGGCCTTAAAGGTCACTTAATGTCTATGATATTTGCGTATTGGTATTGAATAATGTGGAGAGGGACGATTTAGTCCGTATCGCAAAAGTACATATTCCAGTTATGTTGTGTTGCGCAACTTATGTGGAAGACTAAAAGATTCGGAATATATTAGAATATCCAAAGATTATACAATTTATAACAGAATACGACAAAATCTTCTCTTCATAAATACACAGGGATTGCAGGCATAGTTTAAAATGGATTATATCCTAAAATATATTATATAAACAGAGAAAGTGTCGACAAATGATTATCAACACAATCTTTATGTAAAATTCGCCACTGGAGTCTCGTGGAAGGGTCGCACCGGAGTTACGTGAATGTCAAAAAATGAGCTCACGATAATTTGATCGTTAAGCTAAAACACAACATCGTAATATTTTATTTAAAATACATCAAATCTATCTGCACTTAAATATCTACGCATACATACGCGTACATATCATGTGATATGGGAATTGAAAAATATCTCTGGACAGATTAATTAATAATAAATAAATAATAATTAACTAATTCGAAGAAATTAATGAAAATAGTTTTATGAAGAACGCACGAATATGCAATTCCTCAAAATATCGAATAATTAATGCAATATTCGAGGTATCATAAGACCAAATTATAGCTTTACCTCGAATATCTTCGCAAATAAATCACAATTCCCCGATATAAGCCTGTTAACTGGTTCAGTAATATGAAACCTACTTTTTGGGAATATAAGAATATACCTTTAAAATACGTGAATCATATTCTACTGAAATTGCCTATGAAAGAGAAAGAGAGAGCTTAGCAAGTAATTTTTTCGGTTATTTTTGTATCCCAAACATTCTCAGTAGACACCCAAAGAGATGAATCAAGCTGTCGACCTCTTTTGCTCCTGTCTCATAGTCAAGGAGTAGAGTTCGAGGGCACAGGGGTATATCCTATCCTAGGCCTTCAAGCACTCAATTTCATTTTCTCGAACCAACGTCCTCTTAACACAAGGTGCAATTGTCGCTTACACTCTTACGGTCGCATTTTAAGAGAGAATTGTTGCTCATTATGATTTGAGCTCGCTAAATTTTCGATATTTTGATAATACTCACGTGGTGCACACCAAACAGAAGCTAGTACTTCCCTGCTTTAAAAATGTAAAGGACTATGATACTTAAATCGAACTGTTATCTTTACTAGTATCCAGATGGAAAAATATTAAAAGTTGGTGAGACAGAAGCTTATTTTATGTGATTAATTTCTCATTTTCCCATGGTTCACAGTATATTAGGCTTGCTTATCATATGAGCATATTTATCTTTTCCAAATCAGGTAATGGTTATCTTCATCAAAATTTTCCCTAAACTTCATGCTGTCACAATTTAATAGCTGTTTACGAAGTGCCTTAATGCAAAAAATGCCTATTTTAATTCACTAAGCCCTCTTTAAATGATAATCATTTCATACCGTTCCGCGATTTATTTCCAAAAAACATCATTCCAAACAGAAGCCGTAGAAATTATTTCTACGCATAGAAATTATTTGTAATTATCTACTCAGAAGATGTTTTCAGGGCTTGGCACTTCCGCAAATCTTCCACCACCTCGCTTAAAATTCTATTTTAAACAATTTAAAATTTTTATTTCTTTGAAGGCTGCTTATGAAGATTATGTACGAAAATTGAATAATGTGACATAGATATTTAATTTAACCTGATATTTTATTCTATAATTAATTATAGGAAAATCATCCTTGCGTTAGTATATCCCTTTAAATCGAGTAAGTTATTCAAAGAAAGGTTTTTCACGTTCATTAATCGTTATTGAAAGAAAATGATATCAGGGCAATTTTAAAAATTAATATTTCGTCTGACAGGTTATTAGGGGTGACATATTTTAAATGAAGTTAAAATGATTTTATAACTTTAACGCTAACTTGTTCGTCTAGAAATTAATTTGACCTTATCTTTCCCAAATAAGTCAGTCGTTTCCGCTCCGTGCCCCTTTACCTCACAGCTATTTTGTAACATGCCGTGTACTCAGTCTTAAATATATATTATGGCTAAATTATATGTGAATAATTCACCAACAAAACTTCAAATAATACTAGTAACATCTAAGTTCGCGGTGCCTACAAGTAGCGAAAGTTTTTTTTTAGGCAATATTTAAACTTATTGCAACCTGACCACTAGTAGAAATGCTCCTACCACTTGCCTAAATCTAAACACGTTGCGTGCTCACGAAAAAAGTCATTGATTTTCCTTTTTTTCTCAAGTCACACGTAAAAGAATTACTCTTCCTGCTGTAATATTGGAAGAATCTGAACATTTACAAAAATCTACTCTGTCATAGTAGTTATAAAGACATTTATTTATTTGAGGGGCACTCAAGATGTATTGGATTCCTGCATAGACACAATTCCCAGCCATAATATAGTATGCTCAACAACGATTTCTTCATTTTTCTGTCATAAAACGTAGCTTTAATATTTGCGATTGAATCGTTATTTCCTTGTGTAATGTTTTAAAATTCATAAATGGTATGGTCCGTATGACCTATTTCAGGTTTTCATGTATCCTTTTCACTGGTTTCGACGAAGACCTGAAGATGACGTTGAACATCGATAACCGGGTCATATCGTGATAAATTTTCTGTGGAATCAAAAATTTACTTTTTTCATTTCATGTCATGCAATCAAATAATATGAGAACTTATTCTTATACTGTTAAAAATAAAAATCATTGGATCCTCCGACCCTAAAAAGTACTATTATCCAGTTTGAAGACATTTTTACATAAATTAAAGCTATTTATTCTGGAAAATCAATCACATTTAGTTGTGAGGAAAATTATAAAAAAATTAAGTTGTATTATGAAACTAGAACGAAAAAATAATAGGCATCGCGAAAAACCGGAACACATTTCATGGAACCAAATGAGTATTCCGTTTTCACGGCAAGCCATTTTATAGACTACGGCTTGTCTTTTCTTTTTAAATGCGTACGAGCTATGTTTCTTGTTTAGCGCTTGCTTAGAATCAATGTTGGTCAACATTAAGTGCACCGCCCTACGTCGAGTGTCTTCGTTTACTCAAGCCGCCTCAGTAGCCCTCATCCCTCGCTCATTTCCATCCAGTCGTCATTCCTTTAAAGAAGATCACTCCGCCCCGCGTAGAGGCCGTCACGCCCCGAAGGAATACGGTCGGGGGAAGGTAAACGACATTGAAAATCATTCACAATTGCATCACAGAGTACCCCCCTCCTCCTCGTGAACCCGCCGACCTTCCATCACACCCCGCGGAAACTGCCCTCGGGCCGACCCGCACACAAACCCCTCCCCAAAACCCAGCGTCGCAGGAGGAAAGAGAAGGGAAAAACACGGCGGAGGAAGAGGAGGTGGAAATATTTTGCGATGCTGGAGCGTCAAGGGAGGCAGTAACTTTCTCGAGTTGTCGTAAATCAGGAAATATCATTTCGAATCCACGTTCGATTCATATTATGTGCGCGAACATATATGAATATGTACTCTTGTGTCTGTGTGAGTGCGTGGGTATATACGCACCATCCGGTAGTCTCCACCCTCGCCCTATTTCCCACACACCACTCAGCCCCCCTCCTTCCGCCATTCCAAGATCCCCCCGCCCCTCTAAATCCGATTCCCACCCCCCACCCCCCCCAAACCTAACCCAACCCAACGCCGCTCCGCTCGCCTCGCGAACTTTTCCCATATATTCATCACACACTCTCTCCCTCCTCCCCAACCCCTCTCCCGCACTCCCTTATCCCATCCCATCTAACACTATTCCTTAAACTTTCCGTTTTGTACGCCCTCCCGTAACACACTCCATCCCCAAACATTTCATACTTACTTACTTCCCAAAAAGGTTATAATTCTCTCCTTTATACCGTCACTTGCCATGCATACACACTTTTCCGGGAGGGGGGAGGTGGATGGAAGGGGGTTGGGGGAGCACCTCCCACGATCAATTGCTTCAAGAAAGCGGCGCTCCAACCTTTTCCTCCTCTCCTCGACCCGCGTCTTCCTCCCCCACAGACTACCCTCTTCCCCACCCCCTTCCCGGTCTCAATCTTACGCCGACGGTTCCCACCCTCGCCCCCCTCCCCCCAAAACCAAGAGCAGCCTACTTCCATAATACATCACTTTCCCTCCTTAACCCAGCTTCACTTTAACTCCCAAAGTCTCGCCGAATTTATAGAGAGAGAGAGGGAGGGAGAGGACGGGAGGGGCGGAGGGAGAGAAGTATTACAAGATGAAGCTATTGCGACCGTACGTTCTCATTCCGCATTCCTCCGGCACTCTTCCCCCCCTCCTCTTCCACTGTTCCTTCGCGCTCTTACACCTTCCAATTCCCCCCCTCCAAGGACCCTCCATCACCCGCCGACCCCCTCACCCCCTTTCACTCCTCCTGTTGTGAGAATTAGCACCGTCGCGAAGTCAAAAGGAAAAACTACACTACTCTCCGATGCCGCTCTCCCCTCATCCTCAATATTTATCATCAACGCTTCGCGAGAGAAGATTTTCGAGTCCTAGAATAGCTATTGGTGAATATAAAGTTATAAAATTATTAAAAGATACAGATGGCGAGGAATTACGCAGCCGTATTTAACGATGAAATTCTGGATTCTTGTCTGTCGGCAAAAGGATTACAGTCATCACTAGGCCCATTATGGCATC
Organism: Hetaerina americana; assembly: GCF_022747635.1. NCBI lineage: Eukaryota > Metazoa > Arthropoda > Insecta > Odonata > Calopterygidae > Hetaerina > Hetaerina americana. Next base: position 621,001 of record NW_027286070.1, read on the forward strand.
AAATAGTGAAGTGTTAGATGGAAAAGTCTTAAACTTAAGTGGTGAGATTATCATGAATTTTAAACACCGAAATAGAAGAGAATACGAAGTGGAAACTTCACAAGTGTGGGTAGTGATTCGGGTGAAACCGGGAATGACAAAATAGAATTTAAGGGATGAAGTGAAAAAGGATGTCATCAGACAGGGTATTTGCCAGAGTTACTTTTTATCATAATGCTTACAGTACAAATGAATGGGAACGGTGATATCTGTAACAAGGGTTTTTATAACCTCGTCTCTATTGAAAAGTAAACATTGAATATAGCCTTCGTACAGGATATTCCTGTAGATATCATTGATGGAGTTATGAATATTCGATGTCAGATGAATACAGAAAAATATCGTTCAAAGAAATCTTAAGTTAGCCAAAGGTTAAAAAATAATAGAATGATACTACAGGAATATCGAAAAGAACAGAAAAAGTGGAATTTGGAAATATTGAGAAGAAAGGGAATGTTGAACAGGAGGGTTTACCCCAGAGGGCAGATAGGGCTCGGCCATTGACCGGAGGGTGCCAGGCTCAAATCCAGGAGGGAGCCTTTGGAAAACCTTGCATGAATTCAAAGTGGTGAGATATTAAGACTACAAAATCTGCATGGGGAACTAAAAGACAGCACAGGGAGAGAGAGGAATTACCGGAGATTATTGGAAATTTCCACACGTTAGGGTTTAGTTTACGGTGAGCTCAGGGTAACAACAACTCTTGAGTTTGATACACATGGATCGATTGATGGACAGGATATCGAAAAGGTGGCAGAGAAAATAATAGTTTACGAAGGTTCCCAAGAAGAATTAGAGGAAGGAAAGCTTTCGGTGTAATAAATTAAGGCAAAATCTATAAAGAGCTGAATAATGAAAAAGCGCATGCACATGAATGTTGTGAGATTCAGTACAGGCGGTTGATATCTAAAAGGATAACGATATTTTTGATTATCTAAATTAACCAAAAACCTACCATAAAAGGCTAACTAACTATAACCTCGTTTAATGTAAAATATTATTCCATGAAAATGTAGAGTTATGATAAATTGCTGGTGCTGAATTGGATGAATGAATGCATGTTAGAAGATTCCACATAAAGATTAAACGAAAGAGCATTGAAAAACAATAAACTTGCGATGTGATGACGCCATTATGCTTCCCTGCGCCAAAATAACTCGCTAAGGACCCTGGCGAACGGCAAAATTAAATGAAACACCGACGAAAGATTACTCCGAAGACGAAATGTGAGTGAAATAAGGGAAAACCCGAGACGGAATATAGATAAACACTCAAACATAGTATCCAATAGAGGACACACGTGGGGAGCTGGTCCAAAACCGTTTAGGACTTGTGACCTCTTTCTGTAAATGACAAAACTCTTCATATTCGTATTTTGTAAAATTATTTCAAAACTCTCCATACATTGTAAAAATAATCCCACTCACTAAACGTTAATCGCCGTAATGGTAAGTTAAACTGGTTAAAAGTTTATAACTTTTTTTTTTACTATTTTCACCCATCATTTTTATTAAAACATTGTATCAAATGATCATTTAGTCCCTAAATGTAGCTCCATCAAATTTAATTTTCGATGGGAAATTCTTAGCTCCACAGAAGGCAATGAAATCCTTGTACGTGATTAATAATGTCATTACCAAAATATTTCATTCTCTCCGAGCATTCAAATCGTTGTCGAAATATTAGGTTGCAACGCACTGAGATAAAAAATCCAAAATATTAGGTTGAAACCCATTTAGATGTACCTATGTTACATACGAGGGTCATCCGGAAAGTAGTACCCGTTCGTGCCGCATGAAGTGCTGACGACGCGAGTAGCCGCTGGACGAGGTCAGATAGCTTCAGTGGCTTGTCTGCCTTCTCTGAGCCAAGTTGCGTGACGCTAGCATTGCCTGTGTTGTTTCTGTGATTGTTTACAATGTTTAAAAAAATTGAGAACGCCGCCAGTTGTGAAGTGAGGGCAGTGATTAAATTCCTCAATGCAAGAAACGTTCGCCCATGTGATATTCATCGCCAATTAAAGGAGGTGTATGGAGACAATGTAATGGACGAGTCGTCTGTTCGGCGGTGGTGTCGCAACTTCAACATGGGGAGGGGGAACACACACGACGATGAGCGTTCGGAGAGACCGTCTGTCATTACAGACCAACTGGTGAGCTCAGTTGACGAATTCGTGAGGAACGATCGGCGCGTCACAATTGATGACATCTGTGAGCATTTTCCCAATGTTTCTCGAACAATTGTTCATGAAATTGTTAAACACCATATGCATTATGCAAAAATTTGTGCAAGATGGGTCCCTCGCGTATCTCAATGAGCTGGCGGCGAAGGACTATGCAGCAGGAATACAGAAACTTGTCACACGTTATGACAAATGCCTTAATTTGCTTGGAGATTATGTTGAGAAGTAGTTTAAAGTATCCTCTTTCAAATAAAATTTTTTATGTTTGTTAATATTTACTTTTGTGTCTTTATTTCACGAACGGGTACTACTTTCCGGATGACCCTCGTAATACCCTCGCTCGAAGAAAATCCCGCCCCGAAAGGGAGGAATGAAGTCATTCTTCATTCTCTTCTCCCCCCCCTTCCTTCCTTTCTTCCCCTTATTCCACAATCCCCCTTCCGAGGAATAACTCCACCCTTCCTTCCCCCCCCCCCAGACTCCCTCTCCGCACCGTGCCATCCAATTTATTACGGTCTCAGAGACCGCACATCGAGTCTTCGGGCCATTCATAAGGACCCCTCTCCCTGCCTCGAAAATCTCCCCTCCCCCAACCTCTCACATTCCGCCCGGGTGGACACCAGCAGGGGGGTTTCATCTCCCATTCTTCCCCACCCTTCGTTCCATGACACCCCCTCCGAAACCCTCACCGTCTTCTCCAATACGCACGCACCCGGGGGTTCACGTGCGGCACCATGAGCGCCTCTCGTGGTGCCGCACCCACAGACGAGCGACCGCGGATCAAAAACGCCTCAGAAGAGCGCTCCGCGTCGTAAATCCAATCTTGGGGCGAGGATCCGACAATTGCTCGTCGATTCTCATTTGGAGCAAGAGCCCGGAATATCGAGAGGGAAGGGGGGGCGCTGAATCGGGGGAGGGAACGACTCGTACACGAGATGAAGGAATGTGGGTGGCTAATGCGTGTTTCAAAACCCTCTCCCCTTCCCCTCCCCCCCCTCACCCACCTCCTCCCCCGACACTATCCTCCGATCTTGAAAAGAGCAATCTCTCACCTGCCCTGGAAGCACCCAAGGTAATTGTGCACAGGGGCGGATTCTTTAAAACTCGACATTCTGTGTCACGATAATCCTGTTGATGGAGAGCCATGTGGTGCATTCTATAGTTCATAATTTTGGATTCGTATTAAATAACGAACAAGAGTATTTAACTCATCCCGAAAAATGTATACAAATATTTAGACACCTGATGATGCTTTTTTTAATGAGAGAGTCTACACAAGGAGTACCTATAGATCGAATTTAATGGCCGTTTTTTTCATTTATCGAGGAAAATATTTAAATCACATGAATTTAACACCAAGATGTAAGCGGAAGTATTGCATATTAAAACCTTTTTACTATAGAGGAGGATAATTTTTGGTGGGTCAATTGAGCAAGAAGATAATTGCTGATTGGACGCTTTTGAGATACGGATGCCGGGAATTGTGAAAAATATAAATTAGGTAGAAAAAACAAATTAAGATGTCAAAAAGAAATCAAAGATGATATGCATGGTAGAAGAGCAGAAAGGTTGGGAAAAATTCAAGATTCAATATATATACCTATATATATAATATATATATATATATATACACATATATACATACATATATTCATAAATACATATATACATATATATATATATATATATATATATATATCAAAAATACTTATAAAACTATATATATACTACCTTGATCAAAAATTTCCCGGAATTTATTCAGAAAATTAAAAATACAAGTTTATTCATCTAAATCTATATTGTCCCCTTCAAAGTAATCCCCATCGACTGCAACACACTTATGCCAGCGCTTGATCCAATCCTCGAAACATTTTTTATATTCGGTTTTCGGTATGTCCATCAGTGCTTCCTGCGATTTTTCCATTACTTCCTCTCGGCTGCTAAAACGCGTTCCCCGTAGTGGTTTTTTAACTCGATTGAACAGAAAGAAGTCACAGGGAGCCAAATCAGGTGAATTCGGTGGCTGTTGGATGGTATTTGTTGCATTTTTCGTCAAAAAATTACGAATAATGATAGCACTGTGCGACGGTGCGTTATCATGGTGCAAAATCCACGAGTTTTCTGCCCACATTTCTGGTCTCTTTCGGCGAATTGCTTCACGCAAACGTCTCATAACGCCCAAATAATACTCTTTGTTTACTGTCTGGCCTTCTGGCAAAAATTCATGATGCACTACACCGTTGTAATCCATGAAAACCGTCAGCATTGCCTTCTTTTTTGACTGAAAACGACGTGGTTTTTTTGGTCTCGGCTCATTTGGTGAACGCCATTCACTTGCCTGATGTCTGGATTGCGTGTCGTACTCATAAACCCACGTCTCGTCTCCAGTAATGATCCTTTTGATGAATGTGGGATCGGATTCAGCCTCGCAAATCATGTCTTTTGCGACGTCAACACGGTCTCTTTTTTGCATGAAATTGAGGTCTCTTGGCACCAACTTTGCTGCTACACGACGGAAACCCAAATCATTAACCACAATGTCTTGGGCGGATCCATAGGCAATGATCAAGTCCTCCGCTATTTCTCTGATGGTTAATTTGCGGTTATTGACCAACATTTCTTTTACTTTATCAATTTTTTCACCGACTTTCGATGTCGATGGTCTGCCACTGCGTTCATCATCTTCGATTGACTCACGACCACTTCTGAACCGCTCGTGCCACTGGTAAACGACCGTTTTTTTTAGAGAATCGTTGCCGAAACACTTTTCCAACATTTCCAACGTCCGTGCGCCACTAAATCCGTTTTTTACGCAAAATTTAATACAAGTTCGTTGTTGCAAATTTAAATCCATTTCTGCAATTGTAAAAAATCGCCAACACACACAGAGATAGATGTACTCTTGGCTACGTAACTTTTGCAAATGTCAAGTTATGACACTAAGATTTAAAGGGAATATCAACAACAGATGTACTAATTTAACAAAAAAAACAGAACTCAAATCGGAACGATGGGAGCGCCACACGGTGGTTATTCCGGGAACTTTTTGATCAATGTAGTATATATATATATATATATTTATATGTATATATATATATATATATATATATATATATATATATATACATACATATAAATATATATATATATATATATATATATATATATACATATAAATATATATATATATATATATATATACATATAAATATATATATATATATATATATATATATACATATAAATATATATATATATATATATATATATATAGTTTTATAAGTATTTTTGAAATATATATTTATGAGCTAAACATGGTTATTTGAATGCTGCTTTTGGAATGTAGTTTCGTATACATGTTGTGAGCTAGCGGTTGGTCTCCATAAAAACCCAGCCTTAAACGATAGACTAAAATCTGTGACACGAGAAATATCTACCTAAATGATAATTCCAATCATCTTCTTTGAAGTAATATACATTATCATATGATATAGGAACATAAATATTGTAAATCTACAGCATTTCAAACAAAATAGAATCGCACATTTTAATATAAGGTCCTCAGTTGCCATCTCAACGGGCAATCTTCATATTTCTTAATGGATTTTGTGTTAATAAAGGGAAGACTCATCACTCTCGCTCTTCCTCTCTCTTCCCCAAGCAGCCCTAATTCCTGTAATTTTCTATCTTTGCCGGGCTCAACTCTCTATTCCAAGTTTTTAAAACCTATTAATAACTATGCCATAAGCTTTGACGCAATGAAAAGTAGCGTAATGAAGAAAGTAGTAGCATACTGTACATTAAATCCTCCATGTTCTGGTATTGCCTGTAAACATTCCATGAAGAAAACCGATTTCTGCCGCATCGCATAATAAAAATGAGCTATCTGCCTTTTGTATGGCACTAAAGATTTTCGTAAAAAGGCTTTCGTGAAGACGAACACGAATAAAATATTAAATTATACTCGATTTATTATGGTAATCTCAAGAGTAATGTCTATATTTTTTTAGAAAGAGAAAGGTTCAGCTTCAATTTTTGGTCAATCATTATAAGACGAACACTCCTCTATTTTTTTGTACACGATTGCTATTTCGGCTTATGCTTTTTTGTATGCGCTGGGGCATGATGTGCATAATAAATCATAACGAGAGCATAATTTCGCACTCTTCAATTTCATATACCATTCATAATAACGAACCGTTAACACACCATTCACTTTTGCAATATAAATTCTAATGCCATTCACATCACTTACAAACAATATTTTAATGAGTAAAAAAATATAATAATCGCTGGTCAATTAAGGTTATCACCAAGCGGCTGCTTTACACATATTCTTAAAACTCATAAAATTGGATGGAATAGTCTCAAACAAACCCCCAACCAACTAGTTCCAACAACAATAGTTCGGTTAGAAAATGAGAATTTTTCATTATTTGTTTTTTGCGTTCTTATTTTTATTTTAAAACTGTGGTATTTTTTCCCTTAAGGTTTGGTTTTTCCATCTCTTACCATAAATATTCCTATTCTTCGTCATTTTCAACATTTCCATGCATCGCGCTTGACTATTAAAAATAGATAGTTCTTCTTCTTTCATTTTTAAAACTCTCTCATTTCAGTTTATCCAACATTTCTGTGGCACCATCTGTTCTTTTGTACCTCGCGAGTACATATCTTGCTGCCTGTCTTTGAACTTTTTCTCTATCGACTCATATGGATCCTATACTATGGACTAGTATTCTAGGATAGGGCTAACTAGTACCTAATATGCTTTTTCTTTTGTAGCTATGCTCCTTCCTTTTAAATTTCTCATAACCCAATGCAGTACTTTAAATGCCTTCCGTGTCACAGTATCTACTTGGACTCCCCAACCAAGATCCCTAGTTACGTAAATGCCTAAATATTTTCAATGACTGCTGCATGGGATTTTTTCTCCAATGAGGGTGTAAATGTCCTTCTCTGCATTCTTTTTATTTGAAAAATTTATATGCTTACTCTTACTAACAGTAATGTCCATATTATTATTTGTAATCCAGTCACCAAGGCGATCGATGTCATTTTGTAGCTCTACCCGTCCGTTATTCACGTCGCAAAACGGATCAAGCACACAACGGCTAGCTAGCGGCAGTAGGCTTCTAACGGGTTTCTGTGCAATCCATGATTATAATTTTTAGTATTTTACCAGATAAAGAAGGTTTTGTATGGCAACGGCTTATACAACGGTGTAAACAGGATTTAATTCGCTCTAATAACAAAAAGACAACCTGATATAGGACATTACAGAAAGACCCTCTCCAATTCCACGTATTTCATTCTTCCTATCATTCCACCCTATAGACTTATCTTTTTTCTGCCCCTTCCCCGTTTTCCAAACATTCTCCCCTTTATCACAGTCTTTAACATCCCATTGCCAATCAAAATTATGTTCCACCTCATCAAATTAATTAACTATTTCTTTAATATAACTTTGCTTATACTTGGATTTATGTCCACCATAGTAACCTGGGATAATTACATGAGATGGTTTGTCGCTGCCTTCCTCAGAATTTTTTTTTAATATGACACCAACAATTAAATGGCAGCCTGGGATCAGACGCCTTTGCAGCCGCCTCACTGAGGAACAGACGCTGCGTGAACTACCCTTCGTCTGGCTCTTAGCCTTCGACCAGGAGCTATTATCATTGCTCCCACCAGAATAACTCCAGCGTTCAACAAAACGAACAAGACCGCCCGCCACATCAAGGTTGTAGTCGATGGCACGGTTACCTTGGTATTTGATGCATACCGAGGATACACGAGGTTTTAAAATGTGTTCTCATTTTTAAATTACTTCTATTGGGCAATATTAATGAAATGCATATTTGAATATATTTAAGAAACAAGGCTAACTCGAGCATTAGGGAGAGCAGGAATCAGTTAACATAAATTGCAACGAAGTGCAACACAACTTTCTTATAATTTACACCGATCCTTTCTTGATGTTTCCCGTAATAGCGGATATCTGCATAATAAGATGACCCCCAAGAGTTGTGCTGTCAGCAGAAATGTTAAGTGCTCCAGATAGGGTAAACCATACCAGACAGGTCGAAGGGCAGGGGTCAGACGAAAGGTAATCCGCGCAGCGTCTGTTCCTCAGGAGGCGGTTACAACCTCCCCGGTGGGGCGGCCATTTTAGCGATGTTGTCATATTAAAAACACTGTTATGAAAACAACAGGATACCACCTCAATGAAATATTTCATGCTAGGAATGACCGCGGGCTAAAAGCAATTTGTTTGTAGGAGTAAAAGTTTCGCCGGAGGCAGGGTTTAATTAAAGTGAAAACATGGTTAAATCACCATAATAGGTGTGGTATGATAACTTCCGGAGATTCGAAAAGATATCAGTTAGATTGCACTATGGTCTAACACATATTTATGAACGGAGTAACTGACTCTCACAGGCTCCCAGGAGTGGACGCGGATTCAGGTCATAATATAATACAGTAGCGTAACGTCAGATACAAAAAGATAAAAAAGGGAAGTCGGTTAGAGAAATAGATTGCAGAGGCATTCACCGGTATGATAAAAAATGAGTATCAGAAGTCAGTAGACAATATTATGAGTTGGGAAAGGGAAGTGGGTACTATACTCATAGATGAAAAATGTGAGCATATCAAAGCTTGTCCTTAACCTTGTAATTGGAGTTAACCTTGTTTCAATTCAAAGCCCAAAACTCGCTTAACTCCAAACGGAGAGAACGTTCACGTTTCTTGGGTAATTGCTATTTCCATTTTAAACATGATCAAAAAATGATTTGGTAATGCGCAGTCGATGAAATATTTTAATAAGAGTAGAAGAAGTTGTCCGAGCAATACCTACAATAATGAAAATAGAGTTTTAGGCTAAAAAATGCGGTATTCATCGGATAGAAACTGATAATTTTTGCAGACGAATATTTGCTTGAAAATTTGAAAAAAACATTCCAAAAAACTATTGCCAAGCGATTTATCACTGGAAAAGGATTAACCATAATAAGTAGGGACGAACGCGAGCCGGCCATTCCAAAAGCATCCAATCAGAGGGCCTTTCTTCTGGGCATTAAGTGCTGCTGTGCTGTTATGACAGGGCCTTAATTGAACTGTGTTTACATTACAGCCTCAGCCATCGTATCATCTGAAATTCAATTACTAATACTATAATTTCAAACGTCTGCGTTTGTTAGCGGTAATTTTCGTCTTGGATAAGGATCACTATTGTGTCTGATAATTGAAGGGCTGAGAACCCTAATGGCCGGTCTTCATTATTTTACAGGTATTTTATATACCATGTGATAATTTAATTTATAAATTTATCTATAATTAGTACATAGATTTTTTACAAACATTATTTATAATATGAAATACAAATATTTATATTTTCTAACAGTTTTGTCGCAATAAATTATTAATTTAAACGAAATTACGCACCTATTAAAGCAAAATAATTGATCCTATATGGTCTAAGTTCTTCAGTATCTTTATTAATCGGCTACATATTTTTAAGGTTATTATTTATGAGGTAATCTACCGGTCAAGGTAGGTTTTTGGATGAACACAACTACTATCAGCTACATAGCGGATAAAGAAATCAATTAATGGAAGAAATGGGCTTTTAAGTAGTGTGGATACCAGCTGGCAGTGATTTTCTTGGCTTGTACGACAAAGAGGCGTGAGTCTCGAATTGAAAAATCAGTCAACATTCATGTTTATACAATCATTGAGAACGCAAGAATGAAGACGCACTCCGAACTGTACGAGAAAACACAAAAATGGAAAGAAACATGTAAAATGAAACCTTGATATGTTATGAGTAACAAAGTATTATCTACAACAAAAATGGGTGACAAATATACCCAACCTACCAAATGAACGTTAAGTATTTAGGTCGGACCAGTCCAAACCCTTGAACTAGAATAAATAATTAAAAAGGCGTGACTACAGAAGAAAAAAGAAAAGAGAGCTAAGATCTGATTACTATGATGAGTAAGAAACCCTTGTCAGCCAGAGTCGGGGGCTCATTGATACATCAATTTTATAAATTCTGCCACCTAACCACACTATACGGTTATATTTTTGTTCAAAACAAACATGCTTATTCTTAAGTTAACAACGATTTTCTGTGATCAAATATAATTTCCTCGAAGACTGAATTTTAAAATGCAACATATTTCGTACAACGAGGTAGCCCCAAAAGCCTTCTGCTAAAATGGCGGGATTCAATAAAAATCCCAAAGACAAAAATATAGTTAAGTACACCAAGATGTGAAATGAAACTCCTGCTGGTATTACAGCCGTTGAAAATTTGACTTTGATTTGATGCCCGTCCCTGAGGGTCTCTGCACAAAAAAAGAAATAAACTTGCCATCTCACATTCTACTCAAATATGTACAAAATCGTTTCCCCATAATACAAACAAAACAGATAATAATGGAATGAAGTACAAGAGAAAGAGTCGGCATTTGCCAACATTTTCAATTAGGATACTGTAGTTTGCCTTAAAGTATTTCTTAGATAGATAGACATTGAAGTACCCTGCTAGGTACCACTAGGGTGTGCGGAAGGGAGTGAATACACGCCAGACTAATTTTGTCCCTAAATACTTTCCCCGGATAGCGCATATCTCCCCTAACGCAGTTCGATGGGGGAAATAATACATTTTCAACATCACTGTTAAAGAGACATCCTTCTAATATGTTGAAGAGATTTAATCTGTAATTAAATATACATGGGCCCTTAGATTGTGACGAGTGCTACTTAGCCGTTAATTGATTGCATACGTACACATGACAAAGGTATATTGTTCAATTACACACGACAGGTGACGTCATTTCTACAAGGTGAGAAATACGTTAGAGAGAAGAAATATGATAATGCAAAGACCGATAGACAACAGAATCCCGAATTAAAGCTATCTAAATCCGCGTAATATCCTCACATCTCCAATCCCTCATCGGCGTTATGCGGCGATCATCACTGCTGCAAATTATCTTTAGCTGAGGTGAGCATTCTCGGTTAATGCTACGTGTCTCTTCGAAACGAGCTCGGAATCTTTCGTTCCAGACCTGGCGAGGCCTCCACCTCTCTGATTGATGACGCCCTCTCCAACTCTGCAGGGTTTTGAAATATAAACGCGGAAAAACTCAGCAGGAAACCTCGGGAGCAGGGCGAAGCGGCGGGTGGGTAGGCGGGCGTGGAGCGGAGTCGTGAGCGAGCGGACAAATTGGCTCCCAGGGAGTCCCTCCAACCCGCACGGGACCTTTCCTGCTGCCTCCCATGGCGTACGTGGCCGGTGGTGGGGGCCTTCCTTCTCTCCTTTCTCCATCGCGGGAGGGGGCGAGAAGTGCCACCCCCTTTTGGGTGAGCGGTCTTTGTCCCGGGGCGACAGGGGTCGCACCCTCTCTCTTTCCCCCAATTACAACCTCCTCTCACCCCCCCTATACTAAGGCGTAATTACTTAAAATTATTGCGCCAATCTATCAACGCGAGGGCAATACCAAAGCCCGACATACGCATCAGTGTCGCGGAAACCTATAATCGTGCACTTACCATTTTTAATACTCAAAACAACTCTCACTCCAACGGCAGCTATACGAATCCTGTGCACTCTACGGTGAAGTCATCTTCAAGGTGATTTCCGAAAGTAATACAATAATTTTTTGAACGTAATATACTGAACAGATTTGCACAAACAATTAAAATTCTTCAAAGTACTGTCTAAGCCTCAACACATTTTTTCCAGCGAGTCTGCCATGACCGGTACGCGCCCTGGAAGGCGTCTTCGGGGACCTCTCGCAAAGTCTACGTCACGGCTGATTGGATCTCTTCTATGGACGAAAATCGGGTTTCTTTCAGAGATGCCTTATTCCGAGGGAACAAAACAAAGACTGCTGGGGTGACGCCAAGACTACAGGGGAGGTGGGGCAGCGTTTGCACCAGGTGTTTGGCCAGGAACTCGCGGACTCGTAGCGCGTTATGGCAAGGCGCGTTATCGCGATGGAGTTGCCAGGTAACGGAGATGTGTTTTCTCGTCCTAATGTCCCTTTACGAAGTATTTCCAGCACATTCACGTAGTAGGCAGCGATAAATGTCTGTCCTTGAGGAACAAACTCCTTATGGACCACTCCTTTACTGTCGAAAAAGGCAATGAGCATTGTTTTCAATTTTTGATTGGCTTGGAGGACTGGTCGGTGTGCCACTCAGAACTTTGGCGTTTTGTTTTTGGGTCGTATTAAAAAAAACAGGTTTCATCAGTAGTTATGACATTGTCCAAATAATTAGGTTCATTTTCAAAACGTTGAAAAAGTTCGCTTGAAATTTCCGCTAGATTGGTCTTTTGGTCGTCTGACAAAACCTTGGGCACGAGTTCGGCGCACACATTCCTCATCGCTGCATCTTCAGTACCAAAGCAAAGCAACTGTAGACGACAAGTTCAGTTAATTGTCAACCATCTTGATACTCAATCGTCGGTCAGAGTCCAACAACTATCGAACACGAGCCACATTGTTGTCAGTTTTGCTGGCTGACGGCCGCCCAGTGAATTGTTCGTCGTGAGCCTCTTACCGGCCCTCCTTATTTTTCTGCCTTCAACCACCTCGAAACTTGTGAGTAGAAAAGAGCAGAGTCCTCGTAAGCTTCACGAATCATTTTGTTAGTCTCCTCAAGAGACTGTTTCAGTTTAGCGGAAAACTTAGTAATCAAGTAGCGTTGCTCAATCGTTGATTCCATTTTTATCGTAAATTTGGTAAATTTTATCAAATAAAAAGGTAATGTGTTCTTTATATAAAACAAAGATATTTGAACAAATAAATCTTGCAGCATTAGAAGGTATTCGGTAATGTTTTCCACCAGCTTCCAATCGTGATTGTTTCAACTGATTTCAATCGGTAAAAGAGAAGAAAAACCTCTCTTAGACTCCTCCATTGTACTCAAACCAAGACGGTGAAGATAATGAGAGGCGCTTAATGCCAATAATGGAACCGAAAAATTCATGCATAAGTTAAAAATATCACTAACTCTCAATCATTCGATGATTAGATCGAGTATTAACGTAAAATTAGAAATATGTATCATCAGCAATTATGTTTAAAATGTTCTATCAGACCTATCGCACTACTGTAGCCGAGATCAGGCAATAAAACTGTAGGGATTATGTAGAAAAGATATATTTAGGATTTAATTTTTTTGTGAACGATAAGGATATGAATAATGTTATCCAACTGCGATAGAAGTAAAAATATGCGGGTAAAAATTAGTCTGGTGCGTATTTATCCCCTGCCATACAGCCTGATGGCGGCTTGCAGGGTACTAAAAATATTAAATAAAATTAACAAGAAAACGGCCAGGAATCGAAAACGAAGTGTCCAGCAAATCGTTCGGATTGGCCTCCACTTACCTCAAACCCCATTCCCATGAACATCAATAAATCTGCGTATTGACCCTAATCAATTAATTTAAAAAAATGAAAAATCTTAACCTTTTAAAATAACATATGCGAGACTGCACAGAGTACTCTCACTTTTCATAATAAACAAGTAAAATAATCCGTCCATGAGACTACCCATCCCCTACTACATAGTGGTATTTAAGGGAGGCGACCGACAGCTAAGGTCATTTACGCCATTAGGGATGGATGAGAAAGGAAGGGTGGAAAGAAACCCGGCGTCGGCATTAGCCTACTCTGGTCAAAAGGCGCCAAGGGGTGCGCAGTTTAACGTCCCATCGAACGGTGTGCTCACTCAAAGTGCCCTCCACAAAGCACCTTAAGTAGGGATCGGGATACCGCTGAAAAGTATTTGTTGTCTCCAGCATTTGAACCCGGACCCTCTCGGAGAGAAACCTGTAGGTTATCCACCGGACCATCCCGATCCCCTCTTAATAATTGTATGAGGAATAGTTGCTTATATCTCGAGATATTTAGCTAACATCATTGTATTCGTCTTAAGTGCATTGCATTATATATCTATTCTTATTTACCACTGAATAACATTTTTATTTTCACATTCATATTTTCATTATGACAACCTTCCTGATGAGTCTGTAAAAACCGCCCGCACATAATGTATTCCCATCAAAGTTTACCTATATTTTTGTGTAGTGTTCGGGGTGATAATTTACCTCAATTAGTTTTCTGTAAAATTTTCAAATTTGTTCGATGAATCTGCATTATATCTTAAATTTCTAACTATAGAAGGTTCCATGGATACTGGTGAAACCAACACCGGCCGACGTAAATTTGTAAGGGAGAGACAATTTCCGTCTGTCCGTCCGGCTTTCTACGTAGCGCACTAAGGAAATGATTCAGAATCGAACATTTAATCATAAAATTAGATATCGTGTGAAATCATTTTTTAATAAATCCAAAAAAATTATTATTTAACGCATCACGGATCTGATCACGGAAAATTTATCAGATGCAACTGAATTGTCAAAAAATGTGCTCTCAATTTTTTTTTAAATAAAATGCCATTACTTATTATACTTTAGGAAAGTTTAGATAAGCATTTAATTTAGGGGAAATAAACTGGAGCAGGTAGAACATTTTATCTTATAAGCTATTTTTATGGAGAATGATGGGTGGAGTAGCATGAAATCTACAAAAAAATTGTCTTTGGCAGAGAGGCGCTAAAAAAAAGGTGGGAGTTTTTGACGGGAACCTTCGAGGAGCTTGGAGGGAATAAATATATATGGCAGAGAACTCGATAGCCTAGACACCTGCTGCAAACCATTCGACCCTCGGATTAATATCTCGTGATGATTAAATTTCACAACCGGAATCAACAAATAAAATTAAAATAAAGTGTTCATTTGTCATTCTTTTATGCACACTTAATTTGACATTGGTTACGGCTTCATTGATTGTTTTTGTCGATTGATAAAAACAGCAACAGCCGCTAATGGAAATGTCAAGTTCACTATATCCAGTTAAGCGTCATCTGTAGTCATACGTATTAACCACCGAGATGCGGTGCTCCAATTTCCTTGTCCACTATTCTCAAAAGCATGAAGAAAATCGTTCGTGTGCAGTCGGTATACAAACATTTAATCGTTTGTTGAATGTTCGCCACTGTAAGTATATTACAATAAATTCTTTCAGTGCTGTAGAAAATCATGATAAATGTTGAATTTTTCCCGAACATATGTATAGCATTTGTCATGGATGTAGTTCTTGCGGTGACACTTCTATTTGTAACCAACTAATAGCCTGAACTCTTCTAAAAAATTAACGCCTTTTTTGCAATTAATTATTTACTCACTTATTCAATTGCCCTTACCACAAGGTAACGCCGACAAAAGCATTATTCTTATGAGAAGCTGGGTCATAAGGATAAAATGAAAGTCTTCGATGGATACCCTAAAGATCGGTGTCGGATTAATTGGCTATTGTAACATACGAGTTATTTTTTCTATTTAAGAATAATAGGGATTGTAGACGTCTCTTTTAACAGCATGTTTTCGCCTATTTCAATATCTACTTTTCGTTAATCGGTCAAATTTTTGTCGAAAGTCAATTTTCTCTTACGTAGCATATGCGAAAGAATAGTTTTAATTACTCAAACGAATGTTTTTTTCAAAATCAACAACATTTCCGATCATAATATTTATTTTCTTGCCAAGCATTAATTTATATCTCGCATCTTGATTCCCTTAGTTCCCGCATACCAGGTCAAACACAACCGACCGCGAGTGCTCTTGTACTCCCGTTTGCGACGCGAGTCGTTAAAGCAGTGGGCCGTTTCATCTGCCATGCGGGCCCATAGTTGGGAGGCGCGGCTCGGCAAGGAGAAATGCTGCCGCCGGGGGTATCGGCGGTGCTCGAGCGGACGGCCACGTTTATTGCGAGTAAATCTGTCGCGCTGCGGAAGGCCCCTTACACGGGGCGCGGCTCAGCTCTTCCCCGGCAGTAAAAGAGGCCGAGAAAACCGTTTGCGTCGTCGCCTAGACGTCGCCAAGCGTCGACTCCTGGGCTCCTCTCCCCCCCCTTCCATCCTCCCCGCCGTACGTCCGTGACAAAAGAGAGCACTTCGCTGCGATGCCATAGCGCATGTAACTGACACCACGACGACGAAAGCGGAACCTAATCCAAAACAGGGCCGGCTGGCGTGGTGTGTACCATTGAAGACACTACATGCACATATCCGTTTGGGGCGTAAACCGAAGGCAGAATTGTGGAAGCAGTTGAGGTAGTGAAGTTCACCATAATACCCCGACGTCCCTCTTTTCTTCTCCCGCAAACATTCCCTCGTGACGATGGGGTCGAGGTAACACTTGGCGAACGTCAGGAACAAACGACGTCGTTTCGTCTTGATACAGGTCGCGCATCCCCGAAACGGACGGGGCGCTAAAAGCACTTCTTCCAATTGCCAGAGGAGATAAACTGACTGGCGAGGCGTCTTTGAAGAAGAGATGAATGGAAGATCAAATGCTTCTGTCTTCAATGGGGAAGACGCCAACTTTGATAGAGCAGGGACGATTTCTTGCCCACATATTACGTCTGGCTCTTCAATCTCAAGGATTACAATGTACAAGACATGCATGTGAAATCAAGTATTTTCATTGTACCCTACATGAGATTTCGATACTTAAAAGTATCTTTACATATTTCTATCAATAAAACTTATCTTAGAAATAATGTAAACAAAAGAGTGATAAAGGGATTATTGGATTATGCAGGCCACGCACGCCAATAGAAGATAATGCGAACGTTAGGAGAGATTATACCAATGAAATCAGAGAGATGAAGAGTAGAGCAGAGAAATTTAAGATGTCTCTTTTTCCACGAATGATAAAGGATCTGAAAAACAATATCCGGCCGCGGTAGGGATCATATTCGGGTATTGTATTCACCCATTGCCATGCACCGTATCAACGGCTGTGCAGGGTACTAAAATATCTAAATGCCACGAAGAACGACCGCGGAGGCGGGGATGATGGGTATGCCTAACTTCTGAGGGAGAAGGTGACGGTGGAAGAGGACTAGGCCCTCGCTCGAACCGGACGTCGGCCCGCGAACGTCGGCTCGAATGCCTAGAGCTAATGTCTGAAAGAAGTCCCAGCGGAAACGTATTTAAGTATAGATGGAATCTTCATTTCGTTGCTAAGGAATAGAAAATTTTTGTGGCTTATACTAATATTTAATACTCACTTATTCTATTCTCGTGACTACTCTCCCTCGGATTTTAGTTATTCGACCCACTATATATAACACACCACTCTTTATTAATTATTGGCATGTATTTGTCACAAATCTGTGAAGTAACCAAAAACGACTTCTTCAATGAACATATTTCCGCGATATAGATAATTACACTCCCTATCAAAGTTTTGACTAGCTTTTCTTAACATTCTTACTCAACGTTCCTGTCATCAATTTTCCCCTAACCTCTCTCCTTACGTCCCTTCTACTTTAACCGTCTTGGTCCAAAACACTTGCGAAATGCGTCAACCGTTCTACTTGCTCTAGTTTTTGCCCTCCTATTATAAGTTAAGCTAGGCCTTTCTATTTAAGATAATCGCATGACCTTTATTTTAATTATATTGATTCTCATCCCACATCTATAGTACTAAATTTCCTATGCACTCAGCATTGCTTGCAACCTCTTGGCCCACTGACAAACTAAAGCTTGGTCATCAGAAAACCTAACTGGTATAATAAATTCCCTTCAAACTTTAATTCCCATCCCCAATTTTATCATACCTCTTTCATCATTTCTTCCATATATACGTTGAACAGCACCGGTGATAATAGACAACCCTGCCTTACTAACACCCATTTGCCCATCCTCTCTCTCTCACACCTTGGTAGTCTGAGACATGTACAGGCTGCGGATTAGCCTCCTGTCCCTACAGCCTGTTCTTATTTTCTGCAGTAAACATATTGGTTTTTCCCAATTCACTCAATCAAACGTCTTTCCGATATCTACGAAACAGGTAAATATGTACGTCCTCATAGAATTATATATTCCTCTCAATTAGTAATTTCATTACTGCAATGGCATCGCGCGTGTCTCTCCGCTTCCTAAACTCATCATCTCTTATCATCATTTGCCTTGCTCTCCGCCCTTTTATTGATAATCCTGAGAACCACGTTATCTGAATGGGGAATCAAACTCATTGTACTGTTGTCCACATATAATGCAGCCTTTACCTTTTTTGGAATAGGATCTAACACTGATTTTATCAAGTCTCCCGGCCATATTTCGGTCTCTGTTACGAATACTGTTACGATTTAGTCCATGAAATTTTTCCCCACATTTTCCGAAATCTTTAAGTATTCTGTGAATGTGTTTCAATAAAATAACTGGATCTACCCCCACGGTCTAGATGGATTACAATTCTTTTAATGCCATTTCAATATCGCCATCGAGTAACCCTGAACCGAAGCTATCCTCACTACGCCATATCCTCTTTCTATGTTTAAGCTTACTATAGCCTAATGTTATAACTATATAGATCCTCTATTAATTTATTTCGTTTCTCTTGAAAATTTTCTGGCTCAATCAAGAGCTTTCTTGACTTTTCTTTGATTACTTGCTAAGGATCTTCCCATCTTACTACCTGGCAGTGCTTTCGCGCCCTTGTTTGGCGCACCAATTTAACCAATTCCTTTCAAATTTTCCATATCCTCGCCCTGGGTCTTTCATCGCTTTTCTTCCTGCCTTAGTTTATTATTTAAATTTCAATATTTTTTCCTATCAAACTCTCTTTTAAAGTTGTTCCATTTCCTTATCACTTCAATATTTCTCATTATTTCGTGTCATGTCTATTTCCCTATTGCTATATTTTTTTCTGTGATGGTCGACATCCCTTTTCGAAGTGTCTCAATTCTTCTTCCTTGGTACTTCCTGCCCTCACCCATGATTTTCTCTTAAACCTTATATGTTCTTACGGTTAATGCTCCTGCCTAATATTTCTTATACTGTCTTCCCTAACTTAACTTTATGGATCGGACGCTGTACTTCATAAATACTAATTAGTGAACACAGTCCGAATCCGCTCCTGGGAAACTGCGAATTGATCACGCTGCTCCTAAATCTGTTCCTAAACATAATATAGTCTAAATCATAACTCCTCTGAAACTCCGGACATTCTCCATGCACACATACCTACGTGTTTTGTGGTGTCTAAATCAAGTGTCCATTATAACCAGCCCCTATCTCCTGCAAAAATCTATTGCTCTCCTTCTCCGGTCCCTTATTACACTTGCTAGCTCTGATTATAACGCTTCTTCCTACCTTTTTAGTCAATATTATGCCAAACCTTCGTTGGCTCTCTTCCCCTCCGCTGTAGGTTTCTCTATGACTATCACTTCACTTATCCCTGCACTATTTCCATCTAACCTCACACTATTCTAAATATGTGTATTTCCATCTGCGGCTTCGTTTTCTCTAATTTTCCTGTTATAAATATCGTTCTAATCTCCAAAGCTGTTAGCCTTACTAAATAGATTCTCTCTTGTGCTGCTGTTGCCACTTTCTGTTTGAAGGATTTCCCGAGATTACGACCGTGGATACATTGCTTCTTCCACTTCCTTCCACAACCATCAACCTTCCCTACTAAAGTTTTGTTTGTCAGTTATACGTGTTTTTATCCCTTTTCCCTGCATCTATTTGTGTGAGCGTGTGTGTGTGTGTATACGATAGGTATATCGATTGAAGATGTAGAACCACTCACCAGAGCAATGTAGCATTTAGGCGACACAAAAGAATAGAAAACACGTAGGAAGCACAAGAGGAAAGGACAGTAGTTTAGCAATCATACAAAATCATAAACAAAAAGAACAGTGCTTTTGTGGCACGCATAGCCAGAAGAAGAGACGAGTCACATTGACCTAATACACATTCAAACACAAAATCCCGCCAAACGGCGAACAAATACTCATTCACATAGAAATAGATACAAGGAAAAGGGATAGGAACACATATAAAGAACGGACATAGTAGAGGTGGGGAATGCGGAATCAGGCAATTCACGAGTGTAAAAATATTTCCTAGACCGGGACTTTAACTCCGGATCTTTCCACTTGCCGGGCGGATACTCTTTACCACTTGAGCCATCCAGGAAACGTAATTTTCACTGAGATCTGGGATTATATATATATATATATATACATAAACATATATATATATATATATATATATATATATATATATATATACATATACATACATATATATATATATATATACATGTTTATATATATACACATATATACATATATATATGTAAACATACGATATTTGTGTGTGTATACGCACACACATGCATGAATCTACATATACACGTGCGTATATAAATATTTAATATTCATATGTTATAAACAATAACTAATTTAAATCTTGAAAATTACCTCTTCAGTATCAGGCTCCCGTGAATAGTGTATTCTGAAGATGACGGAAGAGGAGAAAGAATCGTACACATAAAAACTGGATACTCTCTTATGCGTAAATAATAAACCGAAGATCGTCTTGGCCCGCCGATTTATTTTTAAGTTCGCCATAGGTTCACACGCCGGGGTAGACACCCCACCGCCACTTTTCAGCACTTAGTGCCTTCACAATCCTGGAATCTACTCCAGCCACTGAAGCCCACCAAGGATATACGCTTCCGGATATATCTGTGTGCGCGCCCCGGATATAACCATTCAACTCTCGCTTACCTCCGTTCGTGAAATGACCGTCGTAAAATAAGGGGAAAGGATGGAGCGAGGCATACCTAAAATGATCAGACAGTGGGGGGGGGGAGAAAGGGGGGAAGTGGAGCGTTGGGAGAGTCCCTTCTTCGGAGAAGGGGATTGCTGGGGATTCCTTCTTTCGGGAAGTGATAAGGAAAGCTGCAATTTGGAGGGTGGTGCGACAGATGGACGGTCGAGTCAGACAGACGTGAAAGGAAAAGCCTCCCACTTCAACCAGCCCTTCCATTCCTCCCGTTCCCTCTCTTATCGTCTCTCACCTCCCTCCCCATTCCCATCCCCCCTTCCCTTCGACCCTGCCTGCCGAGAGTCGTTTTGGGGGATCGTTCTCCGTCTCGAAAGAAGGGGTGGCAGGGGGAAGAGAGGCGACCCTGTCAATGTTTCGCCTCCATCGACCCCTAAAGGTGGTCCTTTTCTCTCCCCCCCTCTTTCCCTTCCACACGGCCCGATTTTAGCCCATATATATGTACACAGGTACTATATATATATATATATATATATATATATATATATATAAAGTTATTTATTTAGTAGATATGTACCTGCATGTATACATATAATATTTGTATATATACTTTATATGTATATTCAATTATTTACATGTTTAATATTATATATCTGTACATATATATATATATATATATATATATATATATATATATATATATATATATATATATATATATATATATATAAAGTAGGTCTCACGAGTGATGGACTCGGGTCTCGAGATGGGCGGGGAAGTTCGTGCCTGAGTGCGTCACCCTCTTTGTTCATCCGTCTCTTCTCATTCTTTCCTGCTCTTCCCCAATCTCTCGCTCTGCCGTAAACTCTCCGTGATGATCCGTGGTAATGAGTGGCTCTTAAGGCCTGGGTGATAAAATTCGAGGACGAAACGGAAAGAAGAAAAAATCTAAGCTTCGACAACATTTCTGTTGAAATAATTCTCGAATTCCGCATAGAGAAGGCATACTACTTTGTAAAATTATATGCTGACATATTACTCTGTACGATTAAGGATATTTATGTAAAGAAAAATGAAAATATCAACATTTCAATGATGTAAAAATTAACTCTTTCGTCGCATGTTGAAATTAACCGTTGATTTCTGAAATTTTAACAAGATACTCTCCAGGAAATGAAATTCTAATTATAACACGGAAATAAATAAATGTATATATATATATATATATATATATATATATATATTTATATATGTTCAATATTTTTAACCTTTAGACCCATTATCTTCGGTTCTCACTTACAGGAATATGGAATGCTTTCGTTCCAAGATGGATATAATAATATCGTGATCGGATTTGTCACCTCACGACCATTGATTCAAGAAGCATGTCAAATACAGTACTTATACGGAATATGTAGCAGCAATGGAAGCCATTTCACTGGATATGCGTCCATCGCAATGTTTACAGAGCCAGGGATGAGTCAAAAAATGTTTCCCGTTTCGATTTTTAAGGAAACTGCTCCAGTTTTGGTCTTGTTTACTAAAATACCGCTGAGTGATTACGAAGTTTCCGAAAGAGAAATGGCCATTAGGAAGAAAAGAGGACAGAATGGAGGATGGGATTTGCAGATGGAACGTTCTGTCTTTGTTTGAACAGCAGTTTATTGGAGACGGGAGAGCAGGAGGGACTATGAATGGAATGGAAAGAGGGAGAGAGTGAGGGCAAGGCGCGCTTTTACGGGTAAGGACGAATTAATGACTTTGACGGTGAGAGGAGTGATGGAGGAATGATGAGACTTGGAATCGAGGGCATGCGAATGCAGCATTTAGAAAGTGAGGCAACGGAGAGTTTCCCGAGAGTGGAACGAGATGTAACGAGATCCGCGCCCACAAAAGTGCAGAGTTAGTGAATTGAACATAAGAAGATGAACTAAACAAGGATCTAGCATCCAGCTAGCAACGATAGCTTATAGCACAGTAGACCACAGCAAAAATAATTTGAATGAGAAAACGAATTAAAACTGATGCTCTACTCACCAGCGGTGGAAAAGTATTACTTTTACCTTATCGCACTGAGACGCGATTCTAAATCAACGTTCATGAATTAAATTAAACTGAAATGATGTCGGGCTACTAATGACGATTTCAATAACTTTGACGACTGCCAGAGTTTATCACACACATATCCTTCATAGCTTTGAAAAATAAGATTCTGGCCGAATAAGGTCTGTATCGCAAAGGGGCCAAAGGGAAATACTAATAGGTTTTTCTCTCCAGCTTAAATATATTCATACCTCGCAGTTTAATTTTCCATGTCCAATGATGTGATATGAAACACGTCTTCGGCACCTTATTCCCAGGCCACTGACAATCAATGTTTTTTTGACATTAACCGTACTGCGTCATTAAAACCTTGACAAATTTATAAAATAGCAATAAAAGTGAATGTATTTTATCAACAGGAAATAAATGGCTGTACTACATGCTCTTCTCATTTCGCTTTCATAAACTGATGCCTATGTGACTTCATTAGAAACCCTGAAACCACCTTTATCTCGAGGCAATTATGAAAAATTGTTGAGGCATTCTTGGCTTTGAGAAAGAATGTGAATAACGTTACTTGAAAACTTGATTCTAGATAACAAATGCAGAAAAAGTATTCGGAGATTACCTATTGAAGAACCAAAATGTATAAACTTCGTCACTACAGCGCTAAGGTTGCCTGCCTGGCTGCATCATTTCTTTGATGCACACAACATAACGACTTTCCAAGGGAGAGTACTTACCGTCAATCTGTGCGGAATACGGGCGGGAGGCAGTGACCGGTTTAATCTCCCACAAAGTCGCCCGCGGAAATGAAATCCCTCGAGGGATATATTCAACCTCGAGTTTTCTGCAAACAGGAACGGCTCCCTCTTTCACTCCTTGGAAATGAAATATCCGACCGATGCAAAGCCTCCGCGGACCGATGGCGTCACCCCGTTGCTCGCTTTCTAAGTCTGCTCTTTCAATTACTCGAGGGAAAAATTTACTCGCGACATTACAGCGGTCATATTGAAAAAATTCCCTTGGCTAATATAAATATGTTCAGTAAAGGAGATGGGGAGATATTTTTTTCGAAAGGGAGGGATGCAAGTTGAATACACACGTTGCAGAGTAGTCAAACGGGAAAAATATCTAAGTGGATCCACCGAGAGATTAAGTGGCATTTATATCGAATAGAGGCGTTGAAAAGTTTTCATTTTGTTACGTCATGGGAAACTGGATATCGACGGAAAAGACTGCGATCACGTTAAGGTACCGAGGAACTGAATATTTTTTCCGAATTACATTCTTTTAGCAATGACGTCATGATATTTTCAATAATTATACAGCTTAGAAATAAAGCAAATTATTTTTCATTTACTCACAAAAAATTTAGAATTGCGTCATTTGTAAACTTGGTATATGATTTCATTCTGTACCAATGGTTAATTCCATAATTAGTGCTCGATTGCCATCCAGGTAGAATGGACATGGTTGTAGTCAATATTTACAACACTTTCCGCCGGTTTTAGCAAAAATGACACAGGTTTTGATTAATTAGCATGGCAGCGCGTTGATTAGTTCTCGGTTGTTAGGCCGGAGGATCAAAGGTTAGGATATCAAGTGGTGTCTTTGGACAATCCTATATTAAATCGTCGAGGTGCAACTTTTTGACTACCATAACTGCGTGGGACACTTAGGCAGTCACTGAGAAATAAACTATCCTCCATACTCTGCTGACGTGAATTCCAGATGCCAAACGGGTTAGGTAGCGCTGAGATACCTCCACAACTCTCAAATCAAACTTCGAAAGGGTGTTTTTGAAGGATACTCTGGGTCTTTTCGGAGGGTAACTTGGATTTAAGCGTACGCGTATAGGATATAAAAATGCATTGAAAGAGACGAAATGGAATAAAATATGGGGAGAGATAACAATCATACAGAAGTACTCCCGTAGAGCTATAGAAAACGTGGAAGGAATACCGTATATATGCTCACTTGCAGCATTTATGAGAGAGGAATCCTTCGATTTCCATCGATTGAATCGAAGAAGATTTGGTTCCATCAGAATTAATCTTTACTCCAAAAAATAGACAAGCAGATGGGTTTGAATAGTAGAGGACAATTTTGTTGGCAGAAAAAGGAGAACTTAGGACCACGAGCAAGATTGCATTTCAGAATAAAGATTACTTATGGAATGATCATTAATGGTTTGAAGGAATTTGTCTCGCGCAGTGCCATAGAATTAATAAGGTAACAAATCGGAATAGAAGTGGATATTATAACTGGGTTCATCCATCCATCCATCAACTCAACACCCTGCAAGCCACCGCAAGGGCGTGTGGCGGGGGTGTTAGGATACCACCCGTAATTTAGAAAAGAAAAGAACCGGATACAAAAACCACAAATTCATACATCCACAAAAAACATGGCATACATTCATGCTAGAACACTTACAGTCCACACACATGCAAACAGTCAAACTACCAACTAACATACACATGCACCTGAAAGTATACCTAACATCTTTGCAATGTTTAATTTTGTTCCGACTTGTAAATTCAATATTTTTAATATTTCTAAAGTGACTTCGGTTTCTTAGTATTATGATTTCTGATTGTTCGGGGAAAGAATGAGTATTTGTATCTATCTGTACTGGAATCTATATCCATTATTTTATCTTTGGATTGGATTTGCTTGACCCGCGGATAAAAGACGTGCAATAGCTTAAATCGGTTCAATAAATGAACGTTTTGCCAAATTTAGATGGATAACTAGAGGGATAACAAACGTATCAGCAATCTGTACACGTCCTTGAATACAGCTGAGATGGACATATAAGGCATAACGACAGGCAGCGTTTGACATTAAGATAAGAGATAAGACATGAACATCCGTTATACCCCGACACTTTAAACGTGTAAGCGGAAGAGAAAGGTGGATGAGGCATGGTAAGGGTGGGATTTTGAAATTAAAGTGAGGAACTAATCAAGTCGGATTTGCCGATAATCAGAATTTTAATATCCAGACGTAAGGCAATGCAGTCATTTCTCTGTGTGATACAGTACAGTACAGTGTGATAGGCATTGGATGAGAAACAATCATAAGAAATAGAATGTAGCCAGGCTGTCAAGAAATAGAAGAACGAGCTAAAAATAAAAGTTCAATAGCTTAACCTAGAGTCAGGTAGAGAAATTCAGGTACAAGTTTTTTCCTGGTTCAAAATGGGAAAATTTTATATAAAAGAAATCAACAAAAAAAAGAATCACACACTTTTAATAAGCTTCTGGGAAGAGGAGAGAAAATAAGAAAAAGGACTCAAATAAATAAAAAAATAAACGATCTTTGAAAATTTAAATTCAAGCGTAGCTTTGCATTGTCCTGAAACTTGGCTGTTGGAGCAAGAGGATAAGCCTATATTGGAGGTGCTTGGCATGTGGTGCGGAAAAGAATGGAGAAAACAAAATGAGGGGAACAAAAACGAATGAGTGCCAAGCCTATTAAGAGAGGAGAGAGGGTTGCTGGGAGATTTAAAAAAAAAGACAGGAAAAGCGGATACAGGACATTTTGAGAGGCAATGAAAGGTAGAAGACGTGAGGGGATTTAGAGGAGAATATTAGGCAAGTAAGTTAGTGGTGAAGAGGGAGGGAGGGCAAATCGGGAAAGGCGTAGACACGGGGGACGGCAACGAGGGATGGCGGAAGGAAGTGGAGTTAGAATATGGTTCAGTGTTGGGTGGGGATTAAAAGTGCAGAAGTTGCCTCAAAATCTACCTTGGCAGGTAGACTGCTGGCCATAATTATCCCCCTGCCGTTATTTTTCTCTTGCTTGTTTCCCCTCTACTTATGACATTTCATTATTAAGTTTATCACACCAAAAAGGTTTCTAGGAGCTACCAAGTCCCTACCCCACATTTATCCGCTTCCGACTGATGTTACTTTCGTAGTGGCTACAACCCGGAAATTGGTATAACAAAACAACTTTACCTCCGGAAAATTTCACCAGGAATTATGCATCACCTGAAAATTGAGGATCTCCCCGGCGGTCTAATGTACTGGTTTCTCGCAAGCCTTCCACGTCACAGTACTTAGGCTGCTTGTGAGTTTCACTCTCTTCCACAAGCTCCCACACTGGTACACCATACTCTTCGTGTAATCTAGTTTCGTAACCAGCGCAAAGCCTGTGCAAGTGACAGAGCATTGCGTTGAGCTTACAATCCAAAATCTGGTGTGGTCGGTACAATACTTACTACATGCGTTTTTCTTTTTCATGACCAAGATAGGGGCAACATTAAACACTTGGTGGTAACCTATATTGCATTAATAAGTTCTATTAAGCGTTTTTTGCAACTGAAAAATATTGGTTGTATTAAGAAAATAACATAAAAATAAACAAAAAAAATTACCTTACACTGGTTGATAGTCTTTGGGTTATATAGTATTACCCATAAAAAACCTGTCATTGCCATAGGTAGCATTCGGTAAATGGTTAAAACGTTTAAATGAACATTCGAACATGTATACCCGTTCTAATCCTGAAGTCGAATAATTTATGAAAAGAATACTTTCCCCAACACAAAGGGATGAAGTAAAAAGGAATGAAAACCGATCAGTCACTTTCCCTGTGCCAATTTATATTGAACAATAAGTTCTGGCATTCCAGTAAGTGAAATTCTTGAAATCAATTAGCAAGAGGTACTCCAATTCCTATTTTATAACTCCGTTTCTCCGGTCAGCAGACAAACGGTTGGCCTACTGCCGAAGTATCAGGCAACTTTTACACTTCCATATCAATGGCTATATCTCTATAGGCCCTAATAACACTTTTGCCTTGCCGTGCCTTTATTCGGCTCAAATACAAGTATGTGTGTCTTGGTCTTCTTCGTAGAATTTTCCCTTCTATTATGCTCATAAGCAATAATTATTTGCCTTAAGAATGGACCTAATCATTTCGTACTTTCTTCTAAGCAGTACTCCGAATAATCACTCTTATTTTGCTCAAATACTGATCACCTAGTTCCTTATTTCATGAGTCCGTTTTGTATTCAGCATTGGGTTTAGATGGCTCATTTTATTCTTTGATTCGCCGTTTGAATAATTCTTAGCCCTTATCTACTGGGTAACGCACCCTATACTAGTGTTGTCCCATTATCATTTCTCATGCCTAATGCAATTCTTTGATCATTGTGGTTACTACGTCATTTATATTTCCATAGCTTGAGCCATTGGCTCAAATAACAAACCGCGTCATAATGTTCATAGCATTCGTCCATCACATATCCGGGTATGGGTTGAAACAGGTATTTATTCAGTTAACATTTTTTTGAAAAACGAAGAATGATTTTTCTTAAGTTTAAAACTTTCCATCTTCAATTTAACTAAACTGGGCATATTCGGACTGGTTACTATTTTATCAGTAATAGTGGCGTGTTCAATTTTGTGTCAATGAAACATATTCCAAAATAATAAAAACTATATTGGCACTGAAACACAGGCAGGTACGCAACGCCCAAATGATTTATAGCTTTAATCGCTTACGTTTTTCGATTAAACCTGAGCTATTATTAAATGTGTCCTACTTTCACACGGGTCACAAAAGCCCCTTTTTTATAGAAAATTGTCCAGACCGAGTGTGTATACCACTGAACACGGACTCTCAGGCCTTCTCTCAGAGCAGAGCCAGCGTACGGCACATACACGAGCCCGCCCCCGGGGGCTCCCTCTCCACCCGGCCGGGCTCTAGGAATTCACTCCCCCGCACCCCCCCCTCTCCCGTATTTCCCCCGGTATAACAGCGAGCGCGTGCCAACCGTAGCAAGGATTCCGACTTACTCCCCGTCCCTGGTGTCTGTGTGTGTGTGTGTCCGGGGGCTAGAGGGCAGCAGCAGACGGGGGCAGCCGCCCTCTAAAAGCGAGAGCCTCTCTCCTAAGGGAGGCAGTTGGGAGGCAAAATCCCTTTGGCTCGACTTCTTTGCTTCGCGTTTTCCCTCTCTTTATCGTATTCCTGTCGGTCCCCTCCTCAAGACGCCGAGCTTTCTTTGGCGGGAGTCGCCTCCGGTCCGCCCGCCGCCGCCTTCACCCCCCCTCAAAACCCCATTTACCCTCCCTCAACCCCATGGACCTCAAGAGGCAGGGCCCTTTGACTCCCTCTCCGCCCCGGCTCGGCCGAGAGCGCCGCCCTCTCATCACACACACACACACACCCCTTTTTGGGTCCCTCCACCCCCCATGGACGATTAAACTACGACCTCTGAGGCCCCCACCTCCCCTTTCATTCCCTCGCCGCTCCTTATGGGGAACTCTCACTCCTCTTCCCCCCTGTTTGACCCCAAGGAAAAGATCTTTAAAAAATCGCATTATGGTGAGAGTGAATACGCCGTCTGGACGGAGAAATCATCTCGGGCCAATGCACATTTAAAACGCAGTCCGGGGTCGGGAAAATGAAATGTAGATCGCGCGTCTCTGGACAAGGCTCAACCAACGACAGGGATGACATTAAACCCAACCAACGGCTAAATATTTCGTTCCGGAAACGAAACCACATGGGATGCAGCCATCGCCGCGGATCTTGGGCTCACTACACTCGAAACCAACGTCAACCGTTAAAACCACCTAAGAATTAAAAAACAACTAATGAGCAGGAAAACATTTAGTGAAATTACCTGATTTGTTTCAACAATTATGGTGGTTACGACTAAGTATAACTTGGGGAACCAAATTAGATTTTAACTGTAAACTAACCATAAATCAGTAAATGATTCTGATAATTTTTCTGCAAGTAAAAACAAAAGGATGTTCATCAAGCGTTTATGACTTGATAGATCAAGCACCTAAGACTTAAGAGAATGAGTAAACAGGGACTTATTATAATGCTGAGTCAAAAATCGAATAAAATACATTCGATTATATCATGGTTTTATATGATATCAAACCGAGCTACATCAACCAAATGCATATTAATACAAGAAAACCCGCCAAATGGCGAACAAATTTTTGTTCAAATGGTATCCTCGTCCATTTATTCTTTGGTGGGTGAAACGGGCAGGTTTCCAAATCACCATTTTCTGGCCAAAGAATCAGGGTAGTAGGTTATGTGTGGAATATATATATATATATATATATATATATATATATATATATATATATATATATATATATAATTAGGTAATCTAATGGCAAGGTAGGTTTTTGGATGAACATAATTACTAAAACTACATATATATATATATATATATATATATATATATATATATATATATATATATATATATATATATATGCATACAAATACACCATTTCCTGGATAGGTCTAATCGCTTGAGCTATCGAGAAAACGTAAATTACACTGACATTGGTAAGGAGATATATGGAACCAAGTGTCCCAATTCCGTGTTTATATGTAAATATATACATTTATCCATTTATATATATATATATATATTATTATTATTATTAGGTAATCTACCGGTTAAGGTAGGTTTTTGGATGGACATGTATATAAATAAATAAATAAATAAATAAATAAATATATATATATATATATATATATATATATATATATATATATACATCGTTGAACCCGGTAAGTTGAAAGATCCGTGGTTGAAGTGCCGGTCAGGGAAATATTTTCGCACATGTGATCTACTCAATTCCCCTTTCCCCACCTTTCCTATGTTAGTCATTTATGCATGTTCCTTTCCCTTTTCCTTTTTTCTAATTCCATGTGAATAAATAAATAAATATATATATATATATATATATATATAATTAGGTAATCTACTGGTTAAGGTAGGTTTTTGGATGGACACAGCTACTAAATAAATATTTTGTGACTACTAACAAAACACAACCCTAAATTCTACTCTACACCAGGTCCCTCTTCATCTCTGAGTACTTTCTTCCGCCCTTCATCCCGTCCAACATCCCTATCCTGTTCCTTCCCTTTCCTCTTTTGCCCAACATTCTACCCTCTATCACAGTCTTCAACATCCCACTACCGGTCAACACCCCCTTCATCCACTTTTCCTGCCTCCATAGGATTGCTCCCAACAAACCCCTCTCTTCACCCACCATACCAAGTACTTCCTCATTTGTTTTCTTCTCGGTCCATTTCACCTTCTCCATTCTTCTCCACACCCACATTTCAAAAGCCTCCAGTCTAAGTCTATCCTCCTGCTTCAATGACCACGTTTCCGCGCCGTACATAGCTACACTCCATATCAAAGTTTTTACGAGTCTTTTCTTAACATCCTTACTCAAAGTCCCCGTCATCAACTCCCTCCTCCTCGTGAAAGCCTCTTTGCCTAGCGCAATTCTTCTCCTTACGTCCCTACTACTTTGACCGTGTTGGTCCAAAACACTACCGAGATACGTAAACTGTTCTACCTGCTCTAGTTTTTGCCCTCCTATTTTAATGTTAAGCTTGCCCTTTTTCTTTCTAGAAAATCGCATAACCTTTGTTTTATTAATGTTGATTCTCATCCCATACCTGTCACACTGAAGTTCCAATTCACTCAGCAATGCTTGCAGCCCCTTGGCTGACGGACAAACTAAAGCTTGGTCATCAACAAAGCTAACTGATTTTACGAATTCCCCGCCCACTTTCATTCCTATCGCCAGTTCTTCCCATGCCTCTTTAATCATTTCATCCGCATAAAGGTTGAACCCAAACGGTGATAATGGGCAACCCTGCCTTACACCTCTTCCTAACACTGGTCTCATCCGGACTCCTTGTTCCCCACCCGCACCTGAGCAGTCTGAGACATGTACAGGTTGCGGATTAGCCTCCTTTCCCTCCTATCTATTCCTATTTTCTGAAATGTACTCATTAGTTTTTCCCAATTCACTCTATTAACGCTTTTTCGAAATCTACGATACAGGGAAATACCTCCTGGTTGTGTTCTATATTCCTCTTGATTAGTAATCTCATTACTGCAATGACAACACGCGTACCTCTCCCCTTCCTAATCCCAAACTGATAATCCCCTAAGTAATCATTTGCCCTACTCTCTATCCTTTTGTTAATGATCCTGAGAGCAACTTTAGCTGCGTGGGATAACAAACTTTTTGTCCTATAGTTCTCACATGATGTAGCCTTTACGTTTTTGGGAAAAAAAAAATATATATATATACACACATACATACATACATACATTCATACACATATATATCACTGCCATGCCTATGTCTAAGGATTTGTGAATTTTTTAAAATTTAATTTTGTGTTTTTCATGTGTTATATCTTTACTTTCTCTTCAATAAATCACGAAATAATATTTTTTAACGGTAAAATTAAGGACACTAACTTCGTTTTGGAAAAAGAGGCTAACTTTTTATAATTTTTTACACGATGCTTGGGTCCTAGAAATGAGAATTAGAATTTTTAGATTAAAATAAAAATTCATGATAAAATTCTTCATGGGAAATTGATCGATTTTCTCCCAGAGAGCACAATCTTCACTCTGAGCAGAAAGCACAGCAGAGACCTAGAAGAGGAAAGATTCCTATACCATCTTCAATTGAACGCCTGACTTTCCCCACCATTCCTTTTTCTCCACTTGCCTTCCCTCTTACATTCACTCCTCCTTCTGATTCAACTGAAGGCAGTGAGGGTCTTTCTTCACCCTAATATGTACTTTAATACATGTACTTCAATAATTGCAATGGTAAAAAAATCTCGTCACATAACTTTTTGCCATTATGCTTGTAGTGCAACAACTAAGCCCTTCCATATTGTTATGGACCACGATGCTCCGTGACAATTTTTTAAGTCATAAAAATGCATACGTATATGAAATACGCTCTCTTTTCGATGCCATGCTCGTCTTAAAATAATAAAGAGGATTATATACTTCAGTTTGATACCTTGTATGCGAAAGTCTTTGCGTCAAAAAATTTATTTTTCTCGGATACCGTGTCGTCTCTTTGACACAGTTACAAAAGGAATGTATTTCCTCTTTCAGCAGGACATAGTTTTTCAGCGAGATAGCAGCAGTAGGACGTGTCGTGTGCAAGGCATTAGAGATGGCGCACTCTTTACGCCAAAGGGCGGAGCAAAAATCTCTTTTGAAGATAGGGCATACTCATTTTTTATCGTTCATTTCCTTTGGATTTCCAACCTTGGAAAAAATTTCCATACTTTCCAACCTTGGAAAAAATACAAGAAAACACCGTCATCCTACTCACCAGAAATTTCCCTCGACACTGTCGTGATCCAAAACTCGAACAGAAGCTGATGAGGAGTTAGAAAATCTTAGGTTAGAAAATTGATTCCTCCCATTAAATTGAAAAATTTTCGTATTCCAAAGTACAACTTCATTTATTATTTCACTGCATTTCCTTTCATTGTTTTACTGCTGCAACAAATATTCATATTTTTGACTTAAGTTACTGTTTACACCCATATCTTATAAAAGTTACAAAACCCAGAATAAAATTTTTAAATATTGCCCTAGATCTTGAAATTTTGGTCAGTATTTTGAACGAACAATTTGAATTTGAACAGAACAAAAGACTTGAAGAAATGAAAAACTCAAATAGCCGTAAACAGCTTGAACTGTTTACGGCTGTTGGGTTTTTTCATTTATTCAATACTACTAGCTGTAAGAAGTTAATTCTATCAATAGAACATTAGACATTTGTAACTAATAAGCTTTAGTAGAGTATGCAAGTATAAAGAGGATAAAATCTGAGGTGTTCAATCAAGAAAAGCAAACAAGGGAATAGATTTTCCGAGAAATAACAAATGATAAAAGCATGCCTACCACCCGCTGGCTCAAAATATCCGTCTTTGTGCTAAGAGGATAACACGAATGTGAATTTTATACATATTTTGATCTAAGTAAAAATGGAGAAAATATATCAAGAAATTGAAACAGGTTAAATTTATTCCGTAAATTTGGGGAGGTTACTTATCTGAGGATGTTAAGGGCATTTTACTGGCCCCCACTTATTATGGTAGACCAGATCACCTACGTACTACGCACAGGGAGGTTTATTGTAGAACAGATAGATTTAAAATGTTGTTTTTTCCCAAACCATTAGTGATCATAATAGACATAACAGCAATAGCTTGGGCAATATTTAGAACGGATAGTGTATATATTTGTCGATATCTTGCATGCTTTTTCCTGCATGTTATTCTTTTTACTTAATAGACCTATCTTTTTAACATTGATACAGCTTGATTTGATTGTACGTATCCTGCAATTAAATATTTTTGCATGTAAATAATTTCTTTTATGTAATTATGGCTTGGTGAGGGCATGAAAAAACTAATATTTGCGTAGAGGTAACATGATTTTGATTGTTTTTTTATTCTAGTTAGCGGGTGGTGATCTAAGATCCGCCGCCACATGCCCTTGTGGCGGCTGGCGGGGTATTGCATAGACGTACGTGATAAATCAACGAAATTATCCATAAACGTTTCAAAGCAAATATCGTTCCGGGAAATCCCATATCTCTAACTTTCACTTAAATTTCAACATTAGTTATAGATACTTAGAAATGAGTCATAGGTAATAAGACATCAAATCCTCATATTCATGGAAGACATATGCACACATTAAAATCCTTTAAATAAAATTAGTCCTGTTATTTAATATTTATCGACACACTATGTGAATTCCGTCATTAACAGTTTCCATAATATACTGAGATTTAGTCGCTAGAAATTTGTCATTATTTGCTTCAATTACTTTTTGTAGTAGTCTGCGTCGTCGCATAAACACATTATAGCAAAAACAAACATATTGCGATAAGAGAGTTCAATTCATTTCAGTGTATTTCTAGTTATGCCAAATAACTATTAGAGTAGGAGTACTCAAATGCACACACTATAGATGATTAGTTGGTTGATGAGCATGGGCCATTTCGCATGTAAAAGAAAAAATAAGCCAATTACGACAGTCAGGTAAATTAGCATAATGATTAACATTAGAGTAAGTACGAAACCATAAGACTTTGCTTTTAAAATACTCGGAAATGAGAGACGCATCCAAGTCAATTATGGCCACTTCCATTCAGGGAACAATTCGTGATTATAGTTACAAAATAATAGCTGTACTTTTACGATATATGTACTTTGGACGACTGCAAGAATGTATATTTCACTAATTTGGCAACAACTAGCAGGGTGGAGACTAAATCATAAAAAACAAGGTTACACACTACATGCTTTAGTAAAACAGGGAAAATTAGGAGCCAAGGAAGCCATGATCTGGATGGGGAAGCTTGACAACAACAATAAATAGATACAACAAGCAATCAAGAAGGTAGAAGCAAATTTTTTCATGGATTGGTAATATGGAGAGTCCTGAGAGGAAAAGAAGCAACTGGGTCTGGGCTAGAAGATATACTTGTCATGCACTCCATAGAAGTGACCAAAGCAAAAAACACTTGGTTGAAAAACACCAAACCCGAATGATGACTTGGGAGAATTATCGGGACTCCGTTTTGTATAATCTCTAGTCGATTCAAAATTCTCCTAGGCATGATAATGAACCAAGGTAAAATGTTCGATACCGAACCGATGATGAAAAAGGAATCGAAAAGTGTCTGAACAGAATTCTCGTCATCACTAGACCTTGCTTCCGCAAATCAGAAGGATATGTAATTGGTATTAGCTTTGACGATCATAAGATAATTAGATTCAGACCGGAAAGAACGTGGGCCTGCAATTAGCCAAAATTTGAAATCAAGAGGCTGACGATAAACTGAAATCGTATTTCTTGTAACCTGCGACTGCATGATAATACGCATAGGTAAAGGCTTGGATTTTTAGAATGAATCCGAAATGCAAAGCGCGTCAAACCACCTGGAGTCCTCGTCACTGCACAAGGCTCTAGTTTGTCTGGAGGATGGTGAGGGGGATTTTGGGGAAGCGGGGGTGGGGGGTCTTCTCCTCCCAATGGAGTACCCAAAAGAGAAACAGGCCGACGACCTCACGAGAGGGGCAAAGGGTGACTTCAAAGAAGGTCAAATTAAAAGCGATTATTACGGGCTAATTGCCTCCCCAGGGGAAGTTAATTTCGAGCGCGGATTGCAAGCGAATATTTCAAACCACCTTCAGATTTAACGGTGAAATAAACACTCTCTCCCTTCTCTCTTGTCCCATCCTCTCCCTCTATGGCAGGGCACAGAGTAATAAGCTGTCCCCATTTTTTTTTCTCCCGAGCACTTTCAGCGCTGTCTCGCATTTCATCTGATTTATTCATATGTAGCTATGATGATATACTATTATTTGCATTCGTTTTATTACTCTCAGGGCAGGTAGAGTAGTCCCGCCCTTGAAGTATGTTGTTTGAACATTAATGGTCATTTCTCAAAACTGAATAGCCATATTTGGGTGCAAAATGGCACTGCTCCGAAAGATTATTATGTTTGAAGTTTGAATTTGATGTTTATTTTCAAATGTTCTCCACCACTAAAAAGGGTATATTGAAGTATTGATAACGTATTTTCTCGGGGAATATCATCCATATTTTGTCTAAAATAAAATCATGGAAGGACTTCTTACTAACAATTTCTCCTTAACCCTGGTTATATATATATATATATATATATATATATATATATATATACACACACACACACAAATAGATAATACGTGAAAGAACTCCCACACTTAAGAAAGTTTAAGCTTTCGGCCTTCTCTGAGGCCTTCTTCAGGTCTGTATACACGTTCATATATATGCATATAATTTAACTGGATGAGGAATGGTCGCGTCTATGGTTTTGGTGAAGATTCGCAAAATCTTTTTAATCCTTTGATATGGTTTGTAAACAATCTATAGGGAAAAAGTTAGAAAAAATAGATTTATTTAAGATATTGCTCTAGTGCTTCCAAATTCTTCAAACTACATCCCTTGAGCGTCGACACACTTTTCACAGCGGTGTTTTTCAGCGGATTGGGGTATATGATCACAATGATGTGTCTCGTGGTGCCTGGTGCAGATGCATGCCCTGTCACACACATATCTGATGGACTGAATGATATAATGTAAGATTTTTGGAGATGAAGAAAGACTTTTTGCGATGAAGTCCGTTAGGAGTTTGAATTGAATTACTTTTTTGTATTCAACCAAAACGTATCTTGGATGGGCGTATTAGATTCAATAATGCCTTTAATAGTAATATCTTCTTAGTAACTGCAATAATGGCGACGAATGCAACAACTGCAGATTGCAAAAGATCCGCGTCAAAACATTTTTTATCCGGCTGCAACGTAATATCTCCATCCGCTTGTTGACTGCTCATTATCATAGTTGGCACGGGGACATTTTTTTTCTGTGCCCTCGGCCGTTTGAATTGTTTGCCACTGCATATGGTTGAGTGTCCTGTGCAAACACGGCTCCGCATCCTTTGTCCAAATAAACCTCCACGCCATCAATAAATCAGCCCGTTAAGAATGCTATGGCTCGTGGAGCGATTCGCAAATTTCCATCGCGCCATATATTTCGCACAGGAGCATCCAAATTCCAACTAAGTTTTAAGGATATATAAATGCTACCATTAAATCGAGAATTGGACCACACATTCTCATGGATATTTCAAAAATTAAAAATTTCCCAAAAAGATGAACTTTTAGTCCGTATGGCAGAGTGCACTGCGTAGTTAGCATAACAACGGCTGCCTCACCCAATTAAAAAAATACTCCATTAACCTTGTTTTCACTTTTGGTCGGGTCCAGACGGAAGGCGGTAATTAACACCAAACAACGTTCACTCTCACCTTGGCTATGCAATATCACATTCAATCTTTATCCTTCGTTTATCATCACTACTATTCTGCCTGCTAGAAGCAGGATCATATGGATTCAAAACACTATATCAGGATATTACGGTGGAGAAACAACTTCTAATTATAAGTATAAAATAAAAGCCTGGGCGATTTATAAAAATCAATATGAATATCTACGTTTTTTTTTAATTCTTGTATTAAAAAAACTTTTTGACTGCCAGATAAGTGGTAACACTCAGGTGGTATGGTACTAGCAGCCATAAAGATATCATGAGATGAGAATGGAAACTGATTCTAATCCGAAACCTTTGGCCTACCCGATGAGGAATTTGCGAGGATTGTCCTTGTCAGGTTTCAATCCATCTCTCATGGTCGACACGACAAGGAGCACCCATCTTTGTTCTTAGCGATGGATAACAAAAACCCGCTCAGGAATGAACCAGGCGAGAATGACTTATTACGGTTATTTCGCGCAAAGCACTTAATTGTCCATTTAGATGCAAAATATATTCAATAAATCACTCGGGCATTAACTCGTATGATCAAAAGGGACGACAACTTTGCCTAGTACATTGGAAAGTGCAAGTTTTTAAAATTCCTGTAAAAAATGAATGCCCAGTAAACGACTTTTTGTTTTACATGGAATTATATATACTGAATTGATTTTCACATCTTTCTTCATATTTAGTGCTTACCGGGCCTTGGTCTAGTTAGCATGATTGCACTAGACCTAGACCTGCCTAGGTTAACAAGGTTTCTATAAAAAGCATCAGTGGGAATTTTTTCTTGACGTGTGCGTGGAGTACCAAATACAGACCGTCGGTTGAGTGAAAATATGATCAAATATCGTATTGGCTTTGATAAAATGACAGTGCTAACCATTATCACTGAAAATTAGGCGATGCGAAAGATCTGCGCTAAACTTGTTCCAAAGGTCTTGACGGACGATCAATACCAGAGTCAAGTAACTGCTTGAGAAGACCTGAAACGACATCGCGACAGTTCCCCAACCCTTTACAGTCCCGAATTGGCACCAGCAGAATATTTCCTATCCCCAATAGTGGCATTCTCCCTCAAAGCACACCACAATTGAATCCTAAGTGCAAGGTAGCTTGGAAGCTTGCACCCGTACCCTCAAGGACATCCCGGAAGCTGCCCACCTGGTAGCCTTCAGAGTCGTGAAAAAATCGTTGCCAAATTTGGGTCGGCGCTCAAGGGATATATTTGGAAGAATTTTGAGGCATTGTAGCGATATCAAAAAGTAATCTATTTTTCCGATAATTTTCCCGATACTAGTAATTCAAACCATATAAGCAGATTAGGAAGATTTTAGGAATCTTTACCAAAATCATGGCCGTGACCATTCCTCATCCGGTAGAATTATATTATCGATCTGATTCTGGGTCCTCCTCGCTGCGATTCTTGATCAAAAGGAAATAATCCTTTTTAGTCAAAGCCTATGTCACTCGGGGGACTCTACATGCACACTGAGAAAACTGCTCTATATTTCTTCGGTGGCAAGGTTCTACACCTTGCACTCCTCAAACGCGGTTACCCAGAAAAGTTGCTACGAAATAAAATCCACCGTTCCACCCGACCACACACACCACACAATAAAAAGCCCACATCTGACGCAGGACTCAACCTTTGCACCACCTATTACCCCGGATCACACAGACTGAAAACCCTCCTTAAAGAACTGTTCCCAATTCTACATGACAATGACGCGACCTCATCCTTACTACCCCAATGCCCATCTATCGCATACAGACGACCCGCCAATCTCAAAAACCTTCTGAGATCCACCAACCCTTTGGCGCCCCCCCGTGACAAATTTCCCAATATTTCCCCAACTTGCAACCGCCCCCGATGTAAAACCTGTCCTCTTATTATGCCTACTCCCCTCTCCCTACATCCCCTCATAGCCCCCCCACCTCGTTCCCACGCTAATTGCCTCTCAAAAAATATTATATATCTTTTATCATGCAAGCATTGCACTTCCTTCTACATAGGTGAATGCATTACCCCCTTATCCATCCGAATGAATAATCACCGATACTCCTGTAATTCTGCCTCACTCTCTTCTCTTCCTATCCCTTCACACGCCAATTCCCACAACCTTTCATTCGACCAGTGTTTTTCCCTCAGCATCCTAGAATCCCTACCTGATTCAGCTACCAACATAGAGGTGAGAACTCGTGAATCCGCCTACATACTATCCTTCCGTTCCTTTAAAATTCCCACCCTTAACCGCCATATTTAATTTCCCTCCCAGCATTCCCCTCCACACCTCCCCTCCACACCTCCCCTCCACACCTCCCCTCCACGCCCATAACTCTTTCCCCTCTCCTGTTCCATAGCATATTTTCAGTCTCTCTTGAAGAAGGCCCCTGAGAGGGCCGAAAGCTCGAACAATTTACCGTGTAAGTGTTCTTTTATATGTGTCTATTCTTTTCTATTTGTGTTATGTTGTGTCAGCCAATTATATATATATATATATATATATATATATATATATATATAAATGCATATTCTTTGTTTGTAAACTATTAAAATGTACGCGACCAATGGTAACTACATTAGTCAGAAAACTTACGACAAGCGGAGAATGGAAAAAGCCAATATTCTGTCTGCGCGTTCATGATTTAAAAAGAATGACTCGATAACGACATATGAAACAGAATTCTGGAGGACATTTGGGCGCCCCATAAAAGATTGAAGAATGGTCCGGAGTCTACACGAAGATAAAATGGTTTTGATAAAAGATATGATAACGACAAGGGCGCGTACCGTCAGCCTTTATTCCTACTCTTTACATGGGGAATGAAATAGTTGTATGACGCAAAACGGAAAGCTTAGCTGTGCACATTTGTGGAGAGAAAATGCATACGCATGCATATTTTTAGCGGTGAAACTGTAATGGAAGAGAAAGAAAATGGTCGGAAGAGCATACAAAACAGCGTAATGGATTACTAACTATCAGCTCGAAAAATGCTGAACGGAACTGAGACCAAGTAAAATGCTACGGTGAAAATTGAAGAAAAACTGTATGCTAATGTTAAAAAGCAAAGTAAATTCACAAGAACTCATGATTGATGTACAAAAGAGTGTAAAAGTAGTTGAGCTTAAGAAAAGACGCAATGCGGTGTGTTTAAGATAATAAATTACTTCCAATACGTAATATTTTAGTACAAATGCAAACGTTTATACAAAGTATAGTATTTGAGAACCATGATAAGACATGAGGCAATTTCAAATGGAAATTAAACAACCGAGTTAAATGCAGTACAACGGATGTTTAGGATGTTTACTTCCAAGTTAATCTAGAGAATCGAAATATTTATTTAACCTCAGGTGAACTTTCACTTAATTCTGTATCAAAAAATGCGGTTTTTGGAAATAAAAATAAAATGGTATAATTTTGCCTACTTGTTACACTGTTAAGTGCCATCGCATCATCTAAGAATTTTTATGTACGTCTTTCCAAGTATGCCCTTAACAGTTCATCCAAGTTTAGTGGACAGATATTTGCTATGTTGTGTACCCTTCTATTGATGATTGTGAAATTAAACTTATGTTTAGACAGTCCCCACGAATGTTTCTCCCACTCCTTCATGGAGTGGGAATTCAATTTCACCGAAAAACCTTTTCCAGCCTTCTTCCTAATTCTTCCCCATTATCTCAAGCCCAAATGAATCGGTTCCTTCTATTTTTCTCTTAACTCCTTTGGGATCCATTCCCACCGTCTTATAGGCTTTCATTCTCAGTGGCGCTCTTCGGAACTCCTGGATCAACCTATTACGATGGGCGCCCCCATCGATGATGCAAAGTCACCTCAAATGTTTTTAGCGAGCGCATGCCCACACTACGCGTTACCTGGAGACGCAAATGGCCAATGTATGCGATAAAGGCTGAAAAGCGCCCCACTGCTAAGCGTCTGCCGGCAGGATGGCCAGAGATAACCGGCGCCCTCTCCGTACGGGAGGAGAGTAAAAAGAGGGTTAGGGTGGGACGAGGGTTTTGAGAAGGAGAGGAGGGGTTCGGGTGTGCGGTAAAGGGGGGGAAGGGGTTGGAGGATGAGCGATAGGGTTTTTAAAGGAGTGAGTGGAAAGCGGACGAACGCACAAGCAAGCCGACAGAAGAGCCGAGACTCCTCCTGCGTCAGGGGTAGGAGAGTCTCCCGTGGGGCCGAGCAATCTCTCGAAAGCTAATTAGGGCGTTTAAATTGCTTCTTCTTTGAAGGTGCACCCCCCTCCCACCCTCAGTGGGTCTAGCTCCCTCCCACCCCCCTTTGCCGATGCGGATCCCGCCAAACGTGAGGAGGGAGAGAGACGAAGGCCCCTTGAGCGCACGCGGCCCCTTCCCCTCCTCCGGAAAACCCCTTCCGAACCCATTCCCTCATACCCACACGCACACCCACGCGCGCACACACACACACAAAGAGAAGCGGCTCCCGCCGACCCAGACCCCACCGTCCAGCAGCCCCACACTGTCAGAAAACCCACCCTTGACTCCAAATCCCATTCGTTGCTTCTCTCTCTCTTACCCCCACACAGACACGTCCCTCGATTCCGAAAGCCCTTTTCAAAGCGTACGTATCGCCTCCCTCTTCTCGTCTTCCACACGCCGCCCCTGTCCGCAATGGGCACCCCCCACCCACCCAGCCCCCCACCCCTCGCCCCACTATCCCGGAATCCAAAAGCTTTCAAGCGGCCCCCGCCGATCCCCCCCGCCTCCTCTCCGACCTGTCGGACACAAAACCAATTCGTCGCAAAAGACTCCTTGCGCCGAAATCCATATCTGATGAAAGTCAGCCCCTTCCCCATCCCTCACAGCCCATCTCCCCACGGCGGCGTGAAGATAGTAAGGGCGGAGGGGGGGAGATGGCTGGGGAGCCAGGCGGGTGTGGGTGTGTCCACGCCGACACGCACACAAGAGCCACACACAGGCACATGGGTACGTATGTGAATATGCACCGGGAAGGCATTTTCCCCTGGAAATGGCTACCGTACTGGGAGAGTCTTGGGAGCTCATCTACATGTTCTCCAGCATGTCACCACGGGATACGACAAGGCTTCCTGGGTCATCAGCCACTGAGGGAAACACCAGATTTGATTGGGAAATTTTTAAACACACGTTCCCTTTAATACTGATCCCTAATCATTGCAACCACAGCCATACAAACAAAAGAAGAATGCAAGGATAATATGATCTACTGGCTAATAATGTTAGTAGTTTGTAAATGTAAATATGCAACAATTTAAGAGTGTAAAAATCATTCACCTTGACCTGGATGAAATTGTTGCATTGAAATGCATATTAGCGGACGACTCCGTTAAAATTTACTGCTGCGGAATCTCCCACAGTTACTTGGAATTTATCATATAATAGTTATATCAATACATAATATATCCTAGCTAGACTAGTTTTTTTCGTGTTCCCGCTCTGTGTTTGACTGGTAGTACCAATTCCTTCACAATATTCCAATGATTTAGAAAGGCATTTCTTCTATTAATTTACCTGTCAGTTTATTACCCTTAACTTTTGACTGCTGAGTCTTTTATACTAAATTAGCCCTATGAATTAGAATATTTCTTTAGGAGGAAATCAAGTCGTGGGAATTTAACACTTACATATAATCCTCACCCCTCTAGTGGTTCCATTGTGGAATTTCCAGTGATTGTAAGGCATATATATATATATATATATATATATATATATATATATATATATATATATATATATATATATATATATATATATATATATATATATAACGATTGTACGGAAAAACTCACACGAGCGGCAAAATAATGGAACGGCACAATAGAACACAAATAGAACAACATTTAAAAGGACACTCATCCGGTAAATAGTTCAAGCTTTCGGCCCTCTCAGAGGCCTTCTTCAAGTGAGACTTGAAATATGCTGTGGCTGTGGAGAGGGGAAAGGGGTATGGGCGGGGAGGGGAGGTGTGGAGGGAATTCTGGGAGGGAAATTAAAGATGGTGTATATATAATTTCGAAATGAATACCATATCTAGTTTGTTTGTTTGAAAATCAGTGCATGGGCATGATATTCACAGTTACCAGCCTAAAGGTTCAATGGGTGTTGATAGAACCTAATTTGTTCCAAGCCCTATGACAATCAACATTGACGCATTCAGATTAATAAGGAAACTATTTTTTTCTTGTGCATTACCTACGTTTTCAAAATAATGTCTGGGTCTTTTCCAAAGCTGTTGAGAGGGTTAAAATTCCTTCGAAAACAGTCTTGAGTGTTACATAAAATTTTCTAAATCGAAAATTGTACATGACGGTTGAGTAACAAGTGCTGCGTCATTAATTACCATTGACGGACTTGGTATGTGAAAATTATAAGAACTTCTAAGGTATTTTGTAGCTAAAAAAGTGTCCCTGATATCCGCGAAATAACTGAAGGGACTTCAACGCTTTCGGGTGGTGTGGTAGCCAAGTGGCAATGGTTTTAAAATTGAAATAACTATTGTGCAAATCAAGTTTGGATGAATGTAAACTTGTATATGCATGTATATGCATTCCCCGGAAAAGGCAAGAAAACAGTGTTCATATTTCTTTGTGTTTACGCAGTCGTCACTCGTAACATCCACTATGGACCATACAAATTCACCATCCCGGAGCCATAGGACTAAGCATTCTGTTCGTAATTATAGGAACAGTATTCATGGGTAACACTGGGGACCAATTCTGAATAATATCGAAGGTAAAGATTCCGCGTGATCGATTAATGACGACTACTACATACTATTACTTGTTCATGAAGCACCTATCCACATTGCGGGATGGGTGTCCGTATGGTGTCATGAGGGTTCTAACCCATCCCTCTCTCTCCCGCTCATTCTTCCAACCCGTTCCCTTACCGCGTCTGCCCCCTCATCGAACTGGTCCCTCGGCGACCCGAGTGAGGTCGGAAGAAGGCACTCCTCCCAGCCGCCGCAATGGCCATCAACGAGAGGGAGTCATCCACGAAAGACGATCCCTGAGACCTCTCTGTCGCTATCGTCTCGCCTCTACATTCAAGCACCTTTGGTCACCGTTGAAAGGATCACGCTGTGGCCTGAATCATCATCTAATTTAACCGGAATTCCCAAATTTTAGGTTTGTTTTAAACATATCATCAAATCGACTTCTGCTTGTAAAA
Source organism: Hetaerina americana (assembly GCF_022747635.1). NCBI lineage: Eukaryota > Metazoa > Arthropoda > Insecta > Odonata > Calopterygidae > Hetaerina > Hetaerina americana. The sequence goes on from NW_027286070.1 coordinate 665,835, forward strand.
TAGAGACTTCGGACGGTCGTTTACTGTTTTCACAGCAAAAAAGGAAATGACAGTAGCATTACAAATGCTATTGGATATTTTTATCATTAAATATAAACTTATATATTTTTAAAAATCAATTTTGATAAAGCTACATAAAACTGCAACTCATCAATCCATTGCAATTCCACTATGCTGGCAGCACTCGAGCTTTCGAATTATTGGGATCCTGAGAGGCATTCAAAACGCGAGGGAACTAATTCACTCGCCGTCTTGATTGCTCCGGTTCACGGGTTATAAGAATAACCCAGTTGAACGATAGATCCCTCAGATTGCGTATCAGACGAGTCACAGGCGATGGTCTGTGACACGTTTAGGGATGACTGGGATGGACCCGACGCACGAGAAAAATGATAATTCTCGAGGCTGAAGTCCTGTACTAGCAAAGATAGGCCGATTTGCCCACGGTTAACTGAATGGAACACCTTACTGAGTCATAAGGGATGCTTTTCATCTGTTAAACCCCGCGGGGAAAGTTGGGGGACGTGGTTGGGCATGTGGGCATGTAGCGATGGAAATTGAGGACCAATTGGAAAAAATAATTTTTCAAAATTTGAGTGGGTCAATAGAACAAGGGTAAAGGTATTTAAATAGGAAATAATGGTGTGACATGAGATGAGCTTAACTAAAAGTTTATCAGATATTGGGGAAGTGGAAGTCCAGGGCCAGAGTATTGGACTACTGACCGGCGTTCGATTTCCAGTTCAACCACTCTGAGCAATCCCAGCTCCACCCGATCTGTGCGACTTCCTATAACCTACCAAATCGACCTTCAGGCTAATTACTTTATATAGGGTTCCATTAATCACCTATCAACGAACGAAGTAATGGGTGCTCCCCCTGCATACGAGAGGAGAAGGATTAATTAGACGATTCCGATTATTTTCATTCGGATTTGAGCGCGAAAATCTCGCGAAATCCGAAAGAAAAGACATGGAAAGGCGGGGGGCATGGATGCGTGGAAGTAAGGGAGGGAAAGGGAGAGAGAAGAGGCAGAGGAAGAGTGATGGAATTTGAAAAGGCTGAAGAGAAGAATCTGCGGATGACTAATCCCAAGGCACCTGCCACGATTCACGCCACGGGTGTACGACTACGTCCAAAGGTTAGCTGCTTGATTCTCTTTCTATTGGAATGTGCAAATAAGCTAACGTCCAAAGTCACCCTCGGAATTTAGCATATTCAAAACTTTATTCCCAAGAGAAGGCCAGGGTTGTGATATTTAGATTGAATTTTAAGCGATGGATATGTGTGGGTCATCTATTTGTTGATACATGATACTAGTAGAAAAAAAAACAAATAAAAGAGGGCATAAATATACTTACCTACGCCTGAAGGCTCTTGTTTTATTATATTTTAAACTCTCCCCTTCGTTATTTGAACATTCACTAAGTATACAGGTATATATACCTGTATACGTTCCCATATACCTGTATATGGGAACGTCACATGTGGGCAAACATTTCATGTTTATTTTTTAAGGCTATCTCATACTTGATAATGCACAGCCAGTTCTAATATAATTTATTTGATGGCATACGGGCGTTTGAGAATATGTGTTGGACAAAGTGAATAATTACAGTGAAGCTTTGAAAGATTCTTGGGATAGGGGGAGGCTTGAGAGATCAATTGTCCGAGCATGGATACGATATATGGACTCATGAGTAAAACGGCAAAGCAAATGGAATGTTATGAATCTTCACTACCACCAAAAATTTGTGAAAATGTTTGAGTCCGGCTACTGTTAATGTTTATGACAGTCAACGTAAACCGTTGAGTAATAAAACAATAATGCTTGCAGTCAAAATTAATCTAATCAAGTAACGAAAATGTCGCGAAATATCACAAAAGTATCCTTCATCTAATGTTTTTTCTGAAGTATCACAGAAATATAACACCAGGGGCAAACGCCTGTGTATATCAGAAAATGATGAAATACAACATTTTAAAAGATGACATTTGTTCTCTTCTCAGCTACAAAGAGACATCGATAATTCGAAAACTTCGATAATAAGAAAACGAGATAGCCGAGACCTTAAACTTTGATTGGCAAGTTTAGGTCGTAAAAGGGGGGAATAAAACAAAGTTACTAGTAAGGGGAAGGATAGGGAGCATACTCTAGGTCACTTGGGTATGTTTAAGAAAAAATGACCCACGTATACCTCAATCGCGCACCAAAAATGAAAATTTAACAATAAAAAATTAAAACACATTTACAACCACTCGATCACTACGGTGTGCTAAGGAATAACAGTCACTCCCGTAAAATCGAATTCACACAAACACACTCGGGGTCTACAAGAGTCCCTTCTATGCCAATGACCCGTCAATCACACAGATGAATGCCAAATTATATAGCGGATGTAACGAAACAGAAAGAACTTACGTAAACAAGCAATGACTCAATCACTCGGGTGTGTTACACCTCCTATGCCAGTGACCCGTCAAACACACAGGTAAGTACTACCTAAGCATACGACATTTTTATAATAAGAATATTTATTCAAATGCGTAAAAAAATACCGTTAAACTCCAATCAATAATCAGATCACATTTTTTTTAGGTTCTTCATAAAAAGTTGAACATTTTTTGTGAAGGCTGGATGAGCTAAAGGGCTCGTGGTTAGATCGAATTTACTGATTAACGAGTGTTTTCAGAAGTGATAGAAGAATATGCAACTAGAGCAAAATGTTTGTTAATTTCGCACCAAGGTCCAAAATAGCGAAAATTTACGGCAAAAAAATTCTATCATGGCTTCGAATATAAATGACCACACACTATCCCTCATTAAACGAAGAAAACTCCAATTAGAGTTGCTCAAGAACTCGCTGCTTTCAATGAAAGTTTCTCTTTCCCTCTTTTTTCCTTGGCTGCTACATAGAGTAACAACTACATTTGTATTTTAATACGTATCTATGCAGGTACTTATACATTGTTGTATCACGAAAGATATGACCTTTTTTTTTTAAATATTCCTCTGTTTCAAAAAACAACAATATTATTACCCGATCACCAATCTAGATTTTCTAATTAACTCCCGGAAATATTAGACACAAATTCAGCGTAACTATGTTCATGATATCATATATCGCTCCTGTCATACGGAGTATTTAATTGAATTTTTGCTTAAACCTTATAATGCTAAACGGAGTATTATTTAGAACTTCCGCTAAAAGAGATTTTACGCCTTAAGACATAAATGGGAAACTTCATAACAATAATCCCGGTTCTAATCTTCTCACTAAGCCCTTTGTTTTACATCGGCTCTCAAAGAGCTCTCGTGCAATAATACCAAACCCCTTCACAACTACTCTTCGATCATATGGCAAACAAATTAACTCTAAATCCTTAAAGGAGCGTTAATAACACAGGAAGGATTTTTTTATCTAAATAAGAGAGGCCTTTAAATGAATATTGAGAATTCCCGTCCTCTTTTCCCTTCTTAAGAACGCCAAATTTAAACCGCAAAATATTCCACGTTGAAATTAAATAAGAAAGTGAACGAGTCGTGCAAAACTTGTTATTAAAGCGGAACCAATTTTCAAACCGCCTTTGCATTCATTTGCCCTGGAGAGTGCGAGATCCTGGATTAGAAGCTCCTAGGGGCGGAGGGCGAATCAAACTCTGAGTGAAGAAGTGATAAGTGAGTGCTCATCGCCCAGGTAACATCGTTGAATGGTCACAGCCAGGGAGGTAGTAGGTATTAGGCACTCATGGGTACTCGTTTGGCATCCTGGATTCATATCTTTCAGCAATACCTCGCGCCAGAAAAGCGAAAGGGAGGTGGAGAAGGGATTTGAAGCATCTAGCCTGCCCAAGTAATTTCGCCAAGCCCCTTCGGGATTTCTCGCCACTTGACCAGGGTGGGATAGTTAATCGCGGCGCCTCGGTGCGCCGTCGGGGTTGGGGGAGGAGAAGGAAGAGACCGCCGGTGTTGCTGCGGGGCCCTAGGAGGGTGCGGATTTCGGGGGAAGGGCTGGGCGGCGAGGGTCCTTATAGTGAATAGGTCCCCCCCCTAGAGTGAATGGGAGTGAAGAAGAATGGATTTTGAGGATAGGACCCCTCCCCTCCACACACACAGAGAAACGGCATACAATCCATTAATTCTCGGGTTCATATACACACGCGCCTTTCAAGGCTTTGTGTATACGTAAGGGTCGCACGACCCAGGGCCCCATTCTTCCCTACCCAGGGCTAATTCCCTTATGCTCTGATAGCTTTTTCCTCTTACACCCGCCCGTACTTGTTTTGTTCACTTACCGGCTACCCTTGCTCTTTCTCACCGGACTTTCACTTCGATTCCGAGCCATTTCATTCATAAAAATTCCATTTGTCTCAAGATGTGCTCATTTCGTCTGGTTTTATACCTTCATACGTATTGAGTGACCTCCCCATATGGCCTTCACCTTTGCCACTCCTCTTATTACCTCCCATTTTCTTTAATTTTACACGCATATTCTAAATTTAGCATATAATCTGCTTTAAGCTTCATATTGTGAAGCTCCCTGTTTCTTTCCTCGCTATTTACACAAGAGTATATCTTACCATTTTTCGTTAGGGTCTCTGATCAACACTTAAAGAGTGCCACATTCTATTAAACAGTTAGAGGTACTTAAGAGGACCTCACTCTATGGTGTCCCGACATAATAATAAGCAAATGTTTGGCAACGCATTTTGAGGAAAATATATTCGTTCATCGTTTAATTTATGCACTCAAAGGTACATACATAAGTTACATACCTAGCCCGTTAAAATACTTGGGAAATACATTTAGACTGGACTTAACATGAGGAAAATACATCGAAACATCGGTGAAATCATATGAAAGAACTAGAATTAATCAGCTAAATAGTTTGGAAAATATTCAAATTAAAAGTGTATTATTTTACAATGGGTGTATTTCAACCTAAATGTACTGTAAGTCCTCGCTTGGGGACCTCCTGAGAACATTTTCAACAAAAAACGATTCACGGAGTATTACCCCATTACGTTAAAAATCGTTCTAATGAAAACGCTAAATGCAAGATTTTTAAAAGCCCGCTGGTGAGAGCCGGAGATTATATGTATGACTGAGCCTCCTGAAAAAATAGGCATGATTATTACGAGTTCAATTTTGACACAAAGAAAAATTTTAACCTTACACTAGATTAGTAGGAAACACCAACATAAAAAGGAAAGTGGATATTAGCACAATTTGATACAATTAATCCTCTTCCCCCCCCCCCCTACCAATTGTAAAGGTAAAATGAGCATGAAAAAATTTCGTTTATTTCTCTTTGAACTCCATTATTAACTAAGTTCGAGGAGATAATGTAGGCTTAATCAACGGCTGACATTTTACTCTCGCTGTGGTGTCAAGGGGTCATAACGACGTTCTAGCACCCAGAACTTCACATAGTCTGGGGGGGGGATAACTCCGTCCTCAATTACTCGACTCAATCCCGTCCAACTGAACCAATTTTGACCGCATCTCCTTTAGATTTTCTCGCAGAATTTGATAAAGACGAGAGAGATTCAACGTGTGTCCAACCCTAACTTTCGCACGTTTGCATTCCCACCAATTACATACTCATCCTTCGGGCGAGTAACACGTTCATCAATTCGAGTGGTGCATCGTGCCAAGCGACGGAGTTCTCGCCAGTCATCCACACGTCCAGAATGCATATTGGTCTGAAAAGTCATTACTTCGGCTCACAGTTACGGCGAGGCTTTAACCTCTGAATAACAAACGTGGGGAAACCTTGACGACATCTGACGAGCGTTTTGGGCTGGATAAGTTAGGGGAGCTGATACAATCTAGGGATTAAATTGACTAGCGGAAGTAATGCTAAATGGCGCTGATTACGGGGGTTGAAGCGAGTGAGAGCTACGATGTCAACGAGGTGTGGTGGTGGAACTGTCGTTGTTGCTAAATTATCGGACGGAGGGAGATGGGGAGAAGTCTTTTCTGTCACCCGCAAATAACGTATTCCTAATTACCGCGAGAATCCATTGATTCCTAGATGTTTCGGCCTACCCCTAGTTCATGCCGCGTCCATAGATATACACTCGGACTGATAAGTCTCTCCCACACTTCCCCAACCCGAATTCCCGTGCCTACAATCCCCTATTTCCTCTTCTAACCCCCCTCCTCATTACCTTGCGATTGAATTTCATTTTTCCACGCGGAAATGAACGACAGGGGTTTGAAGTTCTTAAAATCGTCACGATGGAAACTCTTAGCCAGCATCTTCTCACTGGCTGAGATATCCAGGCAATCAGGATCCCATAACCGTCCATGTGGAGACGGTTGCGTGGAGAAAAATGTGTGGGAAATAATCTTCATAATTTTAAACCAATCTTAGCAAATCATCATCGACCTTTACATAATATCCCGAAAGCCGAGGCAAGGGCGTGCGGTGAAGGGAAACCCGTTAAATAACCCGTGTTAGGTCATAGCCCGTAATAGAGAATAAAAACACGTGCAAAACTAACAAAGTAATGCCAATCTACAGCCACAGAGGCGTATTTATTCATTCGAAAACATTTTTAACTTACGTACACCTATGATAATACATATGCTATCAACTAACATACACACACACACACTTTCACTTGCGAATACAGTAAAAATCTATCCAATGACCTTCAAATTTGTATTCATGCTGGAAGAAGTCCTAATCTAAAACAAGGGTTGATTCACCCAATAAATTAATTATTTTTTATGCAAAAAAGGGAATGAAAATAAACCGCAACCATTTGTACGAAAGGCCTCCGCCACATCTAAACGGGTCATGCATAATTGAAAAGTAAGAACGGTTATTAGCTTTTTCGAAGACTAGTCAAGCAATGGTCTTCCAATCTTCCCTATATCCAGTGACAAAACTCTTACTCACTCACAGCTTCACTTTTTCCCGTTATCTTAAAGATATTCGGTATACTTTCAGTTGCATGTGTAGGTTGGTAAAAAATAGTTGGTAGTGTGAGTGTTTGTATGTGTGTGGGGTGTAAGTGTTCTTGCATGAATGTATGCCATGTTTTTTTTGTGGACGTATGAATTAGTGGTTTTTGCATACGGTGTTTTTTTCTTTTCTAAATTACGGGTGGTGTCGTAACACCCCCCGCCACACGCCCTTGCGGCGGCTTGCGGGGTATTAAGTAGATGTAGATGTAGATCTTACCCTTGGGACCTCCTTCTCTATTCTTCTTCCTCTAGAACAATTCAATCGTGCCTCAACGTGTCCCCAAGTACATCTGGTTCTCCTTTACCGCATATAAACCTTTACGTTCACTCCTCTTCTCGTCGTTTCTTATTTTATCTAACCGTTTGATCTTCAGCATCTGCCCCATGTATGAGACAAGAGGGGCTTGCATTTTCTTTGGTTCGGTTTTCGATTGGTTAAAACTCAAATTCACAATCAACGCCAATTGTTTTTACTCATTCACACTCTAGAGATAAACTAAAACCTTCAATATTCAATCTAAAGGTATGCCTCTCCTTAAAATAAACAACTTTTTATCTCGAACCATCAGGAGACGTAACACAATAAAGTTTTCCTAAGATTCATAAATAATATAATACCAGCCGTTCGTCTTCAACACCTTTACTCACTTCCACTCCCAGCTCACCTGCTTTATCTTCACTGCCTTCACAGCGTATTTTCCGCACTAGCCTTTTTATTTATTCATCCGTGGCCCAACTGCGACGCTTCCCTTTCTCCGGCCTTACCCTCCCCTCCACCCACTCCCGACTGATCTGGATGTGAATTAAAACTCGCTTTTGCAGGATCACGCTCTCGGTGCTATTTTGTAGGATAACTATTTCTAAAAAACCTTTAGTGATTTGTGGAAAACTTATTAATATTGTCCAAAATTCTCCGTTTCAAACTATTGAGGTATTTATCCAGACTCACGCTACTTCCGAGTGTTATAACCCTCGGAAACAATGTGGCACAGTCACATTTGGAATTCAAGTACTTAGGCTTTACCCCGAATATTTCTTCACCTTGCCACTGTGACGGTAAATGTTCGTGATAACGAAAAATAAGTATAAGGAAAAATGGGGATTCCGCACAGAAAATAACAAAATGCATCCAAATTGAAGTACACTATGGCGTCTAATTTACTTTAACGATATTTGAATGTGTGTGGTGCATAGGACATGTACCACACGTTGTGCGAAACACTAGGCGAGAGACATACCTTGTCCTCTCATTATTCCATTTGTAGATTTTAAATACCTAGAAGTACTTTCGTTCCCAGAAGTACTTAGCGCTTAGCTGGCTAACAAATACGACATTACTGACTAATAAAATAGCAAAAGTTGTTTGTGTCGAAGAGTATCAACTGTTTCAAAGATTAGCACACTTTTTCCGAAGCTTTAATTCGCTAAACGTTAACTCTCCGGCCCACCGAAGAATTGCTCGGGGAACGTGTAGAGAAAAGTAGTTAGGGAAGAGTACTGAAAAACACTCTACATTTCGATTCAATCAATCAATCTAGTGTCCACCCTAATCCAAAGTAAAACGAGCGCCGTACTCACGCCATCGAGGCCACGGCCCAACTGCCACATTCGATCCTTTGCACCCACGCCCCTCCCGTGCGCCTCACGCGAGGGGGAGGGCTGGGCATAAGGAGAAATATGCACGGGAATCCTAGTCAACACCCGGGGGGAGGGGAGCGGTGGTAAGAGAACAGGGGGTCCCTCCGGCAAACGCGGTCTTTCGCGGCGGCCGGATTTCACGCGCCGATTGACTCCTTACTGAAACTATTACGGGTGAAATTGTCACATGGCTCAAAGAATTACATGTTGCACGCATGGAGTAAGAGATTCCTATCGATGAAGCTTCTAGAGATTTGTGAATCCCATCCACCCTGCTCGCATTCGACCTAGGACAGATTAATCCTGCACAAATTACTGTCTGCCGATCACTTCCGCAAAGAGGAGCGTGCATCGAGACAGAGCGAAGGGGAACGCAAGACCTGGAAACATTTCCAGATGGAAGGCCGTGAATAGAATATGCTGAAGTGTGGAATTGGTCGTAAGTGTGGAATTGGTCGTAAGGGTAAATTTGCCATTATTTCGGCGAAAATTGATCTGAAATTTCGTGTATGTAGGGAATTCGACTATGGCTTGAAGACTCTGTTCCCAAACTAAGTATTATTATTCCCTGGAATGAATTTATCAGAAAGCAGGCCGTGCTGAGCACTAGAGCACTGTAGGAGATCGAGGTGGAAGGAAGCAGGATATGGACTTAAGAGCGGTAGTCTACTAGCATGAATGCGTCAATTTCACTCGGTGAAATATTTATGTCAGCCTGAGTCAACGGTCTGAGCCTCTAGTCAACGGTCGAAAAAACCCTTCAAGTTAATTACAATACCTAGAACATGTCTTGTGGCCTTGCAATCATGTAGCCTTGTCACTGAACGTAGTGGAATGTACTCATGATGATTGAAAAATGTTTGGTAATTTTCCACGCAATTAAGCAACATTGCCAAGAGTACGATTTAATTATTCAGTGGCGTCTAACTGGCATAACAGCGACAGACTGAAAGACAGGAAGAAGGGTTTTTATTTATTTGTAAACTTATTTGGGCGAGATTGGAGACTTAATAGCCCCTTATGCCACCTAACCCTACGATATTGCATTGAAGAAAATTACCATACATCCACCCTTAGCACTAGCACTAGGTGGAGAAAAACTCACCTAGGAGGGATTCGAACCTACGACCTGTGGGTTGGCAGGCGAGAACATTACCCCGCCGCCACCGGGGTTGGCATGGCATGGTCGGTATAGGGGGGTGGGAGTGAGGGAGGATGGAGGGAAAGGGCAGGGGTTAGGATTCTTCACCTGGATAAGGCCTTGAGTAAAACGGTGTTAACTGATAGGATTCATTCACGGAGATGAATGCTTTAACTGCCCTCGGGATAATGAGGTGAATATATTGAAACCAGTTAAGTATCACAAGAATGCGTGGAAAATTAGTTAATTTAATTAATTACATGTTTTGCAATGAACATGAGTACTACACCGGTAAAGTTCAAAACTGATAAAAATGGTGCAACCAGGTTAATACTTATGTTTAACCATTTCTTTTAGCAACATTTTTAAAAGCTAACTTGTTTTCATTTGACCATGAAATAAAGAAATCAGTTGGAGAGTGGAGATATTGGGAGGTAATGGGAATGTTGAAAGCCGTATTGGTTGGTAGAATATTTGGGTAAGCGGGAAGGAAGAAGGAAGAGATTTGACCTTTTGAATGAAATTTAGGTTAAGGGGACATTACGTAGGAATTAAAATTAAATAATGGTAGTATAGGGAAATCAAGAGGAGGCTCATATGATATGTAGCATCAAATAGTTTCAAGGAACCGTGAAAAAAATGTACGTTTTGTGTATATAACCTTCGATTTTTAGATTGAAAAATTATCACATTCCTTTATCATATGCTCATTTATCCTCTGCAAAGAGGCATGATTTTATTCAGAAAAGAATCGATCAATTTTGGCGTTTGAATTGGTCACACAGAATTTGCAGTACTTGCTTACATTAAATAGTGTTCCAAATGGGGATTGCCATTAAATTAAAATAAATTTTTGGTGGTAAAATTCTTTAAAAGATCAACGGGATTTGCTTATAAATTAGCTGGAGTTGACCTAGCAGTAGTTAATACGGTAAAATACCAAGGTTTTACATTCACTAAAGACAACTTGGGGGACTCACATACGTAGAGTCTGTGGGCAAGCATATAAAAAATTGGAATTTATCAGACGCATTGTCGGCAGAAGTGACTCCAAGGTCAAGGAACGTTGTTACCACGCTCTTTTAAGGCCTCATTTAGAATATGCATGCAGCGTATGGGGTCCGAGTGAAAAAGGCCTCATTCGGGAAATTGAGAACGTTCAACGCCGGGCAGCCCGTTTTGTATATCATTCTTACGATAAAACGAAAAGCGTCACTGAAATGCTTATGGAGCTGGGGTGGGAATCACTAGAAGAGTGACGATTCAATGCATGACTGAAATTACTGAAGAAATTCAGATCCGCATGTTTCAGCACTGAGGTCTCACAAATTATTCGTACTCCAACATACATTGGTCGTTAGGATCATGTATATATAATTCGGGAAATAGAATTGAACTAGCAGACTCAAGGACTCCTCCTTTCCACGGATAATACGGGATAGCAACTGCAGGGTTATAGTAAGCGAAAATTTCACCTGTCATCCTCATCGTCTAGTTCTACTTATTTGCATGCTCTGTCAATAACCTCGTGTGTTTTGCTGTCAAAACCCATTCTTTCCGAATGACCTCATTATTGTTCTGTTCATCTGTTTTCACGTTTCCCCTTCAATCCCTCGTCCCTCTCCGCGGGGGACCCACCCGCTACCCGCAACGTTGGGTCGCATGTTTTACCTTTCACAGCCTCCTTAGAGAGGAGAACGTTTTGCGTCGAATGTTCATGTGGTGGTGGAGTTTCGCCTTCTTGCTTTCTATGCTCTGGCTTGAGAGTTGTTGGATGGCTTTAGTGCTGTATCCTGGGGTGCAGTTGTTTGCAGGTTTATGGTATATATGTTTGCATGAGTGTTGGATGAGGGGATTTTTGCATGAGTGTGTTTGCTGCTGTTGGTGTAGTTTTTCATGTTGTTTATTTTGCATGTGGTATTGTTCCTATTTACACGGGTAGTGAACTAACACCCCCCGCCACACGCCCTTGCGGCGGCTTGAGGTGTATTATATATGTATGTATGTAACATTTATTTAAATATCATCTTCGGATTTTAAATTAAACAAAAATATCGGATTATAAATTAAACAAAATACCTTGCGCAGGGTTTCTAACTGGTACAAATTTTAGAGTTACTCTTAAAGGGAGGGTGGGCAAGAGAGCATGATTAAATAGCATGCCCTGCTTAAAGGAAGGGTTTATGCTGTGATCAATGCACATATAGACGCAAGTATTCTTGCGAATAGCAAAATGTTTTCTTAAAAAATATACGAAAATTATCATTATTAATGTTAGGTAATCTACCGGTTAAGGTTGGTTTTTGGATGGATACAGCTACCATATGATACGAAAATACGATTGCGTAAATATTGAAGCGCCCAAACTCCATCATTCATTCGAGTATTAAGCTCTCCGACTATATGCCCTCTTGTGCGTATGCGTGAGTGCAATTTAAATAGGAGACAATGCCCGTTATAATGGCTGAAATAACAGCTATAAATGAGGATATGGTGTCCCTCACTTTGTGTTTTAAACGTAGGAAGACTAAATATTATTGTAGGTGCCTCATCCGGCCATTTTTTGAAACATTGACATTATCAAGCAGGCAGCATTAACGTTTTTCGTTTCATTCACGAATGTAGCGCTGGTTTAAGTTTTAAAACTAGCATTATACATATATTAGGAATTCAATCTAGTCGTTTCAATATGCTCAGTGCATCCATCGTTCGGGCACCGCTTCCCCTGCCATGAAATCACAAAGTTACTTCACCAATCGAAACACAAAATCCAGACGTTATACTCACCTACAACACTAAATGTCGGTCGCATGATGACGACGATATTTATTTTACATTGGTTCACCTCATTAAGAGACAACATAGGTACACCTTTAGCATCTCCCCTCAACAAACTGCTGCTTTCGAAACGATCTCTGTTTGTCACCAACAATGACGACACAGCATATATCGGAACGCAAATAGTTTTCCCTATGCGTCCTACACGACGGCATCCCGTTTTTGATTGAAAAAGAAGTCTAGAAAATAATTTCTGAACCAAAGAAAAAATACCAAGTACCCTCTCGTTTTTCATGATGGGCGCTATATGAGGGTGTTGTTGGATCCATTGGATTCGGCTATTTCTGAGGGCAATAGACAGCCATCCCGGCCGCTTCATCATGAACTTTCAATGACAGCAGGAATGGGAAATAATAGGAAGCATAATACGAGAAGTTGAGGCGGAGGCCCGGATGGGATGGATGCCATAGCTTAATTTGATAATCTGTCGCCTGGGGCCAGCGGCGTCGAGGGAAGCAACGTCTTTAGTGTCAGAGGCAGGGATTTCGCACTCGCCGGACCAACACACTCGGCCAACACCGACCCGGACTTCGCCAAATGACAGGCCATGGGGATTGGGTGATATACGTAGGTTTAACCGCAAGGTCCCAAGGGTTTTTCGGTTTAAAACAAAGATAAAAAAGAGCTTAATTAGCTGGGTTAATTCGATCGTGTGAGGTGAGACGCTGTAGAACAGCTTAATAGAATTCGACACTCATTGTATCGCCTATTTTGGAATACAACATGTCCGTCAAATCCTCGATCCAAAGCCCGTTTTATCCAAGGCAAACACACGTTGCTACCAAAGTTCTTCATGCATAAGGATTATATCCTTGATATACCGTAAAAATAACATATTCAATGCTATATTCGATCAAGAACTTGGCAAACTCTATTCAAATAGCTGTGGGTATCGTGAAGAATAAGGAGTGTACCATGAGGAATAAAATCCATCCAGAATAGTGAACCGGCCTACATTCTTTCTTCTAAAGAGAATATACTTTCAAGACTTTCCATAATTTGTTCTAGGGTCTTAAATCGAAAGAGATAAATTTATATGGTATGGCAATAGATTCTCGGCCCAGCAAGGTACTAACAATCGAATATATTGGTAGTATGTTGAAAAAATGTGAAGGAGCTCCATTTTTCACATCTAATTGCTAAATATGCAAATTTAAATAGTAGAACACAATTGATAAAATATAATAAATTCAAAAATATTTTCCAAAATGCATGATTTATATTGACAAATTATTTCATTTACTAGTTCGTATTAATGATTTTTTAAATAACTTCGGAAGAAAAATAGAGAATAACAGTAAAATGGAATATTATGACCAATAATAACTTTTTATTCTGATGATAACCTCTTTTATTGCGATAAAAACCAATGCCCACATTGCAGCAGAGGAGTACATATAAAAATTATTTTATTAGTTTCTTCACTGATGGTCACACGATTCATCGACATTTAATTTAAGCACAATTTTTCATTTCCTTGGTAAGCACAATTATTTTACCAAAACTGAACAAAAAATAGGAGCATGTGGAAGTATCAAAAGGAAACGGATGATTTTACTCCAAAACGCTCATATTTTTATCTTTATAAGTATCCAATCCTAATAACAGTTGAATTTAACTCAGATGTGACCTTTTCTGCTTTCCTCGATAATTCGCTTTTGATTGAGCTATGACCTTGATATTTGAGCTGTAACGCATCAAAAGAATCGATTATTCCTATTCTGTGAGTGGTTTTCTGTATTTCACTTCAAAAATCGAAGAAGTCCTTTGAAATTTGACTGGTTAGATATATTTATTCTTATATTCGGGGAGCAATGCGCGTAGCAGTGTTTCATTGCGATTATTTACCACTAAAATACGTCAATCTATAAAAACTGTCGTATGTAAGAAAATTTTCACAATAGATAGATTTCAGTTTCGCTTCATTATGTACACTTTTCAAGTTTTTTTGTAAATTCTAAAGTACGTTGGTAAACAAGGGAATGTGGGAATACTCACATTATATGAGGCAAAACAAATGGATTTACTTGGTAATTTACTCGAGCACTGAGAAATATATTTTCTGAAATCCAGACGTAGGAAACAAAAATGGAAGAAGACTCTAAGACAAACTTTTGCAGAGGAATAAAAAGGATAATCTCAAACGACAATTCCGGCATGAAGATAACATTTTGGAATAAAATTTTGAGGGCACGTTGTTGAGCTACCAAATTTGAAACGTTACACTGTTACAGCATCTTAATTGAAAACTTGTTCAAATGGTCCAAATGAAATTACCTAAACATGCGTTAAACTGGATGGACATTTAAAAAAACAATAGAAAGGCAAAATGGGAAATAAATATGCCAAGCTTTGGAGAATTTTTATTCAATTAGGGGAAAAGAGGACCACAAAATATGAAAGTGTTTGTGTAGAGAGCATTGAAAAACAACACAACACGCCACACAAGCATAAAATTAAGATAATTTCCTTAACATCTTGGCATTATAATAACAAATAATTGTAACTACGGAAAGAATTGCTCGAAAAAGCGGGATTTCGTAAATCAGGAAGTACAAAGATGAGGAAAAAAGATTAAGAAAAAACGAGGAGTTGACAATGAGCCAAAATGTGAAAGGAACGGTGGTTCTGCCACAGTGAAAACAACAAAAAACGGAAAATAATAAGAGGTGGAGAGCTCGTAGTGGTCCGATGACAATTGACCTTAAGAATTTGCGGGCAATTGTGATGAGAGGTGGAGGACAGCAAAAACAGAATCGCGGATATTTGGTTTTTGCAAATAATAAGATGATACTAAGGATAAAAGATTGAGAGCAAAAGGGTAGACCAAGAAATATTAAAAAAAATACAACGAACAATTCAACAAAAAACGGAAAACGACAGGAGGTGGAGAGCTCGTAGGGTTTTGATGACAACCTTAAGAATTTGCGGGCAATTGTGATGAGAGGTGGAGGTTAGCAAAAACAGAATCGCGGATGTTGGGTTTTTGCAAATAATAAGATGATACTAAGGATAAAAGATTGAGAGCAAAGGAATATCGTAAGAAATATTTTTGTAAAAAGAGATAAACCTTCCTATGGACATCCCATTGAGTGCATCAGAGGTAATTGTGGAAGAGAATAATACCTTAAGAGCGAACGACTCTAGTATCCAACAATCCTATAACTAGCATTGTTTCTCATAGAATATTACGTGTAATCTACCCTTAATGTCTCTTTTCGGCCTATTCACTCGTACCTTGGTCTCATTTGGAAGACGATAACTTAAATTTCTTCTCCAATTAACCATTCATCTCAACCGAAATTAATTTTGTCACAAGATGTCTACTTCTTTTTCAGCCATAAAAACTTGAGAGTCGGTGCATACGATGTTCAATTCACATGCTATAAATCTGTACACGGCTATAGGAGTGAGTCACTATCCCCCATTCAAGCATGGAAATCATTATGTCAAAGAGATTGAGAATTTACAAATAAAAATTAATCCAAGAGCAAACTTTTTACTATTTTTACAAGCTGTTTTCCAGTGATGTGTACGAAATATGTAAACCTGGCAATTTAGTCTCTCTTTTTATATTAAAAAATTAATATTTTTGTGTTTTCACAACGCCATCCATGATAACGAATTTTTTATTTATATTCATTCATAATTGTGTGAACTTTACATTAAAATTTTCTAATTCTCAGACGGGCCTAAGAAACTTGCGTAGCATCATTGAAATTTAATTTTTAGATTAAAAAATAAAAATGTTCACTTTTACAATTGCAATTCTAAAACTTCATGATCCAAGTACAAGTATACTAGAATCATAAGGTGCTCTTTTCAGCAATGCTTTCAATTTTCCATTTCCTACAGTATATTTTCGTTTCAATCAGGTTCTTCCTGCTGAAAGCTCCGAATTCTCTCGTTCGTCATTTCTGACCAGCTTTGCCAATCTTTCCGGCCCATCAATGGCCAAGATTAAATCCACGCCGTAGAAACACAAATAATTGATATTTCCTTTCAAATCCAAACTTTGGGAGGAATCGAAATATAAATACATTAGCAGATAATAGAAATATATGTGACTTATGCGGTTCCGATTTATATTTAGGAAATTTTATACGCCGCGGTGATTCAGAATTTAATTTATTCTGCCTTTTCAGAGGAATAAAAATAATGATATCATGTCCCCAAACTCCAATTTCAATTTGTCCGATTTCCGTCCTTTCACTCAAAGAGTCAAGTCCAGAGTGAAAAAACCTCACTCGTGCACTCAGTCCATGAGAATCGCCCGCCCACTCGGCGTTTAATTGAGCTCTCATCATGAATACATCTGCTCTATTTCATTCGTTCCGGACAAAACCAACGCTTCTAATTGAATAGATTATTTAAGCCGTCCATATGGGGATCTTTACCATTTCCATTTACGGTCGCGTGGATTATTCGTAATCGAAGGGGCAAGTTGTAGAAAGGTTTATGCGTTCCATTCTTTCTCCACTCCTACGGAAGGTGGGGAAAAGAACGGGAACCCGCCCAAATTGAGCGAAAATATAAAAATGTCGCATGGATGATGGCTACTAAAATCAATTATTCGCTTGAGAGAATTTGCCATTATTTTGCGACAGTGAAATTATGAAAATTGGCCGGGGAACAATAAACTACTCAGATTGTTTCAAAACACCTGTCCACCTTGGGGGGATGTGAGGGAATTCAATTTCAGCACATATTCTCTTCTTTCATTTTTCTGTGGTTACTTTTAACTTACTTCTACGTAACACCCAAATGTCGGCTCCACAAGGCAATTTTAATGCTCGTATGAATGTCAAATAAATAATGGCGAGGTCCAATACAAATGCTGGTTCTTTTATAATCAACGGAATAGGTTTAAAGCTCCGACTTGATTCATTCAAAATATCCAAAATGATTGATTTCTTGTCGATTTTTAGTGAGAGTATTCGATGTCTACCAGACCAAAGGCTAATATTTTCGAGTGCGGGCAAGAAAAGTGCGTTGAACTCACTTGTTGTCACCTTCTACATGCGTCCGTTGATATTCCAGTCCTACATTGGAAGACTTTGTCCTATTTTAAGATGAGACAACAAGCAAAGTTCGAGCCAACTCATTTGTCTCCAAATGTACTCATTTGCGAAAATTGAAAACGGTCTTCGAAGAATAAATGGACCGCAAGATTCACACAGAAAATCATTCGATAACTTGAACTTTTGGCTCTTTCTCCCTCCATAATCCACCGCAGTTTTTCGAATCGTTTTCTTCCGTAGTCATATTCATCCCCTTTCATTTTAGGTAGTTTTGCTCCTTCTGGGCAACATTTAGTCCCGGGATCTTGATCTTTCAAATAAAATGTAACAAAATTACTTTTAGTGTTTTTTCCAATAATTTCATTTTTTAACGCATTTTCAAAAACCGGCCAGAGCTTTTTAAGGGAATTTTCTGCCAGCTGAAAAAGCTGAATGGTTCGCGATATACCTTGATGATAAACATGGTAAAATATTCAGAGTTCACTGCTCATAGATTATGTATTAGTAATTTCAAAATCTTTTGTCACGATTCCCTTCACTCGTTTGAACATCCTTCATCTTTTAAACTTTGCATTAAAATTTGTATTAAGATTTGCATATTTTAAACTTAAACCCGCTGCCCTATTCGAAGAAAGTGCCCGTAGCACTATCAATAAACGTAGATAACGTAAAATTCCCACACTGTGCTGCCCCCCCCTCTTTAAGTTTACGGTCTTGAAGACGTTTCAAATAAAAAAATGTGTCCCCTCGAATGTGTTGCCACCCCGCGCTCGAGGACGTAACCCTGCAAGACCCGTAAACTCATTACTCGGCTCAACACGGGCCAGCGCCCTCAGCGGAACGAGAGGAGCGGAAGGGGGCGACTCCCGGGGGGTGGGGGATGGAGAGGAAGCGAAAGGGGGAACGAGGGGTCCCATCCTATTCCCTCGAGGCACACACGGATCGCTCATCCGCGCGATGTAATAATTCCTCACGGTCGAATCAACTCCAAAATGAACCTCGTTATTAATCCCGTCATCCGTACTCTTATCACTCCCGGTCTCCTTAGTCAGACTCTCTCCCTTCCCTCACCAACTCACTCCAAGTTAATTCCCCTATTTCTCGACATCCACTGTATTCACCTTTGCTCAATCGAGGTGAACTCATATTGAAAGTTCACCGCTCGCAAACTTTGTACTCTAGCTCTAATTTTCATTTTTTTCTCCTCGATGCTCAAATCCTTCCAACTGATAATGGGTAATCAACATTAAAACTTAAAAAGCATCTGTGTATATAAATTTCCAAACACTGCATCCCCATAACTAATTATTTTCATACCCTCAGAAGCATGAAGATAGGCTGTGTGTGGTAGAAGAGACTGTCTTAGGTCCACATTTGCATTCGTATACGTATCAGCTCTGAGAACTTCTATTTCCCACGAACATAATATTCCTGTGATTTTCTTTGGGGGTCTTCTAGTTCAAAAACCACTGGTAAAATTCTGGCGTAGGATACGATTATTAATACTGACTAAATCTCACCTCAAAATTAATGAGGAATATCATTCGATTGCGAGCATGAAAAAATTTCAGAAAATCTTCCCATTTACGTGTTCGACCTCTCGGATGGGCCCGACATTCCGCGATTGCGTCTCTTTCGGTTAAGGTCAGCCTAGTTGAACCAAGGCATCCTTCCCGTGGCATGATGGTATCGACTCTCATTTGTCACCTTCATTGCCAATCCCCGCTCGATCCTCACCATGGAGCATGGTTGGTTGGAATCAACTGGCACTTACTTATCTCTGAGACCAATCCTAAAATAGTAATAGAGCAGGTGAGCATATCTCTTGAAATATGTATTAAAAGTTACGGTAAAAAATGTGCAATTTAACGAATCATTTTCATCAAACCAATTCATCAATTTATACGCAAGCCATTACACAATCCAATTAATATCCTTGGCTGAGACAACAATTTTACTTCACATGCATTAAAAGGAAAATTTAAGTTAAAAACAGTTCAACAAGTCAATTAAGGTTATATCATCTAAGAGCGCATTTAAATTGGTATTAAATATTTTTTCAATATTACAGGATTATACACGAGATATATATTTGTGATGTTCATGAGTAGCCCATCTACCTGTATTTTCCCGTAACACTTTCATATAGTCACAGTCTCGGGAGTAAGCCTAAGCCTTTCCGACCGTTGCAGTGAAATCCCGAGGGCGCGCCAGGGAGAGAGGGCGGGAAAGAGAGAGGGGGCGAGGCAGCCAGCCCCGTCAGCCCCTTCATCATCGGCCGGGCTCTCTTCAGATGAGGGTGTTGACGACGCCGAGCCCTCTCGAGGGCCGAGGAGGGGGGAAGTGGTGTCACGGGATGACGAGCAGAAGAGCACCAGGAGCATGCATCGCCGCGTCAAGGATAGCCACCGGCGGGGCGCGAATCTCCATGTACCTGGCAGGTGCATATTTAAGACGCGGACTGGTGAATAACAGGCAAAAGAGTCCTCTTTTGAAGACATTTTGCGGGAGAACGGACTTCGTAAAGATATCATGCCCGAGTTGCAGGAGACGCATTGCGTTTCGCTTTGACCAGCTGAAATGATAGCACTCATCAGCATATTTGATCCCACTTAGAATAACTTTGAATTCAGTACAAATCCACGTTTCAGCATGTAGTATAATGATACTAATCTGCTGGTATAACCACTGGCCAGTGAATCTTATTTACTTATTAATCCATAACCACCGAAAATCCTTCAAATAAATGGGCTAGAAAATATAATCACAAAAACGTATAATAAGTATTGTGGGTATGTTCCACTTGTGGACAGAAGAATCATTTATCTAACAGTAGCTAGAATAACGGACACCAGGTGAACCGATTTCCTTCCAAACGTCCAATTGCCGGGGGAATAGTATTGTTCAAAAGGAACCCGTCAATACCGACCAAATTTAGCCTACATATCCCAAGCAAAGGTCATCAGGACCTAGATCAGTTGTCTGCAGCTCCCAGCTCTATGTTAGACAAGGAATGAGAAAGTACTAGAGTGTTTAGTTTTCCAGGAGATAAAGGTTAATAATAACAACACTTGTTATAGACACTACAACAGGCATCAACGCCCATGAAAAATACCAGGGTAGTCATGAAGATATCAGTTCGACTATATTATGGTTAGGCCCAGTTTTAGGAACCCCGTGATCAATATTGGCGAATTTTTGGAATTGGATTAAGACTCGTATCCTATTTTAGCAATGATGAGGTATAGCCTCCAATTTGAAAAATTAAACATGAAAGACGGTTTAGGAAATGGAATGTAAAAGCGGAAAATCAAACAATAAGAATGGCATATCGTTGTAGGGAAGAGGAAATCATGAGTGAGGAAAGAGAGTTGGGAACCATAGAGGAAAAGGTGGAGCGTACCAAAGAATGGATGTCGAGGGACGAATATGAAACGATAGTAACTGTAAATAGGAAAAGGACATGGCGACTATGGATTTAGGGCGAGATGATTAAAAATAAAGACAAGAGAAAAAATTCAAAGAATTTAAACACCGGATAGGTAATAGGATTTAAATAATAAACCGAGGCGGGAAAATAATAGGGTGTCAGTAAGATATTGAGTGAATTTGGTAAAATAATGAATGGGTTGCAGAAAATAAAGAGTTGATAGGAGCGATAGGATAGCTGCAACCCATACATTTTTCGGACTGATCTGGTGTGAGTGGCGTTTGCCGAGTCCGGAAAGGCAGTGTTAGGAGGGAGAGTAGGACGGGGTGTTAGTTATCTCCTGTGAAGTTCAACTTAAAAGTGGGAGAATTGTTAAAAAAGAAATGGGAAGAACTGGAGATAGGAACAAAAGTTGGGGAACGATTCATAAAATCAATTATGTTTGCGGATAATCAAGCTATAGTTTGTCAATCAGTCAACGGACGTATGTGAAAGTCAGTGCGATAGGTTATAATGAATGTAAATTACACAAAACTATCAAGTTTACCAGAAAGAGAAAATCTCAGTCGAACGTTAAAATGGGTGGCAAAAAACTAGATCAGGTGGAACAGTTTATGTAGCTCGGAAGTGTACTGAATCAAAACGCGAAAGTGGTATGGACATAAGAAGAAGAATTGCGTCAGGCAAAGAAGCTTTCACAAGGAGGAAGGAATTGGTGAGAGACAATCAGTAATGATATTAAGAAAAGACTTGTTAAAACTGTGATATGGAGCGTATTTATTTACGGCGCGGAAACATTGTCATTGAATCAGGATGATAGGCGTAGATTGGAGGTTATTGAAATAGGGATGAAGAGAAAAATGGCAGAGTTTAGGTGAACAGAAAGGAAAAAATAAGGAAATCGCTAGACATGGTTTAGACAAAGGAGGAGATTGTTGGAGAAATCCAAAGGAAGAAGAAAAGATTGATGCAGAGCGTTTTGATTAGCAATGGGATGATGAAAACTGACATATGGGAGGGCGTAAGGCAAGCAAGGAAGGTGTAGAAATAGAATAGGGTTGTTGGACTGAATGAAGGAAGGACAAAGTATGCTGATTTGAAGAGGGGCTTAATGTAGTGTTGAATGTCAGGTTAAGTTTTACTAAGATAAGCAAGTATATTCAGCGTTGTACCTTTGCCTAGGATGTTCACTTCTAAAGCTTACCTTAACTGGTAGACTACCAAAAATGAAATGAGACTGCCCAGCAAAATGGAATCGTGCGTGTGATGCTTTTATCTACCTGATGTGTGCCTCGAGGGCACATTAGGTAGATAGGTGTACATGGTGCCGACCGCAGAGGCCTTTTGGCTTTGTGGTGAGTGCACAAGCAACAATTTCCATTTCATCAAAAGCTCTCTCAGATATATTACGGTATTTAACCCAAGTTGGTCACTTCTGAGAGAATGCTCTCTTGGAGGCAGGTAATTAACGCCTAAAAGGAGTCGTCTCTCTGCTGAACTAGCCAACTTATTTGTGTCCCCCGTCAAAAATATACCTTAAGCTCGGACGTTGATAAATATGTTCCTCTACTTCTTTTAGTCTTAGTTTGATTGCTTCGTATTAGTTTTGAACAAAAGGAAAGTTCAACAAAATAACGAGACAAGTTGACTGATGTCGTATGGATCCGACTTGGCACCAGAAGAATATTCATTAGCCTCAAAAGTGCAATTTTCCCTCAAAGAATACCACCATGTGACCCTAAGTGCCGTCAAGGAAGCTTTGTACGCGTACCCTTAGGGAACTTCTGGAATCCGCCTTACAGGGAGCCTTCAATTCGTGGAACAGGCGCTGGAAAAAGTGTCCACGTCAGGGGATGTACTTTGAAGAATTTTGAGACATAGTAGCAATATCTTAGTTAATTTTTTTTAGAAAAATTTTCCGATACTTTTTACACAAACCAAGTACAATAAACATTATGAGAGAGAGCGGGAACATTATTCGGGCCGGTCGGAAGTCGGAAGAACAGTATTCATGCCGCTGCTTTTCTTGATTTTTGTCAATTTGAACTGCGAAGTGAAAATTAAGACTAGGATGTTTCCAGCTGACACGGTGAATTATCGGGAGATATCTGGGGATGAGGATCGTTTTATCCTTTCAGAGGATTTAGATTGTATCACTAAATGGTGTTCTAAATAGGGATTATCATTAAATCTTCATGAATGTTCGGTGGTAAATTTCTTTATAAGATCAACGGGATGTTTAGAAATTAGCTGTAGTTGACCTAGAAGTAGTTGATACGGTAAAATACCTAGGTGTTACATTCACTAAAGACTAAACTTTGGGGACTCACATACGTAAAGTCTGCGGTCCAGCATATAAAATATTGGGATTTATTATACGCATTGCCGGCAGGAGTGACTCCAAGGTCAAGGAACGTTGTCACTGCGCTCTTTTAAGGCCTCATTTAGAATATGCAAGTAGCGCATGGGATCCGAGTGAAAAAGGCCTCATTTGGGAAATTGAGAACGTTCACGCCGGGCAGCCCGTTTTGTATATCATTCTTACGATAAAACCAAAAGCGTCACTAAAATGCTTATAGAGTTGGGGTGGGAATCATTAGGAGTGAGACGGTTCAATGCAAGATTGAAATTATTAAATTAATTCATATCCTCATGTTTCAGCACCGAGGTCTCGCAAATTATTCGTACTCCTACTTACATTGGTCGCTTGGATCATGTGTATAAAATTCGGGAAATGGATGCCAGAACTAGCAGACTCAAGGACTTATTCTTGCCACGGACAATACTGGAAAGAAACTGCAGGGTTATAGAGAGCAAAAATTCCTTTTGCCATCCTCAGCGTCTAGGTAATAATTAGTTCTTCTCAATTGCCTGCTCTTTCACTAACCTCGTGTGTTTTGTTGTCAAAACCATTCCCGCATGACCGCATTAAAATTGCATTAAATAGTGTAGTGCTCTCAACAGCATTGCTTGATCTGCTCTGTCCGAATTTAAGTTTCCTTCCAACCCTCGCACCTCTCCGAGAGGGAACCCTCCCGCCACCTGCAGCGTTTGGGTCACATTCCCTACCTTTATTCTTGAGGATGAGAGCGTTTATGTTGCATGTTAGGGTGGTAGTAGAATTTTGCCTACTCACTTTTCATATTCTGGCTTGCGCGTTGTTGGATTGATTTCATGCTGCACTCCGGGGTGCAATTTTTTGTTGGTTTATGGTATGTGTGCTTGCATGAGTGCCGGATGAAGGGATTTTTGCATGAGTGTGTACGCCATTATGGGTGTACTTTTGCATGTATGTGTTGATTTTTCCTACGGTATTGTTCTTTGTTACGGTTGGTGACCTGACATCCCCCGCCACACGCCCTTGCGGCGGCTTCCTGGGTATTCTGTAGATGTTCTTATTTAGGCATAAAGGCTTATAGCTTACCAATAGCCATATTTCCGTTGCATTCATTCCAATAAAAAAAGGACAAATAAAGTTTTACGATAGTAAAATACGTCGATGTGTGGTCAACAAGGTGCCCACAAAATGATTTCCGGAATAAAAAATCTTTGGAAATTCCGTCGTTAGACTAACCAAATTGAACGAACATCAACAATCAGAGAAATCCACCTCTCGAAAATGTATTAGGATCGTATTTAAATTACACAAAACCAATCTTGCTGCTGAGATATAAGGGTTCGAGTGAGGGTAGCCCAAAACGTGAGATGGACAGAGGTAAGAATTTGAGGACGTCTTTATTTATTTACGCTGTGAAATTTTAAGCATCAAATAAAACTTGTAAAAAGTGGAATGTAATGTTTCATTGAAAAAGTTTGCTATCAATGCAATATGCCCGTAGGAATAGAATCAAATCTAGTAATTCGCGCCATTCAATCGTTGTGCCATCTAAAACGCTAAAATAATATTATCTAATATACCTAAAAGGTTCTTCCTTTACGGCAAGTAGTATACCAAAATGGGGCGTACTTAGCAGTAGAGGAGAGAGGTGGCATTTGTTTGCGTCGCTTCTCTCAATTTACGGTGCGTGACAATAGTGAGCGGATCGACCGCAGTTGCTCATCCAGGAGGCACAGGAACCAATCGAGGGGTGGAGGGAGAAGGGGTGGAGGGAGGAGGAGCGGTATCTCCTTTCCCTCCTCCCCCGCCCCCTCTCCGGAAAGTGCTTCCGTCAAAAGTTTCCGGAGACTGACCGCGTCCGTCGAAGCGACTCGGAGCCTCATCGGTTACGTACGCCGGTTTTCCTTACCCCATATCCCCTGTCGCCTAGCCTACGGGCATTGGGGAAGGGACCGTAGTGCACTAACCACTCCGACACTTCTCGAACCCCTACACCACCTCGCTCTCATTGGTCAGCGGCGAATACTTCAATTTCTTACATTAGAGACAGTCAAGGACCACGGTATTTTGGTCTGCCTTTCGTAGGAGAGCGAGAGAGAGGTGGTGGGATTGCCATTGGCTACCCAAATAAATATACAGCCAGAGAGATCAATCTAAAAAGTATATTAGATAGTTGAGGGTGAGCACGACGATAGGCTCGCATTAAGCCTGATAAAGTGCGCAGATTGCACGCATCAAAAGGGCATTAAGGGGAGATAAGTTGCTTTCACTGATTCGCCAACTACTTCCCAGAAGGATCTGGGAAAACATTGCGATGGAATGGATGTTGCTGAAAGTGTTCTGGGACGTCCGATTCTGCTTCAGACTTGAAATACAGCTCACTAGAACGGTTTTGGGTCATTAGGACATGCACTAGGCTACCACATTTCGCGCTAAGATGTAGTATCAGCACTGGAAATCCTTCGATTCCACAGGACGAAATTTTATCAATGTTGAGGCAACATCAAATACGACTAAATAACCTGAGGGAATAGAGAGCGAAAAAAAATTATTTTACGTACGTCAATGTCGTTAGAATTTCAAAATTATGATCAAGAAGAGCTATTTTATCTTGATAATTATCGAAATATCCAAAATCATATCAGCAAAGGGCAGTGAGCCGTTTTGGTGGTTGGGGATAGATCTACCGGAGCACCACCAACGGCAAGTTAACCTGCCACAGTCACGGTGCGGGTGGAGGGCAAGTTCAAATCATTCCTTAGCGAATGATTCGGTTCGTACCCCATCCATATTTCCAAGTGCTTCTCCACCTCTACCCTCCTCCTTCGACCTCTGGAGTAAACATTAATCAGTCTGAATAGGTAAAATAAGATTTTTATTTCTTCCCTCTGCGTAGCCACTCGACATATTGACCAATAAATTCACCTTGCTACCAAACACAGTGGATAAAACCCAGTGCTCTACAAGCACTCCACGATAAACTAAATAAAAATCTACCAACTGCTAAAATATTTCTATTTGTCCAGGTAACACAATTAGAAGTTGGCCACTCATTGTGAAAAATTAAATCCACAACACAAGGGTCGGATGGAATCCCTATTCTTCTTCTGCATCAATTAACTCCCCTCCTACTTCCATACATCAGAAATATTTTCAACTGCTTGCTATCTCAGGAAACATTTTTTCTTTGTGGGAAAATACATTAATTCGCCCGATCCCAAAAAATTAAAAAACCAAAACTCCAGATTACCGAACTATTACTTTCCTACCTCTCTAATCCAAAGTTCTAGAGAAACTTGTTCATGAAAAAATAACAGATTTTATGTCTCGGCGTAATATTCAAGATATATTCCAAACTGGCTTCCGCAGTTCTCAGAGTACCTCTACAGCTTTGGTTAGAATAACTGCTACCCTTCGACGAGCTAGGGATAAAATAATGGTCACAATTTTAGCTCTAATTGACCTAAATAAAGCGTTTGATTCCATTGACAAAGATGTTTTCCTGGCTAAATTACTATCTTGTCTTGGATTTTCAAGAACCACCACCAACAACTCTTTCAATAACTCGCTTTTACCGCGCAAAACGGAGCCCATGTTAATAAATTTTAGGAAATAAATTTAGTCATTTTCCATATGATTTCTCGATCCGATATGATACGCTATCGTAAATTTTTATCAAAAATGTAAATTTGCCTCAAGGATATTTTACCATAATATAACTCGATCTTACTTAGCTTACCTTTCAATCTGGTTATTTGGTGCTCGCTTCCACATTTTGTGTCCCAATCAACGATAAAATACCACCTTGACGCACCCCTTCAATTGACTGAACTCCAACTAACTTGTCATGATACCTTCCTCACTGTAAACCCTTTAGGCCGCGAGAACAGCAACCGCCTAGCGAAAAAGGGATAATTCGAGGGACTAATGGGAAGCTCCGATATGTGGTCAGTCAGGTTCTCCTGGGTTGTTCAAGGGGAGGGGACGGGCGCGGATCCAGGTCTCCCTAATGAACCGGCGCGTCGGGCGATAGCATATGTCAGCGGTCGCCACGGGAGAAGTCAACTCCATATCGTTAAAGCCCGGAACATCAACGCCTCTCCTGCCGAATACGTGTGTGCAGAATCCAGCGTATCAATGATCAGGGCATTCGATCCGATTTGGTTCAGTGAGGGGTCTTTCCGGGCATAAACCGAGGCCATTTTAGGCGTTTTTGCTCCACCCCCTCGCAACGATACGTTATGATATGAGATCATCCTCTCAGGAATCGAGGATGCAGTCATTGGTATCAATCATGCGCCTTTTCTTAACCAGAAAATAAATGCAATATGTCAAGCGAAAGCGTGTCTCAATAAGATTAATGACCATTACAATTTCGTGTTACTACTGAAAAAGCACACCACCTAAAAAGGTACTCCTATATTTTGACGAAGACTTTAATAGTGTTTTCAGTGAAATGAAACAGACATTTCAAAATTCCTTCAATAGGTTGATATACTGAAACAATTCTTAAGTGACAACTTCATTGGTAAGCAGTGGCACGATGTCTTCTGTAGCCATTGAGGACCAGATCACAAGGGGAAACCATGCCACATTCCACCTAAAAAGGCTCTCTGCAGCTGGGGTTATGGGCGTCTAGAGGTGGCGCTAAGGGCGTCGCTGATGGAAAGCCAGGGCATGGTGCTGATTTGTAGATCTGGGTTCCTCTCATAATAAATTGAATGGAATTACCACATAATGAATGGTTTCAATCAATAGCCGTTAGGGATAGTTTAAATTTCTTCTTCTTAAATATTTGGTGAAAAAATGCAAGCTTAAAAATGTACCCATGATTCCACCTGAGCCCCCTTCAAACCCAGTGAGTAAATTCAAATGAAATGGCGCAAACCCCCCTCCCTTCTCCTTCAATATACCTTACGTAATTAGAGTGCAACCCCTGGGGAGAGCGAGGATGGGCGGGAGAATCGCCAGTGCATTCCTCCCGGGGCTTTCAGAGAGAGTGGCAAGGGGAGGGGGAAGGAATACCAAACTCCTAAATAAACCACTCCTGTGAACATCTCATCGCTCGTAGAGAGAGACACCTTTCTTCGAATAGTCTAAAGCAAGACACAACCGCATCAAGCACCGAGAAAAACTAAAGAGACTCGGTGAGCGTGACATGGCTATCTTACGTATTATATCGCTCTGACGAATCATCACAGGTTTCCAATAATGAAAATAATATTGAAGTTAACTATATCGAAATGAACTTGAAAGTATACCTGATATGGCTTAAGTCGATGGGACATTTTAATGGAGCATTACAGATATTTTATTAAGCGAATAAGGGCGAACGGCCTCGATTAACGGATATCTCGGAATATTTACGTACCTCATAACGCATTCAGAGTCACGTCACACAATCCTGCTACAAGATTGAGGCATGAGCGATTGAAAGTCCATTCACTAGAGCCAAGAAAACTTAAGTAAATACCAATTGTAGAGAGTTTTGTTTTAAAACGAATAATACGAGGGTCATCCGGAAAGTAGTACCCGTTCGTGCCGCATGAAGTGCTGACGACGCGAGTAGCCGCTGGACGAGGTCAGATAGCTTCAGTGGCTTGTCTGCCTTCTCTGAGCCAAGTTGCGTGACGCTAGCATTGCCTGTGTTGTTTCTGTGATTGTTTACAATGTTTAAAAAAATTGAGAACGCCGCCAGTTGTGAAGTGAGGGCAGTGATTAAATTCCTCAATGCAAGAAACGTTCGCCCATGTGATATTCATCGCCAATTAAAGGAGGTGTATGGAGACAATGTAATGGACGAGTCGTCTGTTCGGCGGTGGTGTCGCAACTTCAACATGGGGAGGGGGAACACACACGACGATGAGCGTTCGGGGAGACCGTCTGTCATTACAGACCAACTGGTGAGCTCAGTTGACGAATTCGTGAGGAACGATCGGCGCGTCACAATTGATGACATCTGTGAACATTTTCCCAATGTTTCTCGAACAATTGTTCATGAAATTGTTAAACACCATCTGCATTATGCAAAAATTTGTGCAAGATGGGTCCCTCGCGTATCTCAATGAGCTGGCGGCGAAGGACTATGCAGCAGGAATACAGAAACTTGTCACACGTTATGACAAATGCCTTAATTTGCTTGGAGATTATGTTGAGAAGTAGTTTAAAGTATCCTCTTTCAAATAAAATTTTTTATGTTTGTTAATATTTACTTTTGTGTCTTTATTTCACGAACGGGTACTACTTTCCGGATGACCCTCGTAATTAACTGAAATTTCGGAAAATGCGAGAGGTTATGGACAGAAGAGGAGTCGAGAAACGAGCGAGAGTGCACTTGCGGAAGAAATGTGGAAGTGTAAATAAGTGTTTACAGAAAATATTTATGTAGATTAGTGCCTACTTATGTGGCTTATAAAATTACAAGTTATGAACTCTATCGGGGGCAGTGTATAAATTAAAAGCATACATTTCGTAAACGTTCCCCTGGTATATTTTTTTTCAAAATCGCAGTGCAAAGAAGTCTCTGGAAGCTGAGGAGAGAGAAACTACAGTAAGTTAATGACTGGTTGTACTTTAGATGAAGTTTATTGAGCTATAAACGAGTTGTTATCAACTGAATAATATCTTGTTAGTCAAAATAACATCTGTGTGGAAAAGATTAATTGAAATATTTTACTAATGTGTTTTAGCAATTAAAATAAGAGCCTTAAAGTCTTCAGGAACGGACTTGAAGCATAGAAGATTTATGTGGGGGCAAATTCGGAAGGCCCTACCGCACTGCCCTCAAACGTAAATTTTTTAATTCCCCCAACATAATCAGTTCTGTTCTCCTCCCTATCATGGCAACAATCAAATATTGCACTGTAAAAGCAAAGCCGTATTGGAACTGTAACACAAGAGCAATGAGACTCAGCACCCATACACGTATACAAAAAGCTTTCAGATTATTTTCTCCCACACAACATACTAATTTATGCTTTAGTGTTTTGAGTGAGACCAAAATTAGAAAAAGACACTGTAACTCTTAATTATTGCTACCTAGATATCTTTGATAAACTAGAAGAGCTAGTCTGCCTAGCTAACATAGCTATAAAATAATACCCATTATTTTGTCTGCAAGGATGCCTTATGAAAAAAATAGGTGAATACTTTATGTAGATTTTCCAATTAACCAATGCCACTTCCAAGAATAGGCTCCAATATTCCGGCCTTTACCTAAATATAAGAAAGTTAAGCGGTCACAACCCCTCCTACCACTTCTGCACCATTAGAGCACATCCTTACATAATTGAAAGTTCCTTCCTACTTGTTTTCTTAGATGAATCGATGTGTTGCACGTTACTGACTTTCGACATATGGATAATGAGTTTATGGAACCATTATTGCACTCAGAATAGCAAGAAAATGGTTTTCGAGAATATTGTGACTGCATGTTATATGGGACCGTATTTTTACGACTCTTAATAGGTACGGATAAGATCGTAACATCGAAAGTCGTAATTTTCCGCCCATAAAGTGTCTCGAAATTAGCCGCGAATGACATTTCAATTGCTCAAGGAAGAACTGTGCAACGTCATATTTTAATTCATTCATTTTATTTATTTCACTATAATCCGAAAACAGCACTTTGGTCTTTACGTTGGACATTTCAACAGTAATTTAACAATAGACAATTACAAACAACCAATCAATAGATATAGAGAAACAGTCCTAGGTGGAACACACAACTTCTGGGTTGGCCGGCGAGGACTTAACCCCCCGCCACCGGGGTTATTGTTGGTAAAAAGGGTAAGGCAATGTGTAATTAGTTTTCTAGACTCTATCGATTTTCTCTTTACGCGATAAGGTCGATATTAGCGCAACGATATTATTTACACAATTACTTTTGGCCAAAATGCCGCTGTCATTGTGTGCACGTGTTACGAGTCATTCGCGTATCTGTGATCCCGGAAAGAGAGAGTTCAATGATTTTTTTTATTGAGCACAAAACATTTTCTCTCACTACAACGACGAAAATCAATTATAGATATAATTGTTTGAGAATCAGGAAGCATTCCGCAAAATGTCTTTTCGATGAAGGACAGAAGGGTGACAAGATGGCGATCCGAAAGACACCGCCAATCTTTGACCTCGTGTCCACGTGTTTTGTTAGTTCCTCCGGACTCTTGTTTTCATCTCCCACTCCCTCTCTCTTTGAAACTTCCCTCTCTACCTCCCTCCCTCTCCCTCCCTCTCTCTCCCTCCCTCTCTCTCCCTCCCTCTCTCTCCCTCCCTCTCTCTCCCTCCCTTCCTCTCCCTCCCTTCCTATCCCCCCCTCCCCGCCGTCGCCGCGATCCGACACTCAGACCGGCAAGTTTGATGAACGGCCGACGGCGGCGGGGGGAGGGAACCGGATATCGGGTGGCGGTTCCTCCCACACCCCCACATATAACCCCTTCCGTCTCCATCGAGAATATATCCTTTGCCCTCCCCCTCAACCCCCTAAACCCTCTAAATCTCGCCCCCTAGTCAATCTCCCCGAATACCCACACCCATCACTTTTTTCCGCTTCAGGTCACAGGGTTGTGCCAAGTCTTCAGCTTGTATTAGGGATGAATTTTTTTCATAAGTAGTCGATCGATTTGGATGCAGATTTTCGAAGCTTCATTGAAAGATAACGTACGTTGTCATGAATTTTCCAAAAACTTCCGTATGATATAAATACCGTTTGCCGCGCAGTACTTCTTCAGTTCCTCATAATTTCTGACTTCCCCCTTATCGTCCAACGGGATTCTTTTCCATTTCCTCCCTCCATCCGACAAAATTCTGCCCTCCATCACACGCACCCCTTGACATCTCGCTCTCAGCCTCTCCACAGCGTCTTCCCCTGTCTTCTTCGAATCCTACCCACACCCCTCCCCCCTGGGTTCCGGAAAAAACCAACTTCTCACCCTTCTGCATCTTACCACCCGTCGTACCTCCATCTTCCTCTCTGTCCAGCTTATTTTCTCTTCCTTTGTCGATACTCATGCCCCTCTCTCCCATCTACGCTCATCCTCTTTCCTCAAAGCCCAGATTTCGGAACGGTTAAACCCTGAGATCCACGTCAAAGTCCTTGCCAATCATTTCTCTAAATCTTTGCTCGAGATCCGCCGTCATTTATTCCTTCATAGCTTTAGAATCTTTTTTCGCCGGCGGAACTCTTACCCTGATGCCCATATCACTGTCCATTTTCGTTCACATTGCTTCCATTATCGAATATTTCCGTATGTTCTAAATTAAGATCCTCCCAAAATGTTTAACATAACCTGCAATCTTGTTGAGGAATATATGCCTTTAAGAACACGATGGGTGCACTAGAAAATGTTGAGGAATTATAATACTTGCGAATGCATCAGACGTTGCTTGATGCAAAATTCGACGAATTTTTAATGTGCAACCTTGCATTCTGAGTTGAAATGGCCAGCATAAATTGACAGTATAGGCTTGTGTCTATAAGTATTATGAGCCTCTATGCTAGTGCCAAAAGAAGCAATTTTACTATAAATATTTGCACAGTTGTATTTCAGGCCAATCTTCTGGAGTTTCAAAATAATGTATCTAGGGATGGCTACAGAACAAACCTCGAACCAATAAATTAACCCATTGTAATTCATTGGGCTAAAATAAATTCTTATTGCATATATTTTTTAGACCTTCACATCATAGGAAAACTATAAATTTGGTTAGTTCCCGAAAAATTTTGGGCCCACTATCACTCTCACGAGGGAGCATTATGGAATGCGCTCAAAAAGTGCCTATGCTTACATTGTTTACATTCCTTTGCTTACATCCATGCATCAAATTTGCACGGAGTGTCTCATCCCCAGTTCTAACTTATAAAAAAAAGCTTGCATTCAAGCATTCTAATATCGTCACCAATAGATGTGACGCGATTCACAGAGATTCACTTGCTGGAGATATTATTTGTATATATTTCCCTTAAGTACATACCTGTAGGTATGAGCAGTGATTTCACGAGAACACCCAAGGAGTTAGAGATTTATTTCGTTTGTTAAAACTAAAGGTGGTAATTTTTTTACGATAAAATACGTTGAAGTATTAACTTGACTTGATTATCCAGAAGTAAAAAAATATATATTTTAATTTATACCTTAAAGAATACGGACAATCGTCACAGAATTAAAAGCAGCGCAACCGACTCTTACCCACATCTTTCGAAATTGAAAACTTTTAACTAGCATACTCTTTATAATTTAATGTATTTCAATGCCCTAAAAATTGCAAAAGTTTCATAAATTGGGTAACTTATGAATAGAAGAATATATTACTCGAAAAATATCGATCTTTTTTGTTCTTTACATAAACACGCTTGATAAAACTTTACTTTAAAAGCTTGGAAACTATACTTTCTCAGGATACTTTAGCTCCAGATTATATGAGCAATAATGTTTACCTATATTGGTTGTTTTGAGCCATAAACTCAACTGACTTCGCACTTTGACATTTGAGCTTGAATCAAGCCTTCATTATGATGAATGGTGTGGTGAAGTTATATTGACTTTTTTAAGGATGTCGCTCATCTGATACGATTTGTTTCAGCACATGCATCCACGAGTGAACCATGAAAAAAACAGTAATGACCTATGTTTTGATATACAGGTACTTGAGTTCGTCGTGAGGTAGCGGCCAAACACTATCATTACCAGGGCAACGACTGTTGAATCGTCATAGGAACGAATCAGAGCGATGGCGACGAGTCTTGCGTGCAACCGCAAAAATACCAATTTGACCATTTGATAGCATGAATAGGAGATTTAGCAAAACTGAATTCAATTCGTGCCCAATAGAAGGGTATCGATTAAAAAAATTGGATCGATATACTCAAGACATCGCCCGTACATTTCTGCAGCTCACCTTCTCGTTACGATTATTAGAGCGGACTCGCAAGAAAGTGCGGCTGCCGCGAGGCGTTCGTTTGTTTCTCCTTGCGACGCCACTGCACGTAGCCCCGACATCTACTGGTGGGGGGTAATCAAACACGCGAGAGACTGGAGGCTCTTGACTCGATGCGAAAATTGAGACGGGGATGAAGTATCGCACACGAAGGGATTGTATGTGTGGGAGGGGGTGGCTTGGTTAGGATAAGAACACGGAAGGGGGATGGAAGAGGGGGTTGGAGTCGGAACGGGAGGCGGCGTGCTCGTCATTAAGGGCATGTAGTCGTCAGCTTGAGAGGATGCGGAGAGGAGTCGGCGGGACGTCTTGAGGCCGCCTCGGGGAAGGCAAATGGAGATGGGGGCGCGCTCAGTCCCCGCTTCGGAATTAACGCAAGAGCGAAGCCTTCGCTGATATCTCCGGCTCCGAGACGCCGTGCGCGGGAATCATATTCTCCCTCTTCTCCCGTCAATTAACCCGCGAAGCCAAGGTGACTTAGTGATAAGTTTGCATAAGGCGATCGTGAGTCAACATTTTTTTCACACTCGAGGGCCCCCGAGGACATTCTGCCGAATAGTGATGCAACATCTATTATTCACTAGCACGGCACGGAAACCAAAGCAGATGGTAAATTATGAATCACTCTTCAATAAAAATGGGATGATAAAAGAATTAGCGCTTTGCAATTGAAGGGCGTGTAACTAACTGATGCTCTCCAAAAACCAAAACGGGATTTTGAAATCACGTGCGAAGTTACTGGAATTAGTTTTCATTCGAATACAATGCATGGGAAAGACAATTTAGCTGGATATGCACAACAATTTACATGTATGTATTACCTTGAAGGCCACCTGCAGAGGAAAATCAGCTAGGAATAGCTGAAGCTGACGGATGAAATAGTAGAGAAATTGGGATATAAAATATTTTCATCTAAAGAAAAACTCAAATTCTCAGATGGACGAGAACGTTTAATTTTGGAGAGGCTGCTGACAAAAATCGGCAGGATGGCCTTATTTCATTCCAACTTAAAAGAGTATAAAACTTTCAATTTTTGTTCAATTATTTGGATAAAATATAAGAAAGAAGAGATAAACCGTAGTTGACCGAATATTTAGGTGGCACAAACGCCTTTCTCGACGGTAGGAAGAAAACTCGGTAGATTCTTCTTTCCTTCCAGTAAGAAAGCTGATTGAAATTTCAAATATGAAAACCGAAACGTGTGCATTCGATAAGTGTAAGCCATCCGTTTCTAAAGTTACATGCTGAAATAAAACTGTTCAAATATCGGACTTGACGGTAATTCTAACGATTGCTGAATCCTTAAGGAATCGTTAGGCATCAAACGGGCCAGTGGAAGGGTCGGAACTTCGAAATTAAACAGTGTTGAGATGCTGTCATTTTTTTTAACTCTCACGCGCTAAATTTCTCTCCTCAGTCACCAATCGTCCAACATATGTAGCGGGGAGAGGTGGATGAGATACGTAGGGTTGGCTAGAAAAATAAGAAAGCGGAATAGGATGAGCTACTGATAGAAATAGAGGAATCAAAACTGAAAAACTCACCAACAGTCAATAAAAAAAAAGTCACATACTAGATATTCACCCGTTGTAATCCAAATGTTACAAATATTGAAATTTATTTTTATCTTTGGCATAAATAACCTTAAATATTTGCGAAAATACGAGGGTCATCCGGAAAGTAGTACCCGTTCGTGCCGCATGAAGTGCTGACGACGCGAGTAGCCGCTGGACGAGGTCAGATAGCTTCAGTGGCTTGTCTGCCTTCTCTGAGCCAAGTTGCGTGACGCTAGCATTGCCTGTGTTGTTTCTGTGATTGTTTACAATGTTTAAAAAAATTGAGAACGCCGCCAGTTGTGAAGTGAGGGCAGTTATTAAATTCCTCAATGCAAGAAACGTTCGCCCATGTGATATTCATCGCCAATTAAAGGAGGTGTATGGAGACAATGTAATGGACGAGTCGTCTGTTCGGCGGTGGTGTCGCAACTTCAACATGGGGAGGGGGAACACACACGACGATGAGCGTTCGGAGAGACCGTCTGTCATTACAGACCAACTGGTGAGCTCAGTTGACGAATTCGTGAGGAACGATCGGCGCGTCACAATTGATGACATCTGTGAGCATTTTCCCAATGTTTCTCGAACAATTGTTCATGAAATTGTTAAACACCATCTGCATTATGCAAACATTTGTGCAAGATGGGTCCCTCGCGTATCTCAATGAGCTGGCGGCGAAGGACTATGCAGCAGGAATACAGAAACTTGTCACACGTTATGACAAATGCCTTAATTTGCTTGGAGATTATGTTGAGAAGTAGTTTAAAGTATCCTCTTTGAAATAAAATTTTTTATGTTTGTTAATATTTACTTTTGTGTCTTTATTTCACGAACGGGTACTACTTTCCGGATGACCCTCGTATGTTGACGTTTTATGATTTTACAGATTGCGAAATTTCAACAAATTTCCTCCTGCCAATACGTACGCATCTATCTAGTCTACTACCCAGAAGACAATAGTTGAAA
Organism: Hetaerina americana; assembly: GCF_022747635.1. Classification (NCBI taxonomy): domain Eukaryota; kingdom Metazoa; phylum Arthropoda; class Insecta; order Odonata; family Calopterygidae; genus Hetaerina; species Hetaerina americana. Next base: position 702,677 of record NW_027286070.1, read on the forward strand.
TTGGAACAGCCACAATACAAGACAAAAAGACCGTAGCAATTTAGACAGGAGGGCACGCCTCGTCCCCTCACCGATTTCACCCCTTACACCTTTCTGAATACCTCAACCCTGCCTGATCACCTGCATTGCCATCCTTCCCTTTCCTCTTGTCCCCCCATGGGAACGGAGAGGGGAAGCAAAGAAGTCTCTCCTCCCCGGTGCCCCCTCCTCGAGGGCCTCCTTTCTTCTAAGACATGAGTCCCTCACCTTCTCAAGAGCCCGCGACTAGCGAAACCGATCTCGGGTCCAATAGGAGAGCGCTGAGCAGGTCGTGCATAATTAGACATAGCATTCATTAGAAGTCGAGGTGCTGAAGCCGTTCGTCGGTACCACGGGCGTCTACATATTTCTGGAGAGAAGGAGAGAGACCAAGGAAATAATTGAACAGTCAGATCGTATCGAAATCTCTTCCGCGATTGGTCCACAACGTGTGGCTCGGGGCGTTGGAATACTATCGATGACACTTAAGCAGAAGGAGCCTGTCGAGAGGAATTAGCATTCATTGGATAGTCTCACACTCATTTAATAGTCATTGCCAATTATTCGAGGGTAAAATGAGTACTTTAATACATGGCTTTTACGAGTACAGAACGCGTATCTGTTAATACCGCATAATGATTCTGCATACATAGATAATTAGCACTCAGATTTGATAATTTCATTCATGCCGCGTGTGAAACCTCACGGCTGAAATATTTCGACGGTTTGGGGTCGCCAGACACCGGATTAAAATCGTTTTAGTTTCATGGGGAAATACTGCAGTTTTATGAATTATACCCTGGTGAGATTTCATTTTGCTATTTCGAAGAATTAGCCCTCTTCATAATCTATTATCTCGCAGTTCATTGTGTTAAAGTGTATTGTATTCATACATAGCCAGTTAAATCTAGCCTTGAAGTCCCATTGGCACTATTTGTGCTGTAGTCAATTATAGAATACATGCAAATTACAGAGGAAAAGGAAAATTTGATTAGATAATAAATATTGCTATCGACGAAAAAATTTAATTGAGTAAGAGTACCTCTCTTAGGCCGTGGAAAACAGGGATATCTACCATTAAAATGGTAAAATCGCATTATAAATATGCTTATCGAACAAAATGGAATACGTGCGTTTTTCAGCAGCATAATCACCTAGTTGCTAACGTGATCATGTATGCTGGAGAAGGTTTGACCACAGGAAAGAGAACTAAAAGTGAGTCTTCCTCATATTGTCTTCTTCGTGAAACCTGTGGAAACTAAAAAGATGTAATTTTAACTATAAATTCTCATGCTGTTTCCAGTTTCTGTTTTATTAGGAATACAAAAGATCATTAAATAAAAATATCAAGTCTGAAATACGTTAAATTTAACATACAAATAACCACAAAATATCACCATTTTAGGATAGGATATTCAACTCTAGACATTTCATAGTGTCCCTAAATTTTCTATTTTAGCATGAATTGAAAGTAGGCCAGCATCTAACTTTGCTTTAAAATTTTATCTTCCAAATGAATTTTTAACATCCATAATAAATATAGCCCCGTCTTTTTTCCTAAGCTGCCAATTCGATCTAACACAAAAAGTTACTATGTGATGTTTCGTGAGTATGCACGAACACCCTTTTTTTCCAAGATATCCGTCTCTCCTTATTTCTGTAAGCTGAATAATCATTGATTAATGCCGATCGTATTGCAATAAAACTAAAATAGTCGGACCCTCTCCGTCTTTTTGTTATTTCACATACATAGTGATCGGAAAAATGGAAATTTGGAAATTCCACGCATTTCAAATATTCAACTCTAAATAATAATTGCATAATTTGGGGTGAATGACCTACAGGTTAATTTATAACCGCTACCAGATACACATGAGCTGTCAAATTTACATAGTGCTACACACGGACAGCTTCCTGGACATGTTACTGGCTCGCCAGACGGAACTTAAAGAAGAGAAGTGAGGAACGAGGAAGGAAACTCGGCACTACGCATGGTCCATTAACGGAGAGCGAAGTTTCATTTCAAGCGCACTCCCCGAGTAGCCGCTGATGCTCACTGAAGTTCGGCTCCACATCAAAACAGAATCATCCCACTTCATCAGACGCGCGAGAGGTTGATGAATAGCAGCAGATACGAGAATACTAAGATGAGAGACAATCAAAGTTCGCATCCGCACATTGATGATGAGAGTATAATGAACAAATCAGAGGTCTTCTTATATATTTGTTTGAAGGCATGCATGAAGCTCATGGAAGATAATGCCAAATACTAAAAGTGTTTGAAATATAAGATCATTTTGAAATTCAGTTATCTGCTACAGATCGTACTGACGAAGCCTTGGAAGTGAAAACCGCTGGGGGAGGCATTTTGGGAAGAAAGATATTGTTTTGATAATTCTTATTCCGTGAGACGATAAAAAGAAACAAGTTTGAAGAAATTGATTACGTTGATGGGAAATCTTATTTTATGAAACGGATAACTCTTTGAATTGATAAAATATGATTGTGATTTTATGAAGAACTATTTACTATCTACCAGGAAGCCGTCAATAAATTTGCTCTCATTTTTGGGCCGAAGAAAGCAGGCTCAAGTCGATTCAAACAATTGGTACGAAGTTTCCTGGAAACCACCTGCGACTTAAACGTAAAACCTACCATCGAAAGTTATATTTCTGATAACTTTTGATGGTACGATGGTTCGATCAAACATTCATTTGTTAACAATATATATACCTAGCACTCAGCGTTAATTTTTGTCACTTGAAACGTGATAACCTTGGCAAGTCTAATAACTATTAAATCAGAAATGAGCCCCTCTGCAACCAAGAAGGCCTTAAACATGATCCCTTTTTACAAAAGACTTTCTGTCATTTTTAATACCAAATATTTTACTTTAAATTTCATTATAAGGAAGCTATTGCCGCTGCACTTAGCGTATCGAGTTTTGTAGCCGCACTCCGGGCTTCTAGAGGAGTATCGTGCTATGCGTCAACGAGCTTCAAGTGACAAAATAAGCATATTCTCCCCGTGTTAAAAACTTTACGAATCTGTTTTCATTTCAAACCATCGCCTTTCTCATACCCTCGGCGTTCTAAATTCTCAAGAAATGAAACAAAGGTATTTTGCCGTTTATGTACACTAACATGGTATAGTAAACGTAAAGGAAATATTTTTTGGAGTAAATTTACTCAAAGCATTCAGTGACCGCATTTAATTGTAGTTAGCGAAATGCATCATGTGACTCACCACGTCATCCCATAGGGTCTTTGTTTAAACTTGTCACATTATTTTTCCATCGGTTTTTTGAAATAGCCTTTCAATTTTTACTGTTAACGAATCCAATGAATATTAAATCTGCTGAGTGAATACGCTAGAATAATTTTATCTTATATGCATAAGAGGACTGTACAGTTAAGGGTGATTAGAAAAGTTTTATAAGCATTATTTATTGTGTATAAAGAGAATTTTCAACTTCCATTCTGAGGAAGATTTTTTAAAAGCACTAAATTATTAGCGACAGTTCATTCCATAGTTCAGAGCCTGAAAGGGGAACTTATGACAGCTTTTCAATAAAAACTTCACCCCCGCCAATAAAAATAGAATACTCCATCGAAAACTGAAGTTTAATTGGCAATAAAAAACGAAGTATTCTTAGTTAAAAGTACTCACCTCGACTAGAAATAGACCTTAATATAAATTTAGAAATCCGAAAATTCAATCAAAAAGGCTTATAAGTTAAGTTTTGAGAGCATTTTATCGATTGCGTGAATTTATTTTCGTATACATCCAATGTTTACTCAATTACTTATTCTAATGATTTATTTAATCGCGAAACTTATAATATATTCCATTGCCCATTATGACAGTAAAAAACACTCACCGCAAAGGTTTATGCTAGTAGTTTACGCCATTAATCACCTTATGATGCATACTCGAGCTGCCCCACCCTCAAAGAAGAAGAATTTTCGGCGAAGTGATTTCACTAGCGGGGGCCAAGTTGCCTTGGGTGAGACAATCGAACTGATAATTTATTGTGATCGGTTAGGAGTGTGCAAATCTATTATTCCAGTTTCAATATTAATTAGCATCGCACTTTGGTTTGAGATAAATAAAAGAAAACTGAAAAAGCACCTAGGCGTTCACGCACAGAAATCAAAACGCAATAATTTTCCTAGAATAATTTTGAAAAAAATTCATATGTAATCAAGCACCAAGTTAAGATCTGTTGGATTCACTGGCGCAGTCACCTCCGTTTCACGTGAACGAGGATTGGTAAAGCTCTTTGAACGCAACATGCCAGGGTAAAATGAGATCCAGGAAGGGTTGAGAGCGTCGAGTGACTCGTGACCTCCCTCCCCACTCACCCGCTCAGCCCGTCCGGCTACGTGGACAGACCCTCCAAGCCCCATTAAATTAAACACGCGATTGATGGACCACGTACGTACCTTCGGCGTGATCTTCGCGAATGGCAACGAGGAGTCAAACAGTGATTTGCGACAACCGAATCGAAGGACAAGGGCACTCACTGATGCAGTTTCGGTGCCTTTCACGTAGAATTCAATCAGAAACTGAGGAAAGAGACCTCCACCGAGCCGGGATGTGAACCAGAGCTCTCGGAAGGAGAAACGTGGAGTGAACTGCAGCCGCCACATTGGATTTCCTGGACAACTGGCGTGTTAAGTGGAAGGGGGAGGATGGAGTCCGACGCTGAGATATTATCAATCAATTAGGACATATATTATAAAATAAATGAAATTATTGATTACATGAGCAAAATACAAAACTATGCAAGACAAGATGGATAAGTGAAGGTGGCAGAGGGAAAATTGAGCAGGGTAGGGATATTCAGACGAGAAAGGATGGGTTGTCCGTTATTGCCGGTGCTTCTTGACTTTCATACAAAGGAAACCAGAATGGTTTCAAAAAGCAAGTAAAGTGTGCAGATTGGTGAATTATCAAGTTGCGTTTGAACAGTAAGCATCATTTAGTCAGACAGCCAAGGAAATATAAAAGGCAGGCTAGGTATAATACGAATTTCAGAAGCAGTTAAGGGCCACTGCTAGAAGAACGAAGACAATCATCGAGGAAAGCTGAACAATGATGATTTAAATATTAAAGTAGGAATTGAACGACAATAGATGGAGTAGTTCACGGATTGGGTGGTTTTTGTAGACAAAACGGGTGCAGAAGTTGAGAGAATAAGAGAAGGGCTTTGGGCAAAGAAAAGTTTGCAAAAGAAAAGCTACTGATTAAAGGAACGCTAAGTAAAGATCAAAAGAAACGATTATTTAAGGGTTTAATACGGAAGTTAGAGCTACGAAATCCAAAACTGGGTCTTTTAGACAAGAAGGTAAGAGTAGATCGCAAGCTTGCCAGACGTGGTATGAAGACGTATTGACAAAAGAAGTTGGACAAAGAGGAAGACTACGGACGAACTATAATGGATGTTAGTCACGTGGCGAAGAAAAATTAATAAAACTGACTTTCGGGACGTCATGAATAGAGGCAAAGAGGCATGCCAAACTAAAGTTCATGCGAAATGCAAGTGGTGCTCAGAACTTTCATTAACCAAAAATGGGATAACTCGCCTATGATGATCAGAGAATGGCGATTTACGTGGGCATCGGAGAACATAAATATACAATCTAATATTTTCACAAATATTTCCAGAAAAGGACACGCAGAGTCACATAACTACTCGAACTCTGAAAATTGAAAGAGTGGAGATAAAGATTCAATCATGGATCCATTTTATCGGAAAGTACCCTTTTTGCTATTTTATTAATAATAATGGTGAAATAATCTAGATCGGTAAGTAATACTGACAATGATTAAAAAATTGCATTGAATTACGTATACTAGGTTATTCCACGTTTAATTAAATATCCAAATGTCAGTATCCAAATAAATGTTGTGTGGGATAACTAAAAACTCGTGTTTCAATTCAATATCTGTAGATTTCATAAGGTTATGTTTGAAGCAATACATGATGTACATGCATGCTCGAAGGGGCACACCTTCATTCTTCTCCTCTCGGTAAGACAAATAGAAGGGAGTACATTCTGTCTCATCTCACAGGTCTCTTCCCTCCAGCCCCCCTTCCTCCCTCTCCCGCCCCTCTCTTCCTCCGACTAAATGGGAATGATATATCGCACCATTATTATTAGCTTCTTTCTAGGAGACCGCGGCTCGCGAGGAAGTTTCCCTAAAACTCCATTCCCCAAGCGGTAAGTGTTTCTTTCTCCAGAGATGGAATCTTCTGATTTTTGTACTTCCTGGACAAAATTACGATAAAATATCAAGAACGGCAAGAAGCTGGGCCAATAAAATTCCACGTTTGATTTTAGCCATCACAAAAGTGCTAAGCGTTCCTTTTTCATCGTGAACGAAATAGTAACTAATATTACGAGGGACCCAATAATTAAGTAGGTAGGCCTTTTGGATGATGACTTTTGAGGGAGAGAAAGAGTAAATATCGTTTGGATATATTATAGGATTTGTTTTTTTAATATCCTTCTTTTCTTGCACAGGAAAAATAATTATCAATGCCATGATAAAATTTCGACTTCGGAATGTTAAGAATAATTTGCCTGAGGTCGTTTTGACTATATGCGAAATGATATCTCTAAAACTGTGCCTGCTTTCAGATGGCATTTTTTGGGGCACAATATATCAAGAACTATTAACCCGAGCAGTGAGTAATTTCGATAAGTAGGTATAATTGTGAGATTCTAGCCATAATTTACTCCAAGAAATTGGAATTTCGGGCAATTTTCAACTATGTCATAGGCGCCGTAAAAATAAAGCTGAAAAATATTCAAACCTCTTTGCTGATAGTGGCACTCCACAATAATACACATTTTAAAATTGCGGGAGGTCCGGAAACTATTTATACGTCAACTGATACATACGAGTATGTCTCAACAGTATTTTCTTCTAATAAATATGAAAGAAATGACTCACTAGTGTGAGGCAAACCATTATCTGGATAAAGTGTAAAATTTTCTTAATTCGCTCTAAATGATTTGCATTTTGCAAGAAAAACATTAATAGTTTTTCTTCTGCAGATTTTTAGAATATTTCTTGGCACTTATGAATTTAGTAACAACGGAATTCCGTTTTTTGGAGCCGCATGACCTACTTTCGGGACCCGAAATAAATTCAAACCTAGAAAAATCTCACTAAAATCCAAGTATTAAAAATTAAAATATAGTTGGGGAATAGTTTGAGAATAATCCCTTGAATAATCACCATGAAGAGACACAAAGGTAAACTTTTAATAGGCCACCATAATGTTACCGCTGATTGAAAAATTCCCTCCTAATTTTTGGTCATTAAGAGTAAATTCAAATGGAAAAAGTCATGAGCTCGCCCAAAGCCAGTCTTTTTTACGCCGTGCATTCATTCTTGGCCGCACAGAGAACAAAAAGTTAGAGCGGTACTGACGCATTCAATCATTTCTCCCCTTTACCGATACCATTCATCTTTTGTTCAGGGCTGTCATCCTAACACCTCATGCCACACGGATTGCGGGATTTCGCGTACAGATGATGTAAGTCCTCACCCCTGCAAATATCCCCCCCTACCTCCCCCCTCCCTCTTCTCTACCTCCTCCCAACCTCCTCCCGAGCACACCACGGCCCGAGATTCGACGGGAGAGGATCAGCCGAGCAAACCCCTCACGACACAGTTCGCTCATCACCTTCCCGGGATTGCGAATCTCAACAGTGATTTACACCCACGCCATTTTGCGCTTGTCTGAGGCCCGCACGGAGGACTCCACAATTTTCCCCTATTCTCTTTCCCCCGCGCAGGCCATATCACAAGAAAATACATGCATGGTTTGTCAGACCTGCCTACAGAGTAAAGAGCTGACTTAAGTGTGCGGTATTCATTCATTCCTCTTCAGATATGAATGTTGCACAATATGGCATGCTCACATGTCAAATTACTAAACAGTTAATGATCAACCGGGTCGCCGTAAAACTCAACCCATTGACGGAAATAATCATAAGTATCTCTGAGTCAACTATTATTAATGCCCACGGGAGCTATTACGAGTACTATTATTGTCCTTAATGCAATGAGAGTAAAATAATGGCATTGAGCTGGGCTACCAAGTGTACAAAAATATTCCTTGACCGACTTCATTGGCATTTTTCTGGTCACTCGAGGGAAATATCTCACTGATATCCATGATATCTCCTGGCATTTAAGGTTTGTATAAAAAGTATGGGTGAGCATTTGTTCTGACGCGTGCATGAAGTGCCGTTCAAATTCAGACCGTCAGTTAAAGTGTACGCTTAATCGCAGATCGTACTGGCATTGAAAATACGACAGTGCACATCATTATCACTGAAAATTTGGCGATGCAAAAATCTGCGTCTAACTTGTCCTGGAGGTATTGACAGCCGAACGAAAGCAAGAGTCAAGTGTCTGTTAACAAAGACTTTCTTCTACAACGTTGCGATGATTCCTCAACTACATTACAGTCCCGACTTTGGCACCAACAGATTATTTCCCATTCCAAAAATTAAAATCCACCCTCAAAGGACACCGCCATGGGACCGTAACTGCCGTCAAGGAAGCTTGACCCTTAGGGACCTTCTGGAATCCCCGTACTAGGGAACCTTCTAGTCGTGGAAAAGCCACAGGCAAAATTGTCTCGACGCTGAAGGAATGAAATTTGCAAAACTGTTGAAGAGTTGCAACAATATCTGAAATAAATCTTATTTCCCGATACTTTTTAGACAAACCATGAAATATAACTAGGTTATAAATTGATTTCGAATAATGAAACATATGCGTTTTTAATGCATGATAACATGATTCTATAGCTCAAACTTCGGTTGCTTAATGATTCCCAATCCAGTCGAGCTACCAATCTAGTCTTCTTATTAAGTTTTTCCCACCTATAGGATATCCTCTCTCGGGAGCAAACCATCGTCGAAAATTCCCAGTTTCAATCAAAATTACAATCGACACTTGTGTGGGCAGATCAATGATTACCAAAGACATTGACGAAGCCCTTAGTTTCTTCACCAGGAGAAAAGCACTGTCTAAAAGAGAATCAGCACCCAACAACAAACACTGGACCGAAGAGACTAACTGAAAACCGAACAACCTATATAAGAGGGCGTCATTATTCTTTTCAGTTTAAAGTTTCGGGTCTTTCACGCTTTGTAAAGGAGAGGTACTAATCTGCAACCCGGTTCAAAATTACTTCCCATATGTTTGGTCCCACACGACACTGGCATACCAAAGAACGTTAAGCACAGAAAAATTCGTGCTAAATATAGAATTGGCATTCCTAGAGACTAGCGGGTGACTTGAGTTAATCGCAAATATTTCAATCAAACATCTAACCTCGGGATGTCAATTAAAATCCGGTATATCGAATGTGCGATATCATATTTATCATATCTCGTACATTAAAAAGTCAGGTTGAAGACGCAAAGCTCAAGAAAATATGTACTAAATGAAAAGACCCAAGAAATCGTTTTTCACTCGAACCATGCAGGAATACAGGTACATATGGAGACTGATCGATTAAAACTTCCCTTTTATTTTTTTGCAGTTGTTCCAACATCCGTCCACACGACATTAAAGTTCAGTGAATTCCAACCAGACACCGATGTGCAAAACAATGTTCTAAATTGCGAGAAATTTTGACAACATAAGCAAACCTAAGCAAAAATGATGGAAAGCAACTACGAATCAATCCTAGAAGATTGGTCATTGGTATTTAAAAAACAAAGTCCTACTGCGAAGTTGAAAAAGTGTGTACAATGCAGTTAGCATTTTTATTTCATCCACAGGCCTAAGGGCGGGTGGAATGGTGGCGTGGTTAGGTCGTCTGCCTCAATGGCGCGATTTCGAAAAGGCGGAAAACAAGAGCTTCCGGGATAGTTCAAGACTGGGAGCGGAGGGATTCCTTCCAAATTCACCCCCGATGACATCGTCAACAACAACCGGAAAATGGAATACAACAGAGCAAATGTTAGGAATTTCTCCGAATTTTGCATGAGCTGAGCAGAGTACACCTTTAATTGATTTATTCCGCCAACGAAAACCTAGATACCTGACTTATGACTGGGTAGAACTGGAAAAGAATATGATAAAGTTTAATCATATAAAACTACATGCCATGCCTACAACTTGTGACCCTAACAATATTCTTAGAAATATTTGCAGCTTGGTTTTAAGGCTCAATAGAAATTTGACATTTTGACATTATCTTGCGCTCGTATCAAATTAGAAAAGTGATTTGATTAGAAGGATTTGATTTTTTTGCATAAAAATAAAATGCAAATATTAGGGGAAACTTCCTACACTGAAGGATTGGGACTTGGAGGGGATCGAGGCAGTCCGTTGGCTGTGAACTGACTTCCCACTCCGAGGGTACGGGTTCGTATCTCGGAATTGGCAAGATTTTATAAGAGTACGCTGTCCATCGTTTGGGACATTAAACCGTGGACCCCTGTGGATGCCTATCTTTGAAAGTAGGCTGATTCAGACCAAGGGTTTCTCTGCATTCTTCCTCCATCCCCTGACCACGCTACACCGAATTCCACACCCAGGCAAAACGGTGCAAATGATCGTAGCTGTCGGTCGTGTCCCGCATGACAAATAGCAGCAATATTCTAGGTTTATTATAAGGGAGGGTTTAATCACCGGAAATTTCATTCAGTATCAAATATATAAATAGCAATAGCCAGAGACTCACCAAATCAGACTTTACGCCCGCCAGGTCAAATTCTCTCACTTACCTGAAAGAAAAAAAATGACTATTAGTACATTTGAGGACATTTTATAAATCTAGGTAATAAGCGTAAAAGTAAGGTTCACAAATTTCTTACGGTTACATTGATCAGAACACCAAGTTTAATAGAATTAGTAAACTTGGATGATATAAATTATAAATTGTTTAGAATTCACCTCAGTTTCAAATTTTTAAGGTTGATTTAAAAATTCTAAAACATGAAATAAAAGTCATCATGAAATACAATGAAATAAACGCAATTACTCCATGGAAAAAATTATTCGTATTGTAGCGCTAATATGTAAACGTAGAACTAATATAAATAATATGCATAATATATACATATATATTATATATGTATTACGATTGTACGGAAAAACTCACACGAGCGGCACAATAATGGGTTGACACAATATAACACAAATAGAAAAGAATAGACACATTTAAAAGAACACTCACACGGCAAATTGTTCGAGCTTTCGGCCCTCTCAGAGGCCTTCTTCAAGAGAGACTCTCTTGAAGAAGGCCTCTGAGAGGGCCGAAAGCTCGAACAATTTGCCGTGTGAGTGTTCTTTTAAATGTTTCTATTCTTTTCTATTTGTGTTATATTATATATATATATATATATATATATATATATATATATATATATATATATATATATATATATATATATAATATATAGTCTTCCGCGACCCCCACACACACGCGTATGTGTGCGTGTGGGGGGGTCGCGGAAGTCTAGAGGTAGAGCGTTGGACTACTGACCAGAGGGCCCGGTTTCGATTCCTGGGCAAGCCTCTCTGTACATGGGTACCAGATCTTTCCGGGGAACCATAACCGGCACAGGGAAAGGAACTGACTCTCCTACCATGATGTATGGATTTCACACGCCGTCGGGCTTCGTACTGGGTGAACTATATCATTACCTACCATACCGACCTATGGGTTTGCTAATGTGTTTATAGTTAAGTTTATATTTATATAGTATGCATATGTAATATTATATATACAAACTTAATATGCGTATTGTTTCAAACAAAGATTTCGTTTACAAAGAGTTCTATGAACGACTAAATGTCCCTGAGATTAATGATGATTGTGAAAAGCAGTTATTAGCAGTATTTGGTAACAGTGTTCAGTACAGCATTAAGTGTATCTTAGAAAAGTTGAGTATGACACATGGACCCATCAAAAAGTTAATGCCACATTAAATTCCTGCAAACAATAATGTGCCTATACCTTGCTCACCGGTGATAAAAATGTTACTAACACAGAACATTCGATTGAAGCACGAGTTGCTTAGCAACACACCACAACTAGGAGAAATGATAATAATACTGTCCGAGCACCTAGAAAATCTCATTAACTGCAAACATTCAAAAGACGTTTTTGAGAGAACATTTAATTGGATGTAGTCCTATTAACAATAAGAGAACATCCAGTAAAAATGGAAAGCATTGCTTAATGTTCTAAAATACCATGACTCATCAATATGTATTATTAAATATATCATTGAATTTTAGCATGTTATTTGAGAAAATGGATTTCAGAAGATTTTAAATCATTTACGTTACGTGATTAAGCTCGTCTAAGAAATTTTAATTACAGTGAAAACAGTGGTTTATCTATGAAAAATTCTGCAAACAGGTTATAATTATCTAAATTGCTGGTAATTTCTATTTTAAGTAAATTTTGGACGCTCCCCAAAATCAAAAATCAAGTGTCTTTCGGTTGAACTATGTCTTTTTTCCCTTATATGCCAACTCATTCATTAAAATCTCTATGTCTTCATTCCCTTCCTATTGCGTATTCTCTTTCTTCCTTAATCCCGTTTACCCAATATTCTCTCTACATCTACGACCTTCGGCATCCCAATGCATTTCTATATTTTCTCGGCCTACGTATTCTTTATTCTCTTGATTTCTTTCTCAGGGCCATGGCCTGAAAAAAAATTTTATAATGAAATGATAAAAATAACTGATTACCTTTTTTCCATATGTTGGTGAATATTTTTATATAAATTGACATATTATATTATGTTGATATAATGACATACGAGGGTCATCCGGAAAGTAGTACCCGTTCATGAAATAAAGACACAAAAGTAAATATTAACAAACATAAAAAATTTTATTTCAAAGAGGATACTTTAAACTACTTCTCAACATAATCTCCAAGCAAATTAAGGCATTTGTCATAACGTGTGACAAGTTTCTGTATTCCTGCTGCATAGTCCTTCGCCGCCAGCTCATTGAGATACGCGAGGGACCCATCTTGCACAAATGTTTGCATAATGCAGATGGTGTTTAACAATTTCATGAACAATTGTTCGAGAAACATTGGGAAAATGCTCACAGATGTCATCAATTGTGACGCGCCGATCGTTCCTCACGAATTCGTCAACTGAGCTCACCAGTTGGTCTGTAATGACAGACGGTCTCCCCGAACGCTCATCGTCGTGTGTGTTCCCCCTCCCCATGTTGAAGTTGCGACACCACCGCCGAACAGACGACTCGTCCAGAACATTGTCTCCATACACCTCCTTTAATTGGCGATGAATATCACATGGGCGAACTTTTCTTGCATTGAGGAATTTAATCACTGCCCTCACTTCACAACTGGCGGCGTTCTCAATTTTTTTAAACATTGTAAACAATCACAGAAACAACACAGGCAATGCTAGCGTCACGCAACTTGGCTCAGAGAAGGCAGACAAGCCACTGAAGCTATCTGACCTCGTCCAGCGGCTACTCGCGTCGTCAGCACTTCATGCGGCACGAACGGGTACTACTTTCCGGATGACCCTCGTAGTAACCGACCAAGGGTTATTGATCATTGAAATTGATGAGTTAACTAATATAACTGTATGTTCGTTACCACCATTAAACTAGCCCACTTAATAAATGTAATATTATGGCATATTTCAGATCTAAGCAACTTCCAACCTTCTTTATTCCTCCACGACATTTAAAAACCTCATATTAGTTTCCTTGAACCCAATAATCTTTCCTTGTACCCAATAATCTTTCCTTGTACCCAATAGTCTTTCCTTGTTCTCCATTGTCCCAAAGACGAATAACCTATTAAAACCCCTAACTAACCCCCATATTCTTTACTCGAATGCCACTTATCGGATCCAAAATAAGGCTAGGCTCCACATTAACTTCTTTCATTAAATTTTATTACATTATTTTAAAAAATCAACTCTACCTTTGTCAATCAATTATGGACACCCAAGCAATGCATGTTACCCCCCTCTCCCCACTCGGCCACGCACGTGACCACGGGTGAGGGGTAGGGGGAGATATAGAGAGGTAGGGTGAACGGGGAAGAGGTGGGGGGTAAGGGCCCGTTCCCTCTCGAGGGACATACGACACAGAGAGAGGAGAGGGGGTGGGGAGGATGTTGACGGGGATGGGGAGAGAGGACGGGGGTGGACTCTGATTGAAGAGCATTTAGTGGTTGCAGTACCTCCACCCCCAAAACCTCCTCCCCCTCCCTTTGCGTCGCCTCCCCGCTCTCCCGTCCACGTTACCCCTTCCCCTACACCCTCTTCGGGCCATAGCCGTCGTCATGGGGATGCAATATCTGCCGCCTGATTGGACGGGGACCATGGGACTTAATTCCGCCTCCGGAGTTGATATGTTAAATAAAGCCCAAACCGATATCTTGGGAAAAGCCCTCGCCACTCCCCCCCCCCACAGGTAACCTGCCCCCTTCCCCTTCCTAATAACACCTCTACTTCTTCCGATCCTTTCGCTCGACCCCACCCCAATCCCTCCCCCCAATTCTTATTGATTGATGACTTGTGATTGGATAACCCGGATGGGCTTCCTGCGGTTCGCCCTTATCATCCGAGACGAAAATACCTCGTGAAAATTTATTATCACTATCCATATCACGCTCACCAAAGAACGGCGATCCATTTCTGAATTTGCAGGCACACGAGCACACACCACGCTTCCCCCCACCTTCCCGCGCGTGTCTAATTCACAGCCCGGAGGCAAACGCGCGCGCCGGCGACGCCTCCCCCCTCCCTCTGCACGACGTCTCCCGCGGCACCACAATGCACCGCCAATCCCCTTGCCCCCCCCTCCCCGGTATACGGTGGAGCGGGGGCCGAAAGTGATTCACATCTGAATCGTTGCCGTCCCCCATTCACCTTCTGCGGATTAAAACCCCATCCCGCCCTCCATGCCGTTGCTCGTTGGAGAGTGACGCACTTCGGGTCATTCCTGAAATACAATGCATCGAATACTTCAATACGTTCGCTCCGGATCATCGCACCATCCCCGCCGATAACCACCATTCTCCATTTCACACGCCCCACCCTCTCTCTTCGTACCCAAACCCTCTGCCCCTTCGTGTTCCCTCGACTCCCAACCCCCTTAATACTCTCCACTCGCGCGGCCCTTATTGATTGAACGACGGCGTCCCCGACGAAGTTATCTGTGAATTTGGAGAAATGAAAGGCACAGGCTCTCTCCCTCTCACTATAGCCTTGAAAAAATTGGCGGGTGGCTCTGTTGTTATCTTCCTTTCACCTCCACGATCGACAGATATACGTCCTCAGCCATTAATATTTCGGTTTGTGCCCGATGCTCCCATTGATCGGAAGTGTAGAAATGGCAAAAGTGCAATGCCTCGGCCCACCGAGACAATCAATGTGGGAGGCCAAAAATGTTATCTCTCTCTTCATTGAGAGTTATGTAGAACTTTCTAAAGTAAAGGTTTTACTTTAGAAAATCATAGTAGCAGTGTTGCGGAGGTTTGCGAGCTAAAATATAAGCTTAGGCCCGCGAACATCTTAAAGGGTAAAAAACGGAATTTATTTTTTCACCCTCAAATCAATTTTTAATTGTTTTCATCTCAAAATGTCCCTGCTCGGTAATTATTATTATTACGTTTTATTCCATTCCGATCGTAAATCAAAAGATTTGTCGAACCTTTTCCAAATAGTCAATACGTATACCCTATGCTGCAAACCACCGCAAGGTTGTTTGGATATATTTGTGCATCAATTATCACTCGTCATTTACGCATTCCCAATGCATATAATTGTGTGACACAACATTTTCCTTAAGAGCCATGATATACCTACTCATCCGGAAACGTGGAGTGAAAAATGGAAATGACACTTTTCTTTTTGAGAATGGTGAATTAATTACACGGCCCGTCAAGCCGTGTCATCTTTAGGTGTCATAATCATGTTGAAACCCAGTTCGTGGAAATAAAGTTCCCCTTTGGCGTATCAGAGATATAGGAATGTGATTTCCTTTCCTTTACCCTTCCACAATGGGGAAATTCCAAAAAATTGAAACATAAACATCGTTGAAAAATGACAAACAACGCAAGTGAATATGGAAAAACTCCTTGTTCCCACGCGCGCATCTGTAAGTTACTGTATCCGTTGTTGTATTAACGCGTCCATTCCCTTGTTTTACTTTAGAAATACTGCAGAACGCCAAAGGTTTTTTAATGAATAAGGTTCAAGGACACCGCAAAAGTACTAGCGCAGCATCGCCGTGCCTCGTGCTGCATTTTAATCTCCATCCAATTAGTTTTTAGGATTTTGATTGGTAAAAAAAGCAAACTATCAGAGCGTCGTAGGGGGGGAAAACAGCAGGGAGTAATGTGGG
Organism: Hetaerina americana; assembly: GCF_022747635.1. Taxonomy (NCBI): domain Eukaryota; kingdom Metazoa; phylum Arthropoda; class Insecta; order Odonata; family Calopterygidae; genus Hetaerina; species Hetaerina americana. The sequence goes on from NW_027286070.1 coordinate 719,099, forward strand.
CACGCACTACTAACGTAATAACAAACACGGTAATCGGATTATTCCGTGATGCACAGGAAGAAGTTGATGCTCTTTTAATGGCTCTAATATTAGTTTCCGTTGTGAGCGTTCATACTGAGTCTCAAAAATAAAGCGTAGGTTGCGAGTTCATTATTCCTGATTTTAAGTCGGAACAAGAGAACTAAATCATTTCCTGAATAATAGATGATGCTGTTGGAAGGTAAATTTTAATTTTTGAAAAAGCTCCTCATTATTCACATCCGGGCGGTAATTTTCTTAAATTTGCAATACTTTGGACTAGGCTACCTTTTATGCAAAATCTGCGGCAAAAAATCCAATTAGACAAAATAAATTACTTCCAAAACCGATTGCGTCTCAGATTTACAACTATGGGTTGAAAATATTCCCCAAGAAATCTTTCTTCTGACAGTAGATGCGTCTATTGTAGGTTTGAGTAATGCCCTCGTCTTGAGATACGGTATACACTCAATGCATAGTAAAAAACTAAAAGCATTCACGTTGATTCGAGGGGGTAATTATCCAAGTCAGTTTCTCTGGTAGTCATCTTCTATGGCATCATGGTAATTTAACTGCAACATTTACGCCTAGAGAATAAGTAGTCCAGTGCATAGAGGACCTGCACTGAGGACTCAGGATCGATTCCTAGGGATGCCTCTGGATAACCTCAGCTTCACGCACGCTGTGCGATTTGTTGGGTAGCAGAACTTCCTGGGAAACCATATGCGGCACAGGGAAAGTAAATGGCCCCCGTAACCTAATGTGTGAATTTAACACGCCGCTGGGCTTGGTATTGGGTGAGCTCTACTCTCACCCATCAAAAGGACCTTCGGGTTGATAACTGTGATTTTTTTTATTCACGCCCTATGGTGTCAAATTCTATTTCCTCTTAATTGCATACTTAACACCTTTATTCTAACTCCTGTCATTTATAAATAAGAGAAAATAGAAGAGGGAGAGCGCTAGTAATGGAACTATAAAGTAGAAAATTTTACTCTACCTGAATTAACGATTGTGAAACGTGGTTTTTATAAGCTTAAAAAAAGTAATATTTCACCGAGCGCTTTGCACGCATTAGGGAATGAGTTTTATAGTCTTTTAAGAAGGCTTTCTTCATTGCGTAGCGTGATACAGACTAATATATCGCATTGAAATGATGAAAATTAATTGAAACTATATTTCTTTGCCTTACAGAGCCCTCCATTAAAATAATTCCCTTGAATAATTACCCAAACAATCATCTCTTTCCTAGAAACGGAACTGCAACTAGAAAATATACTGCAAACGGAGAGGACGGACAGACTTAATGTATTTTTACACCGATTATCGTCAAATCAATAATTATATTCTATGGTGTAAACTACACGCATAATACTTCCAAAGGGGTGCCAGCTTCAAACTATTAAACAAAAGCTCCGTAGTTGTTAAAAAAAAATGTCTTAATTAGTTTTCACAATTCCCATACTCAAGCCCGAGCTCAAATATTTTGTCAAATGAACGATTTCACCTTTGAATACGCGTGAAAAATATTTATAGAGGAAATAACAATGAAGGTAATCATATTTAGGGAGAATACACTCTCCGACAAATTACTATGAAGAGGATAATAGAAATTGAACGTATCCTTATAAAATTAAAATCTTAGAATATAGTATCATATACTCCGGTTTTGGATATACAATACGAAATGTGTATTTAAAAGGGCGTTCGTTTCAATTCTGTATCAGTTGCTCTACTTTCGATTTCAATTGTGTACACGCTTTTTCCTAGTGAAAGTACGATTTAGAGGTTTGAATCATCATTTTTACTTATTATTAAAGGAAACTTTTGCCATAAATTTCCCGAGGCCTACTCTTGCTTCCATCCACAAAATATAGAGCTCAAAGACCTCAGCGGATAAGCGATTTTGAGGGCCATCCGATGGCCCGCTCCTCACCATAAATATTTGTTAATTGTTGTTATTCTGCCAGGTGGTAAGACAGGTTGGCGGACGTTTTCAGTTCACGATCATTCTAAACGAATATCTATTGAAATTATCAGCCAGCTAGTTTATAATCGAAGCATTGACGCCTGATCCGAAGTCTTCTATGTATTTAAATCCTACTGCTTATATAAGGATTTCTTAGCAAGAGATATTCGTTGCATACGACGATATTCCTTGCCATTGGGTCAACGACACACTCATAACGAGTAACAGAATAGCGCTGAAAGAGTGCTTAGCGAGAGGCGCACCACCCTCTGCTGCTTGCTTCCTCAGTAGGGGTTGGAGGATACGGTAGTACTTCCCATTACTGCCCATCCCATTTAGATGCCTTCATCTCCATCTCCCCGCTCCAAGAAGCCATCTTCCCTCCCATACGAAATATTTCTAACATTCCCTGCACTGAATTCTCCTCTCCACGATTCCTCCCATCCCTCCTTTGCCTTCAATATCCACCTAGCGGCCCATATCCTCCGAGGCACGAGCCGTAACAACTGCACACATTTCGGAAACTTCGCCAAAAAAAAGTCCGCTATAGAGTGAGATTTGGGCCACGGTTCGGGATAGGGGAAGAGGGGTTCACACGGTTCAACAATCCCCACTCCACTCCTCGGCGTCCTTTTACTGTGGCGCTGAATGATATGCGATCCCTTCCCATGCGTCGGAACCATATCGGATGATATTTTAATATGTAAATGGGCCGCTGGCGCTTCTGCCGGCGCACATCTCTCCAGAGCGACACATCCGTCTCCACACGGATTTGCATCCGAGGGCAAGCACTCGAGAAGCGAGTGGGGAGGGGGCGAAGAGAAGGGTCGAGGGTTGGTGGAGGCGGAGGGAGGGAGGTTGGGGCGGGCGGGATGGGTAGGGCCGGGAGGAATGCGGTCAGATTCAGATGGAGGAGGGAACCTGCCCTGGCCACCTTCCGAATGGACCCGATCGTTCAGACAAACCATTTGGATCGAACTACAAATCTAACTGCATACAAATTAGGCTTGGAGAAGGTCATGAGTCTCTTTCCCAGCTCCGCGTAAAATTCGATGCTGAAAATTTGAGCGCTGTTCCTAGTTCATTACGGAGCGTTAAGAGGCCAAGTTATAGAGGTTTCGCAAACGAACGATCTGTATTCCACAAAGGCTGGGAGCCAACTGCCACCGGACTCCATGCCTTTCCTGAGACTCCCCTCCCTCGAACCCAGCCAAAGAAACTGCCGCCCGTCCGTCCATCTATCCAGGAAAAGAAAATTCCTAATACCTTGGAGAGAGACCTTTTATGTATGCCTATATTACGGAACTCCCTAGAGTGAATAGATCTCGCCCATGAACATGGTACTTAAGTGGATCAGTTTCTTTCTCTGTGCTGGCGGTGGTTTCCGGTATCCTATAGTACGTAAACAAAAATCTTGGGTATCAGCTACGCCTAAATCAATCACCAAAGCATGAAACGGGTTTTCTTTATTCAGCAGCCGAGCACCTAACAGAGTAGGCTCGTACGACGTCACGAAGAGTATAAAAAAAGTTCAAACGGAGCTTACTGATGATGGTAGGCATAACAACTCGATTTATACATCTATACAAATACCAAACCAAATACCAGATCAGCAAAAGAGTTTTGAGGTCTGGGGTGATAGCACAAGGGGGAAAGGATGAGGGAGAGAGAGGGTGTTTCCAGGGTAGTAGGAAGGGAATAAAATATCTACTTATAACCTCCGAAAAGGACGTGCATGGTGATATACATGTTAGTGGCAAAATAAGTTTTAAATAAGTGTTAATTTTACCACCTTTAGAATTTTTTAGGTACATTAAAGAGGAAGTGAATAAAAATGAACATCAACCACTGATACGAGAAACCACTGCCATACCAAGAGGGGTCATGCAGGACTGGAAAGCAAGAAGGGGAATTATAAATTAAGATACGATCATGCAATTTGAGGTCCCGACCGCTGACCACGCAAGTAGAAACGGTGGTACCCTTCTGATGGAAGCCAACCGCATGAGCCATTACCCGCGCGGAGAAAGCCGATCGGTGAAAAAGGGTAGCTTTTAAAGCACAACGAAAGACGGTTACAAAGTGTTTTATGTTACACTACGATGAATTTCAGTCCATTGCGTTCATATGGGAAGGGATTTGGAAACAAAACATTCGGGATCAGAGTAAAATCCAAGCATATGAGAGAAATTATTTAATCCCTTGATGTTGAGAGCGGCAAGTGGAACTGTCGTTAACTCAAATTGTAAAGCGACCATCTCGTTTTGTCCGGAAAAAATAGAAATTCTTGTGACTACTACTTCTGAAGTCTATTTATCGAATTTTATCGTTATGATCCAAACGATCATTGCTTGTTGGAATACGAATAATTTAAGAGATCTCCCGACCTAAGCAATAGATTCTTTATTTCTTTAATAAGTTAAACCTAGCATTGAATCATCTTTGTTCTGATGATTTCCAACCCAACTCTAGTAGTATGTCTATAATACTTTTCGTTTGATCATAATATTTTTTAACGTATCGGGCTGCTCTGCGTCGGACCTTCTCAATTTACTGAATCAAGTATTTTCCGTAAGATCCCTACATGTATATTATAAATGAGGCCTTACAAGAACGTGATAACAGCCAGCGTTCCTCAATCTGACACTCACTCCTGCCAGAGATGCGTCCAATGATTCCCAATTTTATTTTACTTGCCCGCAGATTTTGCCCGATTTGCCCGAAGCACCATGATAAGTGGTCAGGTATTTTACAATACCAAACACTTATTGGTCAACTCCAGCAAGTTTGTACACAGAATCCTCAGCTCAGAAGGATCTTTTTAAGAAATTTATTACAAAACATTTCTTACGATATTATTCCGATCCCCATTAGGTCCACCATTTTAAAACACTTAAAGAGATACTAAAACTGAATTAATCGATCGGTAAAACACCATATCAGCCACGAACATTATAATTTTACATGTCTCTTCGTGGTCCATTTCGTTTAAAAATAATCAAGAAAAGGGGAGGCCCGATTACACTTCCCGGAGGTACACCAGAGGTTGCTCATATGCTATATGAATCAGCGCCGTCAAAGACATTCCTCTTTTCCCATTCAGAAGGAAAGTATTTCACTGCATTTATTGCGCTCCTACCTACGAACTTCAATGTATACATTAGTTAACCATATATAAACTTATCGAGTAAATTTTTCAACTCCTAATATCCTATTCATATGCCTATCACTCTCTCCCAATAGTATGTCATGCATGAATAATCCCAATTAAGTCTCACATGAGCGAGTTTTCTGAATCCGTGTTGATCGTTAACTATGAAATTTATGCAGTTGGCATATCGCATTATTGAATTAGCAATAATCTGTTCCAAAATTTGCAACGAATTGACATGAGGGAAATTGGTCCGTAATTACTGGAATGCACTGGCTGTTACTATTGGGATGCCCTCTTACAACTTTAAAAAATGGGCGTTACAAGTGCGACTTTCCAACCCTCAGTAACTTAGCATTCAATTAAGGATTTATTAAATATTACCTCGGGTTATGGTGCGATATTAGGAGCTAATTGTTAAATCACCCCAGTTGGTATCTTTTTTTAGATTTATTGGCTTAAATCTCTTTAAGTAATCTGATAACTCCTTGTTCCTCCACTCTCATATAAGCCATTGAGTTAAGGATTTCTGGGAAATCCTAGCTGTGGACTTCGTAAGTCAAAACACTTTGGAAAGGTTAATTGAGATTTTTAGCTTTTACCTCGATATTACTGTAAATGATATCTTTACAAACCCTTATAATCGTTACAATACATCTACGCATACCCACTATAAAATAGTTGAAACTCTTAATTTAACAAAATAAATGAACATTGATAAATGAACTCAGAAATTCCCATCGGTTTTATCAATATCATAACTCAAAAAAACATTTCACATTGACTTCTTGTAACCTTCCAGAAGATATCTTCCCCAAATCTTGGGTTAGTTGATTTTTCAGATTTTACATAAATGGACCGTGGCAAAAGAGCATAAATCGCTCGTTTACTCAGAAATGACTCATTTACTTTTCTTGGAGATGGTAGCCGTTATAACACAGACCTCCACTTGGTTTGGATAAAAAGTCTCCCCTCATCTTTCCTAAGCCCATCTCATCATTTCTTCCTAAGAAGTTGTCCGAAGCATCCTTCCTTACTTGCACCAGATACCGAAGCCTTCACCTTCTCCTCCTCCTACATACTCGTATTACCACCTCCTCCATCAGCCATTCCCTAGAGTATATTTTTGAGATACCTTCATGCCTCCATATCCTTACTCGTCTCTGAACTCCGTTCTTCTATAATGTTTCATCCTCCCTTAATCTCTCAAGCACCTCTCGGCTTGTTATTCACTCTGGGTAACTTGTTCCCAACAATCTTCGATTACACCAAACTTAGCAAGTATCTAGCCTCGTCCCCTCTTTCTTCTATGTGATCTAGGTTTTCCTAGAAATTTAGGTACTGTAAAAAGCTGTTATTGTAGACAGCTCTATTTCATGAATAATCTATCACATATTCCTCTTTTTATATCCACCACAATAAATTTTAAATTAACCTCCAGCAGGAAAAAGATATCGAATCACTTAATAAAGGAAATAACTAGGCACTGAAATTCCAAGCACAGAGATGAAGTTAAAATAAGACGATCCTATGGCATGGCCATTTGCGTTCAATGAAATCTAGGTGGGCGTAGGGGTTCTGAGTTTCATTGAAAGAGACCAATGAGCTCATCAGGCTTCTTTCACATCTTCGTTACCATAAATTCCCACCGTGAGGGCGCGGGTTCAAATCCCGGCGGTGTTGAATATTTTTCAGAGGTATCTCGATCCCTACTTGAGGTGCTTTGTGGAGGGCACTTTGAGTGAGTACGCCGTCCGTCGGATGGGACGTTAAACTGCGGACCCCTTGGCGCCTTTCGTAAAGAGTAGGCTAATGCCGACGCCGGGTTTCTCTCCACCCTTCATCCTTTCCTGTCCATCCCCTATGGCGCAAATGACCTTAGCTGTCGGTCGCCTCCCCTAAAAACTACTACTACTTCGTTACCATAAATCCTGTTACAGGATCTCCATGACTGCTCGCACCCGCTCTTAATTTGGGAAAACCGTGAATACCGGAACATAATTTTCTCCTGGCTTAAATATGTCCCTCTTAGTCTATCACTTCAGGGATTCACTTCACTTAGTCTATCACTTCACTTAGTCTATCACTTCAGGGAGATCACAGATATCCGGGCGTTGTTGCATTTATATTTTTAAACATTTGTCCTTCCATTGATTACCCATATAATCAGCTATATCTAATCTTTACACTCATAACAGTATTAGATATTTTAATAATAAAATGGTAGAATTCGAAGGCACCTTTTTTGCGGCAAGTCCGCTAATGCAATTTTAATTTCAGTTTCCGCGTACTCATGAAATGTACTCAGTTCCACGCTAAGATTTGATTTTAAATTAATTGGTAGTCCTTTTAACTTTGATCATTGTGAAGTGCTTCCGCTTATCAATTTTCGAGTATCATTACGACTTACCCACACTCATTCATCATTCACTTTTCACATACGAATCATCACTGATCAACCATTCCCTTTTTTCCATCTCTCCCATCTACTTGATGTTTTCGACGACTTGAACAGTTTTCTCATTTCTCTAACACATTTATCAACCGAGTTATATTTCATTTCTCTTAAATTGGCTAAAATAGTGCTGACTGAAAATATAATTTAGTACCCTCTTGTTCATATCTTTCAATTTTTTAAATATTTTGCGCACCTGAACTTTTTTATTGTTGTATTTATTCACGCATTTTAATTTCTTGGTTTTACGAATATATATTGCTATAAATTGGCAACAAATCTGTGGGCGATTAATGTTAAAAATGGAAAAATAAATTATCAACTTTCCCTCCTTCTGTCGTTTCAAATGAATTCAGCTGTCTGTCATATTATTCATCGAAAGCTACGCCAACAAAACGTTTTCAAGAAGCAATAAGGGTTTCAAAATTATTTTGAATGGATTCACAGGTACTTCTTGCTATGTATGTTTACAATCAACACACGAAACACTTTCATTAAATATTTTAACACCATGAAATATTTTAAGACACCAACGTCATGAGATATTTTAACACCCGAGGTATTTGGAGATAATCGCTCTATAAATTTCCACCAAGATTGTAGTAATTCGTAAGACGATTGATTTAAATGAATTCAATGGCATTGATCTATTGAAAAAAATTTATCAGTCAAATTTCTTCAGACATCATGTTTCTTAAAAGAAAATTACGAAATATCTGCCCCCTCCCAAATTCTAGGTCATCGACAAGACACTCGAAATAAGAGCGGCCGTGACTATTTTTTTCTCAAGCTAAAATTTCTATTTTGTTTATTTGTGGAAGACTTGTATGGAATACATTTTTAAATAAATTTAACACCTATAACATATTTCCCAGTTGCTACATCTATTCCATTTACTCTATAGGTTTAGCATCTACCTGAGTAAGGGGATTTAATTTGCTTTATGCCATTCCCAAAATGTAGATCCTGAGTACGTCCTTGAGCCAACGGTTTTTAAGTTTTCAAGATATATATGTCACGACACGGACTTGTTTCTATTTCACATCAAAGACAGTGGGACATACATTATATATATATGTGTGTGTGTTGCGTGTATGTGTGTGTGTGTATATATATATATATATATATATATATATATATATATATATATATATATGTGTGTGTGTATATATATATATTTCCATTCCTACCCTGGGAAATGTTAGATATTGCTATACCAACTGAAATGAATCTGGACAAAAATTTTGATTTTTTCATGCGATGGTTTCCAAAGTGCAAGTTGCAAGTAGAGAGGAATTCTGTATTCATGTTATAAAAGGAAACGCAAATTTTAAGCATGATGCCATGCATTGTAAATTAAAAAGTTCCAATAAAAAGCGTACATTGCCGTTGATCCAAAACTTCAGATCAACATGACACGAAAAAAGTATCAAGAAGGAGAGAGCAGAACAGAGCAGTCGCGGCACCAACTTCGCACACACCTTTCTCGTGCCCATGTTTTCGGTCATAAATCGATGCACATTACTTTAAGGGATACCAAGTTCATCAAAAACCATTCAAACGCCTGATCTGCGATCATTGTCCACCAAAGCCTTCACTCTCGCTAGATTTTCGTAACTTTTTAGACCAAATGGCGTGGCGATAGCATGGCGTCTTCAACATCTTCTCAATCCTCCCGGAACAACTTGTTCCACTCTAAATAACCCGATCTACGCATGATGTTATCACCAAAAGCTGCCTTGAGCAGGCATTGTGTATCTTCCCCGATTTTTCCAAGTTACACGCAACATTTGATGGTGTTGCACTTTTCCAATAACCGGTTCATAACGAAGTATAACAAGGTCACTTAATAGAGGTTTCGCAAATGAACGATCCGTACTTAGCAAAGTTTGGAAGCCACCTATCACCGGCCTCCAGCGTTTCCCGACTCCTCGCCCTCAAACGTAGCTAGAAATTCCGCCATCCGTCCGTGCGTTTATTCGGGGAAACTTAGTAATACTACTTTTGGGACAGACCTTGCATTCGTGTTACCTTTGGAGTGGAGGAAAGGTGATTCCATGAGGAGAATTTGGGGGATGCCCGGGTATATGCTGCAGTGATCTACTTCAATTGATCACTTTTGCCAAATTTTATTTTAAACATTCCTCTTGGTGCTGTTTCTTTTTAAGCTCAAGCGTTTTTTTAATTGGTCGATAAGTTGGCTCCGTGCGGCGATTATCGGAGCAAACGGGAGCCTTAAGACAGACAGCTCTTACAAGGTGATGCTGACCGCGGCGAGGCGCCCACTCGCTCTCTCGGCGCCCACTCGCTCTCTCGCCTCTCTTCTGCCTTTTACCTGTGAGGTGTTGGGTGATAGTGGGAACTGCAGCGCGTTCCTACAAGCTGCTCCCCCCACTGCCTCCCACGGACTTCACGAGAAGTTGAAAAGAGCTCGATCTTTGATTGGTAAGTGGCGGGATGATCGAACACGCAATGCCATTTTTCGAAAAATTTATTTGCGAAGAGGAGGTGGTTTGCCGGCGCGGGGATTGCGTGCGAAGCACGCTGAAAAAGAAGGATGGAAGGCAAACTAGAAATGAGGAGGAAAGTGGATACGGATAAGGCTGCCAATATCTCAGTATTTCCTTGAAACTGTTGTATTTTTTTAAGCATTATCATAGCTCACCCACGACCTATCTAGCCTTAAAACGTCCTTCCCGAATTCATTCCCTCGCTGAACACTTTTTACTATGCATTATAATGTTTCCGCAAAAACAAACTGATTCCCTGAAATCTTGTCAAAGATGATGTTTGATAAATATACTTATATAAACTTTACTTAAAACAGTCTCTTATATGTCTTAATAATATACAACATATTTTGAATATGCTACCATGACGGACTTGGTATTATTGAATTAATGGAGGAAAGAGAAAAAAATTACATCATTCAGTGTTTCGCCAGCCGAGTGGAAAAAAAAATCCAATTAAAAATTTTGAAATGGTTTATCTTACTCTTTCCTCCACAACGTAGAAAATATACTAGACGATCCCCAACACCCAGTGCTTTTTGTATTCCTTGAAGTTGAAATTCGGTCAATTCGTTATACTACCTCATTTTCTTAGAGAAAAATGTCAATCTTGAAGCAGGATGTAAGGAAAGAGGAAATGGCGGCAATGTGGGTAGTGGGGCGACACGGATAGGAAGGGCAATGATGAAAGGCTACCGGAAAGGAGCGACGAGAATTTTGATTCTTATAAATGCGCAGCGTCGCCCAGAATCGTAAATCTCATTTGATTCGACGATAAATTACCGCCGTCCGGATCCTCCCTCCCCCCGTGGGACCGACCCTCTTTCGGCTGCGACTCCGCCTCGAGAACGCAGACCCTAGAATGACAAATGGCGGGACTCTGCGATGTGCCCGCAATTTTTCCTCCCGACTGCGAGACGACGCACGCACTTCGGGTCGCGCGGCCTTCGCGTTGGCCGCCGCCGGAGGACCTTTGATTGGGTCGCGGTGGGGTAGCGCCTTCACTTACCAGGCCGGATGGACATCCCCATCCCACTCTCACTCTCTCTCTCTCTCTTGTCAACCGCAGCGGCGGAGACGCGTTCCCATGGTCTGAGTAGCCGACAGCGCGCCTTATCCCGTCCGATGAAGGCGATCTTTTCGCATTAAAGAGGGACAGTTCCGCCGCACATGGGAGTGACGCAAATATAACTGGACGCATGTATCATTTGACATACCGCAAAATCATTAAATCTTATTAGTCATGACGTTCGTCCCTGTTAAAACTAGTGGCGTAAAACCGGCACATCACTTATCGGCATGTGGTTCACGGACATACTGTTATAACATACGTGACATAATTGTCGTTAGTTAAAAAGTGAAAAGGCAAGTCATAACTTAAAGTGAAAAGGCAAGTCATAACTTAAAGCAAATGGAAATTTCTTGGATGCCACTACGATAAAATAGGAAAAATATTTTGCGATAAGAAAACAATTTCTTTAAATAATTATGTATTAAGAAAAATAATTCTAAAGCTCACAATGTTAGCAGAGAGGCTGAGAAAAAAAAAGTACTAAAGACTCTGATGTGGGGTATGGATTGTTATGGTCCAGTTACCATGGCAGTGAGGAAAGAGTATGAGCATTGATTCCTTAATGAGTACTTGAAGAAGAATGGAGAGCATTGACCAGTTAGAGATTTAAATACATGTTTGAGAGCCTAGGGGAAGGTAAAGATTTAATTAAGAGAATACATTTGAAAAACACGATTTAATTAAGAGTTTTGACATGCGCGATGTGAAAGTTGTTATAACATAATAAATTCTTTGTTATTAAGAAATGCGAAACACGATTATAGGTTATTACATTGGAATGGAAAGAGTAGAACGTAAGAAGAACTGATGGGTGAAATAAAGTAACAGAGGGAGTTTAGGTTGGTTCATTCTTGGAGAACATGGGACCCATTGGGGTTAGATCGTAGCCGCGAATTATTCTTTATATCTGCTCCTGAAAAAACGGAGGAGGCACAATTTGAAGTGCATGCCCCCTCAGAGTGTATGAAAATAACAGCAAAGCTGCAATGAGCCCTCCAAAGCTTATGAAAAAATCATGCACTTCAAGTTGATTGATCTTAGGTGCTGTCATCTCATTTCAGAAGCCATTATTAAGTTAAGCCAAAATGTCTAGTGAGGAATGTGAACTCCAGGAGGACCATTATATGCTTTCCTCTTTATCTGGTATTATGTCCTATGGAGCTTTGGTTTCCATTCAATTAATGTATTCCAGGCAGTTTAACGTAGGCATTTAATGGTCCCTACCGACTACTAGCTTCTTTGTATCGCCACACCTTGCACTTCCCTTGCCTCTACCCCGCTTACTCAAAGCTCTTCCTTCTATCGCGGCCCTTAAATTGCCATTTCTTTGAAATATTTTCTCCGTCCACACGCTCGGCCCCTTAAGGATTAATCCTCAGTAACCTCTCCTCTTTGGTCCACACCCTATTTAAAGCCTCATTGCCTCTTGTGCTTCATTCTCCTCCACACCCACATCTCACAGCTCTCAAATTTACGCTCATTCTCTTATCTCTTTCACATTCACATATCACCAGGCTCCATGACAGTCTTTATTAATGTTTTCTTTATACTTTTTTCTCATTATACTCGTCGTAAATTGTCTTCTTTTTGCAAATGCCCTCTCGTTAACGACCTTCATCTCCTGATGACCAAATTACAATAGCCTATTTTCCTCTTACTCTCTATTACTGCCCGAAATCATGAACTGTTCCACTGACCGATTCCTGTTTTTTCGCTCTTACTTAAATGTTTAATTTTTCTTTTTGCACTCCGGACAATAAGCTTTCCTACTTACTTCTCCAAAATTTCATTACTTACGTTATCTTCATTGCTAAATGTTGTCCCATATCCCCTGCATTGGGCGAATAAAATAAGAAATGAAGGAGTATACAGAAGAACATACGAAGAATGGACCTCATGGAACACCATAGAGAAAAGTAGAACCAGATAAATTTACCACACCTTGAGGCACAATGGATCCGTGAAGGATATAAACCATAAACACAGTAATCAACCCGAAAGTCGGTTTAGTAGGTGATGGTAGAGATCACCCAGTACTAAGCCCTATACGGCGTGTGAAAATTCACACATCAGGGTAGGGGGGCCAGTTCCTTTCCCTGTGGCGGTTATGGTTTCCCAGGAAGACCTGGTACCCGAAAAATCACTTTAGCTTGGGTGGAGCTGCAGGCGCCCAAAGTGCCTCGCCCGGGAATCAAACCCGGGACCCTCCGGTCAGTAGTCCAACGCTCTACCCACTGGACCACCACGATCCACTGAAGGATATAATAGAAGGAAAAATAGGGGGAAAAGTCCCAAGGGGAATATGAAGGGATAAATACATGGGACAAATTAAGAAGAAAGTACATTGTAAAAAACACCAGGAAGTATGCCAATTAGCATCAGATAGGGTAGGATGGAGGGCTGCAGTCAACCAGTCTTAGGACTGAACGACCGCTGATGTTGATTCCCCGAATTATTCCTGGAAACAACTCAATAATAGATGGATTCAATTGCTCTCCTGACTCACCGTTGGTTTTTAATCTGCTAACTCAATTGATTTTATAAATAGAAAACTATCAACGCGGAGATTTTGTTCTTAAAATATAAAAATACCAAGTCCTTCTTTCCTGGAAAAGAATTCTGCCCATGATTGGAATATTTAACATAAGGTTTTTTCTTGTGATTTCGGGTAATTGCGTGAGAATGAATCAGCGGACTCGACTAGCCAGGTGAAATGACGTGATATTAAAAACGCCCTTTAAGGCAATTCAATATTGAATACACACTCACTTAGAGAAGATTTTCTGGGATGACTTGACGCATGGCTATTGCTTTAAAGAAAATTCGAAACCAAGCAGTTTTACTGCTTTCATAAATGATTGAAAATTATGAATTACTTCGTCATTGTTATATTTCAGCAGGTGTTTGTTACTAAGTGACGTTTCTCTTAAGGGAACAAAACTCGTAAAGGGTATTTCGTGATTTGAAATTTGTATTTCCAGTAATTAAAACAGATGAGTCTAGATTCCAAATGATCACACTCACAGCTCTAAGCACTTGAGGCGAAGTGATGACGTTTTATCTGCCCATGCCCCACCCAACACACCCCACGTCACATCCCCCACCCACGTCCATTCCATCGGATCTAGTTGAGCTGCTTAATTGGCGCGTTTAATTTCTAATGGAAGCCTCTCACCCTCCAACCGCGTTCCGCCGCCTGCGTATGTTAAGTGTACGTCCACACGATCCCTCTTGCAATAACGCCCGCGCAATTAATTGCCCTCCGCTTTCGAATCACCTGACGCCCGCTCCAATATTTATTTCACGTTTTAAAAATTATAGGGGGAAAGAAAAAAAAAAGATTTGCGTAGGAAAGCGAAACATACTTTTTCTCTATTTGGTCTTCCCTCTCCTCTAAAATCAACCCCGCTTCCGTGACTGCGAGAAAGATCAATAAAAAAACAGATTTCAGGGCAGCCTGCCCCTCGCTGTTGCATCATGCTCATGTGCGTTTAGTATTGCAATTCATAAAAAGCTTCGTCTAGCTCATCACTCCCTGATGTGCTGAATTAGTTGAACCCAAATGGCTCATAAGTTTGACTCGATTGGTAGGAGGATCGGTCGGAAATATTTCTCATTCAGTTAATTATTTAAAAAAATCAAATATGCAAAAAAAAGTTAGCGGTATTAAAAATCCATTAAATATTCCAGAGGGGAATCTAAAACGAATCGAAACCAAGCACAGGGAATTCTAAGCAGATCACTTTGTAACTGCAAAATGAACGAAAACTATTTGAAAACTTAAAAAATTGGACTGGTATTTGTGGGCGAGACGGGAAATATTATTTTACATCTTATACAAATTTGCACTCTTTCTCAAACACACGCACCTTGCATGTCATGCATTAGAAAAAAGCAAAAATTAGGTGAACTATTACATTTTAAATGGTCTCCGTTACCCATTGCAAAAACTCACTTTCCCTATTTATTAATGCGTGATATTTTTCCTTTGTGGAAACACACGACTGATGAACCTCAGGTTTCAACCTCACTATCTCCGGTTTCAACCTCACTATCTCCGAAGGCCTATACGTACTTCACGAATCCAGCCAATAGTCTCCCTTTCACTTAATGGGGGAAAATATCTATAGCATTATTTCATTTTTTTAAATTTAAGATCCGTCGATCGGATGACATTAGGGCGTGTTCCTCGGCCGAATCGAGACTGATCTGCAGTGCACACACAACCCTTCCTTGCTCCAAGTACACGGTGGACGTGCTCCGCTCCCCAAATTGCCTCGGATTGATCTTTCTAAGTCACCACTGGGCATTGAAAACGAGCCGCACACTGGGCTCGGCTGCAAACATTGTTTTTTTGTCATATATCTATGTATTAGAAAGTGGACATTCTACGTGGGGAACGCGGCCTAAGTAAACATTGCTCTTTTTTAGCTACACATTAAATTCATTAGTTACCGTGTCTTTTCAACAAGGATCCTTTATTTTACCTGTGCAGCTGAGTAAAAAAATCAGAATTAATTAACCTGAATGTTGGTTTAAAAAGGTGAAGATAGATGTAACCCAGTAACGAAGGATGGTATTAAAGTTAAACATTCAGGGAAGTTACGAGGTGCCCTTATCCTTCCTACAACATTGCACCAAGTGCTCAGAAAGTTTTGCCCCCCAGAATGGCACAGACTGGTTTAATGAAGTGAGGGGTGTCACGGATATTATCAAGAGTTGACCCCGAGACAGCTTGGCAGCCGAAATACGCTACCATACCCTAACCCTGCGATGGAAACGCATAGCTCCGAATATATCTGGCACGCGGTGGCAACTGCCAGAAGCGCAGAGATTCACGCGCAGTGTAAATGGGATCTGGGTGAAAAAATGGCACCTTGTCCTCTGTTTCGCAGTTGGCTACTCCCAGAAATTTATGCTGCTGATAAAGTTGCAGGTGTGGAGTAGAGAAAATAAGATCCCGTTGACTCCTAATACTCGGCACTCGGCTATTCATTTTGCCGGTTTTGCCTTTAGCGTTAGAACGACCCAATTGAAGCCGTTCACCCGAACCTTCGATCATTACAATTCTCTGAATATTTCCCTACGTGACTCTACTATGCCGAAGCTCTTGCCAATTTATTTTCCGTTCATCCTTTGGATATTTGCACACCGCTAGGCGCCAAATGTATAGCTCCCTAAAAAGATAATTTTTTACAATCCATTTTGATACTTGGCCATTTAATACGGCCCCATCGAAGCATATCGCGATTATTTGGAAGTTATTTATTCCTCTGTTGTAAAGCTTTTCCAGTGCTGAAGCTTTCAGTCTCAAAGGAGAAAGGAAGTACTCACGTCAACCGGTAATGGTGTAGAGCCATAAGTACGTCAGTAATGCAGTAATATTATCCAAATATGTAGTCTAAATTGACTTATCTGTGAAGTTATGAAATTGCGGAAATATCTCTGGACGCTTGCTCAACTTCCAATCATCGATTCAGCAAATTTCCGAAGAATATTACCCAATGAGTTGAGTACCAAAGCAGAATACATCTCGAACATTTTGTGATCATAACGAGAATTATTCGAATTAGGTTTCCATCATTTTGGAGTAAAAAAAAGAAATTAAATTTAAGGCAATTTGGAATGCGTTTGTTTAAAATGCTATGAGAGTAACTACTACGAGTTGAGGTGAAGTAATGTATGGTAGATCCTCTCATGAGGGAAGGTAATTGCACCTCATGTTAGTGAATGTGGCAAGCCTCAAAAGCTGTGACTGCTAAGTATTTTTACTATCCACACCAAAACCGTAAATCTCCTATTTGAGTACAATTTTACCCATGGTTTAGGTTTTAAAAGCATAGAATATCAATACGGAAAACAAAGCTTGTTGTTTCAGACCTGAACATTATTCAGAGTGTTCCAGCGACCAATTATATAGAAAAAAAAGTTTTATGAGAAGTTTGGCCTTTCAGAGTTTGGGACGATCACCTAATAATGTTTGCTCCAAGGTGCAAATTAAAAAGTTATCCGGATTACAATCTTTATCTGCACTCATTTATTTTTACTCATTTTCAATGCTTTCTTTTTTGGTTCATGACAATAAGAAATCCAAGAGAAATATGCGTTCTGGCCATTAAATATGCGAGCGAGAATTACCTGTCTCAGAATCTCTTCGAAGGGGCAGATTCTTGCAACGAGCTTGAACAGAATTATAGGATGACCAGCACCTCAGGGAACAAGTGTAACGCTTGGGGAATCACTGAATAAAATACTCTTTGGCTTTGTCGTATGTTGCATGAGGTTTATCGGTCCGGCTACTGATCTGAGAGTTCGAAGGCAAACTTAAAGTGATATTTCTGGAGAGCAATTATGGTAATCAATTGAAGCATTGGTTTTATACGCGTGGGCATAGCTCAGCTGAGGTCTAACCGAAATGCCGATAGTAGGATGATTAGAGGGGTAGATCCTTGTTCCCTGTGACGTTTGTGATTTCCTAATGATCTGGGGGACAAAAAATTATACAGCTAGGGTAATTTTGATTGCATCAAGGGGGGTTGCTGAAATTGAATCCCGGGTTGATAACAAAATAACCCATCGCTCTGCGGACGGACAGCCATCTCCTCGGATGTAAATTTTCTGTTGCACGACAACCTTTGAGGTGTGTACGGGTAACTGTATGTATGTATATATACATACATACATATATATGTATATATATATATATATATATATATAAATAAATATATATATATATATATATATATATATATATATATATATATATATATATATATATATATATATATAATGCAGTTGCAAATTTTTCTTATAGTTAAATTCTGCTTTTAATCCTCATAAATACTGTAACAATTACAAGTCAATAATAATTAGCTATGTAACTTCGTAATTATCAATATTTTTCAATTATGAATTCAATTAATACAGCCTTAAAGATAGAGGAAAGTTTACAGAGGTGAAATTTAAATTAAATTTCATTTTGGATAAACAAAATGAAAGTAACTTAAAAACGTAACGTAGAGAGAAAAAACCACAAGAGTCCAATGTGAAAGAAGTGGAAGTGATTTAGTTAATTGCAATCGTTTTCCCTTTGGATGAGGAGGGTGTTTCAACCCTGGAAAGAAGGCACAAGGGAAACTTTTATGAGAAAATAAATACAATACATCTTTCGCTGATTCTCTGTTATGGTCAAAGGGCATAGATAATTCAACAACTTCCTCCGCTTTATAGGCGCTTCAAAACTGTTTCTTTGATTTTGACTGTGTAATAGCCGTAAAGTGCTTCAATATTAATTTTTTTAATCCTTTACATCTATGTTCAGCTTATTTTTAACTGTTAAGGAGATTGATTCCGGTAATGAGTGGTTAAGGTTTTAAAAACAATTGGCAGTTGCACTAGATCAACCATTAGGCATGAAAGTACAAAGTAGAACTTCTGGTCAAATGGGGACAGTGCTCTTTTAATTGCAAAGTTTTTCACTTGATTACTTACTTCATTTATGTAGTAATTAGGCTTCATTTTGACATTTCCATCACATAATAATAAAATACATGCAAGAAATGGAGTCAAGGGAGTGACATTAATATAATATAGGGAATAGAAGTGGATGCTATATAGTCGACCTGTCAAAAGCCTTTGACAAAGTTGACCACGATCGCTTAATGCTTAAGATGGGCAAATTGCCACTACACACAGATGGAAGAGTAATATCTTGGGTCAAAAATTTCCTGGAAGGTCGAACACAAAGGGTCAAATTAGGAGAAGTGTATTCTGAAAAAACAAGGGTAACATCGGGAGTCCAACAAGGAAGCGTACTTGGCCCGCTCTTGTTTTTAATTTATATAAATGATCTCCCAGTAAATATTAATTCTCAGATAAGACTTTTTGCAGATGACTGTATTAACTACAGGAAAGTCAAAAATGACAGAGACCGTGACATACTTCACAGGGACATTAATAAAATGGCGGATTGGGTGACAAAAAATGGGATGGATGTTAATGTTAGCAAATGCAAATCCATCACTTTTAGTAACAAGGTAAGTGGAAACAATAGGGAATATAAATTCTCAGAAAATGTTATTCCTAGAAGTGATACTTGCAAATACTTAGGTGTATATATAACTAAGGACTTAGGGTGGTGGCTAAATGTGGAGTACATCTGTAAGAAAGCTTTCAAAACTCTTCATTTGGTGATGAGAAACCTCAAAGGGAGCATTAGAGCAACTAAGGAGAAGGTATATCGGACCCTTGTATGGGACCCTCATGGAGAAGATCATATCAAAAAACTGGAAAAGGTGGAGAGAAAGGCTGCCCGATATGTACTGGGGAAGCATAGGAGGATGGAGAGTGTGTCTGACATGCTAGAAACGCTGGGCTGGGAACCTCTACAAACTAGAAGGAAAGCAAGCAGACTTTGTGGAATGTTCCGCATTCTGAAAGGGGAGAAAGCTTGGGTAGATCTTAGGAAAGAGACGGGGAACACAAATTTCATAGGGATATATGATCACAAATTTAAGGTAAAATACGGGGCACAGAGAAAAAATAAAAAAAGAATTCTTTCCTAAACAAAATAATTGTTGATTGGAACACCTTACCTGCAAAAATATTCGAGCCCTTTCCTAACAGAGTGTATACTTTTAAGATAAGATGTAAGGAATATATGTAATAATTTGATTGATGTGTGGTATATTGTATTATATGTAATTGCTTAATATTTTTCAATTTATCTTTTTTTCTTGCTGATTGGTGGATGTAAATGAGATGGGGATTCGCTTGTTTTGTTAAAGAGATACGTGTTTGAAGTCTGATTTTGCCTATTATCTTTTGCGATTATTTGGGATTTGTGTGCCGCCTGACACTTATCAGCACGTGTGTTTTTAATAAATAATAACTGAAAAGTTTACTTAGAAATGTAATCACAGAGAAGTTTTATTGGGTGGGAGAAGAGAAGAAACATATATATATATATATATATATATATATATATATATATATATATATATATATATATGAGAGATTATTCTCAGTAAGTTTGGGTTTACATTAGCACCTCATAGTTACCCATTCTAAAAGGTAGAACAGCAATGTTCACAAATAATTATCTTATTTTTCTTACTTCACGGGGAATATCACGATTTGGCTGAAATTATTCAACACGTATGAGAGAAAGCATAAAAGACAAAATGTTTGCGCTTTATATCTTACTTAACATATACTTAAATAGCGCGCTTTTAAAATATATTGGGTTTGATTAAAAAGGGTAAGTATTTAAAAGTCATAATGGAACGAATAGGTAACTGATGATATCTCTCAATTGTGGATTACGCTGCTCTGATTAGTGAAATAAATTTTTTATATTAAAATATCGAGAGTTCTATTTTGGTCATTATTCATCTCCTCCAAGTAATACCATAAATCCCCCCTTACATCTCCGCTAAAGGTTTCTTCCTCATTATTTCTTAGAGTTGAGTCCCAGCACCCCCTGCCACGGGTCTCTGGGATGACTCGCAGGCCATTCATTTATTGTGTAGCCGCGGAAGTGTTCAAAGGGAAAGACCCAACGTAGCATCAAAAGATTGATCGTGTTTAGTCCGAGTCGTCATTAGCACGTGGAGGAGTGGTACTTCACTAAGTGTTGAGAGAATGCAGTGGCTTGGAGGAGGTCAGGAAAGTGTGGTAAAAGGGTTGTTTTTTGCCGAGAAATGCCTTAAATTTAAGTTCGTGTGAGGAAGTAAAAATACGAGGGTCATCCGGAAAGTAGTACCCGTTCGTGAAATAAAGACACAAAAGTAAATATTAACAAACATAAAAAATGTTATTTGAAAGAGGATACTTTAAACTACTTCTCAACATAATCTCCAAGCAAATTAAGGCATTTGTCATAACGTGTGACAAGTTTCTGTATTCCTGCTGCATAGTCCTTCGCCGCCAGCTCATTGAGATACGCGAGGGACCCATCTTGCACAAATTTTTGCATAATGCAGATGGTGTTTAACAATTTCATGAACAATTGTTCGAGAAACATTGGGAAAATGCTCACAGATGTCATCAATTGTGACGCGCCGATCGTTCCTCACGAATTCGTCAACTGAGCTCACCAGTTGGTCTGTAATGACAGACGGTCTCTCCGAACGCTCATCGTCGTGTGTGTTCCCCCTCCCCATGTTGAAGTTGCGACACCACCGCCGAACAGACGACTCGTCCATTACATTGTCTCCATACACCTCCTTTAATTGGCGATGAATATCACATGGGCGAACGTTTCTTGCATTGAGGAATTTAATCACTGCCCTCACTTCACAACTGGCGGCGTTCTCAATTTTTTTAAACATTGTAAACAATCACAGAAACAACACAGGCAATGCTAGCGTCACGCAACTTGGCTCAGAGAAGGCAGACAAGCCACTGAAGCTATCTGACCTCGTCCAGCGGCTACTCGCGTCGTCAGCACTTCATGCGGCACGAACGGGTACTACTTTCCGGATGACCCTCGTACTTCGTTTCTCTCAGAAGTCTGAATTTCGTGCACGTTCGCGTCACATACATGCGTAGCCTCTCTGACTGTGATGCCAAAGGTCGCTAGTTCGATACCCGTGACCGGCTAAAACTTTTCAGCATAGAAAAAATTTGTCAATGGTTTTTCGGGCCAAGAAAACCGAACATCAACAGAAAAAAAACGTAGCCAAGGTATTTCGGAACGAGGCAACGAGGAAAATAAGACTCCTACTGAAAAGCTACCCTGAACCCATGGCGAAAGGCAGCAGTTTCACCATTAGGCACCGGTTACGCAGACTGAGTGTGTCAGCCCGGCGTCAGCTACCACAGCTGCGGGCGACAGTGAAGTTCATGGTATCGGCAACAGTCCTGCGATGTGGAAAGCAACGGGAAACCACCGCACCATTCTCCCTAAAATATGCAACCTTGCCTTGCATTCTAATATAGTAGAATGGAGGGCTGCCCTAAACCAATCCTAGAATTGAAATACTGGTTGTGACGAAGTCCATTTTCACAATGATCTGCACCTATTTTTAATGTAGCATTGAATATTGTTCATAAGACATATAAGGCCTTGATACTTTTAAAGAAAAAAAACTTGGAAAACAGCAGAACTGGCGGTCTTGTCAATTTTCATACACTTCACAGTTTATGCAACTTAATATTTCGTAAACAATTTAGCATATGTTTAATAATAAATTTTAGCAATATCCAACGAGACGATAGTATTATTTGAAAAAAAGAGCCAGTCATAATTTCAGAAAAAAACAAGCTCCATTCGCTATTCATCAGCTTTCATTCATTTATTCATTCACTCTTCCCTCACTCAAGCCACTGAAATATTATTGTGCCTTCCAAAAATACCAAAATCAACTTATCGACGTGCAATTTACGGTAAATATTTACTTACTTTCCTTGAAATCCTTGCATTTTTTGTTGTAGGGTGTGAGAATAAGGGTTTGGAGTCGTGTAAGAGCGTGCGGCAGCATTGTTCGCAAGGAGAAGGGATATATTGGAACCAATGGCACGGCGAGGGAAGCGATGCGGAGGGGAAGCAGGGCCGGTTTCACCCCTTCCCTCCCACTCTTCCCCTTTCTCTCTCACGCCGCGATTCAAATTAAAACTCGAGAGGGGACGACGGCCTCTGCACCCGCCCGCCAGGGTGCCACTCGCTTATGAATCCGAAACTCCGTCGTCTGCGCGCGCCCCTCCCCTTGTCTAACTTGCCCCGCATCCCCTATCCGCCACCCAAACCCCCGCTCTTCTCCTCCTCGGGAGTGAGTGGGGGAGGAGGAATCTCGTGGAGGCGAGAAAGGGCAAAGGGAAAGACGAAAAGGGGCGTTTGATTGTCGGGGGAGGTCAAGTTGAAATGCCTTCCAACTGAGAGGCGGAGCTGGCAAAAAATCTTTGATCGGCTCGGAATCCGCTCGCTGCCTTTCCAAAAAAAGGACGTTGCCCACGATAAATCCTCACAGGGAATGCCCTCGGGGAAGAAAATATGCTACCTTATACATTGCGGGATTGCGCACGGAGAAATATACTTATTGAAATGACGAACGCACGTGATTTGCAAAGACTATTCTCATTGGGGAGAATATTAAACTTCCTTATTTTGAAACAAAGGCTAGGTTTCACTGTCGATCTGTCCTGAGGTATACGTATCATATCTTGCATCGAAGATGCCAGTTAAAAGATGCAAAGACATATTGATGGGAATAAATTATTAATAGTCCGCCAAAAAATATGTATATAAAATTATATAATTATTCCAATTTCTTACATAAAGAGTATTTATCCGTACATATTTTTCAGCATTTGTTATAAACGCCAAAGTTTAAGAGAACTAATTCAGCTATGTTACAAATAAGCAATCCTGAGACTTTTGACCAAGTTTAACCAATTCTAATGACATACAAGTTCGTTAAAACTGTTGAAATAATAACCTCTTACTCCGTTAAACCCATCAAACAGTTGATAGACGCCATAATGAATAAATTTGTCACAGAGTCAACGCTAAACCTATGTGCAAACGTGGGCCGTTAGGAATGTCCTAATTTTAAAATAAATATTTCTTCACGTATACATCAAGGAAATATATTCATAGGCATATATATTTAAGAAATATCTGGGGCAAAATATCATCTCACCCATTTCTGAATCTTCTAAACGAAAATCCATAATATTATTTGTTTATCAATACAGGTGAAATAAATTACGATATCTCATATGATACACATCTATGTACCATATTTTTGACATCCCCAGACAACATGTTACAGATTAGGTCCTTCAAGCTTTCCTTGGTCCTATGGAGTATTCTTCAAGCGGTACGAATATTCTGAGTGAGACATTGATTGTAACCTACTCGTGGGCACGGTTCATCGGAGTTTAGCCGAGTTATTTTACAATTAAGTGTACTTTGTGCAACGGCCTTGAGGTAAAAAAATGAAACTAAGCCACCCTCATTTGCATACTATCTAGTATCTTTCGCCTTCAACAAGCCAGGTCTCAAAAAAGACAATTCTGTGTGACTTAACCTCTTGAGCAGGCAAAATATTCCTCGGGAATGCAAGCAGTGTGCGCGCGCGGATCTAAATTGTTGTCAGACAGATAAACAAACCACCCCTAGAGCCGACGGGTGACACATTGAAAACAAAACGAAAACTGTTTAATCACTTCAGCGCGCAGTAATGCGACGAAGCCTTTGTTCGAGGGGGGTTCGCTCCCGTTTTAGATCCGCAAGGGCCCTTTTGCAAGCACGATTCATTTTCACGTGCGTCTTCCAGCTTAATCACTTTCAGGGTCCCAAAAGCTGTGTAAATAGGGATGCGTTTTATTTGCGCGCAACGGAAACTCGAATTTTCCTCATTGCGTGTTTCTGTGCCCCGGGCTGGGAGCGACCTAATTCTCTTTACTTCTGTCGGCGAAACAAGGGAGAAGGAAGCCACTCGTTTCACCTTCAGTGAGTGAAGTAAGGAGACGGCTTTCTCACCTCGCTTTCTCACACTGAAGGCACACGACGGAAAGGGAGTTGCGGTGGCTAAAATCGATGGCATTCCCTTCCGGGGAGGCCTGGGTTTGATGAAAGATTTACGCAGAACTGCTTCTGCGTAGTGTTATTATTCTAAACTGACGTTTTCATCATCAAAGTCATTCTGGTTCTAGTTTACTAATTTCCTGTTTTCGTCTACCTATTGTTGTTGCTGTACGTTTCTGATAAGTTGTGTTTACCGTTTTCAATTCCCACACACATATTCTCTTCTATCACAGGTATTTCGTCACAGGTGAACTTCTTTGCATCTTAGATGGTTTTGGAGGCCCAAGAGCAATAAAAAAAGATTCATATTTGCGCTCTGTGGGGAAAGCGACGGTGGAGGTAGAATAACAACGTCAGATTTGTGCATACAAAGCTTAGAAGACAACTGGATATTAGAGGACGCCGGGCTCTATATTAACCTCTGCAAAAATGGTTTTAAAAGACGCATAACATAAAACAATCTTATCACAAGAACGAGATACTTTCGAAAATGCGATAGAATTCCTAAAATGGAAGAAATAATATTTTGGCAATGCTGGTAATTTTGGCAAACAAAAATGAATACCATAATGATAAACCACGAAAATAGCTTACGTTTTCCTGAAATATTATCCGTACCTTGAATTTTTCGGGTTAAAATTTCCTGAAGGTTTTCCAATCAGAAACCATTATACATAGTTATCCATCGATAACAGATTGTGAGAAATAATACGATAATAGCATAACGAAATAAGTACAGGTTTAGGAATACCAAACACTATCTGCATTCCACTTTTAGAAGAGTATTGATCAAAAAACATTTAATTCAAAATAATTGAGATACGGATGGAAAATTCATTCAGAAAGCATGTAGCCATGATAACGTGAAAATTATTGCCCTGAGTAAATGAGAGAGTAAAGGGCTTAACTTTAGGAAATTTTTTCTTCTTGACTGAACTCGGGGTAATCAGCATAATGGTGAATTGCCTGGGTACCTTCACTCGCGGTAAGTTATTTTTCGTCGTGATATCTTTCTGAGAAACGGGAGGCGGAAAAGGAAATACTCCTCTACCCTTCCTTTTTCTTTGATACTATGTCCACTGCCTTAAGGCTTGGTATGAGATGGGCTCTACCTTTTCCTATCAAACGAAATACTATATTAGTGTCGAATAATGGGATGATGACTGACCAAAATCTCTTAAGAATTATTTAATTCTGTAAAAAAGGGTTAAAAGTTTGCATTACCGCCATGGCTACTAAATAATATGAGTTCTTATTGAACTTTGCAAAACATTTCCCACTTATTCCATGCAACAGGAACTAAACAAAAATAGATTTACAAAAGTCATCACGCTGATTCAATACTACAGAGAAAATTATTTTTATACATTGGAATTACTATGACGGGAATAATCTTTTGGAATCACGTAATCCCTATGAAATTTCATCCAGTTGGAGGGTAGAGTCTCAGGTAAAATTCATGGACATTGTATATAATGCGGCAAATACTCAGTCATTTACAATTTTGAAGGCAAAATTAAAAGAATTACATACGCCAGAGAAAAACTTCAGCATTCATTTCCATTAGTCTTTGCAAAATACGGATAAGTAAAGAAAAATGTGTTGCACTGCAATTTATGGCTCATGTTTTGTCAAAAAGGAATTTCAAAGCAGTGGGATTTATTACCGAGTCAAAGGCCCTGCCACTCTGGATAGAGTCCTCCGCAAGAAGGTCAGCTATTTTGCTAAACTGAAAAATCCAATGATACGTACAGTCACTTTGCATAAAAATAACTGCTCGGAAAATCTTTCGCGATCACTCTCTGGGAAAAACTAGGCCACAAAAAAAATGATTTACCACCACAACATGTACACAATCAAAACATACTGCTTTAGGATGCTATTTGATTGCAACTTTTATCTCGTGATTCCATGTAAACCAGGCAATAAAAACGGATTTATTTTAGATTTTCTACCCTAAAATAAATGACCGTCAAAATGTAGTGGCGCCTCATATTGAAAAAAATTTAAAATGATGAATTCACCATTTAACTTTTATTTTTTGGCCGTCACCCTTATCGGATTTCTCGGAGTTCGTGCCACAACGGGAAAATAAGGATTGAATATCGAGAGAAAAGTCGCAGCGGTGATAAATGGCCGCCGCGATGATTGAAACCAGCCGTTATGTATTCATGAGAACGCAGCCGAACGAGACAAAGGGAAAAATCCAGTTGTCGGTGGTCAAAAAGTTGTATAAGTTCCCTGCAATGAAGACGCTTTAACTTCAGCGATTACAAAGAGCCCCGCCTTTGCTATCTCTCGCCAAATTTCTGTATTCTGAAATATTTTAATCAAAACGGAGACGCAAGTTAAGTGATAAAAAAGAAGTAACCTCTTTTGGATTGTATTCCAAGTTTAAAGAGGAATCAAATGAATTCATTCATTCAATTCAGAACTCTCGATGATGAAAATATACACACTCTCACCAAAGTACTCAGTACGAAATAAAAATTGTAAAATATACGAAATCCCTCGGACAGCGATGCATTTGTAATATTAAAAATTTAGTTTCGAGCGAAATACGCCTGTTATGAGAAAAGCACGGCACACCGTTAAATGAGCATTGATTTCAGAATTATTTTGTCTTTGATATTCCATTCTATTATCAGATAAAAACTTAGATTAGGTAGATAGGGTATTAGATGGATAGGGATTGTAAATACTCAGTAAACTGTTGAAATATTATTAACTCATCCTTGAGTGTAAAGTATCAAATCTATGATCTAGCATTGGAGTAATCCGTTGGCATACTGACATACTGACTGGTAAGTACACATATCATCACTATGGATCATCATTTCGAGGAATAGTTTAATTGCAGTTATCCCACCTCTAACATTCAATCTTAACAGTTTATTTCCACCCACAGACGCCCTCCATTTCTAGCTTCCGGTGACCTACTCTTCCTCTGAAATCTTCCTCTGAATGCCTTCTCTATGTATATTTCCTTCAGTTATGGCTTTTAGCAAAGAGTCGTCCCTCAGAATATGTCCCTGGCTTCCAGAGGTTTAATTTCTTCTCCACTTTTTGGAGTATTTCTACATTTTAGAATTTATCTATCCATTTCATTTCCAACAGAGTTCATATCCCATATATTTCGCAAATGTAAAAAAATATGCTCTATGAATGAGATTAAATGAATCGAATATTTTTGCCTGGTTTAATATTATTTGCCGTTAGTAGTTTATTTCCTCAGACAGAAAGGCTTCTTTACATGTACTCGCTCAAAAGAAACATTCTTCAACTTAGTTATTATTTCATTATATGGTTTAATTTTTACGCATAACTTAAGGCAAGCTAAGGGAGAAATACCGACAACAACGTGACATGTAACACAAAATGAGTAAAATTTTGATACTTGTATTGTTAAATTTATGTCAACTACTAAAATAGTACATTGGAAAAAGACGTAAATTTGTCCTTTCTTGAAGTCCTTTCCTAATATTATATTATCCAGTGAGAACAGAAAGGGTGAAATTCTCCAGGATTAGTTCCATAAAATTCTCATGCAATAACGACGGTAACATTTCTTTCAAGGTAAACAAATAAGGAAGGCTTTGGATAGTCCCAAAATATTTCTACCTAAAGAATTTCTACTTCTATACATTATGAAAAGTTTGTTTGTTTCCTTAGAGAATTACCGTCTTTATTTCTCTGGAATTTTGTCTGCCAGCCTATGTACTGCCTTCGTTTTCCTTGCTTATCTAATATTCTCTCTTTAATCTCGGCGTTCAGCATACCGTTCTTTTTAACGCATTCCAAGCGCCTATCAATAATTGCCCAAAAATTCTCCTGCCTTATTTTGAATATTCTCTAACAACTTTAAAACACAACATTGAAAAATTTCATCTTTTTTCCTCCTCTCCATCCAACTTACTTTCTCCATTATTCGCCTCACTCATACATCAAAAGTCGCCAATCTTCTCTCATTCTCATACCTCAAAGACCAGTTCTCACATCCGTAAAGCATATGCTCCATATTAAAGTCATTAATAAATTTTTGTTCACTCTTAGTAATTGAGAAAAATTATTCTAATTGCGTTAAACTCTATCTTTAACACAATTTTTCTACTAATTTCGCTATTAGTATGCCAAGTCTTAACTAAAATACTACGAAAATACATGAGTTACTTCACATTCACTAGTTTATTATTCCCTATTTTAATGTTTGATATGTGATGGTAGCAATGAAGTGATAATGAATACCCATAGCTAGGCGAATCAATCCCTAGAAAAAGTTAGGAAAATTTAAATAAAAGGTGGAGCATAAGGTAGTATAGTATCAACATGACTAACAAGAAAGTGAATACTGTAATTTGCAAGGAGTTGAAGTCTAAACGATGGATGCAAGTGGGAGAGAAAAAATATTTAAGATGTAAAAGCTCACATATTTGGACGTTTCGACACTCTCTCCACTAGTTCTCACGCTATACGAAAACGGAGGTTCCGGCGAAAGAAATCGCTTAAAGAATCAGAGAAATGCACGCCAAATGAATATGTAATGGAAAGGTTACTAATATCTTTCATATCGTAAATATTGCCGTACGGATTCGACATATGATCTTTGACGCAGGAAGATTATGATAATACGCGTAGAGAAATTGTTACGGGAAATCTTGAGATACCAGGAAAAGTTGACTTATCCAGAGAGGTAATAGAATTTGAGAAATAGTTGAGCCCGCAATGGTTGTGGAAATCAATTGCTATAGAACGAGGAAAGAATCAAAGGTTTTAGGTTTCCACAGGAAAGAAAAAAAATTCTTCTTTTTGACATGCAAAGTCTTTGATTCTTTCCGCATAGTGTAGCCAGTAGGATTTTGAAAGTTATAATAAAAATGGGAACAATTAGAAAACAGAGAAGAGGAAAAGAGGAAGCTTTTTAGAGAGCATAAAGACAGTCTCACAACGTGAAAAGCACTGAAGGTCTATGGAGCCAAAAATAAGTTAGCCTGGGGGCCAATGCTTAGAAGGCCAAATGGTACCCACCTCCGATAGGCATACGGGGACTGTCCAGGAAGTAACCTCCGTTTTCGTGTGGTGTGCGAATCATGGGAGAGAGCCGAGTGGTCGCTGTATTGACGCACACAGCAGGGGAGTACGCCTCGAGCTGTGATGGTTAAAAGGTAGCACTGCTTGTCCTTTGTTTTCCATGGTGAGTCAAAATGAACAACACAATTTAAATTCCCACCAAATGCGAAGTTCGTTCAGTGATAAGGATTTTACTGATAAAAGAACTTCAAAGCTGCTAACATCCATCGGGAAATTTTTACTCTGTGCTGACCAAATGTGATGAGTGACAAGAGTTGTGTGTTAGTGCTGCTGTTCGTTTGAGAGTGAACGGATAAATATCCATTTTGATGACAGAAGTGGTCGGCCATCTGTGGTGAACAACGAACTGCAGCTAAAAATTGACGAAAAAGTTCGTGGAAGCTGGCGTTTTACGATGTCTGAATTATTTAGAAAGTTTTTAACAGATGTATACGACTCCGTTGCATGGATATCACTCTCAATGCCTTGAACGTCCGCGTTAATTATATGAATTACATTTACTTTATCACTTTAATTATTTTATGCATTGCTTTGATTTTACGAGTGGTATCGTTAATCCTTGTAATGAGTGGTGATATAAATTTTTATTCTCGGTATAAAATGGGATTAGTTTCGGACTCGAGTTAAAATACGTAGGAAAATCACTTAAATGAATTACTTCTTATTTAAACAAAGCAAACGACTTTGAAATCTAAAAGTTCATTTGATATGGCACCATTTGATAAGGATTTTGCCACGATACGACAAGACGTCAAGAGTTGACGATAGTCCGTAGTTGGTAAATATTACCTTAATATAATTATTTTACAAAAGGTTGTTCAATAGACTCCACTGACTTTTTCAGAAAAATCATGAGCTTGCTATCCTTTAATTTTTAAGTATTATATCTACAACTGTAATCATCAACTCAATATTAGCAACTGTTCACATTTACCATAATTATTACTTATGACGTTTGCCTTTCCAAAGGATGGATTTCGCTCATCATTTAATAAAGTAACGGGTCGTTCACTCAGAGGTCAATTTGAATTATGCTTAGCAATTAGTATTTTGAAATCTTTTTTTGTCCTTTCGGAAATGTTGAAAGAGGAATGCATTTAATTATGAAAGGGAGGGACGACACTGCTTCCGGCTATTTCCTCCTCCCTTCCATGTTGAAAACGGCATCAGCATTAGGTTTTGCGGGTAAATCATTCAGTGTAATGAAACCTAAACATAAATACATGCGCGTAATATAATACTGGTGTTCAATACGATGCATAATATTTGCACAACCTGTATTTTTCATTTAACTTGAATTTTCTCTTATGAAAAAAAACTTCTGTCAGAACGGAAAAGATGAAATTATTTTTAAATGGGATATCGCTAAATATTGAATGTGTCCCACGGTAGAGAAAACCATTATTTTATCAACCGTTTCTTTGCTCCGAGGCAAAGAAATATCTTTATTTTTTTAAATTCAATTTTCAGGTTTTTATTTATTCATTATTTAAAAAACGTTATTGCCTAGAGTTGTCCTATTAAGCTAGTGTGGATATGACGGCTAATCTAAATCTTGGAAAAAGCAAATCTACGTAAC
This sequence comes from Hetaerina americana, assembly GCF_022747635.1. Lineage (NCBI taxonomy): Eukaryota > Metazoa > Arthropoda > Insecta > Odonata > Calopterygidae > Hetaerina > Hetaerina americana. The sequence continues at coordinate 750,472 of NW_027286070.1, forward strand.
AAACCTTCGGCACGAGGTTTCCCCAGGAGCTGAAACAAGTTGCAGACCACCTGACCTTCTCCCTCGGCCTAATTTACGGAGTGCTCCTCTCTCGACCTCACCCCTCTCTCTCCCTTTCTCAGCACCTTTTCCCCGTTCACCAAGCCATCCGGCACATCCTCCTTCGCGAACTACTTTAAAGTGTGAATCACGTGGATCCAACTCTTAAACAGCAATGAATGAACCCTCTCTCTTCTTCGTCCAAGAATGTACGCTGACTCGATGTCTTCAAAGTCACGCGCGCCATCGGAATTCGACATTTTCGAACGCGGATCCAAGATTAATGATTTCTAAAGTTACAAAACCCCCTCCAATCCCTTCTTGCCTTCTTATCCCGACGACAACGTTTGAGCTAGACGAGTTTTCTTGGGTTACAGGGGATTATTTAAAAAAAATGACGGTTCTATTTAGAACCTCGCCCGCTTTGAAGAAAATCAGAGCACACCGCGCGGCCCCGTCCCGGTGAGAGGCCGACGATAACTCGGGCGGCAGCGCATATGTAAAGAGCAGAGAGAAAAGGAGAGAGATCGGGCGCCGAAGTGACAAAAGGAAAAGGTCGAAAATTTCGCTGAGAGAACCCCGTGCACTCAGGGCGCCAAAGACGGCGGCAGGGGCCCCGTCTCGTCTCTCTCTCTCTCTCTCTCTCTCTCTCTCGTCCCCAACTCCTCCCTTCACCCCCTTGCACTTCCTCCCACACTCCACCTCCTCGCACGGGGACTCTATAATCCAAATTGCATCGGCACGAGGAGAGGCGAAGGGAGCTCCGTCCATGAAAGGAAGCAAAGGTCGCCTCACCCTCGACCCCCCAAACCCCTTCTAGACGTCGCCGCAGGACGAATGCTCCTCCATTTTTATTTCTTCCAAATTTCCCTCATTCCCCTTATCATAAGAGAGGAGTTGAAAGTTTTCCTTTAAAATATCCGTTTTTTATTCGCCGGGAAAATCCCTTTTGGGGTCGTGAAACGGGGATGGATGTGGGGGAGGAGACGCGGAACATGGGAAAAGAGTATCAACGCTTGTTTTTTCCATTAGTTATCCCGTTTGTGAGTGGGAATTAGTAAGAGAGTGGATGGGCGTGGGACACCTTGGAGAGGCTGGGGAAGGGGCGTGGACCACCGACGACGTCGTCGAGGTCCGGACGAAGGCCGGTGGAGTGGCCCGCTGAGAGTTTGCTACGGAGAATGACATCGAGGCGCAAATCGCTTCATTCGTGTACAACTGCGATGCTTCCACATCGTATATATATATATATATATATATATATATATATATATATATATATATATATATATATATATATTGAAGACGACAGCCGTGCTGTCGAAACGTAAAATAACAAATTGTGAGTGTCCTTTCTTTGTGTCTCTATATTCTAAAAATCTACATCTGTGTTTTTATATATTTGTGTGTCGCCGATGAGCGTTCCATTTCGAAGATGTTTTATATATATATATATACATATATATACATATATATATATATACATATATATATATATACATATATATATATATACATATATATATACATATATATATATATATATATATACATATATATATATATATATATACATATATATATATATATATATATATATATATATATATATATACATATATACATATATATATATACATATATATATATATATATATATACATATATACATATATATATATATATATATATATACATATATATATACATATATATATACATATATATATATACATATATATATATACATATATATATATATACATATATATATATATATACATATATATATATACATATATATATATATATACATATATATATATATATATATATATATATATATAAATATATATATATATATATATACACATATATATATATTTATTTATTTATTTATGTAAAAATTCCGCCAATTGCGGTGTGACATGTTTTTCAAAAAGGGGAACGAGCGTGGTATGAAAAGTTTCCGACCTAACAAAGATAAAAGACAATTTTTCTGAAATTTTCTGAGACCGGAAATTTATCAGACAACCCTCCAATATCTGTCTCCTTAAATGAAAGAAACATGCTCTGGGAAAAAGAAAAACAACGCACACGAGAAAATTAATTTATTGGTCTGGGAACAGATCATCGAAAAATGAGCAAAGCATATGAAAATCCTCATAAACGATGTACTGGGTTTATATTAAAATAATACCAATTACTTCAAACAATTAGAGATGAGATTGAACGTACACAAATTGTCGAATTACATAACACGTGCAACAGAAAAAAAGGCGATTTGATGCTGAAGACGGTGATTAAGAGAAGAATGCTAAGGAAAGCGAAGCAAAGGGATAATAAGAATAGGCCTTTGGGATTAAATTAATGGAAGTGTAAAATAAACATAGCTAAAGAGTGAATTTTAGAGTATTTTTATGTGTCCAGGGTCTTTATAAAATCTACACTAACCCGATAGAATACTGTCAAAAACAAATAATTATGAATAAAGCAATATTATAGGACAAGGGAAATCAGCGTGCGTTACATAATGGATCAAAAGAAAGCAGCACTCAAAAAATAAAAAGCTTATATTTCCGTTATATCTCAGTTTGACGGTTTATATTAAAGTGCATTACCTAGAAATAAATTACGATTACCTTTAGGTAAAACGCTGATTTTAGCTTTTTACCTTCGGCTTAAATAATCTGAATTACGTCATGCTTTCACGAATCCATGGAGAGGGAGAAAGAGAGAGAGAGAGAGTTTCAGAGATTTGACGTAACGATTTGAGATTTTTTCTGCAGAGCCGGAGGCGGTATTCGTAAGATAATAAAAGAAATTTGTGTTTTCCCTTGTGAGAATATAAATACATTTTGGCTATGGGTGAAAAAAAGTATATAGACCTGCAAAGTATTTAAAGAGAAATCAGGAAATAAGTGAAGTGGTTTAAAAACATTTACTTTGACGGTAAAAAGACCGCTGCCCGACTACCATCAGGCTGTTCGATGAAATTTACCCATCTCTCCGTAGGTTGAAACGCATACGAGGTGTGTTCAAAAAGTAAGATGACTTTATATTTTAATGAAAAAATATTTATTTATTCTCCATTTTTCAAGTTGACCCCTTCAAAGTACCCCCCCCCCCAGATATAATACACATGTGTCTACACTTTTTCCAATTCTCGAAGCAATTATGATAAGCTATTTTTGGTATAGCCTTGAGCTCTTCCAGTGATGCAGCCTTTATCTCCTCAATCGTTGAAAATCTCCGCTTTTTTCATAGGTAATTTCAAGTTTGGGTGCAGGAAAAGTTGCGGGGGCCAAATCCCATGAATATGGTGGCTAAGGAATTATTATGTTGTTGCTTTTGATCAAAATACGTGTATCATCTACTAGCAACGGTCAATGAGCAGGTGCATTAATTATCGTGATTCATAAGCTATGAATTGTTTCTCCACAATTCCGGATTTTTTATTTTCATTAAGCTTCTCGCAAATGGCGCATTGCTTCAAGGTAATACTCCTTATTGACCGTATAACTTTATGACAAGAATTTCTGATGCACTTCGACACGGTAATCGAAGAAAACTGTGAGCATAGCCTTGACATTTTATCAAACTTGGCGTACTTTTTCGGTATTGGTTCTCCTAGGTTCTTCCATTGGGACGATTAGGCTTTGGTTTCGACGTCGTAACCATATATCTACGATTAGTCACCAGATACAAAAAATCCTTTTGAGCAAGCAGCATCGTCGTTGACGTCATTCAACAGCTTCTGAGTGATGCTCTTGCGACGGTTCTTCTGGTCAAAATTAAGTAGTTCCGGAACGAACTTCGCTGACACACGTTATATGCTTAAAACAACCGAAAAATTCCACGACACAATGCAACTAATGTGCCAACATCCTTTACACTTCTCTAATAGTTAATTGAAGATTTTAAAAAACAATTTTCTTCTCTGCTTTAACGTTTTCTTCTGTTGTTGACGGTGCTGGGGCTTCCAGGGCGAGGTTTGTCACTGGCATGTTCTTGGCCATCTTGGAAGAGCTTATACCCCTTATAAACATTTTTTCACTCAAAGCAGACCCGCCGTATGCCACTGTCAACATTTCAAGTGTTTTGGAGCGCATAATTTCATTTTTACCCAAAATATGATGCAAATTCTTTGATCCATTATATTTGATAGCAGAAAATCGCCGAGCACACCAAAACACGTCTAACATTAGTATATGTAAATAATAAACTTAATATTTTAATTATTAAAACTAATAAAAATGTTGAGGTAATGTGTAAAAACTAAACAAAACGAAAAAATCGAATGTATAGTATGTTTCCCGCGAAATTTGAAAAGCCACCTTACTTTTTTAACACACCTCGTATTTTTAGCTCAGGTTACGCAGAAATTTTAAATGAAGTGTCTCAGTTACATCAGCACAGCTAAAGAGCTTTGGAAGTCGGGAATTGGAAAGAATGGTAAATAACACATTTCCAGGTTCAATTCATAAAAGCATTTAAAAATGTAAACAGAAGCAAATATACTTCAGAGCAGACGCAAAGCAAACGCAGAGCAAACAGAAGCAAATATACCCCTTACAAGGGTTCTCCTTGTCTAATATTAGGACATTAAAAATGCTTATTTTGACCCGTGTTTTAGAAGGCCACAGTTATTTAGTTCCTGATTTGAAATCTTGATCGACAGGTTATATTTTGCAAACCTACAGGAGTTTATGGGAATAGGACTGGAACGTTTAAAACAGAGTACTCTTAGTCCGTTGTTGAGTCGACGCTTACGTCTTCTCCTAAAATGAATTACCTGAAAGCGTGAAATAATAATGCCGTTAAATGCACAGGTCTACAGAAAATCGCGTACACTTGCACCAATTTTTATTGAGAGACGGATGTTTCATAGTGGTATGTGAAAGAGCGAAGCATTTTAGAACTGAGTCGGAGTTAATTCACAATTTTGGATCCCTTGGCCTACAAATATTATTTTTATTTTTACGGACTACGACAAGATGTTCTTGAAATTTTCACTCAATTAATATGAAATATTGTTCACATCTATTTAAATTAAGCTGAACCCATTTTGCTTTTAACCGTAAAACGAATATTAATATGATATTTGCTACTGCTTTAAAATGTCTTCGTGGAACTGCTATATTTTCTAGCGTTTCATTAGTTAAGACAGGCACTTTAGATATTAAATATATTGGATAAGGTACTGGACAGAAATGAATGAAAGAACTTTATTATATCCTTTCTTGGCCGATGGAAATTAGCAGCTTTCCAAGACTCAGAGTTGATAAAAATAAGTCATTCAATTTAATTAACTCTCTCCCCCTTTAACCTCACCAAATTAACCCCCACTCTGATTTCTCTATAGTAATTTTTGTCATATATACTAGCATTAATAATTCAATCTTAATACTTATTTAATACAACCCACCGTTCTTCTCGATTCAACGAAAATACTCTCACCACCTGATTTTTCTGAGGCTTCTTCTTACTATCATCCCTTCATCTTTCCCTTTTCCTATGTTTATACCAATTAATTACGCATCGATGTAGGTCATGATATAAAATAAAAATTTTCAATATATACCGAGCGTGATATTGAAACGGTTGCAAATAAATACTTTTATAGCATGAAGTTGCGTAGTTTTACTCTTGACTTTTTTGCCCTTTTACAAGACCTGTGCTGCACACGAGTTTCAGAGTTACACCCAGCGCATGAAATTTACATCAGAGAACTACGCCGTCACGGCGTAGTCTCAGCACCGTCACAGTTTTCGAAACGTTTTCCTCAGGTAAATCCAACACCCACATAGGGAATGATCCAATTTGTTTCACCTATTAAATTGAATTCATTTAAAAAATTACTTTTCTTATTCTCGCCTCGAAAGTTTGAAGCCCGCGTTTTAAGCAAACCATACGATAGAACTGTATGTGGACAGGTGAGTATTGTCTAAAGAGAAAGGTGTCTGATCCGTCCCTGTGATCTATGGAGAAGACTAGGGAGAGCTGACACGTATCAATAACATATAATGGATGGCTTTCTGTAATCAAAAAGTTTAATGAAGTGTAAATAGACGATTAAAAAAATCAAATGCCCGAGATCCTGGATGAAATATGAAGAAATGGACTTATTTTATCCATGTGTCTATAAACTTATTTGAGACTGACAAATGAATGCCAAAATTCAAATCATATTCCATTCCAAAAAAGAAAAATGGTAATAAGTGCAAATGTGGGAAGAAGACTAAACTCAAAGGAGAAAAATTTCATAAGTGTAAATTAAACTGAAAAAAAGGCAATTTTGACTGGGAAAGAAAAAAACATCAGGCAATTTGGCTTGAAATTTTCCCAAACTGTAAAAGAGCAAATCAGAAAGAGATTTTAGAGCAGTACATGACTACTAACTATATTTGAGTCAATTAGACCAGCCAAATGTTGTATGTAATAATTAGATTGTAGTCTATCACTGTTCTATGTAAAACAAGAAAATCGAGAATAATACATGCGCATTAATAGAACACACACGATGCATGCCCCAGGTATGCCTGCGAAAACATCTAGGCAAATAGTATTTCAGAATCTGCTTCCTTAAACTATATAAAAGATACTCAGACATAAGCCTGTACCCTTCATAGGAAATATATTTAGTAATAAGCAATAATACAAACAACCATCGGCATTTGTTACATACAAAATAAGTAGTTGTATGATTATATATTTTAATCGAAAATTTCAAAGCCACCTTTAAATAAAATAATTACTCTATATTATCAAATTTGAGGGCTTGCTCTTACAAGGCTTCCAGATACTGTTTAGAAATGTTTGCCTCTTTCACAGTTTCAGTAATAGTATGCTACAACTTAGTACTCTGTCAAAAAAAGGAAACTAGAAAAATCATTAGCTTTACAGGGGGCACTGTGACGGAATCAAGAGAATTGTCCGTGATTCGAATTACATGATATAGAATTCTTTAAGAACCTAACACAGATATAGAAGAGGAAAAGATACGGGATACTAAGACAGGAAAAGAGGAAACTCCTGCCTTCACGTGTGTGTGTGTATGTATATGTATATATATTTGTATGTATAGATACATATATAGATACATGTATGTATATATATATATATATATATATATATATATATATATATATATATATATATAACAGGGAAAAGTATCAACTTCAACTTTACAGGTTCAAGATTTAACTACATACAGCAGGAAACGTTCAATCAATAAATCTTCAGTTTCCATTTCAACAATTAATAGTGCACATTTCTTACAGTATTTTTCATTCATAACGGTAGCTTCAAAACAAAATATAAAATAATGATAGCCGGAGTGTTCTTCATGGCCGACGAAGAGAAAATGAGCAAGCCGACTTAAAAAATTATCGGTAAATATACGGAATCCAGGGATATTACCAATTGAGATTTTCCAACGAACTCAAAATGGACTAATTATCTGAAAACGTCAGTGGTGTGTGCGTAAATTAGCGAATAAGTCAATTGGGTCATTGAGAAAGCAGATCAGAAGAGTGCTGAAGCCAGAAGATTGATAATGAGATCAAGATGATAGGTATATGAGCTACGAGAGGAAAGAAATTGAATAATGACTTACGAATCTCTGCTAATACATTAACTGGGTACATCTTGAGACGATGGATCAGTTACGGAGACAATGACACTTCTCTCGGGCAAAAAACAACTTGGCACGAATGTTCAGACCGGCTTGAGAGAGTTTCAAGGTGAAAGAATGGCGTTAGGCAACTAAGCGTTAGTGATTGAGGGTTACAGTCAGTCACCCATTGATTCGAAATAACAAAGGGCAAAACGCCGTACATGAAACTTCTCGGGACTCGCAAAGTGTTCCTTTAGCTCTTATCCGCGGGATATTGAGACTTGACTGGAAAAAAACTTGTTATTTTGGAATGAGCATAAAGGTAGCAGTAGAAGTCAGTTGTGTCCATAAATGACTTCAGTGAGACGACAAGCATTTTGTGAGAAACCGAAGATGGGACGAGTGGCAAATTGGGTGGAGAGGCTGAGACGGATGAGAGGGGGGAGGATGTTGGGGAAAGAGGAAAGGGATGAGAATCTGGCGGGCGGGAGAGGCGCAATTAATTTCGAAAGGATTAATCGCGCAGCCGTACTTAACAGGCGCGATATTAGGGAAGAGAAAGGAGAGTGGAATAGAGGAATGGAAAGGGTGATTGATAGGGAAGGAAGGGGCGGAGAAAGAAGCAATTCCCACTATGGATTGCAGCAATACATCCATACACTGATTTATCGATATAATTAACCTAAAAAATATATTTAACCCTTAACGAAATAAATTAATTTAAAAAAAAGTTAAAAAATAGAAGACATCTAATAAATCTTAACCTTTCTCATTACGAATTCGGAAATGTTAATCAAACATTTTTTATTATAATTATTGATTATTTTCTTCTCCAAAATTCTCTGTTAAGCTCGACTTCTAGACTACAAGGTTGTTCTTCATGCTTGCGGTACAAGAGACCAGAAACCAAGAGATATTACTAAATAGGAGGAACGGAAACTAAGCCGGCCGTTTGCTCATCCATGGTTTCACTCCTAAACATTTAATTTGGTGAGCCATTAGGTAGGTAAGGATGGGATATTTAACAAAGTACAAATTCAAACGCGACAAAAAATAGATTAAACATAATACCACTCTCAAGGAAATACACGTTAAAATATATTTGTTTACGCATTCGAACCAAATACTATACTTCGTTTAACTTTGCGAAACGAACGCGGGCATTTATTTCAACACATATCAAATCATATTTCATGACGTTTGCACGCATACGAAAAACATATTTTTATCAATTTTTTTACATTATTTCATTCAAATTTTTCAACCAACCCTAATCTAAAAACCTGCTCGTCTCCAGCACCTGCCCAGTCCACTCCGATCCCTGATCCCTGCCGCACTGCTCATATTCCCCCTACTCCAACCCCTGCCTTCCTATCATACCATCCCTCTTTCCTGCTCCACTGCCCTAACTCCCTGCGAAGCGATGGTAGAGGAGGAAGGCCTGTGTGCTTTATCTTTTTTAAAAGTGGATCTCGGTTACTTTTTTTCCTTATTACCGCCGACGGGTTAGGGGTGTAGAAAGAGGATCCCGATATACCATTTAACGCGATGATTACAGAAGTCGGGGGCTCTTTTAAGAGAGCAATATGAGCTGTCGATTCGAATGTCGGGATCAACACACACCAAGACACGGCCACACACACCCAAGTGAACACCTAGATTAGGTGTGCTGGAAGGGGGTGGAGGAGAGGCGGGTTAGGTGGGGGCGAACGGCTGCTGTTCCAGGGGGAGGGGTTCGGAAGGGGAGAAACGGGTGGGCTGGGAAGGTGGATAGGATCTTAATGGGGTGAAGGCTGGGTTTGCAGTGGCAATAAAAAGAATGGCAAAGGACGCGATCGGAAGGAATGGAGCGAGAGATAAAAATCAAAATTAGAAAGAAGACTCGAGTGAGGAAGGATGTTGAAGTCAGTCGCCTACCTTCATCATGGTTAACAGCTTCCACAGGATATTTCAACGACGATGCCACTCTCCGATAAAAACTTATATTTTTAACTAAAGCAGATTCCATCAAAAGTGTCAAGAAAATATAACAATATTATAATGAAAAAATCGTCAATGGTGTAAAAAAATTAACTAAAAATCTATGAAATATATTTAAGAACATGAACCCTGAGCATTAGGGCGAATTTAAAAGTAGCACGTGAAAGGAAAGAAACGAAGCCCATATAATGGACCCGATTCTTAATGATAAGGATTAAGTATGAAAAAACATCTTTCTAAAACCTTATTCTTCAAATTTAGTCCACTATTTAGTCCACTATTTAGTCCATTATATTTCTCTAGGTCATTCGCGGGAAGTTTGATTCAACCATGTCTAGCTTGCTCGTCGCTCATCTGCATTACAGCAAGCCTGATTCTGTAGTGATGAAATATTTTGATTGGTAGAAAACATTTACAAGACTCAAGACAGGTCGCTAAAAATGACCGCCCAGATTCTACTGCAGTTTTTTTCCAATACATGGGCAAACTTCAGGCAGGGAGAAGTTTTAACTACAATTTAAGCAGAAGTATTTATACCTCGGGAATTCTTTCAGAGATTGAATTTTATAATAAATATGGAGTTGAAAAGTACACGTGATGACAAATGCATGTAATGATGAACATGCCTCGCCACATACTAGTAAATGATATCTTAGGCTAGCACAAATTCCCGAGTGCTGCTTAAGGTTTTAATGTACTTTAATGTGCCAAGTAAAATGGCGAATATCAATAGTGTTGCCAGTTAGCCAATCCTAAACCAAATTACCCATTTGTAATAATAAGCTATCTGCTGATAGGGTGACAATTTTGAAATATTATTGAATGATAGGAGAAAGATAAGTTGCAGCCCAAGAACAGGTGCCCATCATTGGACTGCTTTATAGGCATCTCGTCCTACTGAGATGATCATTTACCTGACGACACCTCTTTAAAAATTATATTGAGAAAAGTAACAGGATACCGCCTTAATTATCTCTTCCATTGATGTATAGTAGAGAACAGCTACATGGAGATTAATGTATCTTGGTAACTACTGAAAATACGATAACCCTCCACCATGTGGCAAGTCAAGACCTCCAAGGGTGCCCTCGATCCTTGCCAGTGTGCCCCAACGGCATTGGAAAAATTGTGAAACAGAAAAGCCGTTACTATTAGAAAAAGAATATTTACCACATCAACTAAATAAAGCATTGATCTTGAAATGGGAAAGTAATTTTCAGTTCTGTGAAACTAGCTTGAAAGTGGACGTAAAGACGGTGATGCCTGCGGAAGACATTCGTCCGAGTGATTCGTATGAAAGAGAGAGAAGTCAAAAAAGTCCTTCAGGAAAGACAAGTGATCGAATTTAAGCTTCATTTAATATTGAGTATAGCGCAGATGCACCTCGTATTTTCCTCACTGGAGCTATCCTTCAACTTGTTCTTCCCCCACCCCAATCGAACACAGACGAAACAAACTCCGGCAATCCTTACTCCCACGCCCCCCTCTTTCTTGTTCATTGGCCAATACTCTTTTCCCGACGCCACCCACATATGTGCTCTCTTTCAAATCGCCCCTCATGCCTCGATCCGCTTCATCTCCCTCTCCCTCAAGAACGCTCCTCGCCCCCTCTTCCAAATGGACTTGGTATTTTGATCGCATAGATGTTCTCGAATGGGCCGGCGGAAGAGTGCTTCCTACTCCACCGTCGTTAATCTTCCCGGGAAGGGAAGTCAGTCGAAACAGCGGGCGGAAGGCGGAGGAAGACGGGGACCAGGACGACAGAGACGCCGGGAAAAATACAGAGTGAGTCAGAGACGTTCGCCAAAGGACGGCAGCGGTCACTGCCAACCCCAACGGTGCCATTAGAGGGATGGATTTATCTCTCTTCTATTATTGTCATTGGTATTCCAGCGTTTAGTAGGTTTTGGATGAACAAAGCCCATGCAACGGTACCACTACTCCTTTACTTGCCTCTCCTAGCAAAGCACAACCTGAAACCCGGCACTACAATAAGCCCTAAACGTACAGCTCACCATATTTTCCCCTTTATTCCATTCAACATGCCTATCCCATTCCAGTTCTCTCTTGCCCAACGTTCTCTTCTCTATCTTCATCTTCAATTTTCTGTCGTCATTCAAAATGCTCTGCATTCATTTTTCCTTCCACCTTTGGATATCTTCCAACCATCTCCTCTGCTTGCCTACCATCTTAGCACTTCCTCGTTTGTTTTTCTTCCCGCTCATTTCAGCATTTCCATCCTTCTCCACATCCAAACTTTAAAAGCAACCAAATCACGCTGATGAACATGGTTCAGCGATTGTTTCCACGCTGTACAAAACCACGCTTTTCACTTTAGTTTAACCAATCCTTCATATTCTTACTCAATGTCTCTGTCAACAATTGATTTTAAATATTCGGCTGACTGGCTAAACATAATCATTCGCAAACCTAATTGATTTTATGAAATCCCCATTCATTACTATCTTCAGTTCTTATCATAATTCTTTTTCCATTTTCTTCGCATATACGTTAAACAAAAAGAGGTGACAATGGACACCGTTGTCTTACAACTATCCCTTACGCTAATCATCTCGACTCTCCGTCTGCTTCAGGTAATTGAGCATTCTAATGTGTAGAAGTAGCGGATAACTCGCCTATCCCTCAATTCTACCCTTATCATCTGTAATAAATTCATTAATTCTACCCAATTTAACATCAAACGCCTTCTAGAAACATACGAAGCTAGCAAGAAAATCTTGATTACAATTTTTTTTTCTTCAATTTTTTGTAATCATTACAACACGTGGGTCACCTTCATCAGGGTACGGAATAACTGACGGGAAGATAGCAAAGAAGGAGAAAGGGGGATATTAGGAGAGGAGGTAAGATTATGGAGTGTGTTACCGATGATAGGATTTCCTTTTCAGGAGCTTTAAATCACTATGCTCTTAATAAGTTTTGCCTGACTGAAAAAACTTCTCCAGGCATAAATACCACACTGATCCATTGCGTCTCTAGTTTTGTTTCCCTAATTAATTGAAGATTTGTCCCTTGGCCTTTCTTGTGGTACCCTCTTATCTTAAATCTCAACCTTCATGTTCCTAATGATGCAATTTTGTTGAAAGAGCAATGCGATTCATCAGGGCCATCTATTCATAGCTTTAAAATTTTGAAATTCTCTTCTTTACTATCTTAAATCGGTTTTCAATTCTTATTTTTCCTCGCCATTTGATTTCCTTTAGTGGTCTTCACCACGGTAAATTGAAAACTACCTTTAACATTTGTTCCATTCTTTCTATTCCATGACCCGGATGCAATACGACGTACTATTAAATTATGTCTTACAAAAATGCACCTGTTACATAATTTTTATTATAAACTGAAAATATTTAAAAAAAGAACCCTCATAGGGTTCTAAGATCAAATTCACGAATCACTTTTACATTAATTTCCGCAAATGAGTAACTGCTGACTATTTCGATTCATCGGAATTTCACCTTAAATGATTTAGCTCATTACGAGAATTAGCGAGTGACACCACCAACTCCACGAAAATTTCATTTCATGGTAGACTAATGGATAATTTTCCAAGAGCGACAGCGCGTATTATCATTATCTCCATCGATACTCTTCCATCAAATACAGGATAAAGGTCTCCACTATTCCATGCCTTCGGATCAAGGCACTACAGAACCTCTTAAATGTATACCCCATTTCAGGCAAAAATCTTCCTTTCTCTTCCCCCATAATGGACCTCATCTCTCCCTTAAACCATCGTTTCAAGTTAGACGAAAACTCGGAATACTAACTTTCAGAGCTTAGAAGAGCAGACAGGCACTGGCTTATCTACGCGTAAACCAACCGTAGGATTGAAATACTGATCATATATATATATATATATATATATATATATATATATATATATATATATATATATATATATATAGAGGCGAAGAGAGGGGTTTGTTGGGAGCAATCCTATGGAGGCAGGAAAAGTGGATGAAGGGGGTGTTGACCGGCAGTGGGATGTTGAAGACTGTGATAGAGGGTAGAATGTTGGGCAAAAGAGGAAAGGGAAGGAACAGGATAGGGATGTTGGACGGGATGAAGGGAGGAAGAAAGTACTCAGAGATGAAGAGGGACCTGATATAGAGTAGGATGATGGATTTTGTGTATTGTTAGGAGTAATACAATATTTGTTTGGTAGTTGTGTCCATCCAAAAACCTACCTTAACCGGTAGATTACCTTAAAATATATATATATATATATATATATATATATATATATATACATATATATACACACACACCCACATGTATGCATGTGTATGGTTTGTCCAAAAAAATGTAGAATGATTTTTTCCGCCGACGTGGACGGCTGGAGTTGGGCGATTTGTCGCGGGATAGGTGGTGGTAAGTCTTGGGAAAACAACGCGACCCACGTCAATTGTTTGGGGGCCCTTGCAGTGTACTAATCGCTACACAACTGGGCCCCTTTTCGAGGGTCGCGTCACAAACTCACGATGCCACGTTCCACCGAGCGATGATTCGCGATAAAAGTTTCTGTGAAGCTCGAAAAATCGGGTTCGGGAGATACAGCAAGGCCCCTAGGAACGGTGTTTCGCAGGCGGAAGATGCCCCGGGAGAACAGTTAGGAGGTTCACGATGAGGCGTGCCCTGAACATCCATCAATAACGCAGTGTGATGAAATTGTGCAAAAAGTGAGACACAAGCAATTATGATTGACCCTCAAGTGTCAGGATGTTTGCAAAAGAGTGCATGTTCAGAAATCTACAGTGCATATTCAGAATAGTACAGAATTAAAAGTAAAGTAAAAAAAAGTAAAGGAAAAATTCTTACAGAAGATTTTGCCACGAGAAAGGTGTGTCAAAATGATTCCCAATGTGCTGTCCGATTACTGCTTGTGTAAGAATCTTGCCTTTAACCTCTTGGACCACAGTAAAAGTGACCTGAATTTTTTAGAATAGATGGTGACGAGACATGGGTTTTTGAGTACGATCTAAGTATAACCCCTTTGAGTACCATTTTGGGCCACTTTTGGGCCATGACGAGATGCCTGTATGATGATCCTGTTAATGCTTTATTGGACGTATACCTGCCTCAACATCCATCAAGTGCCTGCACACGGGCGAAGGCACTAGCGTTGGTGTGAGGATGTAAGGGTACTATTATGAAGAATTTTACCAACTTTTACTTTGATCTGTAGTACGTTTTTTCCCCATATTTATTGTACTTATTTTTGCGACGGACCTTGTATATTTAAGCCAAAGCGGTTCTAAGGATCACCAACAGATGATAGAGAGCAAGGAAAATGATTAATTCGGGGATGATCGTTTTGGGTTCAGGATGGGAAGAGGCACGCGTATTGATGTTACAGTAATGATGCTATTAGTAGCGAGGAATATTGAATACAATCAGGAAGTATGTTCCTGTTTCCTAGATTATAAAAAGGTGTTTCAGAGAGTGAATTGGGAATAAATAATGAATGTATTGCAGAAAATAGAACAGATTGGTGGGACAGAAGGCTAATCCACAACCTGGACAAATCTCAGACTGCTTAGGTGCGAGAGAGGGGCAGAGAGCCCGGATGGGCTGGGTCTGGAAGATGTGTAAGGTAGGGTTGTCTTTTATCACCGGTGCTGTTCAATATATATGTTGAGGAAATGATGAAAGAGGTATGGAGAAATTGGGAATGGGAATTCAAGTTGGTAGAGATTTCATTATACCAGTTAGGTTTGCTGATGGCCTAGCTTTAGTTTATCAGTTGGCCATGAGGTTGCAAACATTGCATTGCAAGTGCATTGGTAATTTAGCGCGACAAATATGAGATGAAAAATAATATCAATAAATCAAAGGTCAGGCGGCTTTCCTACAAGATAAAGGCTAAGCTAAACATTAAAATTGTACGGCTAAAAACTAGAGCAGGTGGAATGGTTAACGTATCTCGGAAGTGTTTCCGACCGAAATGGTCAGAGTAGTATGGATATAAGGAGAAGCATTTCACTAGGCAAAGAGGCTTTCATAAGAAGGACGGATTTAATGTCAGGTGCACTGATTAAGGTATTAAGAAAAGTATCGTTAAACATTTTATATGGAGCGTAGTTGTGTACGGCGCGGAAACATGACCATTGAAGCAGGGCTATATACGTAGATTGAAGGCTTTTGAAAAGTGGATTTGGAGTATGATAGAGAAGATTAAGTGAACAAAAAAGAAAAAAGAGGAAGTGCTATATATGGTGGGAAAGGAGAGTGGATTGCTGAAAGATCCTAGGGAGACAGAAAAAATGAATCCAAGGCATATTGATCGGCCCCGAAATGATGAAGACTGTGATCTCGGAGAGAATGTAAAAGCAAACGACGAATATATATATATATATATATATATATATATATATTCCTCGTTTGCTTTTACATTCTCTCCTAGATCACAGTCTCCATCGTTTCATATATATATATATATATATATATATATATATATATATATATATATATATATGTATATATATACATACATATGTGAGTGTTTTTCTTTGTATTTGTGTGCGTATGTGCGTCTTTATTAGTTAAATTACCCTATCTAGCAATAGCCACACTACCCCAGCCATTACACCACCGACACAACCCTCGGCCCCTTCCTGGCAACACTTCCCTCCCTAAACCGACTTTCTCTCACCTTTACACCGAGACCGTCATTCTTCTTCCCTCTCGATACCACTCACCATCATCCACCCACGTTATCAACACCAGACGAGCACCACAAGAAAAAATATATACCGCCCGCATATAACGGAATGCCCACTCGTTTCCCTTCAATGTCAGAATAAACATATATGCACATACAATTTTTTATTTCTTGCCCCTTTAACGTTTCCTTTCGTAAGAAATTTTTTACCGGCGTGCAAAAACAACCGTTGACATTGAACGGAGAGGGAAGAACTATTTTGGGTTTCGGAGGAAGAAGGATCGGAAAATACCCTCGGAAACATGGTAATTCCCTCCCTCGTTCTCTCCCTCCCTTCTTTCCTTTTTCTCCAAGCAAAAGAAACAACACACGGCGGTCTGCTTCGTGGAGACAGGGTTTGAGGGAAGGGTGGCGCTGACCCCTCCCCTATTTTTGGTTGACCCTTCTCCCTCTTCCACCCTCCTTAAGGAAGCACGCTTTTCGTTCCGCCTTCTGGCGATGGATGGCATCTTGCGATTTATCGATATGTTGCAGATGACCAAATGTGTTTCTATCGATTTTGTGAAATGACGTAGGCAACGGAAGAGCTAGTGATCGATTCAATTGTGATGTAATGGACGCCATTTAAATCTATATACCATTCATAAAACGAAATTTGTTATTTTAAATTGACCCTTAATTGATTGGATTACCTGAATTTCAAAATCTGCAATGAAATAATTTTCAAAACTCGTCCCTTAAAGGATGAAATTTTCTGAAAACGTTCCTTGGTTTTTTAATCAAAAATTAAAGACGTTCAATGAAAATTAATTACGACTGTAAAAAAAATTGACCATTCGTTTAGACATGACTATTTTTCATAGCAATGTATTTCATACTGCGTGGGAAACAAGTGAAATACTCTGTGATAGATAATTAAAAGCATGCATTGCCCATCTGTTAAAATGCTTAGTCTTAAGAGAAATCAAATCCTTGCACTGATATAATTATAAAGGCTAGCTACTTGCACCCGTACGCCTAAAGAGGGACAAACACCCCATCTTGCCAAAGAGGAAACAATAAAACATGGCATCACTGAGACCTCGCGGTGATCCTCCTGGGAAATTCATTATATTGTACAAACTATACTATCAAAGCAGTTGTAATTTGTGGTTTGAATTATATGGTATTTTCTAACCCAAATAAATCTATGAGATAAGCGTGGGATTAATTTACCCACCAACCTCAAAAAGAACGCGAGTGAATAATAATTATAACGAAAAATTAATCATTATGAGGTTTGGTGTCTAAACGCACTATGAGAAATATTTTACTGCTTCATTTCAATATTTTCAGAATACTCAAACATCATGCTTTCATCATATAATGTTAGTTTGATGTATGTAATACTTTGAAAATACCTAATATTTTCGGGTTACTACGATATTTAACTGCATTCCATGTGGTAAATATTTTTCTAGAATCATTATGAATCACATGTCACCTACATGGTTTCTACAGCTCTCCGAGCAAGTGTTGGTTATAGCTCGATACTCTAGTTATGTTTTCGACGGCAATCGCGTCCGAAGCTCAACAAATGCTGCGATTATCTTTCAGCAGAGTAAAATTGTTAAATTCCTTCCCTTCTCGCCGACCCATCCTGTAAGGGTCACTAGAGGACCGCGATGGAACCTGTACACGTTAATTTGGGTTTGACAAACCGTATGCTTTCAATAAGCCTTCCCTATACATTAACATAAAACGAAGGCAAATTATTTAGCCGGATTTTGGCTTTCACAGTTTGCAATACGGAAGAGATTCCCGAAGTGTACCAAAGTTATTGTAGAGGAAATGAACCGCTCTTTGACGCTGCGCGTACAACACAGCAGGGGCGAAATACGTTTACTCTCCGGCAGGCGTGTTTACTTCGCAGAACCAAAGCGGACGGGCGGCTCGAAAAGCAGTGCGTAGCTTTCATACTCGACAGAGAGAAGAATTCAAAAGGGGGATGTGATTAGGACATGGAGACAAGGTAATGACGACTGGAAAAGAAAAGGAAAGACTTTATAACGCGAAGGACAGGTTTTATGGCTCAGCCCCGCGGTATTGAAGTAGAGGAATGAAGGAAAATTAGAGTGGATTGGAGAAGTTTGAAATATGAGTGGTTGACGGAGGAAAAATATACGAGGAAAATGAACTGATTATATGGGTAGAAAAACGATGGGGTGTTTGACATGGCGGGAAGCTACGAGAAAGCTGTGACGGCAAATTCATGGTTGGGTGAAAATTTGAATGGAAGAGATTTTGAGAGAAGGCTGTTAAAAAAAGGAGGATATTAGGCGACGAGTGGGAGAGGAAGGGAGATCATATTTTACGCAGGTGTGAAATGGGCTCAGGAGGTTCAGATTCGAATACGCAAAGATTTAGAAACAGAAACACTTTTTTACATCGTATTTACGCATGCAAAAAAATCACCCCTCTTTGATTAAACAATGCCACTATCTCTAAATTGGCAATAGTATGTGTATAACCGCTGATGAATAATATTACTACTTGTATATTTAAACGATAGCGCATGAAATACAATCACAGTGATGGCTTAACTTGAATTTTAACACGGGCATTTCTAAGGAATTTTTGGTGATTGGAAAAAAGATTCAATACCATCAAAACTTATTTTTATTAATACGCACTTAAAGTCATCTCAAAAATAATATTTCAAATTAAAAGTTTATACGCTAATAATTTACATATTAACCTATATTCAAAAGAAAAAAACGCATCAAAACATTATAAGCCTATTATTCAAGTCCAGGAACTTTTAGCCACCTTTTTCACGAAAATTACTGAAAAATATTGTCATCGAGCATTGATACCAACAGAAGTAACGTGGAAAGGCATCTTTTTTCACAAAAAAGGAAGTATTACAAAAATGTGTTAAATATTACTCCTTATAGTGGGAATATCAATTATGTGTCAATTCTGAATAACCTTTACTCTATCTCTTGCATTTACTAAATATTCTTTTTAATGAACAAATCAATGGTTAAATAGTTTTCATAAAAAACCATGCTTAACAAAATACGTAATTAACAGCAAAACGAACGTAGAGAGCGTTAAACTTCAAAGAGCGTTCAACTTCAAAACATACAAATATCCTCAAATAAAATTTGATGACATTCCCAAATTCATAAGGTTATTGAACTTCAAGATTAAAAATCCTAAAAGTTCTGCAGCAAATTTCTTGAAACTACTCAAATATTTATGCCTCTACTTGATGCACTTCACATATTAAGATACTTAAACTCCTCCTGGGGCCAAGACGTGCTCACATTGATGCTTGAAGAGGACATCTTTAGACAAATTTACGGCTAATTGAGTGTGCGGGTGAAACGGAAAGCCAAGCACCCGATCTTTTTCAAGTTGTCAATACAATTAAGTAAAAAGTGTAATCATTCTTTTGTGGATATATTTTCATTCTTAGTGCCTGAGTTTCTTCACCATACTCCCTTTACCTTAAGTTCCAGAATAACACAGAACCGCAGCTAAACCACTTCTTTAAATCTCTTTACTTAACAACCTCGCTTCTTTCCGATTAATACAATCTCAAGTCACACGAAATCCTCCCTTCTGATACCAAAAAATACGTTGGATAGTGCTAAGCGAATTCATCACTGTCTTCAGGATCTCGTCTAGAAGCTTCGGTACATTTGGTGGCGTCACATGGTTTCTCTTTGTGAGGAAAGTTGAAACGCTTCTTCATTATGCCAATTAACCCTGCAATCGTTGTAACTGTAATCGCTGCAATCCCTGTAACCGTGCAACCTGAACGCGAGGAGTCTGACGGCAAGGGAGGTGTGACTCAAGGTGACAATCGAAGGCATATTGAGCACTACTGATTGATTTCACTTCCCGCTCCGCAGAGTGAGCCAAAGCCCCCTCCCTTTCGGCACGCACTTGGGACCATGTCAAAGGCGTCAACCAATTTCCTAAGATCGTCCAAATTAAACGCGGAGAAGGAAATCCACCGCGGCCTCCGCCAGCAGCCCCGCACTTGGCGGACCCCTCTCGGAACCGCTCCCTAGAATCTGCACGGATTGCCTCCCGATCCATTGTCCAGGAGCCACGTCCAGGATTCAGAGGGGAAAGGCATAAATGGCATGGACGGCAATCCATAAACTGAGATGGAGGACGGGAAAGGTCCCTCACCAGAATTGAGTCTCCCAGGTCAACGAACCGTGGCCTGTATATTATTTTCTCCATTTTGTTTGTGCGACAAGTGGTAAAAACTGTACTCAATCACTGACTATTTTATTTCTCGGGAATACTGAAACTCATTCTCAGTGCCTCTGCAAGGCGAACTGAAGAAGAACCCTAGAAATCATCTCCGAAGTTTACTCTTAAACTATAGTTATATTAGACTATAGTTATTTTAGAAGCACATTTTCTTCACAGTGGCATTCACTCGACTACTTCCCTAATGATGTGAGAGACGGCCACGATGACTATAGAAAAAGGAACCAAAAAAAATCAAAATTTCCTTTATTAACGACGTTTCCCATAAATTTCGTGAAAATACGATGAAAGAATAAGAACATTCTATCTTTTTGCATTACAATTCCTTCAGCCTCAATAAATATCCCAATTCATTAATGTTTAAAAAAGGAAAAATTAAAATAACATTTATTAGCAATCCTTATCACATTAAATAAAAGTGCTCTCGGATCTTTTTCATGCATAAAATGATGTTTTTTGGATGGCTCAAACAGTTACTCCCAGTAGGTGAATTGTGGCCAAAGTCCTAAATAATGTAATTAATTCATTGTAATCCATATCTACCAAGTAGGCTGATAATTCCACCCTTGATGATTCCATCCCGTGATAATATTACTAAACAAAGTATAATGTGCTACCAAAGATAAAAGTATTTTAGTTTATGTACCCCCGAAATACTATGACATGCAAAAAGGCAGGCATTTTATTTTTAACTAGTTCATGGCCCATTAAAATGTGTATCTACTACGTTAAAATCCCGAAGTAAAATGGTTACATTAAAATAATAAAAAAACCTGAACAAGTGATCACTGAATCGCGATCCATTGATATATTCCTCCGCATTACAGCCATGTCAGTGTAAAAAAATTATTTCAAATAAACATTTTGGTTTAAGGGTCTGAAGGCAAAAAAAAAATTTAAATTCATAGATTTGACTTTTCCTTTTAAGTTATAATCTTTTTCAGACCTTGGTTTTCAGGCCTATAAAGACCTTCAGTTGCCTCTCTAATATTGCTTGCACTTCATTCGTGTATTCGTCTTTCCACCATCTGAGACAGTTTTTTTCATGGTCTGATATTTGCGTTTCCACCAAAATGCCATCGTTACCTGTCAATTTCTCATTTTCTCAGTTCCTAATCTCTCCATTGTAGCTAGAGCAGTATTATGTCCTTCTTTATCACATTTTATTATTTTTTTAAGTATCTCACATTAGACTACACCATTTTCTACGATTCCAAAAAAATAAAGTTTGCCTCAATGTCCACCAAATCCATTTGAGATATTTTTCCTCTGACGTTTCATACGTACAAGGCCTGTCCCAAAATTAGCATGACTTATTTTTTCCCGGGTACACGGACGGGCGGGCGCCAGTTTCTCTGGCTAGGTTCGAGGACTGGCAGTCTCAGAAAATGTTGGAGTCCGATGGCAGTTGGCACTTAGCCTTCGTGGAATGCGGATCGTTCGGTGGAATAACTTCTAAAATGTGACCTCGTTACCCTACGTCAAGAACCGATTATTGAAATAGCGATACCACATGAACATTTGCTTAAAATCGGGAAAGAGACTCATGGCATGCTCAAGACAGCTTATGGTGATAACGCCACGGGTGAATCGGGTGTTCTTGAGTGGCAGAAGTTGCTTCGGGAGGACAGAGAAGATGATGAAGACACCAAACGTTCAGGACGCCCTTTGAATTCAAAAAGGACAAAAAACTTACAAGAGTGTATACTTTGTTGGACAGGGAACGCAGATTATGTTGGCTCGGTTTCTGATGAACTTGGCATCCCTAAATGTTGAAAATGCATCAACTTGTGACCGAAAACACTGGCATGAGATAGGTGTGCGCGAAGTTGGTGCCGCGAGTGCTCTCAAGACTAACTAAAGAAAGCTCACACACGGATTTGCCAACAGCTTTTCGACCACATGAGTGAGAATCAAAATTTTTCAGACAATGACCCACGAGACTTCTTCCTCTTTCCCCGTTGTGCTGAAAGGACGTCATCATGACTCTGGAAGCGTTACAACAGGCCATGGCCACTGAATTTAACATAATTCGAGGTACTACCTTTCAGAAGATATATGAAGCGTAGAAAACCCGCTGGTAGCGTTGTGTGGGCGCACAAGGGTGCCACATCAAAGAATATGAGTGAATGTATCAATCCTGGCAAAAATCTTTTTTTATCGAGAGTGTCCGGCTTCTATTCGGACAGACCTTTGATAATCTCTTCCTCTTATTTGTGCGACAACTCTCCTACACATATATTATCCTATTATAAACAGAATTAGAAAGCATCTAGGTCCACTACCAAGAAGGCCTTCTGGAAGGTGCTAGTGGAATTCAAAAGGAAAAAATCAGGTGAAAATTTGAACGATAACCCAAAGATGTTTTGGAACTACGTCAGGGGAGTGCAGGGAAAAAAGTCCACCGTAAACTCCATGAATAACGAAAAGGGGAATAAAGTAACGAGTAGCTTAGATAAAGCCAACATATTCAACTCATTCTCCTAGAGTATTTTCAACATATGCTCACAAAATAGACCCGAGTATCTTCCGAAAACATTTCAGCAACCAATGCAAGTAACCAACTTTTCCACCTACGGAATTGAGTTACTCCTTAAAAACATCGAACCCAACATATCTCCGGGACCTAATGAGATACCAAGGCGCGTTTATTAAGAACTGTAGTCTGACATTGCCCCTTATCTTGATACAATATTTAAGAAATCATTAGCTGAAGAAAGCGTTCCAAAAGGCTGGAGTGTAGCTTCTGTAACTCCCATATTTAAAAACGGAGATCGGGAGGACCCCAGTTGTTATTGCCCAATGTTGTTCACCTCCATCTCCCAGAAGATTCCTAAGCACATCAAAGTTATTTCCATAATGAGGTACCTCTAAAGTCTTTAAGTCAAAGATTTATTGATTAATAATCAACACGGGTTCCGTAAAGATAGATCCTGCGAAACTCAACTCGCACTCTTTGTTCGTGATATAATGCCCTACGGTGAAAGTAATCTTCCAGTTGATGCGATATCCCTAGTTTTTTATAAAAACTTTCGATAAAAACCCTCATTGCAAGTTACTCGTGAAGTTGGAAACTTACGGAATACACGAGAGTATTGAATGATGGATTAGACAATACGTAAGAGATCGTGTTCAAACAGTCGTCCTGGACGGTGTGCCATCCGATACTGCCAAGGTCTCGTCTGGTATACCAAAAGGAAGTGTCATAGGTCCCCTCTTATATATAACTGACCTCATCACCGAGGAAAATAGCCAACTCCGTCTTTTCACCGACGATGCAGTAATTTATGGGGATATTCGAAGTCGCGAAGACAGAGTCGCGTTAACTAACGACCTAGACGCAATTGGTGCGACACATGACAATTGGAATTAAATTTCATACAATCCGTAGTAATGCATTTTTGGGAAAAGAGTAATTCCCTCCAATTTAGTTACCAATTGAAACAAACCGCAATCGCGAGGGTAGATTCCTTGAAATACTTGGGTGTAACAATTATTCACGATCTGTCCTGAGGAAAGCACATGAGAAATATGCGGTGGAGCTAATAAACAATTGGGATTTGTAAAAAGAGTGTTAGGTAAATGCGATGAAAAAGTGAAAGAACGATGTTTTCTTGTCCTAGTCAGGCCCCACCTAGAGTATACTGCCAGTATATGGGATCTTCGGTGGGTGACTCGGACGGTATTGATGTAGATGTAACCTCCGGTCTTAGTTCATCTGCCCAAAAAGTAATGAACATCTTCCTCAAGGACAAGGGTAAAAAAGCTCATATTCCCCTTGTCCCTACCTTTACAGTTGTTTTCGTCATTAATACATTTCACAGAAGGTATGCCTCTCCATATGCCCAAATTGATAACGAACGTTAACAGACATAGCCACGTTATAACGCGGTCATAGCATCAATTCTCGCCAGATGCACTTGATATTCGTAGAATTTTTACACATAAAGGTAAGCGGCTAATATTTGCCACAGAATGAAATATCACATCGCAGTTCAACCCGTTTAACAGCATAGACTCTGGCAACTAGAGCGGTAAAATATTTCGGTTGGGCCAAGAGTACAATTCATCCTAGGACTTAATTTGTTTCATATTATTGAAAACAATTTTCTTTTCAAATATTAAGACGCCAACCTGCATCTGTATCCTGAAGTTCAAGGCACCTATATTTAACCAGTAATCACCAGTAACTCTTTCAGTACTTAAACTCAACCAACGTCTTTGGAATAATGATATTTGCCTGCGACCGAATATTTCTCCAAAGAAATCTGTCGGAAGGGGAAATTCCAATGTTTCAACTGGCGGACAGCACTTCAGAAAAAGCTAGTTGTCATCACTTGTGGGTCCATGGGTTGAGGGGAGGGGGGAGCGGCTTTTGAACCGGCGAGCGGATCACGGTGGAGGGAGGGGGGAGTAGGGGATGGAGGTAGGAAAAGGGAATGGCGGTGGGGGGGGGAGACGGGCGGACGTCGGCTGAAGCGTATTGTGCGGAGACGGCAGCGAAAGTGGGATTGGGAGACACTTGAGAGGCAGTGCGGAAAGAAGTCCGCGTTGAAAGGAAAAGCTTAGGGAGGCCGGGAAAGGGGGAAGGACATTTGGGTCATACACGAAGGATGACCGCAGTATGTCGAGCAGGGTAAATGGAAGGCGACGTCTTGACTGTAAAAAAGCAAAAATGTCTCCGCTTTGACTTTGAGTAATTTCCGAGACTGGCAAGAGATTGGTAGCTTATCTGCATTGGACACGTATCCTCGAACCAAATGATTTCGACCGAATCATGAAATTTTCTCAGGCATAGTAATATGCACACAGTTAGCATGCACAATTACTAAAAGGTACGGTGGAATTGTTGGAGAACGAAATGCAGGGCCAAAAATAGGAAAAAAGTAGAAAGTCCACGCAAAACGTATTATTATTTTGTTAGGAGGCGACCGAAGCCTATCTTGGATAGACTGATTGCGTAATCTAAGGACCATCGCGCACCAAACCACAGGCGTCACCCAAATAAAGCATCCAAATATCGATCAACTACTTGCAGTTAGGCCCGGTGCACAAATTTCCTAGGCACAGCAGAAAATATACCCACTCGCGCAAAATACAAATCTCGTAGATAAGACATGAAATGCAACCAGAAATGTATTCATGGGGTAGGGTAAACGGATTTGCTTTGCGTTTTTTTCGACATTGAAGACGAGTGATAGTAGTAATTTCGTGTGAAATTACTACGCTGACTCCGAATATTAAAATATGCTGATAGATAAAATCTAATAATGTTGAGCAAGGGGGAAATTTAAAATATTTTTTTTCACTCACAGTTAATCGCTCAATCATTAGAAAGAGCCGCAGCTAAGATGAGTGGTAAACCTAAGTTTCAAAGTACGCGAACTCACCTTCCCATAGCTTGAGGTAAAATGCTACCACAAATCCTAAGAAATACCTCCTGACCTGTGTTAGGAGCATCATCAAGTCCAGGTGGAGAACTGAGGAGCGATTTGCAAACAAGATGGGCGGTATGTTTGCCGCAGTAAATACGCATGCGAAAAGAGACGATTTTGGTTTTTTGCACAGCAAAATGGCAATTAACAGACGTCGAAAAAAATGGAATTAGTTTCACCACAAAAAGCATTTCGTCTTTCAACGCTCACTCTTCTAAAGTTGTTGTGGCCTTCCCTAATAGAGAATGGAAATCCGCTCGACTGGCATACGACAAAAGCACGCTCAAGACCGCGCGGCAATCAGCGGAGAAGAGACGCGAGCGGAGTTGTAACGAAATGCAACGGAAGGATGGGAGGGGTGGTTGTTGCGAGGGGTGGGTGGAAAGGAGGGAAGGAGGAAGAACGAAACCGATGGGAGGGAGTGGAGATGTTTGTCGTGGTCAGGTCGGTTACGGAGGCGCGGAGGAAAGGGGGGAGAGGGAGAGGAGAATGGAGTCGGAAGGATTTCGAGAGGAGTCGGACGACCAGGCGCCAGAGTGCAGCGCAAACAAGAAGAGCCCCAACGAAGAGCCGAGCGGATGGAGCCCAGGACGACTGCCGGGAAGCCCCCTTACGTATATATGTACAGAGGAGGACACGATGTATGTGTGATCATATGTATTCATCTACACTCGTATACATTCATGCATAAGTACATAAATATTTTTTTCACAGAAATATAAATAAATAAATACATATATATATATATATATATACATATATATTTATACATTTATAATATATATATATATATATATATATATATATATATATATATATATATATATATATATATATATATATATAGGGGGACCATCCAAAAAACCTACCTTAACCGGTAGATCACCTTATAATAATATATATGTATATATTTATCCGCACCCACACGTTAATTCACAAACCCACACATGTGTACCTATACATGTCGAGATTCGAGGGCGAAGGCAGGAGGATGAAAAAGAGGGATGGTGGTTGAGGAGCGGGGCAGGTCATTCGCGTTGCAAAGGGGTTGGTTTGCAATGTCCGGTAGATTCGCCACAATCCACCACCCCTTCGTGCTTCGCTACCACACTCGAGAAACAAAAAAAAAACGCACAACGGCAAACGGTAAAAAGAAATGGAAGAAGGGTAAGCAAGCAACCGAGCAACTCACATCCCCCCTCCCCCTCTCTCTCCTTCCCCCTCCTTTTCAAAATTGCCCCCCACCTCCTGAGCCACTCGTGGCCCATGGCCTCCCCAACCCACTCCACTATGGCTCACTTTAATGGAAACCTTCGCTCGGGGCTATCGAGACCCCTCCCTCGACCACTGACTGCGATCTCTCCATCCGCCTGGCAGCCAATCGCCTGCGACAACCCCTCCCCTCAACACCGTTCCGCCGCTCCGCGTGGAGGATGATCGAAAAACGCGCGGGTCGCATGACTCATAGCGACGACTTACTTCCGCAACAGCACACGGGAATTTGTCAATATTTATTCAACCCCGTCTCTCCTCATTCCTTGACGACTCCGAATTCGTTATCCTCGCCGCTTGCCCGTGTCTGGTGCGCTTCCAACTGCTAATTTTCTGTTTGCATATGTTTCGGAGGGTAGCGAGCGAAAAAAGTCTCCTATCGTACACTCATTATTCCACTAATCTCAATGTACTCACTCTAAAGTATGCGGAAGGACATGGTGTAAATCTGACAGTTCCATTAGTGAAGTTGGTGATAGGTTCATTTAAAGGCAGGGCATTAATTCACCGGGCGTATGAAATTAAAAATGATATCTTGCTGCCCTTAATAGAACTACGTCCACGATGCGTTTGAAATTTCAAACTTAATTCCCGAGTGCAAATATTTTTTTGTTCAATTGCAATGCCATACTCCTTGGGTTTCATTAATGTATGTTCATACCAGCTGTGTGACGAATTCTCAGCCACGTCCTGCGGGTGTCAAACGATTAATTTGTAATTGAAAAACAAGAAGGTTTACCAAAGAAAAACTTCAGGTTTGAAACAAATTTTAAAACTTTAACTCCTCATTCTATGAATAGGAGAAAATCGGCGTTTATTTCTTACACTATGGTCATTTTTTTGGCGATGTAACGGACAGCCTCATTATTTAAATCATTCATGGGGGTGAAGAATATTTCTGCTTCTTCAGCAAAATCGTAAACTGAGAATTAATCGCTTTTTATTTTTGTGATATGGCACCTCGTCCTCTATTTTACCGACTCATAACAAGAAGACACCATTTTTCCTATGTATTAATGTACCTGTGTGGTACCATTCAAGCCACTGCTAGCGTGTGGCAGGGGGCGACTTTATTCTCATTTTTGGGAAAATACTCGAGAAAAACAAAACGCAGAACCAAAGAAATGCGATCGGCTATTTACGGTGGAATTTATTCAAATTCTCAATAAAATGTTAAAAATAATATGGTGAGTATTTAAATTCGCAAAAAAATCAACTGAATCTTGTAACTTCATGAAAGGCCCATCAATTTTAATTACACTTAACCGTACACTTCCTTTAAAATAATGAAAAAACTTGATATGAGTTTTTCATACAATAATTGAATTCTAAATTCATAATCCTATTGTGAGCAATAAACATACATAAAATAAAACTCATTGGTTCATCACATATTTCCCTAGTGCTTAATTAACTCGATAGCCAATGCGGGGACTGTGAAATATAGATTATCCTGGGTAATATTTTACAGTAATTCCACGGGAATCAATTGTAAAGGAAACTAAAATTCAGAATCAAAGAACTCAAATAGGATTCATCTAGAAAAAATGCATGAAATTCCTGGTACTTTCCCGTCGTGTGTTATAAGAGAAACCTTCTCCAGTTTCCAACTGGCTTAGGTCCACCTCCTACTCCACCGCCGAAGTTCGATCAGGGACTCGATCTTTTTCAGGGCAATATCGCTTCCTCACACCTGCTCCCTCTATTCTTCCTTCCGGCGCTTATGCTAATAATAACACACCCCCAGTAATAGTTTACTAGAATATTCCTTCCTTGATATGGTGAACTAAATTATCTTTAGCGCTCTCTATAAGCCAAAAAAATAAACATTCTCAATGTGCAATATTGGGGTAATGTGCTTGATTATGTTCCATTATATTGCATCATCAACTTGCAGCACCCTTAAATCACAAGCAGTAGGTAGAATAACGAGAGAGAGCGAGTCCAACATCGTCATATATTTATTTCGTACTTTTGATCGATGAGAAATCTTGCCCACAGTGATACGAAAAAACAATCAACCTAAGGTTTGGTCTGGCAAATAAGAGCAGATCCCTATCTCATTCTAAGCCCTCATTTATCTCGTCTAATCCACCCACAGAGTGCTGACCAGCTCCTCATTCTGTGCCTCATGTGGTTTCCCAGAAATATCCGGTGGCCGAAACCGCATGAACAAAGCTGGAAGTGCACAGAAGCGCCACCCGGATTCAAACGGCAGACCCTCTCCCCATCCTCGTCAAGGGGCGTCGCGGAGAGCCACGTGATCTACTCGCCACTACCACACGGAGAACTAACGTCATTCACGGGAGGTGCCCTCAGCCATTCTGCATTTCAATAACGCCTTCCACCAAAACTCACCACCGCATTCCAAGCTCTTTAACACGCCAGGAACACGCGCCCCATATACCTACTTGAGCATTATCCCAGTAATTTCTTTTAAATCCCCGTTTCAATCCCTTAACGTTTCGTCCTTTGTACTCTGAGAGGGAAAGAGGGCTGTGCAGATTTCTTCCGGCAACCAACGCCAGTGGAACGGTGCCTACTTCGATGACAGACGCCGTCACCTTCCCTCTTCTCGGCCCCGTTCCCTTTTTGCGGGCGCGTGGATCACGCGGAAAGACGAGGCGGGAGAGGGAGACGAGGGACGGAGAGAGACTTCTTTTGGTCCGTGGGCGTATATGCGAGCACGCATCCATTTATGCGGATCGCGTCTCTCTCGCACCCCGCGACTCTCATCCTCCGACGACGGCGGTCGTGGGTTGGAAGGGTGACGTACACGCCCACACAGCCTTTCCCTCACTCCAACCTCCTTCCCATCAACCCCCTCTCCCACCCGCACCAAGACCGACGACTCGGCGGCCGCCGCAACATCCCAAGTGCCAGGGGTGGGCGGGAGCGAGCGGAGGTCTCCTGAATTATTCGCTCTTCGCGCACGACATACGCCGCCGAGGGAGATGTTTTCCACCTTCGCACCTTTACCCCACCTCCTCCTCCTCCCCCCCCTCCCCGCGACACCACCCTTTATTTCCCTCCACTGACTTCACGCAGGTCCGCTTCCTTTCGTTCTCCTTCGCCATGAACGGCGGATTTTTTTTCGGCGTGCAATATTTTTTTTCTTCCTCTTACTTCCTCTCAAAAACACTCACACACCCGTGTTGGGGAGTCGGATGTGGAGGAATAGAGGAAGGGAGCGCTCGGGAATCAGTTCGCGCGCCTCGGGAAACGTGCGCGCTCCGTCACTGGCAAATGCGGCGGCAGAGCCATCGCAGCAAAGCGGGCAAAAAATACGCGAAGAGGGAGTTGATCCGCTCCAACTCATTTACCTGCCTAGTGGCACGCTGCTTTACAATTCGCTCCCTCTCCGCCGGAGAGCGCAGGGGCGGTAGGGAGGGGAGAGATGACGGAGGGGCGGTGCGGTTGCCGCCCTGCACCCACCCCTGCTAGTGAAGCGTGACCTTCGTCTATCAACGGAGCTCACCGCGGATATTTTTCAAGCTTGAGGTCGCGCTCGGAAAATTATCGTAAATTTCAAAATTTATTCGCAGATTAGAATTACTTTATTGCATCAGTAGGTATATTAATTGAATACAAACAGAGTATTTCAATTCAATGAAGGAGCTAAATTATGGTTTCTATTATTAATGTGCGGGAATAAATTATAGCTTAACAATATAAATGGTGTTGAAATATAATGAAATCAATATTAGAATTTAAAGGCAAGATAAAAAACAGTAGTGGGTGCATGCTACCCAAAAATCGATGGCTATGCATCACTGACCTACACACGCATTTACCCTGTAAGTCATGGCACGCGGCAGAGGATATTGGGCCACCAGTTATTCTAGTGCTATTAATGAGTTATAACGGGCATTATTTTCGTTTCAACAAATTCAAAGTGCTGTGCGAGTTCAAAGTTACTTATTGTTTCCCTCATTAACTCTGTGGGATAAAAATGATTCTTTGTTCGAGGGTGAATAAGTAATTAGGTCATAGCTGCTAAAATAATACTCTAAGAGATATTAATATAATGTCAACTTTTTTTAACGAAATATGTAACAATACTTAAGTATGTAATGTAATAACCCTTTGTGTGGCCACGTATAATTATTTTTTACCCGAATAAAAATGTCAACGTAGAAAGACCGGTTCTATCAAAATTTAAATTTGTAACCTCGGCCTTGGAAAATAGAATTTTATATGGAATTGAAGTGTTTTAAGCTCTGTTTGAAATATTTTCACAGATTAAAACCTGAAATAATCACGTTAAACAGTTAACCTTGCTCTCTTGCACCTTCATAACAGCTGCATAAAATTACTCTCTTTGCTCTGCTGCCTCAGCCATATTCATCGATTGTAATTGAAGGGTACAGCCATCACGCGGGTGCTTGTTGGTGAAGTAAGATGGTGTTTGAAGAGGTCATCGCGAGTGATTGAAGAATAGCACCACGTTATTGAAGAAACTGAAGGTAATTAATTGGAGCAAAAGATTCATTCTCAAGTTTGAAAGGCAGTTCTGAAGTTTTTTTAGCACTAGTTTAATGCAGTTTTGGTGATGTAATTGTAATGAAGTTGTCCTTTAGTCAGTCGCCTGATAATTTCCTCTCATTTGCAACCGGCAAATACATTCACACTTCTGTGCACCTGAATATCGACCTCAACATAAATACCTCGCGACCAACCGAAAAGGTTTGTGGCAGGGGGTGCAATCACCACTGGGGAAGGGTGACTGATAAAGGAAGGATATGGGAGAGGAATGAAATAGTGAAAAATATTCGTTAAAAAATGTTAAACAACATGCAAATTTGTAAACACGCTGGAGGAAGTCAATTCAAAACAGGGGTTTAATCATCTAATAAATTAGTTATTTTTTTATTCGAAAAAAAAAGGAAATAAAAATTAACCACTACCATTTATACGACAGGCCATGATGAATTGAAAATTATGAAGGGGAAATCCACCATTACATGGACATGTAACCCATGGCCCATCCCCCAAAGACGGTAATGGAACACATCCCCCAAAGTAGGTAATGGAACACACCGCAGCGGGCAGCGGAGGCGTCCTCCCCCCCCCCCCAAAGAAGAAGACGAGAGGTCAAAGGAGAAGCTTTAAAACACCTATATCACCATCTTCCATCTAATGAAAATTTAATAACACAGTAAATACTCTTAAACACGATCCCAAAAATGTGTGTAAATTGTTTACTGCCTTCTGTTTGGCGATTAATTTGTATTAACCTCTCACCGTGGTTCACCAACTAAAAACACTGGGATGAGGTAAACATATTCCGTGTTTGCGTTAGCGTTTAATTACCACAATTTGTATCTATCAAGTAGTTTAAATCTCGCACCTAACTTTCATGCTTCATTTGACTTCCAACCCATTATCTTGACTCGAAGTGCAACGCTTTCTTTCCTCTCATCATGATATTTGAATAAGCTCCCAACAATCCTCCCTCCATCGTCCAACTCATCGAGTGCTTTCGAATAGAACTCAAAATGTTACAAGTCGCAAACATGCGAACTTTCTCCGCACCTTAATTTTTATCACTACGTATGTCGAGTCTTAGATCTGCATAGATACGTCCCCGGTCGCTAGAATGACATTATTAGTAAACATACTAAAAAGAAAGACGTACTTTTCCACAGATTTTATTATACGGTGAAACGCGTTGTAACGTATAATAAAATATGTGGAAAAGTACGAGTCTTTCTTTTTAGTATGGATATCAAATACTTCCACGAAGTGAAGCCTGAAACAATAGAATATATTATTAGTAAAGTTTATTGGCTTTAATATTTACGAGATACCTAACAATAGACCTTCTGCATATTCACAACAAATGAAGAAGCTGAAAAGAAACACTTATCAACGTGCCAATATTTATTGGTAAATATAAAAATATTCACAAAACCATCAATACTGTCGCTATTCCCCACACTTTACATGAGCCATATTTGAAATACAGCTAATGCAGCTCATATACTAGTGTTCATGACGAATATATAGAAAATTAATTTTCTACGGTGACGTCATCTTAACTGTGGTCTCATTAAAAGGTTTCTGTAATTACACCACGTTTGCATACGGGATATCAACCAAATACATAATGCACAAAGTTAAATTTGGTCATACCGTTCATATCCTTTATGGAATATATCATCCATATAGCCAGATCGAAGACAATTATGCGGATACATCGAAATTCTTTTAAATTATTTTATTGACTAGTTTAGCTTGAGTAATACGCATTTTGAAATTAGACCATATAGCATCACATTTTAATACCTTGAAACAGCCGATCAAAAATTTCATTGAAGTAATCGTCGCCGAAGAAAATTTTCGATTAATTTTTCCATAGAACGTGTCCAGGATTTCATCATTTATGAAACTAAGAATAATACTCATGTCTCTGATAAACAGAAAATAGAACCTTTTAATACACCTTCATTTTTATTAGATAGGGCTTAGAAAGAAATATATGACGCACGAAGATCCATCGATGAGCTGTTTGTTATTGTTCATGAAATAAACCTATCACTTGCAATTCTTTTATTGTTTTCTCGTTTCAGTGATCATTTGACGTCATGGGCGGCACTCTTCAATCCCAGGAGTAGGAGGCACGAAGAATTTCATTCCCAAAGCGATGAACAAGTGAAAAACTCTCGCTAGTGTTCATTACAGTCGAAATTTTGCTGCGAAAATATCGAGTTTCACTTTTGTAACGAAAGTGGCAATATTCCGAAGCTTAATTTGGCGAATGATTTAACAATATAGCCACGGGAAGAGAAGGCGGTCGTAGCGGGAAATGAGAATAAAGTAAAACCTGCCAAAGGCGGAATCATGTAGAGGACCACATTATTTTTACGGGATGTGTACATTTTGCAAACTAAACGGGGTGAAGTAATTGACATGCACGTCCGCCGCGAATATAAATTATTGACAGTTGGAGTTAAATTTAATCAAATTGAATGATTCATCTAAAAAATACGAAAGCCCTGAAAAAAGGTAATTGTAAAAAGAAAACGGTTAGAAACGAACGCCGATGGCGTTAAAATTTGGAAAAACTTCAAGCCTCGAAATACGTCTGAGGGAAAAAATACCATATAAAATGTTATTTCCAATTTATTCCCATTCAAATGCGATTGATTCACGGGTACACTTTAGGAAACGCTAAGTTACGTATATTCATATACATTGCACGGGCTCCGTCCTTCAGAGGAGGTGCATATTAGAGAATAAAAACGTTCAATATATCGTATGCACACTAAGTTTCCCATATTTCCAGCTCTGGCAAATTTTCCTTTTTGCATATTCCACGTGATATAGGTTTCGCTGCAAAAAAAAGAGCACCCGAGAACGACTCCCGTCTCATCATCCACCGCAGCATGTCTCAAGGGACGTCAAGTCTCGATTCCTCCCACTCAACCCCACTCCCTCCTTGTGACCATGCATCTCTCTATCTCTCTTGCTCTCTAGCTCACAGACACACTCGAGCGTACACACACACGCTCAGGCCTTTGGAAGACGTTTCTGCACGTGGGGAAAATAACAAGGGGGGAAATAAAAGAATTACGCGGGGGTGGAACGGAAAGCGCATGCGCGCGAGAGGAATGCGAAGCAGACGAGCGGCAAACTCGGGAGTAAAGTTGTGGGATAGGGCAAGTGGGTTGTGGGGGCGCGCTGAAGGGTGGACGGGAGGGCGGCGGGATCACTGAATGAAAGCGTGGGTGGAAAGAGAGAGAGAGATGCCGTGGAAGGGAACAAAATAGTGAAGAGTTTATCATGCCAGCGTCAATTTGCGGCCGAATAGCTGCCTGCAGTCGAAAAGAATTGCGACTCAGCCATTCTAAATTAAAACAAATGCTTAATAACCTGAAGTAACTGACAGAAGCACAGAGGAATGGAATGGAGGCGAAATTGTTACCACTGAAATATCTCAGAACACTGGAAAGACGGTGTAACCATAAGATAAAGTATGAAACTAAAGAAATGGAAAGTAGTCAAACAGATAAGGTACTTCCACTTGTTACTGGGGAAAACGTTTGCTACCGTTCTTCATAAAAACGTCAGCGGAGTGCCGGCACTGGAAAATGGTTTACAGGAGCAACGATCAAAAGACGATTGCGAGCGATGGAAGTGCGGCGCTAGAAGCATGCAGCCTAAGATTAACAATTGCTAACAAAAAGAACACGAAACTGATTGGACACACACCCTGAGGCACAAGGGTTGACTGAAGATCATAAGTGTTGGGGTCATTGAGGGAAAGAATTTCAAAGAAACATTTAATGTGCACACTAAATTATACTAATTGACGAAAACCGCCTGAGAAATTAAGAAAAATGATAGTTGAACACAAAAGTAGGTCGAAATAGGCACTATATGTCGCGATTATGATAAATATATCCTATTGACTGCGCCTTGACGGCCAATGGGTGAAGAGTTTGATGCCGTTACCAAACCATTAGCCAATATCTGCGTGATATTCCTAAACGCTTCCACTGGCTTACGGCAAACAATAACTCGGAAAAAAGGGTACATCTACGTAATACCCCGCAAGCCGCCGCAAGGGCGTGTGGCGGGGGGTGTTAGGTCACCAACCGTAAAAAGGAACAATACCACATGCAAAACAACAACATGGAAAATTACACCCACAGCAGCGCACACACTCATGCAAAAATCCTTCATCTAACACTCATGCACATATACCATAATTCAACAAACAACTGCACCCCAGGATGCAGCACGAAAGCCATCCAACAACACGCAAGCCAGGACAAAACGTGTGAATGTAACACCTAGGTATTATACCCTATCAACTACTTCTAGGTCAACTCCAGCTAATTTGTAAGCAAATCCCGCTGATCTTTTAAAGAAATTTCCCACCGATCATTTATTATAATTTGGTGTCAATCCCCAGTTAGAACACCATTTAGTTATGCAATCTAAATCCTGCGCTAGAATAAAACGATCCTATCCCCAGATATCTCCCGATTGATCGCAGTGTCATCCGCGAACATCCCAATTTTACTTTTAACTTAATTCAAATCGTTAACAAAAATCAAGAAAAGCAACGGCTTGATTACACTTCCCTGAAGTACCCCCGACGTGACTCGAACGCTGTCGGAACTAGCGCCATCAAGGACTACCCTCTGTTCCCGCTCTGAAAGAAAATCTTCAACCCAATTTATTGTGCCCTTGTTTATACCCGCGACCTTTAATTTATGAATGAGTTTACCATGAGGAAACTTATCAAATGCCTTTTGAAAATCTAAGAAGATCGCATCCACTTGCCTACCTCTCTCACCCGATAATAGTAAGTCATGCGTAAATAATCCTAATTGGGCTTCGCATGAGCGGGTTTTCCTGAATCCGTGTCGATTGCCACTTAAAAAGTTAATGTTATCAGGGTATCTCATTTGAACTGACAATTATGTGCTCTAAGATTTTGCAACAGATAGAATTGAGAGATATAAACTTTGAGAAGTTAGATATTAAATCTCAAGCTCTCTTCGATGAACGTTAACCAAATACGTCTGCAACATGTTCTGAGGAAACCGACTGTAAAATATTTACTTCCAGACTACGTGACCAAACCGAAAAGGAAACCAAAGAGAAGGAATAGATATGCCGACAGACGAATTAAATAATTGAGAAAAGGTCGTTTTTCATCATTTAAGTACATATTCGACAAAATAAGCACAAAATTAGAGTTATAAAGCCAAATTTAAATATGCGGGACTTGTACTGAATGCAACAGTAGGTTTTGCAATTAATGTACGATCTCATTAAATGTAAAAGGGCACTGATGCCATTATCTGGGAGTATTGCTAGGAATTAATTGGTAAGAGTATGCTGAGTCAAAGCATACCTCGGAATCGAGACGTGGTCTCCACAGCAAAGAGACACAGAGAGGAGATCTCACAAGTCAAAATGCATTGAGAAATGCAGAGGTTGGATTCCCCGGAGCATTTGAAGCAAAGTTACACAAATGCAACCTCTCGGATACGTCGCCAAGTGAGATAGAATTTGGGTTAATCTGAAGCAACAAGGTTAGTTAGCTTCCCCGCAGATGTCTCTATACTGTGGCAACGTTTGCACGGAGATAAGACCTTGTCCCACTACGCCACAATTTAATGCCCTATTGGAATTGCAGATGAAAGATTTTTCAATTTTTATTTATTTATTGAACGACTTAATTGGGTCGACATTGTGACTTTATTGCCCATTCTCCCACCAGGCCGCCAAAACATTTCATTTAAGACGATACAAAACTACCAAGGTCTACGTAGGGGAAAACTTACATAGGCGGAAATCGAATCGGCAACATTTATACTGGCATACAAGGAATTTATCCCGCCATCACCGGAGCTGGCTTAACATTTCATTCTGATTTCAATAACACACGAAATTAATTCGGTATCTTTTTCCTTGAAACTTCAGTGCCCAGGGCTGTAAAAATTTCACACGATCTGAATTTCAATGCACTGGACGGTATAGTTTTAAGAGAAATATTCTGATATGGGATACGATTCAGTTCCCAGAGGTAGCCAAATATGTTCGAAGGTTGCATCCTCGTATTCCATAGCAAATCCTCCCGAAAACCACTTCTCCGTTTATTTCTTACTTTACTGCAAATCCCGTTACATAAAATTGCAAGTTTCTTAGCATGCAAAGCTCCCATTTTTCTTTGCTAAATTAGGGGTGATTTTATTAATCACCGCGTTTGGCATACGTTAAGATATTGAGGCCCAGATATCAATCGTTTAAGTTATGCGGTTAGAATTAAATATCAGAAAATGTACAGCACAGAAGTTTTGGAATAAAAGAAAAAACTATAACCATAAAATAAATGGGGTCGAGTTCAATATTTCAAAACCCGTCCAATACTTGCGTGTTACACAGTTATCAAACCTAACAAGGGGTATACTTCTCAAAAGAAAATTCAAGTGAGGTTGAAAGAAGCAAGGTTTCAATGCACCAGTCCAGATTATTAAAATCATTTGCCTTGTCCGGGATTCAAACCCGGATCCCTCGATGTCCGGCCGAGTGCTTTGACCAGTTAAGCAATTGAAGTTGTTGTATTGTAATGCACACTTAGCTAATGGAGACTCGGCTAAAATTTACTGGCACAGAATCTCCTGCAGTTTCTTGGAATAAGCAATTTCATTATACGGTTGAAAGAAATCCAACGCATAAAATCAAGGGATATGTGTTGTATCGCTATGGTCAGATCAAATTTAGAATACGCCAGTAGTATCGGAAATCCATGGAAAAAAAACGTTAGTTAAGTAATTACTAGGTAAGGTTCAGAGAAAACTGGTAGGTTCGTTAATAACTGCTGCGAGAAGCGAGTAAGCGTGAATGACACACAAGAGGAATCAAACGGGGAGCCTTATGATTCTTGAGCAGGCAAGACAAAATACGTGTGGAAAGGTGCAGGACACATGAGTTTTCCTATGACACTGAGAAAAATTATTATGACACCTAATTAAATGGATGGAGTCAACCACAGGCATTTAATATGAGAGATGGACACCGTCGCGGTCAGATTCAAGTATCCTTTCTGCCCTCACAAGATAAGCAAATATCACAAAATCCAACCCAAGAGCTCGAAAAAAATTAAATTAAATATCGGAATTTTATCAACTGGTTAAACCCGACAATTAATGCATGAGCTATGCAATTGTATGTAAGCCTCCTTCCCCTTGACTACAAACTTAAAATGGTGGAAGGGCTAGTGCGTCCTAATGACTCAGGTCCCCGGAAACGGATGCGGACTCAGATCATTGCTTAGTAATCATGACATTTATCATCCGATGAAAAAAAAACATGATAGGCGGTCAAGGAAATGAAACTTGGGAGCACTAACAAAAATGACAAAAAAGGAGTGCTTTCGGGTTTTACAGAAAATGATGAGTGAGGAAATAAAACTATGGACTATAAGGGATAAATGGGAGCATGTTAAAAAAGAGGTATCGAAACCTGCAAATGGACCAGTGAGAACAGTAAATGGGAAGAGGGTAAGGAAAATTTTGTTTACGAGCGAGATGATTAGAGAGTTAGGAGAGAGAAGAAAATTGAAGAAGTTAAACACTGAGATAGGTAGAAAAAAAGTAAAAAACTGAAATAACAAACTGTGACTCGAAACAAATAGAGCGAAAAAAACGTGGTGGAAGACGCAGTACGAGGGTATGGAGAGTTCACAAAGGAAGAGTTGGCGCACCATACAAGAAAGTGAAAGCATGGAAGTCAATCAAGGATAAGTCAGGAAAATTATTAACCTAAACAGGGAAGATTCAAGAGAGAAGGAAT
This sequence comes from Hetaerina americana, assembly GCF_022747635.1. NCBI lineage: Eukaryota > Metazoa > Arthropoda > Insecta > Odonata > Calopterygidae > Hetaerina > Hetaerina americana. The sequence continues at coordinate 790,091 of NW_027286070.1, forward strand.
AAATATATAGAGAAACTATTTAATAAAAATATTTGGACAGAAAGCTTAGACAATAAAAAAAATGATGCAGATGAGTCCAGCCTTAGGTCCAGCCTTACCTCTTAGCAAGGTAGACAGGGCACATAGGACGGGCATTGAAACTTTCCAACAGAAAAACACTACCGAAGATCTATTCCAAGGTTTGAGAAAACGTGGGAGGAAGAGTTGCTGCGGACTAAATTCTCAGTTCCTACTCCAAAAAAGGGAAAGGCAGCCAGATGTGAAGACTAAAGAAGGCCAAAGTGATTTGCTGAATCCAGATCAACTATAAGATGATGAAGATGAGGGCAAATGATTGTTCAACGAAAGATCAGTTTGCTTAACGGAAGGGGATAGGTAGGCATGAACTTAAGAGGGTGAAAACTCCTAAGACACTTTCTAATTTGGTATTCATGATGCAATAGGCGTTCGAGAGGGTACTAATCTAAAAAAAAGTTATTACCTCGCAGATGATTTCCATTTGATGTTGGCCTGGTGTTGTGTTACCAAGGGTAACGCCTAAGCACATAATCCAGTCTGCACTTTCAATTCGGTGTTTCTGATGCACTAGTTTTTCTCATCCCGAAAATTCATCAAATACACTTTTCTAAATTTAATTCTAAATACTATTCGCTGCGTAAACTTTGTATTTCATTAAAGCTATCTGCCACATCTACTTCAGCTTCAGAACTAAAAATCTCTGTAGACCACTGGGGAACACTTGGGGTGACCGTGCAAACAACCATTCAAAAAGTCTGCCATCTAGCTTAGATTATTTTTATCCACCCTATGGGCTTCTAAGTTTTTGAGTAGCTTGCTTCTTTGTCGAAGACTCATAAAAATGAAGGAAAACGGCGTGAAGTGGGAAGATTATTTTCTCCCGAAATTAAAATATCTGAACGAAAGTGCAATTTTTATCCCACGGGATCTACTCTTTTGGAAACCGTTCTTTTTCTCATCAATGACTCTTTACTTTCACGGGACCTCATTATCGAAATAATAATTATATTTTGCCTGACCTTGCTTAGCATGGAAACTGTAGAAATAGTCCTATGATAAATCTGTTCCCGCATAACTCAATTTTTAAACATAAGAGTTACATTAGGCATTTCCGGTAACATGAAAACTTTTTTCCTCTTAGGGACTTCCTTAAAATGATTTCTAGGTACGGTAAAATTTCCGAGGCTAGATCCTTAAACATGCGAGCTGGTATTTGTTTTTAGGCGCGGAAGATTTGTTAGGGTTAATGTTTCTTAGCAAACGTTCTATTCCTCTCCGTAGAATTTCAATTTCGGCATCGGTTGGGGAATAAACTGTTAAGCTATCGGAGGAATTCGGTAAGAATTTTATGAAAACACTTTGAAAGTGGGAATTTAATAAGTTGGCTTATTCAATACTTATGGTTAAGTAGTAGTAGTTTTGAGGGGAGGCGACCGACAGCTAAGGTCATTTGCGCCATAGGGGATGGACAGGAAAGGATGAAGGGTGGAGAGAAACCCGGCGTCGGCATTAGCCTACTCTTTACGAAAGGCGCCAAGGGGTCCGCAGTTTAACGTCCCATCCGACGGACGGCGTACTCCCTCAAAGTGCCCTCCACAAAGCACCTCAAGTAGGGATCGAGATACCTCTGAAAAATATTCAACACCGCCGGGATTTGAACCCGCGCCCTCAGGGTGGGAAGCCAGTACGTTAGCCCCCGCACCATCTCGATCCCCACTTATGGTTAATCTTTCGCCTTTTTTGTTATTTTTTAATTATCATTAGAAATTTTCCTGAGGAACCAAAATACCCTTGTACACTAGTTTAAATTTTTAGCTAATATTTTCCTTTTGAATTTGCGAAATGAATTTGAAACGCTTGCCGAAATTCCTTCTTGGAATTTGTGCTAGAGATTTTATAATCGTAAATGATCTCATTCCGGTCGTCAATAGGGATATCAGACTTCTAAGTGATCATTAAACACCTTCCAAACCGTTATCTGGAATCATCTCATCTCTACTGGAGTTGGAATCTATTTAACCTTTCTACTCTCTGGCTGCGTATCTATTCTCTAACCGAAAAAGGATTTTGGGAAAATTTCTCTTTCAGCGATTTCAGTGCAAAATGAAATAACTGTCCCAATTATTATATCTGTGTCGGTACCTTAGAAAAAGTGATGATATTGAGTGACTTCATTTTCCAAAATTGAGCAGTGAACTGCTAACACAGATATTGCTTCTTTGACATTACGGTCGCCTAAATATTTTACAGGGATCCTTTCCTATTATTATCGAATCCTATAAAATTTTCCGCCCGGCGAAATACGATTCCCATCAAAATACCGATTGTAGTAGCCTCAAGCACTATCCCTCATTTAAATTAAAACCAAATTAACAGGAAATGAGCCCTTCGGAGACCCATTACTTGAGCTCGGCGCAAACTAGCCGAGAACTCAATCTCAAAAAGCCCTGCAATGCTCGATTGTCTTACCCGCTAAACACTTGGCGGCCTCAACGTGCATGAACATCGTAGTGATTTAGAGGGTTCCTATACCATATGATTCCCGACTGAAGGTAAAGGAAGACCTCTCTATTATCACAGAAATGACGCTACCTCTGATTTACGCTTTCCACTCGGCTCCAAACCAGAGGTCCAAGACCAATCCTCGGGACAAGGCTTAAAACTGCGGGCGGCTTAATAACCCCATCCGCTCGCGTCACTTCAGTTCTCTAAGTCTAAAAAGATATGCAGATCCATGGCATATTTTACGTCTACATGAACAAAAACCTGTAGCCTGGACCATTTCGTAACCACAGCCGCAACCCTAACCGCCTCCGCCATCTGGGAAAAGTCACAATGCGCCAATCTACGCGACCATCAGGCGTCTGCTCTTTCCCCCGGGGGACCATCACAGGCCTGTCCATGCCACTTCATGTCAATAGAATTCATCCTTCTAACTCTGGATGTTCCTCCTCGGTGGCGCTCTTACAAGAGCAGAGGTAGAAGCATACAGATACCGCAAGTCTATCTTCTGCTAGGACCTGATATCTGTTGAAAGCATGGATGAGGTTTGTCATCACATTTCCCATTCCACGTCGAAGCGTTCACTTCCACCGTTGCTTGAAGCAACACTCTTATCTTCCGCTATACGGACTGGCACCCTTCCCTCACCGAATGACCGTACCCTGGACACCTCCTCGATCATCCTGCCGCTTCTTGCATTTGGGCGAACCAAGCAGCAAGTTATCTTCAATCCACCTAAAGTCATATCCTTTTCTCCCTTCATTCTTCTATAGAAGCTCTGAGACGGTTTTTGCATGATATTTCATGCATTACAAGTGTGTATATAGACTAATAAATCTGTATGAATGACTGGTGCCCCAACTACCCACGCCCAGGCGGTGGTATGTGTGGTGTTGTGTTGATATAGATGCAGAAGGTTGGTCAGATCAGTTGCATCCCAACAAAAGTATCGATATCTTAGAGCTGCCGCGTACCAGGATCTGTAACTACATATTCATTGTTTCATCAGCAAATATAAAACGGTCATTGATTAATTATAATTTAACTTGAAGACCGACTGATTCTGAATTTATAGTATTTCAAATAATTTTTAATGAAGTGTCATCTGCCTTTTTTATTCATTACACATATCAACAAAAGTCTTCAAAGATCTCACGTGAACTCAGGTTACGCTGTACGTAATAGATAAGAGTCACATAGTCTTTTCTGTACGTCTTTTCTTAAGTTAACTGCGATAAACTACCGCCTTTTTGTAAAAGACTCGTAAATCATTAAATAAGCATAATTTTCGACAATTAACTTGCCTACTCAAAGTTTTTTATACTATAATTATGCCGATGTACATTTTTCATCCTTTTTCTTTTTCTCGCAAATGGTTTGTTTTATTTTTAATTCAAGAAAACTGTTCAATATTTTCCTTGCTGAAATGCAGATCACTTGAATTTTCCAGATCCACGATTTTTATGTGAAACTACCTATTCTACTTAAAACGAGTTAATTGGTATCATTCACTTATCAGTGATTACTATATTTTTGATAGATGCGGAGAATAACTCAGAGATTTAGTTAAGGTAACTTATTTTCTCCCTCTCTCTGCTACTCTTGAGTTTTTTAAGAATCAAATTAGCAAGGTTGTTTTCCTGAAACTAAATATTTTAGGGAAATGGAATGCTAGAAAAGCAGCAGCATCTAAGTGGCAGTGAAATACGAAGATAGTGGAGTTCTTGTCTGCATGAACTATATCGCGCACGATGACCCCAACTTTTTTGCTAATCGTTTCTAATTTTGAAAATGAGTAATCCACTATGAGTGCAAACAGAAATACAAGTGACCCAAGGTTTCAATGGTTTGTCATTGAAGGCCTAGTCTCGCCTTATTACGATCAAGAATTTCAACCTACTCAGGTCTTGCTCTCACGTCTTGGCTACAGCAACCATACCCACTTCTTTCCTCCGCCGATCGGCCCAGGTAATGCGGCCGCTAGCAAGCGTAGCGAGGAAACGGTAAAAAGGGATTACCCTGTGAACAAATAGAGAGAATAATCTTTCATGATACCTCTACTCACACCAGTAAGTCTTGGGATAAGGAAGTCCGTCATGACACCTTTCACGGCGATACATTATGTTATGCGGATATAATCCCAGAGCCTCGTGCCTATTGAGCAGGAGGCAGATACCTTTATGAATGAGGCAAGCACACCCAAAGCTTCTATTTTCTCCCTGTTATTCCAAAAGACTCACTTCTGAAGGTAAGTCAGACGATAATGTATATTATGCATTTTACTACAAGTTGGGAAATTATGTATCGCATAGGGAAGACGAGAGAGCCTGTGGCTTGGCTAAATGCCTATGGCTGCACATAGCCGATTGCTATTTCGAGTGAGCGCAAAATGAGCCCCAAGGGGCATGAAGGAATGAGATTTACATGGAGCAGGGGATCCCATTCCGCCTCCGCGCACCTTCGATGACGCTGGGGTGATGGTGGATGCACTTGAGACTGCAGTGGTAATGACACGAGGGATGGGAAGGGCGGCTGAGGGTGGGCTGAGGCTCGGGGGATGGGAACGACGGAGGAGAGGAAGGTCCGGGACACGACCAACATCCCCCTCCTCCGTGCACACGCCCCATCCCATCGTCCCAAGGGAGCACTCCTGCAGGAAGAAGGGGTCGCTTTCGGACACGCCCCCCTAATTAGAGGACCACCCGCCGAAGGGGGTGGGTGCGGTAGCAATCGACTCCGGTGCACCAACCACCCCCGAATTACCACCTCATCTCCCCATCCTCCAGAGGGATCTACCCTGCCTTTCCCTTTAAAACCCAAACAAATCCCGCCCTCTCCCTCGCTCGTACCTCGGCCCTAATCACGACATGCCCGTCCGCCAATTCCCCAAATCGAGGGTTTACACGGTCGTCCTTTTTACCCCCCCACCTAACACGCCACCCCCTTGCTGTGAGTTCCTCCCTGGCGTTTGACGTACAAGCGCTTTGCTTTCCCGTTTCTCTTAGAATTTACCCCAGACGCCCAAGTTGCATATCCATAAAATAATAGAATCGCCCCCCTTACTTTTTAATTCTGCTTGACCCGTCTTGTTATTGTAGAGCCCTGTCGTAGAAATGGTTTGGGTTCATCTTTATTAATTTAATTCGAATGAAAAAAAGTTACTTATCAGGCAAATTAACTCTTATTTTAATTTGGATCTTCGCCAAATTTGGATCACAAGTTTGCATGTTATATGATTGTATTTCAAAGTATTTTTTCCCTTTTCCCTTCCGCTCCCATATCCTCCCTTATTACCTAACCTTCCTCCCTAGCGCTTCCATCCCCTGCCACATCTTTTTGGTGGATCGTGGGGTACTTACGTCGATGTCGAATGTCACTCCGCGTTGTCTGTGTCGTACATTCACATTCTCCCTCACAATTAAATACTAGATCACATAACAAAGCAATGGATTCTTCAATCCGTCCACTTATTTTAGGAGAGCCACCCAATGATTGGCTGATCACAGGGCTCAACTCTCCAATGTATCCAATTTAATTCTCTTACGAAGCGATCTCTCTTCCCTCTTGCCCCGCTCTCTTCATTCCGTTCACGCATTTGTCCTTTTGTCTCCTTCGCGAGTCCTTTCCTTCTTTTCCCCCCCGCCCATTATGTGCCTAACAAATCTTTTTGTGTGCGCCCAATCCATCTTGTTTCCCTTTTCCCTCATGCGAGGTCTTTCCCTCTTCCACTCTTTTGTATTCCCACGCATGTCTCATTTTATCTGGTCCATTTTATCTTCGCCCACCTCCCAACTACTTCCAAAGGTCCCTGTTCTTCCCCGGTCTGCATTTTCAATGGTTCTCTGATTCATGGAGTGCCACAGTCCATTCGAATCGGTTCGTGCACTTATTCTCCGTTTGTAAGCGTATCTTTTTTTTTAAACCAGAGTGAAAGCCCCTTAATCACGATTGTCTCCTTATCTCATAGTTATCCCTTGCTTAATTTCCGTCTCAGCTTCTACCGCTATCAGCTCTGATGCTCCAGGGGTTCTCGCGGGACTCTATTTGCTTTAAATTCTCTCTCGTCGTACAGCAACGTATCAACGCTTGTTGCTTCAGGGGTAATAGCTCTCTTATTGTAGTGGTTTGTCATGCGTGCATCTTGAACAACTTGCGCTTATTGCTCATGATATTATTTTATCGGGAGAGAGCAATGTTCCAGTGCACGCGGTTTTTATAGGTTTTAAGAAAGCTTTCAACAAGGTACCTCTTAGTAAACTACTCACAAAGGTAGCAGAATTTGACATAGATAAAATATCCTGGGTTGGATTAAGGACGTTTTTGAATAGTCTGGTACAGAGAGAAGTCATAGATGGAATTAGCTCAAATGTAGTAGATGTTTTTTTCAGGTGTTCCATAGGGAAGTGTTATCGGACCTCTTTCCTTCCTACTTAACGTTAATGGCATAAACTTCGTAGTTACGTACTGCTGAGATACGTTCGCTGGCTAGGCCTCGTTTAAAAAATGCTGCTAGCATACAGGATCCTCGAGAAGTTGGATTTATTGTCGAATTGGATCGTTAGCAGCAAAGATGTGCTGGATTTGTAAAACGCTGTTACGGTAAACTGACTGGCGAATCAAAACTTTTAGAGGAGATAGACTGGAAATCACTCACGGGGCGAGAGTTAAATTACAGATAAAATCTCTGGCATTGATTGGGAGGATCTCTCTTTACAAATGATGTTTTAAATGTGAAATTACCCCCATCCTACTACGTTAGGAGAGATAATGTCAACAAAATTAGAGAGATTACATGTATATGTAGAAAATATGGATATATGATACCTTTTGTTCCTCTAACGATAAGGGAGTAGAATAACAAGGTCCTACCGGTGAAAATATTCGCCTCAAAATTAGTATGCTGAGTATTCACCCCCTGCCACACCCTAGTGGTGGTTTACAGGGTACATTAAAATTTAAAAAAATAAAATGACTAATTGAGCCGCTGCATTAATAGTTATCTCTGGTTCTTTACTTCTGTCTCATTTGAGAAAACATTTTCCAGTACAATTTATAAACTAAATATCTATCACCCAAATACAGTGGATTTGTATATGTCAACAAAGTAGCTTTAGTTTTAAGATTTGAATTGTTAGAAAATAAGTATAGGAGACAAACAGTGCCACACACAGAATATATAGAATACCTACGAAAAGTGTTGAATCAAATACCGAGTCGTGTATGTCACACGTTATAATACAAAGTGTAAAGAATAGAATAATATATAAATGAATCTTCTTTTTGTAGAACAGCGTATTATAAAGATATGATCAGTACAAAACACGATTAAATCTATGTGTAAAACGTTTTTTATTTTTCATTCGCGATGATCGCGATGAGTGACGCAGTCTCCATCGATGACACCTTAGTTGGTTAACGGCCGGTCGCAAACTTCGCGGGCACCTAAGGAGGGGGGAGGGGAGAGGGGTTGGCTATGGGGTCGCTGCGGTTGTAGTATTTTTTTTATTTTCTGCGGAGAATGTCCAGCGGGAGTAGGCGGCACGAGAAATTCGCTCGGGAAAATTAGTGGACCTCAATTCTCAGCATGTCGGACGGACGAACTGGATATGAATATCGTGTTTTAAGCCGATGGCAAGGCTAATGACTCATTAAGGAGAGACACCTGCAGTTCGACCAACCCTTTTAGGGCTTTTTGTTCCGAGAAAAATAAATGCAAAAGTTTAAATATATACACACACACACACACACATATATATATATATATATATATATATATATATATAAAATGGGCTGGCACAATATAACACAAATAAAGAGAATAGCAACATTTAAAATAACACTCACACGGTAAATTGTTCGAGCTTTCGGCCCTCTCAGAGGCCTTCTTCAATAGTCTCACTTGAAGAAGGCCTCTGAGAGGGCCGAAAGCTCGAACAATTTACCGTGTGAGTGTTCTTTTAAATGTTGCTATTCTTTTCTATTTGTGTTATATTGTGTCAGCTCATTATTGTGCCGCTCGTGTAATTTTTCCTCGAAGAAGGCCAAAAGCTTAAACAATTTACCGTTTGACTGTCCCTCTAAGTTTTACTATTTTCTTTGTATTCTATTGTGCCGTCCCAATATATATATATGTGTGTGTGTGTGTGTATATATATATATATGTGTGTATATATATATATATATATATATATATATATATATATATATAAGTATATATATGTCTATTACACACAAAGATCGTACATCAATAGTGGCATGAGTAAGGTTTTTACTCAAGGAATGGGCCATATTTCTTGGTTCATTGTTCATTCACAGAATTCATTCTACCATCTAAAACCTCGCAATACCGAATCAAAACTGTGATGGCAAGTATGTTTACTCGCTTGACTTGAAAGTCATACAAGTTTATTTGCTGCATCAGCATGTTTACTGAAAAATAAGCTTCACTAAATAATGACAAATAAACTGGGATGAAACCCTTTAAGATTCAAACTCATCATGAACTTATGGAAAGAGTATCAATCGTGAATATAACAGAAGATTACCAAAGCCTAATAATGCACGTGCAAGAGAACAACGACAATTCGGCGAGGAATGAGAAAGTTAGACAGACATGCCGCCGAAGTTAGATATACAAGAATTTACTCGCTTTCCCCTCAAGCGGAATCCACAACCAGGGATAAAAGAGTGACTCGCTAACTTGTTAATTTAAAGTTCCCCTTTACGGGCTTCTTCATTTTCATGTCTGCTATCCTAACGACCCCCTATCAAGCACACCTGCAGTGGCTCGAGAGGTAGGTTTATAATTGAATCGATACATCTCCCATCATATGAATTGACAAATATTGATTTCAGCCTACACCCTCGCTTTAAGGAGTAGAAATTAATTCCTGAAACACGAGCAGAGCCTCCAGACATGATTCCCTTGGCGTGGGATTTCATAACGTAAGCCCCTTGATCTACTTAAACATGTTTTCTGTCTCTCTTCATTCTCTAAAACGTTCCACTGGAATACATTTAGAGGAATCGGAACATATTGGCGTAGCCAGAAATTTCTCTTTTGAGAGGACCCTAACATTGGAAATGTTTCAGATGAAGAGTTAGTTGCTGCGCTGAACGAACACATCAGTGCATAAAATGGGAAGCAGCGCCTGAAAAAATTAAATATGTGGTACTACGGCATATTAGGTGAATGATTTGAGACAGTTACTAAATACAAAATGAGGTGACTAAATCACAAACGCAGCAGCGTAGACAAGATTAGAAAATATCAAGGAAGACTGTGATTAAAAAGACGCAGATGGGTTGCTCCTTCCGTCATATTCAAAAAGATTGTTCAAGAGCATGATAGAAGCAAGGAGAAAGAGAAGAGTGTGTGTTAAGTCTCACGGTGAAGTCCCCAAGGGAAAAGCTATATGGTCGCAGGAAAAGGGGGATGCCATAGTGTACGAGAGAATGGAAGTGACTCGGGGAAATTGAGACCTATGGACGAGCAATCCCCTGATCGGAAATAATAATGGATTGGTTCCAGGTGGGATTGAAAATATTCTTTGCTTCGCCATCGTCGGATTGAAAATATATATTTAGCTCTTCAGACAAAATAAATCAGAGCTATACGAGACAATATGGCTATGAATAAACGCAAAAGTTTGGATGACACTGCTCCGTTTTGTATTTTCATTCCAATTTCTTCAGATACTCCAACCGTTACTAATGTTATTTTTTTCAAGGAACTGGAACTACATACCGTTCAATTCGATAGGCCATGTTCCCGTTTCGTCTTACGCGTCGCAGGATTGTAGAGAGAGTCGTCAACCGTCTCCCAGGAAGTCATGCTACGAATCTATTGCGGACAATCCATTAAATACAGGCCTAGTCACATGCCGGGTTTCTCTCCCCACCCTTTCCAATCCCGCAGTGCCTCTCTTCTTCCTAGCTCGGATTACCCGCCCATCAGAAACGGATCAAACGACCTAATGGAGCGCTTCCCACTCACCTTCCCCGGCCTTCTCCAACAATAACCGCAGTCCGATAATAGCCATTGTCCTCTGTGCGTGCGTGTGTGTGCGCGCGCGGAGAGAGAGAGACAATCCCCCGCCGCGCATCTCGACGAGATGAAGGGAGTTAATATCCCTCCGACAAAAGTCCAGAAGACGTGAGGGAAGGCTCCCTAGTCTCGGGCGGAGGGGCACGTGGAATGGGCGCCTCGCCATGTCTCCCAAACCTCCAAAAATGACCTTCTGACTTCCCTCCTTGGCCCACACAATGCCCCCCCCTTACCCTCTCCCCGCCCTCCTCCTGCTCCCTTTCAGATTCGGCAAAGTCATAACGCCTGACAAAATCCCACCTTATTCATTCCACTACTATTATTCCTTATTCTACGAGAAGACGCCGTCGAAGAGCGCGCCTAATTTCGCCACACCGCGGATTACGCCCGCGTGTCCTCGGGTCTTCGGGGAAGATGGTTTCCTTTCGTTGCAGGAGGAGGCGGGGCGGGGCGGGTATGGGAGCGGGAATAAGAAAGACGAGCCCACGGCCGTCTTTGCACTGCGGATTGCTTTCTCATCTCGTGGGGGCCATTCCGCCCCCTCGAAACTCCCCCCCCTCCCGGGGATCCCAACTCTCGCCCCTAATACTCTCCTCGTTCTCCACCCCCCAACCCGACCCCCCCTCATCCCCCCTCGCTCCCTCTAATCCCCTCCCCCGATGGGCGCCACGCCATCATCGCGAGAACGTTACTCGGAGAAATGAATGAGATGGGAGGAGTAGACATACACACACAAAAGAGTGCTCGAGCTAGACTTCATAACCTACAGCTCCCAAAAAATATATCTTCTTTTTTGTGCAACTTCATCGTTGATAAAATGTAAAAGCTCAGGTTGAAGGCGCCATCCTCCAATGGAATCAACCTGTTTCCTTGGACATTTTAAAATATTTTCCTCTCCAACGCAATATACAGTGGAATGCTTCGCAAAAGATAAAGAGAGAAAGAGCGTTCTCTCGTTTTAAGATGACATGACGTCGCTCGCAAAAGTCGCTTTTTAAGGATTTTGACGTGAAAAATATACTTTAGCTCATCGTATTTGAAAACTTGGGTTCTCTAATCACAAGAAGACCATCTCCCTTAAGCGAATTGTAGAATCTACAAAATATGCATTGAAAATTTCAGGAAGAGGGTTATTAAATATGAATACGAGATTTGTAAGAAAAGTATCGGTAACAATTTTTTCCTGACATTTGCATGAAGTGCCGAGTTTAGACCTTCAGTTAACTGTGCAAATGAATGAAGATTGAATTGGCATTGATAAGATGACAGTGCACACAATTATCACTGGAAGTTTAGCGATAGAGATCTGCGCTTAATTCGTACTGAAAAGCTTGACGGATGACCAAAAGCAGAGTTGAGTGTCTGCTTGCGGAGACCTCCAATGGCATTGCGAAAATTCTCCAACCTCCTTACAGTCCCGAATTGACATCAGATAACTATATCCTATTCCCAGAAGGGAAAACTTCCCTCAAAAGATACCACTTTGGGACCCTAAGTGCAATTAAAAAAGCTTGCATGCATACCCTTAAGGACCTTCCGGCAGCCGTATACCAGGGAGCCTTAGAGTCGTAGGAAAGTCCCTGGAAAAATTGTGCCCACGCTAAGGGATGCAATTTGAAGAATTCAGAGGCACTGTAGTAATATTTGAAATAATTTTTTTCCGAAACTTTTCCGGATACTATTCATAGAAACCATGCATAATTACGAGTATATATGTAAGTACATGTATATTTGTGTGTGCATATATATATATATATATATATATATATATATATATATATATATATATATATATATATATATATATATATATATATGTGTGTATACCCACACCCACGACCACGACGATATATATATATATATATATATATATATATATATATATATATATGTGGGTCGCGGTAGTCCAGTGGGTAGAGCGTTGGACTGCTGACCGGAGGGTCCCGGGTTCGATTCCCGGGCAAGGCAAGGCACTCAGGGCACCTGCAGCTCCACCCAAACTAAAGTGATTTTTCGGGTACCAGGTCTTCCTGGGAAACCATAACCGGCACAGGGAAAGGAACTGGCCCCCCTACCCTGATGTGTGAATTTTCACATACCGTATAGGCCTTAGTATTGGGTGATTTCTACCATCAACTACCAAACCGACCTTCGGGTTGATTACTGTGTTTATGGTTTATATACTTCACGGATCCATTGTGCCTCAAGGTGTGGTAAATGTGCCAAACAAAAACAGAAACACAGTAACACACAATAAAGAAAAGAAACTCACACGTTTTCGAATTTTCGGTGGCAAAGCTACCTTCCTCAACGCAGAAAAGGAAGGAACTCCTTCCTTCCTTGGCAATGATGGCTTGACAGCCTAACCGGTTGCAACGGTATTATAGGAAATTCCTGCAAAAACGTTCGGATATAACTGACCTCAACTACATCATTTCCAGACCCTAATGCGTACGACGACAATTTTTGGAACTTTTTGACTATAAGAGTGACAGATTCCCAAAATTCACGTTTCAAAGAAATTAAGCAATTTATGTTATTCTTATGCCTTTGGGTCATTTGTAAGTGGAAACCTGGAAAGTTTATTTTCAGTGCCTTACTTGTCCGTGTTACATGATACAGTCACTCACTAGAATCAAACGCGGTTATAAGCAGGTTAAATTCTCTTCAAGCGCTGGATATATTTCTCTCGAGGCGATAAAACTATAAGTTCCTCATTAATTCGAAATTCACTCGAATGACATCAGCACATACAGCATCTATGAACATGGTCAAAGAAAGGAGCAACATTTAGCATCGAACATCCTTGGCATCTAACTCAAAATATTTTATGAAAGACGTTATGCTGTACATGGGGTTAAGCTGATGTAACAGGAGAGTGTTCGCATGATGTAAACTGTAGATACATTTTAAACAGACTCTCTCATCGGGTCTCAAAAAGAAATGGCATCAAAGCATTTGCTTTGATGCCATTTCTTTTTGATGGCTCAATTGAGACGCATTGATTTAAGTTGGTATTATACAATTACCCTACTGGAAGTCTTCTTGAGTCTTCCACATAAATCAGCACAATATACAAGTTAAACAAGAATTAGCACTAAATACAAGTACAAAAAGCACAAATTTAGTTGACATTACCAAGGAAGTCTACAAAAAAATGCCCAACGAAATTTAAAGGTTTAACATTTTGTTTTAACAGCTTTCAAAATTATATCAATTCGGCCTATAACTCTCGGGGAGTTATAGGCAATAATTAAGGTGAGTTTTCACACTGAGCTGGTTCTTGATATTCTAAGTAGGACACGGAGTTCTTGGTTTCATATTATGAAGCAATAACGACACATTCAAATTTCAGGTTAAACAAGGCTTGGGAATGATGGGATTCAATCGATAGACGGTGATCAGTTATGAAAATATATCAACAAGAGTTGAACAGGAAAGTGTCATATTGAGTAACCATGGATAATAATGGGCAGTAGACGTGAACATATTGACCCGAAAAGGGAATAGATAGAAACATTGAGCTAACTCAAGCGCGAGTTGTTAGGAAAAGGCTGAGAAAGTACTAGAACTACACAAATAATATGAGATCATGCTGCTATTTAGCATGAGGCGAATTAGAATTCGACATCGAATATGGTTACCCTTAACATCTTAGGATATAAAAACAGGTGCTTCTGTGGGCGTACATTTTCGTATATTTCTTCGCGTCTCTATATGATACATGTACAAAGTTTATATAAAAAGTATTGAAAGATATTTATCTGACGTTACTGTACGTCGAAGGGCGCTTGGAAGGCGCAGACTCAGTGGCGGGGGGTCTAACCTACAACACGCGCTAAGCGCAAATCGCCTGCGAGCGTTCGTTCGGGCTAGATAGTGTTTTTAGTAGATCTATGTTGAGTGACTCCGTACGAGCGCAAAATGAAGCGAAGGATTGAACAGCGGCATGCCATCAAATGTTGGATTGGACTGGTACTATCGGGTTCGGAGACGCTGGGCATGAATCGTCTAGTGTTCAAGGATGGCAGCATGTCACACACTGAAGTTTTTAAGTGGCAAAAGCTCTTCTAAGATGGCCCAGCACTGGATGGCCGTCGGCTTTAAGAGCCGATGACAACGTGCAACGGTTGGGTGAGTGCTGAATTCAGATCGTCAGCTAAGTAAGCGCATGATCGGATATCGTATTGGCATTTATAAATTGACAGCGCACAGCATTATCATTGAAAATTGGGAACATGCGAAATATCTTGGCTTAACTCGTACCGAAGGTCTTGACGGACGACCAAGAGTAAAGGCGAGTGCTTGTTTGCAAAGACCATCAGAAACGGCATCGCGACGATTCCCCAAACCTCTTACATTGCTTACTTGCCGCCAGCAGGATATTTACTATTCCCAAAAATGAAGGATTTCCTTAAAAGACACCATCATGGGACCCTATGCACCATCAAAGAAGCTGGCAAGCGTACCCTTAAGGACCTTCCCGAGTTCGCCTCCCAGGGAGCCTTCGATCCATGGAAAAACTGCAGGCAAAAATGTGTCGACTCTCAAGGGATATACTCGTACTTTGAAGAATTTTGAGGCATCGTAGCAATATCTGAAATAATTCTTTTTTTCCAAAACCTTTCCCGATACTTTTTTTACAAACCTTGTACATTCGACTGCTCCTTTATACCCTCCCAAGCTTCACCCAATCATTATTGGATTAACGTTTTCAGTGAATTTAGCATTTCTGTAATATGCGCGCGACCTTTTACGATGGGAGCGGAGCTCTAAATCGCCTGCGCTCACAGAGGCGGCCTGCTCCAGAGAAAAGCACAAAAGTTTCCTCTCTCCGCTCCCTCCGGCCCCTCTAGGGGCCCGTGGCTGCTTGTGGAGGTCTTACAGAGACACCTCCTGCCACTCCCCTCACTTTCCCACCCACTTCCGCTAGTTCCGCTTCCTGCCGCGTCGAAGCGCGCGCCAGTGCGGCGAAGCCTTTATCCGTGCCCTCAAAATCGATTGCCCATTGTTTCAGTCCCGGGGGCGGCGGCGGCACAAGGTCCGAAGAAGAATGCTTCTCTGCCCCTCACCCCACCCCCGCCGTCCCCTCCCCACCCATTCTCTCCCCCTCTCTCCCCGCCCATTCGTGCTCCCGAAATTCCTCGCCTCCCTCACGTCCCCTCCAACCACGCCGCGTGCCAAGGTAACAACCTACTCCCAGACTCCAGCCCACGCGCACACGCTCCAGCTTCCTGGATTCCCTTGGAAAACCATTTTGTGGTGGTCCAGCGTGGCAAACAGGGACTCTAATCTTGAGATGATTGGTTCGAATCCCATCTTGGATGGAACCTTCTCCGACTATAGAATACGCTTGCGTAGGCTGGTCCTTGTGGTTGATAAATAATTCAGATGCCCCTTTCTAGGGTTTTGTTGAACAAAATCAAAAGAATATCCTTAAAGTCTTCACTCTTTTTTCTTTCATTGCAGACTTTAATTAAAAAAACCTGACTTCAGGCCAGATTAGCGGAAGAACACGATGTCGAAAGATTTTCAGAAGTAAATGACATGTCAGGTTAGCGCAAGATATTTATTTCCTTATACTCTGACTTGTTCTGTACCAAACCGCCGTTGTTTTCTTTTTTTATCATACATGTTCTACACTTCCCGCAACTCATAATATCCGATGTCTTGAATTATCTCCATCAACATTTTACCATGAATTTCTCGGTCCACTTCCACTAAAAACATTTACCTCCTAAATATTCATACATGTAATATATATATATATATATATATATATATATATATATATATATATATATATATATATATATATATATATCTGTTGTTCATACATTCTCTCAACGCAATGACATTAGTGAAGCAAACTCCCGCTTGGAAATCAAATCAAACTTTTATAAAATTTCTTGGAAAAATCTAAATTTTCATTTCATTTCAGAAAAACCTCGGTTTTGTCATAGTCGGTGATTGGGGTAGCCGTGAGTGAATTATAGGAAATCAATCGAATAATAACAATATAACAGTGAGAAAATCTAAACGTACGGCGAATTCCTAATGGACGGTCATATTCTCTTCCCTCATTAATCGCACTGGCATTCATTCTTGGCAATTCGTTACAATGCATACTAGACTCTTCTTTGTTTTACAATACTATTTGCGGTAGAATGAATCGATAAGTTTTTTTCCGAATGTCACCTCACTCAAAAGTTTCCATTTAGAATGCATACCCAACTGGAGAAACGTAAAATGTTTGACTGTATAGTTTAACGGTGTCTCATCTCGTTCAATATTTTATAATTTCAGGAGAATTAAAGACATTCCTGATAGAGTGTATTTTAATTGCTCCCAAGCACCCTCCAACTTTGAGGTAACAAAAGGTCCCAATTTACTGAAGATCTCATTGGATATTACTGCACCGCTTAACATTGACCCCCAGTGTAGGCGTGAGGGATCAAAAATTGGTTACAAGAATGCCAAAATTGGCTTATTTTCTCAATTGCTGTATTGCTACAAATGGCAACGTTATTTTATAAATAATTAAGTCTAAGGATTATATGGCTTATCAGGTTTGCGTAACTTTGACCCACTCGAGGCTGGGGGCTGGGTTAGGGGACGATTCTGCAGCGATGAAGCCTTAGATCTCCCTCCACTCGATCAGCAACTCCCCCTAATGCAGATCTAATTGCATGCTCATTTATTTAAGAAAAATACATCATGTATCATGTATTCATAAGGTTGTAGTCGATACAATTTTTAAAATAAAATAAAAATGAGTGTGGTTAACATCTTATAAACCTTATGAACGCATTTATCCGTTTAAAACACTGATTTCAAGCAGCTATTGATAAAATTAATTGATGGCACATGTATCAAGTATCCTTAAGGTTAGAAAATAGGGCTATCCAGCAATAAGATTAATTTTTAAAGAACGGTACATTTTTCTGCATGAAGGCTACTCATTTATCGCTTTATCAGTACTATTTTACGACATAAAGATGGTTTTGACATTGAATTAATAGTCATTTCAATATTTCACTGTCGGCCATCGTAAGTCGACGTGGCACAGCAATTAAGTAAGCAAAGGAAGCAAGGTGAGCGAACGTTGCGCGCGATGACTGATGGATTCTGACAATTTATTTATTACTTTTTGCATGCAAATAAAATGGAAAAATACTCAACAAATTTTCAAACTAAGGGATAATCCAAATGAAGTCATCCGATTTGAATTTCATCAAAAATGGCCAAGCTCCAAATCATTACCACTAACTACTATTAAACTTACTCTTACGTGATGCCATGGGCATTCCTAGTTGTAGTACTCAGATTGTATTCTTAATTTGACACAGAGTTTACTCGAAGGAAAAAAGTTTTAACATAAGCACAAATAACTAAATATAAAATTCGACAGAGGGAACTCCCTTCCTCTGACCAATTGATTGGATTTGAGAAATATCAGACTGTATACTGGCTGCAATAGACTCTTTATAATATGTTTTACATCAGAAACCACCACAATAAATGACTGCAATCCGTCGCGCTAACGACGGCATCGGCGAGCGTCGTAGTTTTGAGATGGATTGCCTTCAAAGACCGTGTGAGAAATAAGATCGCCGCAGAAGCTACGTGGAATGGTGAGGAGTTCCATCATTTCTTTGACAGCTTTTACGTGCCACAAAAACCTTTAAGATTCGCCGCTCCGACCTCTCTGTCTGGATACACGGAAACCCATTTCCTCTCCCACGAGCGAACAGGAGGGAGACTTCAAAAGGACGACCCTCCTCTCTATCCCGCCCACACGCCCAGCTGTGAGACGGAAGGAGGTGACCGAACCCCTGGGAGATGGCCAGACTCTCACCCTTTCTCATCCCTCCGCCGCACACGCATCGTCCGTCTCATGGAATCTAGGGGCAGGGGGACCCCTGCAAACCAAGGAATAAATGGCATCGTCACGTAAGTCGCCAACGACCCAAGAGGCTACATCGCCCGCCTCTTTGATAATTTACGACAAGAGCTCTACCCCTACTAATCCCAATGGCGACTTGGAAAATTCAAAAGATTAACTTGAACGTTAAGTTGAACCATCTACTAATCCTTTACGATTCGCTAAGCGATGAATTTTGTACGTCTCGTCTGACATTCACAGAACCGTGCTCATATCAAATTCTGCGTTTATAAGGTCTAAACCTCTCAGTTTGTAACCTTACACGCTCAGTGAACTGGTCCACTTACACGTTCAGCTACACTATACAAAGAGGGGAGGAAGAGTGGTATCGTATAAAGCATCGCTATTGTGATGGAGCATGTCTCGCTAGTCATTTAACTATTACATTCGAGATTTGCATAAATATTTTGTCGTTGTGAAATCTAGTAAACGAAAATTGCACGTAAAATCAAGGAATATGGTTTTTACGCTTTGACTTTTTTGAATTGTAGGGATTACATTGTTGAACACTACATGGTTAGAAAGATGAAAATTCACGTAATGAAATTGCAAAAAGGACCCATTTAACACGTTACGGTCCTCAGAGTGTCACGGAATATATGGCCAAATGGAATTAAGGCAAAAGCATATCACACCACGACGTGGATTTTATTTGCGCTCGTTTTACAAATAAGGGAAAGTGCTAAAATATAACCTGATGCAGGCATTTTCAGACTTCTTTTTTTAGAGAGATAAACGATGAAATGAACCGCAATCGTTCCAATCAAAGCTTGTCAAAGAGCTGTCTTTTTAATTTACTAAACACTCTATTTAATTTTACAACGCATAATGTTACCCAACGAAACTGAGGCTGAAGGTACTTTATGTATTTATTTTCAGATATATATCATTCAATACAAATCCACAAAATGACACAAAATTACGGCAAATAACATCGTATTTTAAAATTCCAATCTCCAGCGCATATTTCAAAGCTTCAATTTCAAGCTCAAGGTACCTCGAAAAGGTGTAGAAAGAAATATACGTACATATAATTCGAACGAAGCTATGTTGATAACGGGCAGTGTGGAAAATAATGGGTGTAACGTTTGGCTCTTAACCAGGTTCTATTAACGTGCATGTCAAGTGTAGTGTGTAGGATCCAACACCATCCAAAACCCACGCTTTCAAAATTCCTGTTTGCCACAACTCTGCGAAGAACTGTAGGTGGCTCAGGGATGGTAACGGGATTTCCTACCCTGATGGTTCTAACTTAATACGATTAAAGGAAAAGGTATATGTTAGTTCCAGCCTATCATACCAAAACTAATATCAGGCTTGAATAACGTAGTGTGGATGTTAGGTTACGCAGGTAATACGTATTAAGTACAGAGAGGACTGACGAAAGGATGACGAATTAAGATGCCTGCAGCACTTGTCGACCGATAACTAATCTCTTCAGGGATAGTTTCCCTTATCTTCAGCACACTTCTCCCCACAGAGTTGACTGACGTCTCGGATTCCGAGAGACGGGTTATTCGCCTCCCGGATGGCACCCCTCCCACCCATCTCTTGTACATCGCTCACCGCGATTTTCCGCAGGAGTGCGCGGAAGGGTGTTTATAAGACAAAGCCACAGCTGACTTTTAGGGTGTTCACCTTTGACTACACACTGACCTCATTTGGGATTCGCAATCCGGAAATTACGGCAAAGTTCAAAAGTCATTGCCGCACCGCGACCTTAAGTTTATCTCATCCAAGATAGATAAAAATAATATTTGTCTCGGTTGAAAATAGTACTACTATAACAATGATTAAAATGACTAAAAACGCATGCACTTTTAAGTTTATTAAACTAATTTCCTCCTTACCCAATCTTAGAAATGTTAATATTTCAGATAGCAAAGTTTTTCGCTGGCTGCTCGAAACTAGTGTATATTCAATTTGGATTTAATTAATTTCAGGAATAGAAAAGGAGGGCTTAGATATCGTGCGAGAGGAACAGATGTGCATCCAGATGCCTCATTAGTGGAAGCTCGACAAATTCAAGACAGTACAGACACAATGGAAACAATAATTGAAGCTTAAACGGGTAGCTAGCATAATATAATTATCAATACTCTACCCAACTCAGCGAGGAGCAAGAGCAATCTATGATTGCTATTTTCTAGTATGCAGTGACAGGTTCTGGTATTAGCTTTATTCGTAGTCCAAGGAATCCCACCCCTAGGAACGGCTGCTTACTTTCATTAATGTTCTTCTTCACGAGAATGTAACGATGGGCATTTGCTGATGAAAAAGGCAGGGAAAATTAATCATATTTCCTCTGCCAGAAAATGATTTGGGCATGTTTATAAGTCTCCCGTTCGATAACAGACACTTAATAGTGGACAATTTGCACCTTTTACTCCCTAAAAGTTGCGCAATTAGGTGATACTCTTAGTTATTGCATATTCTAATATGATAACATACAATGAAACAATTTCAGAGTGTAAAAATCATCCGCCTTGACAGGGATTCCAACCCGCACCCCACGATGTCCGGCTGAATGTTTTAGCCAGTTCAGCTATCGAGGCGTCCTCTTCAACTCTGAAACCTCAAAAAACTCAAAAAAAATTTTATGAGGAAGCCTCGATAGCTTAACTGGCTAAAGCACTCCGGAGGCCGGAAATCGACACATCCGGGTTCAAATCCCGGTAAAAGTGAATAATTTGTACCCTCTGAATTTGTTGCATTGAAATGCATATTAGCAGAGGACTCCTTTAAAAGTTACTGTTGTGGTACCCCACGCAGTTTCTTGGAATATCTGAAGACATACCAAATCTATTTGAAAGTTTAACGATGAGTTTTATTTTCCAATATCAGTAGAGGCTCAAAACAAACATTGGGTTCCACTCCTATTCATCCATTCCCACCGCCCGTGTTTGTTACTGTTGTGCCCAGGAATTGGCAAATGAGCGACGTACAAGCACTTGATTGCAATGTCTACGTTGCCCTGAAAAGCGGAAGGTAGCGGGGCACCACTCGGAAAAGCGACTGCATCATTGGAGGTTCATCAGTCATCCGGTGACGTTACTTGACGACTGCGAGTCCATGACTTATAGTTAACCAAGGCTGTCATTTCTTAACTCAACGAAATTCTCTCGTGAATCGGTAACTGTAGTCTCCGAGACACTCCCGCTAGCAAATTTACGAGTGAAACTCAGAACTTTCCTACCCTCCTCCCTTCTTTCTTTCACAACTACATATTTGAAATTTTCTTGATCAGCGTGGAAATGATTTTGTCTATAAATATTATCCTCCCTCCCTCCCCCCGAGCGTGCCATTCCACTCGAGAAACGCCTATCCCCCTTCCGTTTGATGTAAGCAAATCAGACCCTTACCTCCCCTCGCTTTCCTCCTCCCTCTCTCCTCTTCCGTGCGGCCCGCACCCACCAAGAAGGCCGCAGCGGGGGCTCAGCTCGCCTTTTATCATTTAACGACCCGCCGCCGACTGACTCGCTCTCACGAACGCCTGCGAACACTCACTCGCTTTCGAGAGGGATTCCGACCAATTACCGAAACACGGCGGCCTCTCCGCCTTACTCCCCCCCCCGCCCCGCCCCACCTCTCCCCGCCACACACTCTAACAGCATCGCCGACTTAATCTCCCCTAATGCCGCCGAGATGGATGTCGAAGCGCGCGGAATTCTTAAAAGCCACCCGCCCACTTTCTTCGCAGCCACCAGGAGGAGGCGGCGGGCCAGAGCTGCTGCTTGGGAGGGCCGGGGGGGGGGGGGGTGGGACAGGCAGAACAAGGAAACGGCAGGGGCGCACGCATCCCCCGTCCCGTTGAATGGGGTGTGGTGGCCTTCACAGGGGAGCTAAATAAACGATGAGGGGTGCGTGGGAGTGAGGGAGAGGGGAGAGTTCTTACCCCATCTGGGATCTGCCCTCGAGAAAGAACCTTTGGAGTGACTTTAGGGAGCCCAAGGCAGTTGAAATTCGATTACGCAACTGTTTCTAGAGTCTTAAAGAGGGCGCGAAGTTCGCTGTCGATCGAGAAACTTCTTCGCCCGTAAACACGGCGACCACGTTTATGCGTTTTTCTTTCCATTGTTTCCGGGCATTCATTATTTGCTTTATTCGCCTGTTTGAGATTATCACTTGTATTTTAATTTGCTTTCGAAATTTTCTCTAAATGCAACAGTTAATACCAACTTTCAGGGGTTGGCATGCCAAAACATACACTTTAGCATAGAAAGAACAGCAAACAAGTTGAGAAAGTATCAAAAGTAGGCTCATAACTAGCGGAAATGTGAGAAAGATCGAGGTCGCCATACGGTTTACAGAAAGTTCTGGTAAAGAATAACCTGCGAGATGATTCCGCGGAACCCATCGTCGATGGAGATACACCCCCTTCCCTAACCCCACTTCCATCTCTCTCTCTCTCTCTCTCTCCTGTACCCCTATCATATTAGTGCCCGTATTATTTCAGCATGGTAGCCAGATCTTGATCTTTTCTCGATTTATGTTCACTTGGGTACTGAACTTAAGTGGTTTGTGCGTGCATTTCGGACATTTATGATGGTTTAATGTCACCTTCTGTATATTTTGGTCAGTTAATAACTAAGTTCACGAGTAAGCCATGAAAAATAGAGCAAGGACTCCTACGTATGCTCTTCACAATCATTAACTTTAAATGTTCCTCGAACGTGGATAGATGATTTGGCAATCTAACAATGGTGCTCACTTCTGAGTGGTTTAGATACGCCAGGCTCCGCCTCCTGGCAACTAAAAGTTTATTTCTTACGAGAACAGACAAAAAAGGCAAGAAAAAACCAACAGTTCAGTGTTTCCTGGCACTGAAACTATTCGTATTTTTTTTTGGAAGAAAGGGACAAGTTGAAGTGGCGAAACTCTGGGAATGGTCATGTGGAGTAATGAGCACGTTTGAGTATATCGTGGCGTCCCTCAGAAATTGATAAGTAAAAGGAAATCAGGACAGTAATTGGCTGGATAAGATTTGGATAAGTTGGCGAGTTATGCAAAGTTCGTTACCTTCAAAATGAAATCTGTAGAACTCGAAAAAGGCCCGATTAGCCAAAGTCCAAGTAGGTATATCTCCCCGTAGTCATCTATAAAATTTATCCAAAGCAGCGACAACCCATGGGCACTAATCTCCTAATCAAGCATATAGAAATGGTAGATGCACGACAGAGATTCGTCGCAAAGTTCCTTGGTTCAACTGGTGACCATGAACGACCGCGAACTTTGTACTATGCGCCTTGATTGACCAAGGATGTGGACTGAAAAAAAGAAGTTTCCTCTTCCGAAATTTGAAAAGCTCTCCTTGTAGCCTCAGACTTCACCTAAGGGCCCGAGAAATCTGTTTACCCATCGTTGTTTTCAGGCTTAATGGGAAATAAGAAAAAAATTAAAAGTTCGTAGAGTTAATTTCATTTCCTCTGAAAAAAACGTTAAATAAGTTAAAGTATTCTTCGAGCATTCTTTCCTCGTTGTGCTTTAAAACATATCATGGCCAATATTGCAGAAATCTATGTAACATTACGAACAAAATTTGGATGGAAGTTAAAATTATTAACAGTCAGTACTAAATACTGTTCCCATATATCTTAAATGAAACAATGCAACTTCACTCAAATTACGCGTAGCGAATGGCATTACGAACATATTTCACAATTAATTTTAAAATGATGAAAGCGACTCATAGGTCATTGAATGATGACTACGGTCAACATGGTAACAGAAAGTGAACAAATCAGTGGTATTCCGGTCTCTACTTGGAGTGCTTTGTGGAGGGCACTTTGGGTGAGTGCGCCATCAGTCAGATGGGACGTTAAGCTGCAGAACCCTTGGTGCCTTTCGTTAGGAGCAAGCTAATGCTGACGCTGGGTTTCTCTCCACCCTTCGCCCTTTTCTGTCCATCCTTAATGACGCAAATGACCTCAACTGTCGGTCGCCTCCCCTGAAACTACTACGAAAGTGAACACCTTGTGCAGCCCTATAGATGAATAAATAAGGCTAAGAATGAGTAACACTGATGTGCTAGATTTCATGTATCTGAATGAGATTTTATCAGAATAAAATTCTTAAATCTTGTCAACAGAATACGGAGGCCAAAAATCGTTAGGTTCTAAAGACGCGATATTGAGGCGATGATGACAACTCCTATGGTTGGTGGGAGACTCCTCGATGGAAGAAGGACCAGGCAATTCTCTCCGGCAGGAGAGGCATCACCGGCTGCGGATAGGAGCAACTCTCAGGTTCAAACGAAGGGTACGCTATACGGGTAAGTCCGGTTCATGAGGAGCTGGATAAACCAAGCTTGAAAAGACCGAGAGAAACTAAATATTTTGTACACGTTTAAATTTAGGCACGAGACTTTTGATTCATAAAATCTGTGTCTCCAATTAAACACTCAATTAATAAATGTAGTCGGTTATATTATTATCGGTCGGTAAACAGACTAAACAAGCGAAACAATTACAAATACATAATTAGAATATTCATAATGAGTCTGTAGAAACAAAAACCTAAGTTATCTGATAGAATGTCATTAATAATAACGTTGGTTGGTAACTTGGCTATGACGATAGTTTTCATTATCGAAAACTGATGATTTATTCTGAGAATGAAAGCGCTCGGAGAAAGATCCTGAAAATCTCAATAAATATAATTGGATACATTTCAAGATGTATCCAAGCGGTACTCTGGCTGGCAACATGTTTAAGAAGGAAGAATTATTTCTCTAAGGAAACTGACGTACTTTTATTCTTACATCAAAGAAATTGGTAAAGATGAAAAAATATACATGAAAAAGGGAATAAAGAGAGAATTGAAACGGGAGGAGAGTAGCTGGAGGAGAACTATCTCGAAAGAATTATTGCAACGAAAAAACGTCCGCTGCCTCGTAAATACCCAAATGGGTTCCGCTGTAACCCCGTGGTGACCAGCCTCTTTGGAAAAGGTACTGTTTCTTCAACGTGGGTGGAATATAACACCGAAAATCATTTCAAAATGATAACTCATACATCACGCTGTGCCCAAATGTCTAGGTTCTTCGTCTCGTCCCGAAAAAGGGAGTCGTAAAGGGTGGGTATGTACTTGTGGGTGTAGATAAATTGTTTTCTAGAGCAGAGTTGCTCAGATCCAGCAACAAAAATTCATATTCGTTCCAAAAAATGACAAGATCCTCTTGAAAGCTAGCTGCTCATTTTCATTGAGAAAAACTATATCTTTACGGTATTAGTATCTCGCCATAGGGAAAGTGGAAAACTTGGAATAACTTGGCAGATATTAAAACTCTGTACATTGAAACATCTTACGTTTCAATCTATCGAGAGTCAATGGCCATCGTCTGCCAATATCAAAAGTGCACTGGGTATAATGCTCCAAATATAAGGCTTGGAATTAGTCTTTAACCCGTGTGCATGCAAAAAATCTCCACCATAACTAAATTAAACATACAATTGAACAGAGCACCTGGTCTAATTTTCCTTTTGTTCATTGGCTGCCAACAAATCTTAGTGAACTAAGTCAGCTGTAATATGTTGTCTCTCCATTAAAACTAAAATTTCACACTCGAATTATTCGTATAACGGATGCTAAAAACCCACTAATTCCTTACTAGAGGAACGATTTTTTATTAAAAATTATTCGAAAGACAAGCAACTCAATATTTCGAACACGATGTCTACTGCTATCAACACGATTTCTACTACGTGGGAGCGACTTTCTGGACCAGAGGATGAAGCCTCATGCCACACTTCGGAAGCGATAAATACAGTGCGTTTGACGATAAAAAAAGTTTTGGTCTTTTAAGCAGCATGCATGCGTGGATCACGTCAAAAGTCTTGGAGATTATTTTTTACGGGAGAAACCTTTATCTAGAAATAAATCAAAGTTTTCTCAAAATGGGGACACCGTTCACTTCTTATTGAGTTTATAAGGATCAAGTTCGTGGAAAGAGTAAGAGGTGGAATGAGCCAGAAAAGCACATTTCAGTATAATCGTTTCGAATTCTTTAAAATAATAGGAAAATAATGTAAGTGGCACTAGGTTTGATAATCAAGGGGGTAACTTTAATAACTATTAGCCTCGCGGTAATACTTTTTAGTAGAGTTTTTCGACGAAAAATGTGACGATTGCTTAACTTTCTTAGCAAGTTTACACAGCAAATAAAATTCAACGGAAAATTGGTAATGTTTATTTTTTCATTTCTCTCATATCAATCTCGCTTACCATATACAAGACCCAGATGAAGTTAGTCAGGAGAGAATATTGGTACCTTTTACATACTTACTTGAATACTTGGAAATGTCTTACAACGAAAGCGTTCACTCAAAAACAAATGGTTGTCATTATCTTTTAAGCGAACCAAGTGTTTAAGATATGTCACGATGAAGGGGGTGTGGCATTGATACGATGGCCGTGGGCATGGGCACCCGTGCGAAATCCAAATCCAAAGAGGCGCGTCGGCGTGGCCCCGACGGAGCGCGACCCTGCGCCGGCGACCCGGAGCGCCCGCCCGCTCTAGTTCATCTTTCGCGTCCGCTTTCAACGGAGCGGATCCTCCATTTCACTCTCTTCGAGCCATCGTTATCGCCCCCCATTAATTCTACGCCTCCGGCTCCAACCCAGGGGGACCAAAGAAAGTCTACGAGATTACGGACGAGGCCAGCAAGTCGGAAGCCACGAGGGCAGTGACCGATTCCCCCTCTCTGCCATCCTCTTCACCTGCCTAATCTAAGAATGTGAGCGGGGATATCACCCTCTTCTCCTCCCAACCCCGCCTTGCTACACCACACAATGGCATGCTCACGCCACGGCCAGCCACAAGAGCCACTAAGGGCCACATGCACGACTAAAACAGACTTGAGCGGATTTTCTCGAGGGTGGATTTACGACTGCAAGCATTGATATCGCTCCAGTTGCGGCACTTTTGTTCTCTTCGTGTATTCAAATACGAGGGAGGGTTGGCCAGAAAAAAAAACTTGCGTTTCGACCGACTAGGGCCTGAGCCACTATCTTGGTGACTAAACGTCGCCACCCTTAGTACCCTAACGTGGTAACCTGCTATTTAGCGATCTTCTACTTTGCTCACTGCGAACTGTTAAAATGCGTGCTACAGTAGAAAATCCCGCAAATTGTCTGGAAAAGCTGTCCAGAATGTAACTTACGTTTTGAAATAAAATAGGAACCTAGCAAAAAAACAGCTTTATTAAATATACATTTGGAAATCACATTTCTCGAACTATTTTTCTACATAGTTGACATTCAAATTGAGGCATTTATCCCGAGGACCAGAGAGTCATTTATCCATATCTGAGCACGGCTCTAGGCACCGAGAGCTACACTAAATCTGTATGATTTTTCGAGTAACAGAGCTACTAGGGAAACCATAAGTGTCCAGGAAAACGAATTGCCTACCTCCTGACCCCATTATGTGTGAATGACACCAGCCGTTGGGATTAGTATTGGGTGAGCTCAATCCTCAACTACCAAACCAACATTTGGGGTGATAACTGTGACTCTTTTACAGCATTTTTGTATATGTACTCGAAATATCCAACGAGATAGGATGAGTGCCGTTAAAGAGCAGCAATGCAGTAAAAAGCTCGGTGGGGATTTCGAGAAGGATTTATCATGAACATACGTCGGGATAACATTATAATCCTTCTGTGAATAACTCCTTAGATGCCTGCGAAAACTTCCTCAATAATGGTAGCCGTATCGACAATAAACAGGCGGTATACATTATATTATTACCTGGAGTAATATGATAAATATCCTGTACTATGTTGCAGGCGTTTACTATTTACGTGTAGGGTGTAAATCGGCGTGTACAGGGTGAAATTTCCTAGTTTCTGATATTTCAATGAATGTTGATACGACATAAAATGTCACTCCCACTTCATAAATTACGCACATAAGATTTGCATAACGTTTCCCTTTTTATTACGATGTCTGAGTCTGATCCCTTATCATTATATATATATATATATATATATATATATATATATATATATATATATATATATATATATATATATATATATATACATATATGCTAATGCATAATTCGAGAAAAAAGTTATTCTGGTCAAGAAATCATACAAAAATGGCATTCAACATTAAAGCACATTTCTGCTCCCATTTCTGATAACTTAAAATTTTTTTCGATTCAAATGCAAAGTTTTAATTCGAAATAAAAGCAATTTTATTATTGTGATAGGTAGTCCACCGTTTATGCAAGGCTTTGTATTGACATAGATTAAGCATCGCTATATTTCTTAGCTTCTTCCAACAGCATCTAACCTGACACCCAACATTACTTTCAATTGTTCCGGTATTTTAAATTATTTATACTCCCCTTCATCCTTTTTTCATGCATATCCTTTTCCCTCGCTTTAATTGGTTCGCCCTTCTACGACACACTTTGATATTCCATCCCCACATACAGGGTTCGTCCGGAAAATAAGTGTACTGAGCTCAGGAAAAAAAAATTATTACACTTTTACATATCTTAAGCTAATATCCCTCAAAATAGGACCCTTGTGAGTCGATACACTTGTTCCAGCGGCGTTCCCATTCCTGGAACGCTCCCGCGAAGGCATCATCGGGAACCTCTCGAAGACATGTCGTCACGGCCTCTTTGACGGCGTCCAAAGTCCCGTATCGCGTTCCTTTTAAACTCCTCTTTATCTTCGGGAACAGAAAGAAGTCCGGTGGTGCCAAGTCCGGGCTGTAGGGTGGGTGCGACAGCGTTGCCACGCCGTGCTTGGCCAAGAAGTCCGACGCGACAAGCGCGGTGTGAGATTGTCGTGATGCAGCCGCCAGATGTTTTTGATCGCATTTTTTTTCGCATTTGTAATTGCTCCCTAATAATCTCGGGAACTATTGTTTTTGGCACATTACACTGCTCTGCTATCATCCGAACACTAAGACGACGACCAGAGTTCAGTAGATCGCGAACTTTTCGCACATTTTCGTCGGTGAGTGTCGTTGATGGGCGTCCAGGCCGTGGTTCGTCGTCGACCTCTTCTCTGCCCTCCACGAACATCTTGTGCCACCGAAAGATCATGTTTCTGGACATGGCTGACTCCCCGTAAGCCTGGTTAATCATACCGACAGTTTCGGTAGACGATTTCCCAAGCTTTACCGCAAATTTGATGGAATAACGCTGCTCCAAAAACTTCGGCATCGCGTTCCGTGACGTGGGTCGAGCGTGGAGGTTCGCGTTAACAGAGCTCCTCACTACACCACAGCTCAGAGCCGACTGCCTTTTTCAGCGTCGCTTGCCAACATACCCTCCTCCAATCGCAGCCCGTCAGAGCGGTGCTGGGCGCGCCTGGAGCGGCGGGAAAAAATCAGTATACTTATTTTCCGGACGAACCCTGTAAAATGCTATGCATCCACCTTTCCTGTCTCGTTCGGATTTTTTTTCGAACAATTCCAACTCCACCCTAAAAAACCTAGTCATTTTTTAGTACTCTCTCCCGTTCATTTAGTCCTTCAATCTTTCTTCACACAGGCACCTTTAAAGCCTCCATTCTACGTTTATCATTATGCTTCAACGACCATGCTCCCGCGGTACCCAAAATTACGTTCCACATTTCTTTCTAGCATTTTCTTAACACCCTTACCCGATGGCCCTACCATCAAATTCCTCCTCCTTGTGAAAACTGCTCTTTCTAACTCAATTATTATTTCGTCTCATACTACTCATACAGTTCTTATTCCACGTAGTACTTCCTATATGCAAACTGTTTCACCAGCTTTTACGTTATCCTTCCTATTTAAACGTATGAATCTGCCTTTTCCTCTCTCGACCACGACATATTTTTTTATTTTTCACAAATTCTTATGATATACCAATCACACTAATTTCTAATGCGCACAGTAAATATTTGTACCTTTTGGCTGACAAGCTAACTAATTCTTGATCATTTGTAAACCTCAATATATTTTTTCGATTCCTCACCGGTTTTCATTCCTAGGCCCAGTCCCTCTAATGCCTCTTTCACTGTTTCATCTACGCATTCGATCTCACTACCCGCATTAACTCCAGCTTCATGTTCTTTCCATGCCTGCCTTACGATTACCTCCGCGTATATATTGAAAAGATCAGGTGCCAATTGGAATTTCTGTCTCCCTCCCCTGTCTAGTACTGCCCTTCTCGACTCTACACCGTGTAGATCCTCGATGTTTCCTTTTCAAAACTCTTGATTCTCTCCTGGTTTAATAACTTATTTTCTTACGTGTCTTTGATAGCGTGAACTAATTGTCTCTTCTTACTTCATGATGGCACTTTCACCTTTCCGCGTGGCTCACCAAATGAAGCAGTACTCCACGGTAAAAAATTGATATTTCTTAAAATTTTGAAATATAAAAAGTTTTTTCACTTTAACGTCCAAAAGAATCATTTAACAGCCAATTCATGCTCAATTGATGATAATGCATTGGTCGAGCCTCAATCACTATGGCTTACAAGTACGGTATTGACATGGCAAAACTTGGTACCAAAAGGGAAAATGATAATAAACAATAGTATAAGGAAATAAAATAAAAAGAAAGCTATGCTCTCTTTCGCTAAGGGATGAACGATGCTGGCGGAGTGAGGAGAACAAGGAAAGTGAATGAAGTGTTATCTGTTTGTAATACTACCTGCATATAATTAAGTACGTTAATACTGCCACCGATCCGACATTACCATTTTCAAATGTAAAATCCTTCACCGCGGAGAGTATTGTTTTCCTCTCGTCATTTCAGTCAGGAGGCGGAGAAGGATTCTTCCCTCCAGTCAAGCTCAAATGAGACGGCTAAACTAAAGCAATTAACTTGTTCCGCAGCACTAATGTGAACTCCTACGCTCATGCAAGTAAACCAGTGTGGTCTGTTCTTTGCATAGTATGCATTGCAAAAATATTTTGGCACAAAACTCTAGTCATGATTGATTTTACCAAAATGGAAAGGTTTTTGAATAGCTTCATAGTATGTCGTGATCTACTCGTACATGGATTTATACTTCTCATGATTTTTCTCTACATCTGGTTTTTGCAGGTTTCTCATACTCCTCTTCATGTGTGGGTTTTTTTTACACAGGGTTTTTTGTTACGGATTAAAGCCTTATTCCTTACGTTTTTCCCACAATTTTGCATATCTTTCTACTCATGCATATTTCTTGTAAATCAATTGACATTTTCCAGTTCTTTTTATATTATTTAGCACTCAAACGTAATTATATTTTCATTGAATTTATTTCACTAGGGTTTAGATGGAAGAATGGACAACCACAGTCTCAATCTCCCCCGAATAAAGCCGAATCATTATTATTGTTTCTCGATAAATTCCGGCATAGGGTCTGTTGTTGCATTTTGTTTCGAAACTGATATCATTTCTGCAAGTTGAGAAAATATAAGGGCGATGTTACTTCTCCCAGGTGGAAAATTGAAATTAATTTACGAACCGGGATTTAAGTCATCTCTTTTTATCCATGTCTAGCGGTTAGCAGCAAAGCTCCGAATTCAGTTTATGCTTCATTTATTTCATACTCTTGGAGATTATATAGCAATTTGGCAGTAGGGACTTTATCAAAAGCTTTCTTAAATCCAAAAAGATAGGATCTACTCTTCCCATCCTTTGTTTGATCTTATAATATGATGTATCGCACGGCGTTCGGCAAAACTCGCTGAAATAATTCCCCGGGAAATTTTCCTCCGGCGTATCCAGAAGAACCGTCGAATCATAACAGGAAAAAAGGGCTTTCTTAAAAACTCTTCTATTGAGCCATCCTATAAAGATCTATTGGAGAAGCTATGACCAAGTACTTGAATACCCGTCTCTCGTGAAACAGGAGCATTCCAAACTCGGGGCTGCCTTCCTTAGAACCGTGATGAAACCGCGACGCATGTTAATTAAACGTAAAATTCAAACTGGAAAGGCGATTCACATTAAAATGTGAATCCAGTATCTCTCATCGTCTCTCTTACTCAGATTCTAAATCCACCAAACCCATCAAAGGTAACTAATGATAACATGGTGATAAAATTGTAAAAGCGATTTGTATTTCATATAGATATTCCGGTTTCAGTTTCAAACAATTATGAATATTTTAATGGACATGAACCGAGTATTTTTCAAATTAATAAACCCGGCATGGATAGATAATGAACGGCTTAATATCATTTCGGAGGTATTTTTAGCATTTCGTGTACCGAAGAACGTCCTATAGGCTCTGGAGCTCCTTGGGTAGTTTGTAAGCTGCCTAATTTCTAAGAAGGACACTGCATACTCTGCAGGATACGTAAAGAGTAGCCTAAATTCCGATCTCATTCCTTCACCTCCTCTCCCTTCAATTCCTATCCCTCCCTCGCTGTCATCCCAACTCTCTCCTCCCCCTATCCCTCCTCCTCTCCGGACCTCGCTTCCCCCTCGCATTTCCCCTCCGAGCCCTCCTCCTCTCCTTCTCCCGGATATTCCCGGATTTATCTTCACGTCCCAGGGTTCAGGTTAAGCGATGCAAATCCGAGTTTCGGGGGCTTTGGCGGGTGAAGGTGCGGAGGTAGGAGAGGGGCGGGTCGTCGGAGATAAGAGGGTGCGCGCTGGGGGTGGGAGAGGGGATGGAGAGGAGTGCGGGGGTGTGAGGCGGCCGTACCCACGAGAGAAAGAATGGCAGAGATGAGGCAGTCGGACAGACAGGAAGATGAACGAAATTATTCAGGCGAAATTAAAGTGAATAGAAGAGATGGACGAGGTGGAAAGAAAGAGGAGAAGAGGTTATTTTACCTGCCATAACTCTTGCGGTAAATCGAAGGGTGAATACATACGCTCGCACATATGTACATATATATATATATATATATATATATATATATATATATATATATATATATATAACACGGTGTCATGTATTTTTAAGTCCACATGCAAGGGAGCGGTCGAAACGTGATCCTTCTTCGCTGGTTGACATCCGGTAGACACGCTGAGATGGCGGTGCGTTCAGGGGTAGGTGGGCGGGGACTTGGGGGGAAAAAGTGAAAGTTGAGGGGAAATAGAAAATCGGATATTACTCGCCAAGCACTATTGCTTTGCTTGCAAAGGTAGCCAAACCCATTCCACTTAAAGAGAGAAATGCCTGAGGATTTTGAATTACGGCACATATACGGTTATGAGCTATGTGAATTATCCCTTCAGCACACTATTCAACGCAAGGTGTTGGTTTTGATAGACGAGGTTATAATTGAGGAGGACGTAAGACGGTCTGCATAAGAAGCCAGCCAAACTAGCGCTTCTGTGAGCATTGACAACGAACAAACGAAATACACTCGACAACAAGTATGTAACCACGTTGGTGACTTCACATGCGAGGGGCTAACTCAAACTGCTATTGGCGCAATAGGCAATGCAAATAATAAATAAATGAAACGAAAAAAGCAAACATGTTGGCTATCAAAGGCTGCAGAGTCTCCATTTCCTTGTGGCTAAATTTAGAGACCGGTGTCTTCGTAGGAAAACAATTACCTAAATTCTACATTTCTGGGCATACATATTAAACAAATACTTCAAGTGACTTCATTGATTATGATGACAAAAGGACAATATACGCGTTCCCTATGATCTCACAGTTTCCAAAAGAACAAAATTCCACCTAGAAGACCTATATATTCCACTACTTCAAATATTACATCCTGCTCTCTCAAGGCGTACAAATACACTAACCGCTCTAACTTATAACTGTAGCGTAAAATCTGGGCTCTTTGATAGAGTTCAAACTATAAAAATTAGATTGGCACAACATTATATATTAACACACGGCAGTATATGAGGGATCCCAGGTCCTGTAATGAAACAATGTACGTTTTATGCATCCAAAAATATACAGCTTGGTTTTCAATTGTAATCGTACAGAGGCATCTACATTTGACTCCGACACTTTAGTCAGCAACCTTAAGTAGTAGGTAATAGCACCGTCTTCAAGTGGTTTCAGCTCATGAAAAGTCGTCCATGCGCATGTTAAAATCAATAATTGTGACGATTTTTGGAAAGCGATTTTTGATTTTGTCACAATCAAGACATTTTTATCTAGCTCTGGGAGGTTTGACTCGGAGGATAAAAGCTAACGCAAAAGTGCAAGAAAGAGTGAGTTAAAAACTCCTTCGACAAAATATGATACACGCATGTTATGGGATTCGAAAAGTGAAGAAAAGAAAGCAAGCAACAAAGATCAACCGGGAATTTATACCCGCATACTTGCATACTTTGATCTTTAGTGTCCATCATTCTAACTGCTCTGGTGCTAGTGGGGAACGAGGAGTCCGGATGAACAGTGTTAGGAAGGGGTATATAGAGGGGCTGCCCATTATCAACGTTGTTATTCAGCGTTTAAGTAGAGAAAATGATTGATGAGTAATGGGAAGAACTGGAGGTAAAAATGAAAGTGAGCGGGGATTCGTAAAATCAGTTAGGTTCGCTGATGACCAAGCTTTAGTTTGTCAGTCAGCCAAGGGGTTGCAAGCATTGCTGAGTGAATTGGAAATGCAGTGCGACAGGTATGGGATGAGAATCAATATTAATAAAACAAAGGTTATGCGATTTTCTAGAAAGAAAAAGGCCAAGCTTAACATTAAAATCGGAGGGCAAAAACTAGAGCAGGTAGAACAGTTTACGTATCTCGGTAGTGTTTTGGACCAACACGGTCAAAGTAGTAGGGACGTAAGGAGAAGAATTGCGCTAGGCAAAGAGGCTTTCACGAGGAGGAGGGAGTTGATGACGGGGACTCTGAGTAAGGATGTTAAGAAAAGACTCGTAAAATCTTTGATATGGAGCGTAGCTATGTACGGTGCGGAAACGTGGTCATTGAAGCAGGAGGATAGACGTAGATTGGATGCTTTTGAAATATGGGTGTGATGAAGAATGGAGAAGGTGAAATAGACCGAAAGGAAAATAAATGAGGAAGTACTTTATATGGTGGGCGAAGAGACGAGTTTGTTGGTAGAAATCCTATGGAGGTAGGAAAAGTGGATGAAGGGGGTATTGACCGGTAGTGGGATGTTGAAGACTGCAATAGAGAGGAGAATATTCGGCAAAGGAGGAAAGGGCCTGAACAGGATTGGGATGTTGGAAGGGATGAAGGGAGGAAGGAAGTAGTCAGAGATGAAGAGGGACTTGATGTAGAGTAGTTTGCTGGACTACTTTTTGTTAGGAGTCACAATATTCATTTGGTAATGGTATCCATCCAAAAACTTAAATTAACCGGTATATTACATTTTAGTACAAATAATACTGTGATTCACCTTAAAAGAAAAATTATTTAAAAAATCTCACCAATTAATCACAGGTTAAACCCAATTTTAGTCGTAAAATGTTAAGATGTCTTCGTGGAATGGAAGGATGCACTTATAAGAGTAAAAATAAAAATCTTAAACAAGTCAATTACACATATAGTCGTAGGAAAAGGCTCCTATTGAAGAGGTAAAAAAACGGAGATTTTATCACTAGAGATGTAAATAGACTGAATGTCTCATCGAATTATTTCGTACCGCATGCTTATTTCCTCCCCTTCAGCGTTCGCATAGTTCTCCGAGAAGTCTCTAGAGCGAGAATGCGTATCGAATTCTTCTCTTCCAGGAAACATTCAGCATGTCTCCCTCACTGCTGCGGCTGTAGCGTCAACCGATAAAAATTCCAATTCAAAGGGTTGACTTTTTTGACTTAGGCCACGAAACAACAAACGCCAGCTGAAACAATAGTCCGCCACTGGCAGAATTTATTCGCGATATTCCTCGATGCACTAACCTTGAGGGCGGAGGGGGCGGAGAGAGCATAAATAAGGATTTAAAAGCACTGCGCTCCTTGTGGTCGTATGCAAACGTCTTCCCAAAGTAACACAGCCCAGATTAACGAATTTTAAAGGGGAGTTGACTGAAGCGCGTCCGGAATCAAGGAATGCAAAAGAGAGGCGCCACAAACCGCTTCTGGTTCCTCTCATCTACATCTCCGTGAAACGCCGGGGCGCCGCCGTAAGGATAGTGTGTAGCAGGGGCTGATTACACAACAGGCACTCGTTGTGGCTTAATACATTACCAAAATATTAGGGACTAACTGACATGCCATGCAAATTAAACGAAGAAGACAACATCTACAAACAGCTGTACAGGTATCACAGCACCCCACGCGTGCAATATGGGCTGCTTGTTATGATTGTTATACAATTAAAGTGAGATGCAGTGATGGATGTAAATTATATAACCTCTTTTTGAATCTAAATGACCATTTTGTGGGTGAACAAAATGGCAAACATTTTGGTTTATTTTCATTTGTGGGATAATTATCGTTCTAAACCTGTAGATATTACAGTTTTTCTCTCTAATAAGTATTAAAAAATAAAACTCGCACTATTTCATAAAGAATTAAATACCGTGTCTAATTTCAACAGTTAAAACATCAATAGTTGCGAAGTAAGACGATGAAAGGTTTATTACCATAAAATATTCTGTAGAATGGTCAGATTCGTCATTTTCAATGGGTGTGCACAACTTCATCGGCTCTAAGTGCTAGTTATTAGTCATTACCAGTACACATGTTTTATTTTCATAATCTCTCATCTCCTTATCTTAGCATCAATCCAAATGAGACTTCCTTCCTGTTTGAATAGTCTTGATATAACTTCATGAAACTGATTCCAAAATATGTAACAATCCACTCTCGAAGTTTTGTATAATTTCATCGCCTTAAAAATACAATTCTTTCTTTCTGCATCCAATTTACTTCGGAAATTAAATCGACGTAGTAAGGCTCCCTAATACTTAACTTCCCATGGCATACTCTTGTGGCAAATCTAAATTTACAGGCTAGCTAGTGAGTGATTTTCCAGTTTCCATCCCTCACTTCCATTCGTTCTTCAAATTATGAGTCGCGACAAAAACAAGTACCCAGTCAGGATTTGAACCATTGACCTTGAGATTACACAATTAGTAATAACCTCTAAGTCAGTTTCTGAATATTTGTCAATCCCTAGGTGGACACCTAACAGAGAATGTCAGATTGACAAGGAAGACATAGTTATAAATCCCTAAGTTGTCTTATAAAATGATAAAAAGTCATATTCTCCCAGTGTCACGCATAGTTACGTCTACCGATTATGGATTTTAGACAGTATCTGCGTATAATCACCTCCATAACTTAACACGGTTTATCACACAGTGCTTTTAACTTCAACTCATGCTTTCAATCCTATCTCACATCTCCTAAAATTCGTTTTCTTTCCCTCCTCCCCTTTATTGCGCTTACTCAGTATTCTCCCTTCCTTCAATGGTTTGTCAACATCCCACCACCTCTCTTTATTTTCCTCGTCCATTTTTTTACCTCATTCGAGTTTTCCTCGACAAATTTTCTCTCTCCCTCGACCAAATCTTCACCAACGCTTCTCCTCTTGTCGTCATCTCTTTCGATCTCATTTTTTCCCATCCTAATCCATAACCGCACCTCACAAACCTCCCTCCCATCTCCGCTCATCCTCTTTACACAAACACTGGATTTGGAGCCCATACAGCTTACGCCGGAGATCAAAATATTTTCTTAGGTTTTCCTCACCTTTTCACTTAAACAGCTCCAGCCATTGTCTTATTAAATGCTTCTTTTTTAACGTGATTCTTATCCTATTATTCTTACAAGATTCTTATCATGACGTTCCAGCTTCGCTTATACTTTTAAGACGTTTCAGCTAGAGGGCGAATTAATGCAATAAAATATTTAGAATTTATATTTAAGTGCAAAACGGGATTGGTAGCCTATAGGTACTCTGCTTCTTTTAAATAAGAGCCAAGTGATTATATTTTAACGAAAACCGCGGCCACTCTCGATATACAAAACCTTAATCAAACGTGAAGCGTCGCTGTGATGAAGATCTAAGTTAGTGGAACGACCAACCGCCAAATATCTAATGGGTCATAATTGTTATAGCATCGGCTGATGAAGTGTAACGAGCAAAAAGCTTCCATTTTTGCAGTGGAAATCATGCAAGTTAAATAAAAAACGATGGAAAATTTATAATCCTGAGATAACGATATCAAGAGGAATCTGGTAATCGACCCATTACCAAAACTTTCCCTAATCATTCTCTCTTCGTAATGATTATAGCGGGAGCTATATGAAAGATTCTTTACATTGAATTAAGGAAATGATGAGCAGTCGGTCACCCACAATACAGTGGGAGACAGATCAGAGAACTGGGAAGATTGCACTTAAAAAATCAATTTACACCTCCGCGGAAGTGAAAGTAACCCAAACAGTCCAAGTGGTCTATACTTCAATAAATGAGTAAGAAATTTAGCATTCCACAGCTTTCAAACATAGCTCCTACTTCGCCATTTCGGCATTAGAAATAAAAACCAAACTAGCGCCAAAAGCACGCTCGGCATAAAAGCGAGTACTTCAGACCCAGCAGTCAATCAACCCGTGCAAACAAGCCCCCATACAGTGGTGAGCCGATTGATGCCATTATCGATTGTCATTGGTCGCATTAAAGAAGGAGAAGATGGCTAATGGAAGGCGGGGACGGGGGGGAGGCTGAGGTGAAAAGGGGGGGCTGGGCTCAAGGGTGGGTTGGATGAATGGGGGTGAGGAGACGCGGAATAATAAAAGGGAAGCAGGGGATTAAGGAAAGCCTCCAAGAGGAGGGGGCGGGTGCGAGGGAGGTGGTTGAGGAACCCTTGATGTGATGGTTAAAAGGATAAGGGGCGAAAAGGGGGCGGAGAGGTGGGGGGACGGAGGTAAGCAGGGGTAAGGAGGGATTGAAAGAAGGGGAAGAGTAACTTGAGGAGACGACCGAGATATAGAACGTGCTACAGTGGGGGGGGGGTTGCTATCTCCGCTTCGCGCTACGATACAACCACGAAGAGTTCGTTCCCGTCATGTTGACTTCGTACTCAGTCTCTACACAACAATATTAAAATCATGACTCGCTTTAGGGCTTGCTGAGTTATTCATGTAAAATCCAATTTCGAATTTTCCTATCAATTTTACCGCACCCAGGTTAACGCAAAAATCACATTAAATTTGACGGAAAATATTAGCCAATTTATAGAATTTTGAATGAAAACTTGGATCTTTGATCATAGAAAATTATATCAGTGGCTTTTGCCGTGAAAGGTAGACCTAAGGAGAGCACTGTCAAGTTCAGATTCAAGTTTCTAATAAAATATTTGTGAAATGAGGTGCAAACCTCTTTCCCCATTATCAACTGAAATGCCCTTAAACACAAAAGCCACCATCAAAAT
Source organism: Hetaerina americana (assembly GCF_022747635.1). Taxonomy (NCBI): domain Eukaryota; kingdom Metazoa; phylum Arthropoda; class Insecta; order Odonata; family Calopterygidae; genus Hetaerina; species Hetaerina americana. The sequence continues at coordinate 829,863 of NW_027286070.1, forward strand.
ATCCTACAAATAGGTTCCATCAACTTACGACGTTACTTAGACGACGTTTCCCCTACCTTAAATATTTTCCTAGTCAACGCACGGGACGTGGTAGTCCAGGGATGGAGAGTTGGGATACTGACTGCAGCGCCCGAGTTCGATTCAAGAGTGCGCCTCTGAGCATTTCTTTTTCACCCGAGCCACTTAATTTTTCAGGTACCTGATCTATCTGGGTAGTCATAGGTGGGATGGGGAAAGGAATTGGCCACCGCTCCCTCAACTGTGATATACCCATGCCATTGCGGTAAGTGCCAGGTAGGCTCTACCTTCAACCCAACCGACCAAACTTCACATCAACTGCTGTGGTTACCTGTCGTTGGTAAGTTAAAAACACTAACATGAGAAGCACAGGAAGCAACTTCGATTATTTATTCCATGAAATTAAGATTGAAAAAGAGTATAAAATGAATCCTCGCTACAACGGAGACTGGGTCGAAGGACTAAGTGTTACCCAGAGCGACGGGAGAGGCAAAGCTTCCGTGGTCATGATCTCACGACAACCCTTCAGAGCGAAATCAGCATCAACGATAACAGAGAAAAAAACAAAGAAAAGGACCAAACCAAAATTAGTTGGAAATTGAATAATAGAACCATGCTGGGGGCAAGTAAATTAGAAAATTTAAAGGAAATATATACCTGTTGGGTCAGTGCAAGGCGAGATGAAAAGACAGTCGGAGGGGATTGTTGGAGCGATAATTATGGATATAAGTAATTAGAGTGGATTAATAAAACCGAGAAGGGGAGACTATTGCTGAACAAATGGTATAGAAAAGAAGCATAATTATACATAATAACAGTTGAGTGCTCGAGCATAATTAGTGGACGTAAATGCTGAACCAAAAATACTCACTAATTATTCAGGTTTGCATGCCAAAAACCAGTCACTGGGAGGAAGAAATAGATAGAGTAAACGATTGATTACAAAATAATCGAGGGTGCACTTGGAAAAAACACGAGTGTATTAAAATTAGGGGGGGGTTAGGACGTGACAGTAGACGAAGGGAGGGATGGTAGTGAGGTAGAAGGCTACGATTTTAGAAACAAGGCATGACCGCGGAGAGGAAACAAGGAGTAGCGCTTAAATAGACCGCTATACATAAAAAATATAGGTTGTACACAAAACAATAGATGCAGTTATTTATGCAAAATATCCGAGAATGCGAGAAGATATCAGCTAATAAGAGATTTAGAAACAGCAGGATCAATTAGCACAGTTTAGAGGGAGCGGGTGTAGATTAAGACCATAGTTTAGTATGATAGGGTGAGCTGAAGCTACGAGAGGATAGAACAGGGATAGGTGAAAAATGTCGGGTGACGGGTAAAAAAATGGAATATGGAAGCATTTACCGTGAGAAAGATGAATTAGTACCCGGCAACAGCAGGAAAAAATTTGATTTAGGACAGAGAGAAAGCTACGTAATAAAAAATTGGAACATATAGGGAAAATCCACTATTAAAAGCCGCAAAGGAAACTATAGGAGCAGTTTATAAGAAAAAGACAAGTAAACCATGTGTTACTGACGATGTGATTAAAACGATGGACGAAAGAATGGAATGGAAGAATGCAAGCAAAAAATTAGGTAGAATAAAGAATAAATTGAGGTGGAAACTGATAAGGCAAAACAAGAATGGCGGAGGATGCAGGGCGAAATCATAGAGAGTTTACCTAGGACGCGTGAAATGGGTGCATTGGCTGTACAGAAAGGTAAAAGTACTATCAGGCATTATGAAGAGAAAACTTTAGTCTATCATACGGAAGGAAAATATGAATTGAACTAAGAAAACTTCGAGAGATAGTGTTAAAACCTAAGGAGCGTACTTATTGTAAAGGGATTACGTAATCAAGTTTAGATAACAGCAAGAGAATATAGCGTAGCTGGGGATAGCTTAAGACCAGGCATGCTCACACTGAAAGAGAATTAATGAAATTGAAACCATATAAAGCCGTGCGGCTAGATAAAATTCAGGCAGAAATACTTACAGATAAAGGATAACGTGAAATATTAGATTTTTAAGGGCTAATAAACGCGGATTATGTAAGGAAGGAATTTGGAAAAAAAGATTTTGTCTGATCAGGATTAACTTCCATCCCTAAACAGAAAAAGGCAGCCGTAGGACAATAGAATGATTAAGAGTAATTTGGCACGTGGCTAAGCGGTGCATCAATAAGAGAATGGAGGGGAGGGCTAACTTAGGGTGTGACCAGTGAGTTTTCGGGAAGGTGAAAGGTACGAATGACGCCAAAGCAGTATAAAGGTCACTAATAAACAGGAAAACAGGACAATAATGATTTAGTTTGTGTTTCGCAGATTTAAAAAGGAAATTCGATAGGCTATAATATTTTGAATTATTGAATTTATTACAAAAGATATGAGTAGATTGGAGGGATGAACAACTTATCAGTAACCTGTAAATCTGTCAAACTGATGCTCACTACAATCTTTTCTTTTAAATATATATGCGGAGGAAATGGTAAGAGAGGCACGCAAAGGAATGGAAGCAGAGGTAAAAGTAGATGGGAATGTATAAAATGAGTTATAGGGGCGGACGAATAAGCCAAACGGCCAAAGGGTTGCCATCATCACTGTGCGCAGTGGAAAATCGTGTAATAGACTTATGAATATGAATCCATGTAAACAAGAAATAAATTATAGAAAACATTTTTCGAGAAAGATAAAAGCTAAGTTAAATATTTAAGAAGGTTCTCATAAACTTGAGCAGTTGGAACAGTTTACCTTGCTTGGTAGTGTTTTGGACTAAGATGGTAGGAGTATTAAGGACATTATCACAATAATTGGATTAAGCAACTAAGCTTACACAAAGAGGAAGAAATTGATGACAGGGACGATGAGGGAGATTAGGCAAACGAAAAGATTAGAGAAAGTTTCTAAACAAGGGATGGCTTTTTACAGCGGGGAAACTTGATCTTTGAGGCAGGATGTTAGGTGTAGAGTGGAGGCTTTTGAGATGCGGGTATACAGAATGATGGAAAAGGTAAAATGGACGGATGGAAAATCAAGGGAAGAATATCAGATATCAAATCAATAAAAAGTTTGGAGAGGAGGGAAGATTGTTGGTAGAGGTCCATACAAAACAGCATCGATGTATGCAAAGCGTTCTCATTGGCGATGGAATGCTGAAGACTGATAGAGGGGAGAATGTTCGGCAAATAAGTACGTGAATTAGTTAGGCATGCTGGACTGAGTAAAGGGAGGATATAAATATGCGGAATTCAGGAATAGTTTATAGTAGTATTTGTTACCAGATTTTGCCTATTTATGCAAGGCCAAGAAACATAGTATGCACAATCTGAATCCATCCAAAAATATTCACCAAATTAAAACGTTGAAACAACTACCAAATATTTAGCCATCACATATGACTTTCCCAACTGCTCCAATAATATTTCCCTGACTTTTATTGAAAAACTACTCATGAAGGAAATTAATAAAGTAACCACCTTTCATAAATCTAATTCAATATGAGATTGTATAATTTTAATAACAAATTGAAATAAACATTTATCAATCAATTGATATGAGTATTTTATCTCCACTCAAAATGAAGGTAACCCAAAGTTTAGATTATTTAGGCGTGATACAACACCAATATACGCACAAGGTTCCATTTCAACATATTAATAAGTAAAATTCAACGCATTATTATCATTATGCAACACAATTTAACTAATATGCGCAGTTAAATCTTGTCGAAACGCCACACTACAGCATTTTAGTCATTCCAATTACCGATATTTATCAGTGCTGACATTCGACACGTGGTTGGCTATGCTTCGAATTTGTCCTATGCAGGTAAATGTAGCTACTAGCGGGATGAAGACACGTTACAAGCGCAATTCCGGTCTTACTCATGGAGACCTCCCGCAACGAGGAAATGCCTACAAAAACCCAGTCCCCTGCTATCTAACGACGACTTAACCCCTGCTGACGAAAATGATGCCATAAAAGGTGCGAGTAAAATAAGCAATTATATTCTGGAAATATTAAAGGTAATTCCCAAATTGAGGAATCGGACCAACGAGAAAATTATTCCCTCATAAACTATGCGCACGCGGATATCATTTCAGCCATTTTCGGAACGTGAGATCATTTCGTAATGATTAATGAGGTGGAAATTAAGGGAATAACGGCCATTACCAGAAATTAAAATCATACACGGTCATCAAATTTAATCATGGAAACCAAAAAAGGGGATCACGAAGAGTTTTTAATCCGTACACATTTTTTTGGCATGCCTAACGATTACAACATTACTGTTCAAGCCATCCGGTGACGGCACCATGAGAAGCATTCGGATATAGGATGAACACAAAAAGGTCCACTAACAAATTCAACATAACATATTTAAAAGAATCTTTTGACTATTTTCATGGCCCATTTTTTTCAAATCGAGCTCTTAATGAGGCATAAATATATTTTATAAAATACGAGGTATTTAAAAGGACTTATAAGCATATAAATATTCAAAAAATAATCTTATATTTATTTATATTTATACATATACATAAATATTATTATTAAGTAATCTACCAGTTTGATTAGATAGGAAAACTACCAAATAAATATCTTGTGACTCCTAACAAAACACAGTCCAGCAAACTACTCTAGATCAAGTCCTTCATCCTTGTGTCCTTCCTTCCTCCCTTTATCCCGTCCATCACCCTATCCTGTTCCTGCCCTTTCCTCGTTTGCCTAAAATTCTCCCCTCTTTCACTGTCTTCAACATTCCACTACCGATTAAAATGCCCTTCATCCATTTTTCCTTCCTCCTTAAGATTTTTTCCGTCAAACCTCTCTCCTAACCCACCATACACAATGCTTCCTCATTTGCTTTCCTTTTGGTCCATTTCACCTTCTCCATTCTTCTCCACACCCACATTTTAAAATCCTCCAATCTACGTCTATCCTTGTGCTTTATTGACCACGGGTACATAGCTACGCTTCATATCAAAGTTTTTACGAGTCTTTTCTTAATATTCTTACTCGACGTCCCTGTCATTGACTCTCACTTCCTTTTGAAAGCCCCTTTGCCTAGCGCAGTTCTTCTCCTTACGTCTCTACTACTTTGGACGTGTTGGTGAAAAACTCTTCCAAGATACGTAAACTGTTCTACCTGCTCTCGTCCTTCCCTTACTATTTTAATGTTTAGCTTAGCCTTTTTTTCTGGGAAATCGGATAACATTTGTTTTCACTATCTATCACACTGAATTACCAATTCACTCAGCAATGCTTGCACTCCTTGGCTCACTGACGAATTAGACCTTGGTCATCAACAAACTTACCTTATTTAATGGATTTCCCCCCGATTCTCATTACTACTTCTAGTTCTTCCCATGCCTCTTAAATCATTTCCTCTACATACAGGTTTAACGGCACCAGTGCGAATGGGCAACCCTGCCTCACACTTCTTCCTATCACTGCTCATCCGGACTATTCGTTCCCCACTCAAAACTGAGCAATCTGGGAGCACCTGCCTTATTGTTTTGAAATGGACGCTTAAATTCTTAACAACTAAATTGTGATAAGAGTCCGCATCCGTTTTCGGGAAGCTGAGCGAATTAATCACGCTTTTCTTGAATTTGCACCAAACCATATATAATCTTAAATTTTACCTTTGCGAGTCATCTTCCATTTGATATGTATACCTACGCCTTTTCCAGTGTCTAAACCGGGTGTTGATGATGACTAACCCGTCTTCTCCATAACTCAATTGCTTTCTCTCCCCAATCATTCTTTGTATCAAATCGTAGTCCACAGCCCCGTCACCATTTCTTCCTTCACCTACCGTCGCTTTTCAATCCCCATCAATATCAAATGTTTCCCTGCATGAACACACGCGATTATGCCCTCTAACTGATCGTATATCCTATCGACCTCTTCTTCTGTATGGTTTCTCGGTGGTATGTATACCTGAATAATAACCAAGTTCGTTGGTTCCGCTTTTATATCTACTTTTAATATTTTATCCCTTGCATATTCTATGTTGACCACGCTTCTTTCTACCTCTTTATTCAATATCACGACAACCCCTCGTTGGCTATCGTTCCTGCTGCTTTTTATTATTCTATAAATATCACTCAAGTAATCCACGCTATCCTTCTATCTTCCTCGCATAAACCTAAGATATCTATATTTCCTCGAGCATTTTCTCGCTTAACATTCTCTTATTTTTCTCTCCTCAATATAGTCCTTACATTCCAATTTCCTATTTAACTAATTTGATCTTCTTCTTCTGCGTCTTCTGTCCTGCTGCTATCGGGTTGTCTTTTGCATGGGTTTCATGTGATGACAATCGCGGATGCCTTGCCGCATGATACCCGGCCGATTGTGCCAAGTCCCGTAGTTGCCAGGAATCATTCTCTATTTGGTCCACTATTGTATTATTGTCTTCTTCAGTAGTGCTTTTAACGTGATACAATCACTCAATGGCCGCCCCACTGGGGTCAGAGGCCCTTGATTCTAAAAGGAGCAATTATCATTGCTCCTACCAAATATATATATATATATATATATATATAGCAATAATGTCATAGTATTTTGGGGGATGTCACTTTTATGGTCCAGAAAATTCCTAATGCAAAAATCATTAGCCTTGGCCAGAATTTGAATCAGAATCCCTTTGATTTTTGGCCGAGTGCTTTAACCAATGCAAAATCGAAGTATGTAGATTTTAGTCCCAGTCAAGGCGGTTATGCTTACTCTGTGAAATTCCTGAATATGATGCTCATCAATTTTATGGTATTTTCAATAAATTTGAATGAAATAATAATATTTTATCTCGTATAATAGTTTAATACCCAGAGGACCTCACATATTTCATAAAAGAACAAAAAAGTATCCCGAAGGCGGTCAATTATCTCAAATTACCATAAAAATAAAGTTAAAGGACGCCTGTGCGCTGGGGGCACTCCGAAGTTTTGGCCGAAATGCGACATTGCGATATCAGCAACATCATTTTGAGATCAGATGGTAAATGGGCGTACGTTGGCACCACTAACTAGTTTGGATATAAAATGCTTATACATGGGAGGTCTGAAAAGTTTCCGACCTCAAAAATTTCAGAAAAGAGTTTTATTGGTGGATTAATTTTAAGAATTTCATTGGCGGAAGTCATGATCACTTCTTGTGAGATCACAAATGAAGATGGATCGTGAGGCTCGATCCAAAAGATAGCCCATCCAGGCAGCGTCCTCTCCTCGGAGAGGCGGCTGCAAAGCTATTCGACCCTCGTGGGGAGGCAATTTTTAGCGAAGATGCCACGATAAAAATACTCCGGGAAGCGTCCCAAAACTTTTCCCCATTAACTCTTGATGGACAGAAAGGAAAGAGTAATGAATCTCTGCTACTAATGGACTCAAGTGCACGGCAAGAGGGAGGGAGGGTCGACATCTACGGACAAAATCCTGAAGGATATTTGTACATCTGCTTTAGCAGATGTTGAGAAGACGGAAAAGTATAAAATGTGATAGAATAGGGTCAGGTAATATTAGGATAGGGAAGTAAAAAAGAGAAACTAAAAGATCATGGAAAGTCAAGTTCGTAGTATAATGGGATATAGGGGATAGATTAAATTATAGTTATACGACAGCTTAATAACAGTTTAATCCCTAAATTCCGATGCAGATTTATACCGTCGTTCGGTTTTTGAAACGTAAGCTGAAATTAAATGAAGTAAAAAAGAAATTAAAAATTGTAATTTTTGAGATTTAAATTTAATAAAAAAAAAGATACGTTGAAGGACACAAAATAGTATTCAAAGTAAGGATTGGGAAACGAAAACTGTAGGCATAACAAATATTCCTCAAAAGAAGGATGGAGGAAGGAGCTCTAAAAGACACATTAGGATCGGTGAAAAGGAAGATAATTAAAAAGCTACGGTTTGTAGAATTTATTAAGATGATGGAGAGGGACGAAAATGGAAGACCGTAAAGACTTTAAGTAAACGGTAAAGGGAAAGTGCAAATATTTTAATAAAAATCGGAGTCGAGAAAGTTACATGGGCAGTGAAAGGAAGTATGATTGGAAGAGAATTGATTGAGAAGACCCGGAGAAATCCCAGGAACAGGAAATTTTGATGCTATCCTTAAAGAGATCGTAGGAAAACTTAATGATGAAAAGATTAATAGCTCCGGCATGTGAGAAAACTTGACGTGGATATCCCTTGAACGGTCCCACGAATAGAAGCCGGAAGACTTGCTATGGAAAAATATGATGAAAAAAGACATGGAAATAGATTATATCACCAGGGAATTATTTAAGATGTTAGAATGTAATGGAAGGATGAGTCTTTTAACCTATTTTTAAAAGCGAAGAGGAATAAGTTCGTCAAGAAGTCTTCATTAAGTCAGTTTTGATCCCCATCCCGGAGCAGTGTAAACAAACAGTATTCAAAGACTTCAGGGACATAAGTTCAATTTCCCCCACGGAAAAGTTAGTTCCTAATAAGATTGATCAACAGACGCTTGAATTTCGGGACAAATATACTCTAGGACAAGGTAAATTGAAGTTTAGGATTTCAAGCGTAAGACGTGGCGTCATTTAAATAATTAAAAATTGGAAATTTTCCACAAAATAAAATTTATTAATGCTGCCGGTTTCAATGTGACTACATCAGGGCTCATTGTCTTGCGGAAAATTGCCAATTTTTAGTATTTAATTAATTATAATATTCTACCATATCACGCCTGAAACGTTTCTTTTTAGTCATTTAAATAATTAAGATGTTAATAGAAAAAAATTTAAAAAGCCTTTATGAATCTTAGTCCATACGTAGGCGTATACATAGAAGACGTTCGATATAAAGGAGTGATGAACATCAGTCAAACTATTGCAATAAATGAAATTAAAATGGGAGGCTTGGGAGACTCATGAACTCCTGCATATATCAGAATTCTCAAGTAAGTTTAGCAAAAGATGAATTGCGATTGCCAGAATTTCAAGGAAACTAACATTGAAACTGAGCTTTCCATCATCCTAGTTCTTTTCATAGGTCTTATGGAGAAGATTACATTCAGCTGGAATGAAGGTGCTGGGGGAGGTGACTATGCTGTGCTTATACTATAAGTCGGGTATACTAGACAATGAGCAAGCTTTAAGGCGGCATTTAAAATGTTGCGTTTATTCAAGGGATCGCAGCAAATATTGAGATACGTAAAATAAAAAACACCCACATGCATGCGCATGACTATACAAGTATACACCAAGCAATAGTCAGCGAGTATGACTAAATTATTGAATGTTGGTCTTTTAAGTTAGTTTTTACGGATGTGTGGGTTTGATATATAAATCAACAAATGGAAGCTGGCAGATTGGTTCCCGTAGCTGATAATCATGACGGCGGAAAGCGGACGTAGAGAATTGAAACCTTTGTTAACGGTCAGGTCCAAACAGCGAACAACTCCCAATAAAATACAATTTATAACTCATTGACAGCATGGAAATGGCGTGCGAAATACTCGGGGGTTCTCTGAGATACATAAATACCCACATAATTCTGCTCCATTTTTTACAAAAATCTGTAACTTTTAGAATGTATAGGTAAGTACTGATTCACAGAAAATATCTGAGGCAAATTGATTGTAAAACTCGATATTTTCACTACCAGGAAAAAGTTTAGGAAACCCTCTGTATATGGGCTCCCTTCGAAAAGTGGACGGGTCCCAATATCGAACAATTTATCAGCACAAGCCAATGTCCACTTTTGCAAGGTTTTATTTGGCTCGGGAAATAGGAGGAGAATCATTCTTTAGGTAAAATCGGGTTCATCGCAATCGTGCCTTCTGTCAGTGAAGCGAAACGGAAGAGGTTCTCCGTAATTATCTGATTTTAATAATATTTAGGGTTATTTATCAAATAAACATCTGCATCAAAATGTATTCAAAGTACTGTCATTTTTTGATTGGTTAGTTTTAAACAGATGCTACAATTTTTTAAAGAATGTAGCCTATGGTTGGTTGAGTTAATTGAGTTTAAGATGTTTGAACAAATTTTCCTCTTATTTTTTCATAATAATGACACTCGAAGCATGTTAAGAGAGATGTGATGCAAGAACTTATGAGGAGAAACAAAATATTATGAGAATATTTTACGGTGTAGCTTAATAGGTATGAATGATCCTAGATCCCCAATCTTTGAGGCGGTGCGAATGAGGGTTTACATGAGGATTTTTACGATAGAAATCACACTTAGGCTGATACCGATTGTGAATTCAATTTGAACTCTCTAGGAGTCTTAGGGTTTGGTGAGTGACGTAAATGTTCACGTTGTCGAGACTCAATTTGGCTTCTCGTGACTGCGAGGCGTCAGTTATAAGAAAACGCACACAATATTACGAAAATTATAATAAGAAAAAATAATTTTTCCAAAAATTACCTTATTCTCAAAAGTTTCACATTGAAAGCAAATTCAATGCCCGAGCCCGCCGAACACTTTACGTAATTGGCGATTGGCCACTCTAACGTTCCTCCAACTTTATTATTTTCTACACTCTTCCATCGCAGATCATCAACACCAAAATTTGGGAGCATTAAAAAAAAACATTTCAATTTCCACAGTTGAAGTAAATGTAATAGACGAAAGACCTTTCACGTCGTGAAAGATTTAAGAATGGATGCATGAAAGAATGGATGGTTGAGTGCAATATTCTTCGAGTTGAAGGACCATTGAGAGAACGAACACTCCAGATCATATTAAAATCACAAATAATACTTATACCTCATCATTCAATGCATTATATGTGAAACTACTTGCAGTATTAACTTAATTACTATATTTGCTAATGAGAATCTACTATTTCTCTGGATCAATAATGCAATATAAACGTTAAATGATATTAATTACTCTGTTTTCCTTGCTAAACCTTTGGATTTATCTCCCTTAATGCGCTGGTAAAACCTAGGAGATATATCTAAAGTGGGCAAATTCTGGGCTAAAAGGGGTAAAATAGGGTATTTATTGCTAAAAAATTACGGTTATTTTCAATTTTCGAGGTCGCGACTTGAAATACTTCGATAGGTTAATTGCTGTATTCATATGAAAATACGAACTAATGCATAAATATTGTGTACTAATTCCTCCCTGTAGATGAGTGTATCGTCGGCCTCTATCACTGAAAAGACATGCCCACGGTAAATTAGCGGCAACACTCGTGTTAGCTTCGGTCTCTCGGGAAAATTCTCGTAGACATCTTAGAAGGAAGGCCAAAGTGGGATAGGTGGGGGTGAGGGTGTTGTGGGGTAGATGAGTGGGGATGAGTCTAAGACGGAGTTTCTGCCTGTATTTGCCCGGGGACGACAGGACTGTTGAGGGGCGGTTTAGGGGCAAAGGGACGGCGTGGAGTTGACACTTTTAGGATGGGCGTGACGAGTAAGGGGGATGATGCTCCGAGGGTTTCCACACACACACACACACACACCTCCCCGCCTTCCGATTGCAGGAAGCGGCGAATTCGCCCCTCCCTATCCTCCCCGCAACCCCCTTCCAAGCTCTACTCCCTTTTTTGATGACTTTGATAAATTGATTGATTAGTACCAGCCAATCCCGCGAGCGGCAGCACATCATTCCTGCCCTATCCATCCGCTACACAACTCCTTCAAGCCGACGCTCTTATGTTCTTTCGATCCCATCCCCTGCAGACGATCTCCTCTTTACCCGCAAACGCCTTCCCTTTCTCTCCGATCATCCACATGCCTCCTCCCTGATACTAACTCCGCGACTTAAGGGTCAGATTTATTCCCTCAAAAGAAAAAAAAATAGAAACTTCACCGCTGAGAAATCACGCGGTCTAAAGGTTTTTGGACCTAAATTTTCATCCTCTTCTTCAATAAAAGTGTAAGAGCACATTAATGTTACTCCTAAGAGCGTAATTTATGTGTACAATTCGGCTATTATTTCCGTTCTAATAGCCACTCCAATAGACGTGATTCATCGTTAAATGAAAGAGGATTCTCTTTTTTATTACGCTGTTCCAAAACTCTTTCTAAGGGGTTTCCCGAGGAACCAAAAAAACTTCGACGATGGTATGGAAAACTTTCAAAACGGAAACCTATTATTGAAATCTCTATTCCCACACGTGATATATAACCATCAAGAGTAGTCGCATACTTTGAGGAAAAACTTCCTAACTCCCGGATAATAGGAAACGCTTTCAGAAATGAACTCAATTAAGGAATGATTTTCAAAGATGTTTTATTTCCCGCAGAAGCAAGGAAACTAAAGATTCAACGGTCAAAATGGCACGGCACCTAGTGATCACAACCTTGAGTGTGACTTTCCATAGACGTGTGAAATTTTTACGTAGAAAAATCTCATTGCTCGCTTTGTTTGTCGCTAAATTACAGCGAAAAAACTGCAGAAAATATTTATCTAGAGTTCTCATTACGAATGATAGTTTTATCGCTGATTCTTTCGTCGAAATACCATCATGCGCTATAATAACGTTTCCGTGAAACGTACCATTTGCCTACCTAATATCATAATGTAGCTACTGAGAAGTTTAATGTAGAAACTATAATTAGCATTTTTACCATAGCCAGAAGTTTTAAACACGACAGATCTCAATAGCCACACAAAGAAGATTTGCGGGAATAATGCAGTCGCTGTATTTAGCAATTATTCTTGCTTTTACGCACGTGAGCATCCATAGGATAACCAAATGTCTCAAGAATGAAAATTAACCTAATAAACAATGGCCAATTTGAATTATAGAACTAAGTGCTTTAATTTTATCAACTATCAATGAAGTAGAACGGATGCACGCACATAGCTTACAGCAAACACGCTAACGTATCCGTCAATCAAGTTATAAATTGAACTATATCTCAGGTTGTGAACAACAATGGATAAACTTCTTTGTCCCATGATAGGACTTAATCTGATTAACTCCAGCTCTTCAATGCGTACGTCTTCTTACATCTCTCAAGCCTCTACGGCTCAATTTCCAGATTTTTGGCTGAAAAGATGAATCCTAACCCACCGCATGGATCATAAAAGGGCACGAAAGAGACGCAATAAGTTGTACTCGAAGACATCCAATTAGTTATACTCGAAGGAAAACAGATGCAGATCCGAGGAGGTAAGTGGACCAGCAATCTCTTTGTTGCTCATGATTGGTGAGAGTTTTGAAGGTTCGTTATTAACAGATTTACAATGATAATTAGCGAGAGAAATGTAATACCTAGGGTAAATAAAAAACAAAACAAAATGAAGTTAGAGAAATAAAACAAGTTTTTGCACAAAAAGTAATGGTAATAATTACGTGTGCGCGAAATTGCAGAGCGTATTGGCATTAATAACATGAAAGTGCACGCCATTACCATTAAGAACTTAGCGATGCGAAAGACATGTCCTAAACTCGACTCGAAGGTTTTGATGGATAATCAAGAGCAGAGTCGATTGTCTGCTTAGAAAGACCTTCCGTAATGGTATCGCGACGATTCCCAAACCCCCTTAGAGTCCCGACTTGGCACTAGCAGAATATTTCTGATCTCAAGAAGTGAGGTGCTACCTCAAAGGACCCTAAGTGTCGACAAAGAAGCGTACCCTTTAAGACCCTTCGGAATTCACCTACCAGGGAGCCTTCAAGTCGTGAAAAAGCTGCTGGTAAAAGTGGGTCGACGCTCAAGGAATGCACTTTGAAGAATTTTGAGGTACTGTAGCAATATTTGAAAAAATCTATTTTTCCGAAACTTTTTATACAAACCATATAGTAGACCGAATAAACTAGCTTAAAAAAAGCTGCCATGTTAAACTTGAACGTAAAGAAAGATGAATGTCTTGCTTCGGCGGATTTAGTCGACTAATTTGTAATCCAATGACTCCTGCTCAATCAACTTATTATTTGCCAGCAATTCGCGCCAGCAGCAGCGTTGTTTGAATTTTGTTCACATGGAATTTCCGGCAACTATGGAAACCAGGCCAAAGAGACCAGAGCACAAAGAGAGTGGCACACAAGGGCGAGCCAAGTGGAAGATTAAGAGGAATAGCCGGCCAACGAAAAGTTAGACGGACAATGTGGAAAAGAATTTGAGCTGAGCTGGAGATGGTCGGTGAGGGTAAAAACGCAACGGAGCGTGAGGATTCGAACCAATCTCATCTAGAAGGTGAATGCCGTACAAGTGCACTAAGTTCCAGAATAACAGACGATTTCATTGTAAATGGAAAGAATGAAGAAAATATGCATGAGTAGGGCTAAGATTTATTCAGGTGAAGTAAAAAGGTTTGTGGAAAAGTTGATGAAAATTTTCCTAGAGTTTAAGTTGATTGTTAAGAAGATCAGACGGTAGAGGCCATGAATAAATATTCTGAGTAAAAACAAAATATTATGACAGCATGAAACGAACGACAAACTCATACACCTCAAGCAAATTTTTAAAAAACATTATTTTCCACCCGATCATGTGCAAATGTCAAAAAGTAATGCTTTCCTATGACATCTCTCGTCCGCATAAACCGCTGTACTAAAAATATACCTCACATCGCGATTACGTGAAATATACAGAAACATTGGCACGGCATAGGAATACTCACGCCAGGTTGGAGATTCGCCTCCTGGCATGCAATATTGGATTAGTGGAGTGTGTGTTATATCGCAGCAGCCGTAGGAGCCACGGAGGTTTGGAGGGGGGTGGGTGAGGAAGAACCTGGGGGGATGGGGGAAGGGTTCTGAGGAAATTGCTCGCCGAGGAAGCAGGGAGGCGGGGGGTTGAATTTCTGGAAGGGTGCTCACAATTATCGACCCGCGGAGACCACACGCCCACCCCCTGCCCCCCTTCCACGCCATACGCCCCACCCCTTACTCCCTTTGGGTGCAAACATTTGCCCTGACTCACCGTCAGCTGCTCTCACTTCCGACCCGGCACATCCAAAAAGAATCGCCACTTACCTAGAAAGAAAAGAAAACGCATCGTTATAAGTTGTGAATTTGACCTTTCGTTTATACATGGATGAATAAAATTAAGAGTACTTTACCCTTGATAACCGAATAAAATTTCAATTTGCCGTTTACCAATGAGTGGAAACATCATCTTGCCAAACCATTGTGACGCATTAGGATTTTGAACTCTTTTCTAGCAGAGAATCCAGGGAAAAATTTTAACAGCACACAAGGTTCAATTGAAGAGTCTTTCGGGACTCAATAAATTGCACTAATCACGGCAAGGATTGTTCTTTACAGCGAGGTTAAGAATTCACCTCTGTCTTAGGCGACTATTGGTGTACTGGAATCATCAAATTAAGAGTTTGATGGCCAGTCCCTCTCCCCGGGACGCTTTAGATCTTCTTTGAAGATAAGGTGTACCAAATGTAACACGACACGGGAGAATCCGGTAGTTTCCGAAGACAGCCGAAACATACCTCAGGCCCTCCGACCAGTAGCTAGGTGCTCTATTAAATGACCAAAAATGCAGTCACGGAAATGATATGAGCCCTATTTAAGGAGAGAGTGCAAAGTGGTTTACCTCATTCCTTGGACCTTAAGCATTTCTAGTGCGAAAAGGGATCAATTTAAACAAGCAGGGACCCCTTTCGGAAATCACTCGAAAGACGTATTCATGTGTTTATTAATTCTGCCTCGAGAGTGTTCCATTTCCGTTTATCATTGACCACATATTTTACGCTGTAGCCATTTCATTGTTTTGAGACACGGTACTATTGATCCATGGTTTGATTTCATAAACAATTTCTACTGAAATCGAATATTTACTTGGCCATGAAGACGGCTGTTTTAGGGTTCTTGTAGGAATGTATTCAACATTTTATATCACGCCATCGTATATACTCTTAGCTGGAACTGTTTCACGCAAGGCGGGTTTTAACACTTAGTTTCACGAGTGCTACCGGGAGGTCTGGGCAGGATGACCGAAGAGTATACATACATATAAGGCCTCAGAGCATGGCACTTTACTCAACCCGACTTAATATTTCACCCACCAAATAAGTAATCCTAGAATCATTATGTTATGGATATATGTTTGGAGATTGCGGAACCATAGATGGATCAATACTACTCAGGGATCATGAGTTAATCAATTGCCAATCAGAATGCTATCGAATGGCGTCCCAAGACCTTTTGAATGGGACGAAGTCAGTAACTCATGAAGCTCATAAAATTACAGAGTTACTGACGGTAAAAGACTAATGTTCGGCTCGCAATTAAAAAGAGAGTGTTTTGGCAACGGACACACTCCCGAGGCAGTAAAGGACTACGAGAAAGAGGGCCTCAATCAAACCGAAGACATGATTTATGAACGCCCACGGAGATACCACCGATAGAAAGTCAAAAACTGATCGATTAAATTATGAGCCACCCGCCTCCCTGATGGACTAGACGGAAAAATTACGAGAGCGGGAGAGAGAGTTTCCTCTCCCATCATCAACGCTCACTCTACAGCTAATTATCAATTCCAATCAATCAACAAAATTGAATTTGTCCAAATCAATTTTCCGAACGGAGAAGTGCCATTTTAAAACAGATTCACCAGTCCCTAAATCTCTCTCTGCCTCTTATCCGTCTCCCTCTCAATTTCCACGGGGAGGCCGGCGGAGCGAGGAAAGGGGGGGGTCAGGCATCCCCCTTCGAGGTGGGGGGAGAGCGGGAGGGAGCGAAGGGACTGGCTAATGAGCATCCGCCGGCAAACCAAACAGCAGGCTGCCGGCGACCGGGGTGGGGGTTGCGACAAGAGTTAAGGGTCGCTCCTGCCGAGAGTAAGAAGTGAGCAGGGGCGGTGGCTATGGCGCGCCCTTTCCCGACGTGTGTCAACGTCAAATCCCTCCCGCCCGCCCTCACCAGAGCGCCTCCTCCTTTGACGGCTTCCCGCCAAAAGTCCACCTGGGGTCGTCTATCTCAGGGGGTATATGTTTGCTCCCCCAGCGCAAAACCCCCCTTCCGCTACTCCCTCCTCGTATCCTCCGCCCCATTCCCCACCGGGGGTTCATTCCCCCGTTGGGCGGTATCGGGGGGGGGGGGGCTGGGGAGGGACGAGGACGTTTCCCCGGGTTGGCGAGAATTATTGACTCGGGCACACGGCGGCGCTCCTTAATGCAGTTATATCCACGAGGAAAATGCAGTAAACGGACCCGTAAACTGGGATCGACTATCGGCTGCGCGACTTAAGATATTCACCAGAGTACAGCGAGAGCAGCCTACTTTGAAGTTTGCCGCTGCAGTGCAGATGTAATCACGAGTGACTCCGAGTGGTCACAGAGACCACTCGAGATGCGGTCAATTAAGTTGGAAACTGGTGGAGGAAAAAATTATGACGGATTAAGGCAACGGAGCTCACCCGCTCAATGAGAAAACACTCCAAGTGAGACAGAACGAACAACATACAGAAAACTTTACTTTTATTTATAACTACCACGCTTTTAGTACCTTAGGTTGGTTTACACATGATCGTCTAAGCTCAAAGAATGTTCTACATCCCTCTCTTCGTCTGGTCAAAGTCGTCTCCATCTGATCCCTTGCCCTCCCGCGTCGGAGATTAACCTCTCTTTTCCCATCTATCACTCTCCGTGCAAATCCTTTCTCTCACGAAGTGTTCCCGAAAAATCGTCCTTTGTTTCCAAGCATTTCCACTTAAAAACTTCTCTTTCGCATAATAAATAGTTTCTCAGAATTTTTTCCATCGAAAGAACTATTAAACAAACGGTATAATGCAGAAACTGGTTCAAATTCAAAATAAAAAATAAATTTGACGGCTTGAAAAATTTTACGCGCGAAAGAGAAAAATATTGCTCAAGTTATAATCTCAATGTCAACCACAAAATAAAGCAAATTTTTGGAGAGAAACAACTGCTATAAAAACAAATTTTCCGTCGATTTCTCTTGATTCATATTCATCAATTCCTATTAAACACTCGTAGCATAAATTTAGCAAGCATAGAATAGCATAAACAAATGAAGCCCAGGATTGATTCTCTTCAATTAAATTCATGTCAGAATAAATTTAATTGACGAAAGGAACGGGAAAATGCGTGGGGATCAACATTTTGCAAGGAGGAATCAACTTAATACTAAAAACACGCGCAAGATAACAGATTTGATGGAATTCAATTTTTCAGTGACGCAAGAAGTCCACGGCTGTTAGAATTAAAGCTGAAATACCAAAAATGACTGAAAAATTAACTCAGATACATGTACCAACCTCGGTGGCGGCAGAGTACTGCTCTCGTCAGCCATTACAGAAATCGAAAGCTCGATCACCGCCAAACAATTACATGAATTCTATGCATTCGTTGTTTTCCGTAAGAGAAATAAGACAGAAAAAAGAAACACACTGGCAATTTTCCACTTTATACGTAGACTCATTAATGCTCACTAGTTTCGGTGTAATATACCATTTTCCAGTGCCGAAACTATACGGTGTTAAAGAATCTATTAAGTGAAAAATTGCAAGTGTTTTTGTTTATTACTGTTATTATGGAATGATTTCACCACTTTTAACCTGACTCTATTGTACGCAAGAGAAATGAGCTTAATAATTCAAACATAAAGTAGATTGAATAAGATGTATTCTAGGAGGATATATACAAGTCCCTTACTTCAAAGCTTTTTGAAACCAAACGCCTCACTACGCATTACCGAAGTAATACGTCTCCTTTGATGGAAAGACTGCTTAGAAAAACTAACCATATTTACAACTCAACTTATAAAATCAAAATACTTGAACAATCATTTCCCTTAATCGCACTTTTGATTTATTCTTCCCGGATAGGAAAATACATAGTTCAATATGTTTAAGAAATAAATACAGAAAATGTTGACGATAAAAGAGACGACACACATATTGTTACGCCGAACCGTAATTAGGAAAAAAATATGAGAATGGAAATAATATTAAAAATTACTACTATTTTGTGAGTGGAATATAAGGGGCCTGAGTAAATATTCAATCTTGATGAGAATTGGTCCTTCGTGTAGCCTCCTAATGGGTTTCAAGCAGGTATGTGTTTGGTGCGCCGCCGCGTATTACACACAACCCAATTTTTTCCTGAAAAGGGATCTGAAGATTTTGGTGGATCTCAGTAGGGGTTCAGTTAAGACGAAATGATTGATCTACGTATCAACTTTGATTAAATTTGTTTTTGTCATCTCGGTAAATGTGAGTATAGAGGCGTTAGAAACATATGCGAGTATATGTTTACGAGAGTAGTCTGAAAAGTTTCCAACCTAACAAAGATACAAGACATTTTTCTGAAATATTCTTAAATTCTTGAGAACGGAAACTTTTCAGACCACGCACGCACGCACGCACGCACGCACGCACGCATGCATATATATATATATATATATATATATATATATATATATATATATATATATATATATATATATACTATACATATACATATACATATACATATATATATATACATATATATATATATATATATATATATATATATATATATATATATATATATATATATATATATATATGTAAATATTAAAAAGATAAAGGATCTGGAAATGTTCATTAAACTTGGTATCTATAAAGTTTTGGTGTGAGGAATTCATTCAGCTATGCCTTAATTTTGGCAAAATTCATCATAGAGAAGAGGCAATTAACCTCAAAATGCATATGAAATTCATCGCGTGCACGTAACCGGATCCTCGGTTATCGCCCTTTCATTTCTCTTCACAAACTTCCTACGCTGTTCTTTTTCTTTTTAAGAAACTTTTTTTGCCCTTATCCTATTCTACAAATCCAGGAAATCCAGAATCCATGCGAGTCTATCTTGAACAGGTGCGTAAAAAATGGGGTGGAAAATGGATGAAAAAATGTCATTGTAAAGAGTGGATGATAAAATTCATCAATGAAGTTGTTACAATTTTCATTTTCAAGTAAATGAATAGGAGAATACCACTGTTCTGTCAGATTACACCGCTGAGCAAAACTGCTGAAGTTGGAAGTAACTGCACTTAAAATCGAGTAGGCCTAATTATACTCTTCGGCTAATAAGGGCTTTGATAAAATATGGTTAATCCACCACACGAGAGGGTTATACGGAACCGGGAAAAATTCACTACAAGTTAGGATGTAATTAAAAGAAGGAATATGTCATGCTTTTTCAAAAATAATAATAAAAATTATTGTTTGATTACCGTTTAATGATTCCGGATTGTGTTGATAGTTCAGGATAAAATATTTTTGCCAAAAATTTCTCACTGATGCAAAATAATAAAAAGTATCATCCGTTTTGGTATCGATCTTGATTCGTAATTTTTCCCCTAAGTAGATTTACTTGCTTCATTCGGATGAGTTCATCTGTCATATGAAATCTTGTGGTAGAAGTGAGGATATTGGAATGCCAAATAGAGGAAAGGAAATAATACGTATTTTGAACGTTACTTATAGAGAAAGCATGAATAGCTGAAAAAAAGTTTATCGTAGAGCAATCTCTTAGGGTAAAGACTCTGTACTTGGATTCTGAGCATTAATAAAAAATCTAGTAGTGATTGGCAGATCACTCTTAATTAATCAATCCATTGGAAATGAATTCAGCCTTATAGTTTTCATTTTGTGAAAAAATAAATCGATTGAAATCAGGATATGAAAAATCGAAGGTTAATCAGTGCGGAAAAACACATCTGAAGATTTCATTTAAATGATTTATGGCTTTAACTTGCTTACTTTCAACAAATGCCCGGAAGGGCCCTGGTTCCGACTCCAGGTGATTCTTCTCTCTCAACAATCAGCCAAGATGTGCAAATTTTGGGCACGAGGAGACAAGGAATTTACCCCCTTGCTACCCAGAATTTGTGAATTTAACGTAGCAGCCATTTGGGATTGATATAAAGTGAGACTATAGCCACCTATCAAGCTATGCTTCGAATTGATCATTCTAGTCTTCTATTTTACTTCTGTCTATTTGTATGAACGGTCTCCTATTCGCAAATTAGTAAATTTTAAGTCTACTTCTTTTAAAGGGAATTATCAGGGTAGAGGAGTCACTCTTCTCTTTGCCGTAGATTGTAATCATAAGATGAAGTCAAAGGAAGAATTTCAAGTATGAATTGAATGATCCGAGTTTATTTATACGTGCGTCAAGAACAAAATATAAAGTTGAACATTATTCCCTTTATATTTCATGAGATTTAAAAAAAAACCTGGGATTTAGATTTTTTCCCTTTGATAAAGTTTCTGATTGAGAAAGTACCCTCATACCAGACAGCATTTTCTTTATTCGAAAAGTCAGAAGGCATAGAAGTTGCTTTTTTCTTGAATCTATTCGTATACGTTTCATTTAATTCACGCCGCAAGGTGAATTCAGTCATAGGATATGCTACGAAACCAAAAACTGCGGGACCGAGGATTTAATCAGGGTAATCTTTCCACAGCGCACAAAGGGCCCCAGACTCCATAGGCCGAAGCCTGGAGCAGGAATAAGTCATGCACAAACACGCGTATATAAGGGGAGATGATAATGACGGGGGAACTAGGGGTTGAGAGGAAAACCAAGAGCACTCCTGAATACCGCTCGATTAATGTTCCCGCACTCGCAGGCTCTCTCTATTGATAGCAGGTGAGCGCGCTTCGTGGGAATCATAATTTTTTCCGGTGCCGAAGGAGCCGGAGGAAGGATCATAGCGGTCAAGAGAGAGACATAAGCAGAACAATGGCAGTAAAAACACTACCTCGCTGCAAATAGCGAAGGCTAATGTGTTGGTGTGGCGGGAGACATTGGCAGCTGCGAAAACAACTTATTCACAAGTACAGAGCGGTGTTCTGGTCCTTGAATCTGCGGTCTCTAGTGCTTACAAGTCTACTTTGTCCCCAAAACTTTCGTTAGTACTCTCTCCTATGAAATAGAACAACTTATGCTTAAATAGGAGCTATACGATTTGTTCTCACATGTTAGCTTGTTCTAGAAGGGCTTAAACAAGCTTTTTTTTTACTTAACGAATTAATTTTTCACTCCCAGTCATTCAAAAAGTGTCTGCAAATAAAAAGTGGTCGATATTCCATCATACAAAAGGTATTTTGACAAATAGAGGCGTCCTCAAGTCCACGTTCTTCAGGCCAAGCAATTGTTTTTCGGACCCGGGAATAGAAAGTAAGACAATACGTGGTTGAGCGCAAGAACCGCGGGCATTCTTTATAGATAAAAGATAGACGGCTGCGCTATCGAGAGCACAGAGTTTGTACATCTGCCACGAAAGGAGAAGCGTTTTCCATACAAATGACGTCGTTTGGTGTATGAGTAAGGCGCGCGCCAATTTCTGCACTTGAGTGGTTTAACACTCGCGGAACTTCATCGCCGATTGAGTGAGACAATTTAGTCAATGGACGGGTGGTGTTGTGGTTAGGGTAGGTGTGCGTTCGCGGGTGCGACAGCTCGAAGAAGGCATAATAAACGTCGTGTGATAACGAACCCAGGAAGTCTCACGGCAACGGACAATCAGCCGGTTTTTCTTGAGGAACAAAGGGACCCATTCCATCGAGGCGTTTCCGGTGGCCATACTCTCATGGGTCGACTTTAACAAAATATATATTCGTACAGACGGACACTCGGTTGAACAGTAGATGTAGCAGTTGTTTAAACTCTCTAGTTTACGTAGTTTTTCATAGAAAGGATTGGGGGATATAGCACTTGAGCGCACCGCGTACCGAACAGAGACTGATGAGTGTACAAGCTTTCAAATGAGTACAGGGTTTCAGAGGAAGAAGTGGAAAAATAACTTTCCTTTTGGTCCTCGATTTTTTAGTGCGCATTAAAATCCAAAGCTAACTGCTATGAAAGCAGTTAAATGACTACGCGAAAAGAATGGAGTTTTTATGGTCACAAAGACCACAGTTTTTTTACCTAAAATTCATCAGGCTTCCCTATAAACGTTTCAGCTCTATTACCTTCCCTTAGTATCGGCTTTCGAGTTAAAAATTACCTGCCTCAAGAATAACTTCCTTCCAGAATCCATTTACTGAGATATATTTGTAAACCAGTGCAGACTTTAATCCTGATAAAAGGCCTTTGATTAAAATTATCAAAGAACAAAATCCTTTTCACTAAGTATGGGTATAAAACCGCAATTTTCATTTTTCACGGGGAATGCGTTGCAAAGCTATGCGACTGCAGAATGAACGCAATGACACTTCATTTCAAAATGGCAAATGGGCAAGTTCCGGAGCAGATAACGGTCTCCCTTCCGGATAATGTGCGCACGCTAAGAAGCCGCAAAGATGCATTGGAAGGTTCTTTCAATTTCAATCGGACAGCGGGGATTAGGGGAGCCTCAAACGCCCTCGCCAACACTCGTAATGCCGGGCGAGCAGAACGGGGAACTAACGGATCCGAAGGGAGGTGGGAGGAGGGGGGACAGGCGGCGACTCGAGCATTTTTTATTGCCTTAAGAAGGTTTTTTAACGCGACAATTCCCATTCGGAAGAAAGTCTCCCTCGCTCCCACACCACATTGGAAAAAGCACCCTCCTCCTATCCAGTGCACTCCTTGCCTCTACACTCCCTCTACCCACCCCGCCTTCTCCCAATCCCTCCCCCCGAACGCCAACTCTCAAACCCGAGCTCGCGATCGAAGCCTCGCCCGCCGAATCGCAAATGAAAGATTCATTTACTCGGATTTTTTCCGCTTGCCTTTTCATGAGGAAATCGTTATGCAGTGGTCATATATCAAGATTATGGAAGATTAAAGTGATAAATATCTTTAAAATATTCCTCCTAAAAAGTGAGAATTTGCAATGCAGATGCCGGAAAATTGCCTGTTAGGAAGCGAGGAAGTGGGAGGAGGAGGAGAGGTCGGGGGAAAAGAAGGGGGCGGGATGTTCGTGAGAGGGCGTGCGTGGGTGTGTGGGTTGGCGGGGGGGGGGGGCGGAGGGCGGCGGGCGGCGTAATCTTGTGCGCGACGAGTTTCCAGAAAAGAGCAATCTCTGGAAAAGTTTAGAACGGAGCGCTTTAGCATAACAGAATCCAGAATCTCAAAGAGTTTAATGGCCGCCTTATCTCCAGGCATATTTCACCTCCACCTCCACAACCCATCCTTTCGCCCCGCTTCCAAATCTTGCCACAACCCCTCTTCCCCACATTTCATAATGACTCAATCCAAAATGAAATGACGAATCGCCAATTAACACAATGGGCACAAAAGCTGCTCGATTAGTACGAGTTCAGTGATAACGAAGAGGTTGCAGAGGGCAACAAAAAGGACGACAACAGCCAAAGAAAAGAAATATTCGCGTCGCTCGCCTCTCGGAACCTGAAATGCGCGCCCGGCGCGGATGTGACTGATCGCGGGCTTTCGTGGTACTTCGCTGTTCCTGATGAAGCTTAAGAGGGGCCCTGCTATGTGTTTTCGTGTGGAGTACATTGTGGCCCTTGCTCAGACACTGCCCATCGAGTTGGACGTGATATCCGAACAACTCCAGGCTAACGGCGCTTAACGGCAGCTACGTAGAAACCATACCCGTCGCACGAAATCCTTTCCCATCCACTTTTATAGTTTCCTCAACTATCTACGAGAGAGTCATCACGACCAACGCCCTGAACTACGCTAATCGATACCTCTCGTGTAAGCAATGAGAAAAATCAAGAAATTGAAGTTCAAGTCAGGAAAATTTCGAACTCCAACTAAGCGCTCCTCAACTCTCCTCATTCTCCTCTCAACTAAGCGCACATGGATTATTAGGCATTTCAGCCTCAAATATGATATGTTTGCAAACTAAATTCAATAAAACATGAATGTAAACTCGACAAATCTACATGCTTAGGTCACGATCAAAGAATTTAAGTCTTGCAGGAAAAGAAATGGCCAATAAAATACAGTAGCAATTTTAAATCTCAATATATGATATGCGTGCAATGGCTTGTATTTATCTACGGGGATTCAAAAGAATAGTAATTAGAATTCACATTTTATATGGTCTAACCTTACTCATTTACGTCAAATTCTTGTGCACAAAGTTGCCTTGGCTGAAGACGGATGTTACGCAAAGAGAAAATGAATTAGTATACGGGAAAATCTCTCCGCTGCCTAAAAATCAGAACAACGAAAGAAAAAGCGTTTACCTAGCGTAAAACGCAGAGAATAGCTCAAGTGAAGAATTCGTTGACGATAACATGGCAGATATTTTGCTAAAACGAGGTTTAACGAATAATAGGTAACATTACGTGAAAGTTTGAGCTTGGGGGTGGGAATCCTTGGAGCGGAAAGTAAAAGGTACGTAAATGTGAGACTTCGAAATATTGTGCAAAAGGTAATTGCTAAAGATCATGAGTACATACTATATAAGGAACAGGAAGTGTAAGGGAAGAGTAAGGATAGATTTAGAGAACCACATGATAAAGAAAACTTCGGTTGATATCAAACACTTTTAGCTCGTATATTGTAATTGTAAAAGAGGAAGGATGTCTCCACGAGGAAGACGGAGATCAAATGCGCAGACGTGATAAACAGATGAATAAAACTGAAGATTTACCAGGCAGAGGAAAATGAACATCAAATAGGAATGATCAGGTAGCTTGAGAAGATGAATAGAGACAATAAACGATCCTGTAAATAAATGATTAAACGAATGACTCCATATTTAAACAAACGAATAGAGAATCATAAAATAACTCCGAATTACTATTCGAGTCCACCAAAAAATACACTTTTATAAACTGTTTAATAATCACGAATTATGACAGCGTTTTAATCCGCCCTATACACACGTACTTCCTCGAAGTACCACTGACTTAAATTAGATAGGCTGCAGGAGTTTTCAGGTAGAAAATCCCTGCACTCCGTTCACCCTGAAACATGCGAAATTACATAGCACCATTAGACGAGATCTATCTCCGCTCAAGTCCATGTCACACCACGTACTTGAGTAGTGTGATATGGACTTTCTCTGAAATTATGAATACATGATCATCGTTCCTTTCAAATGTAGTTTTAGCCAGAATTTGAAGATTCTCCACGCCCAACCTTTGACAGACGTTATGCCTGAAATAGTATCCTCTGCAGCTTCATTCATCTGTAACAATGAACATTTTCGGTGTTATCTGCACATCTTTATGTATATATATACGTGTGTATATATATATATATATATATATATATATATATATATATATATATGAACACACACACACACATACCTGTAAATCCCCTCGAGTGATTATGCTTTCGACTCGGGGAGTCGGAAATCTAATTTAATTTAAGAGGAATTTTTACTGTAGTAGATTTCATATTTCTGTAACGTGAACTTATGCACATTATCTGATATGAAAGTTCCCTTTCAGTAATTCAGTGAAACACAATTAGGTTATAGAGAGGATTCTGACCGAACTTTTATTTGAAGAATCTTTGAAGAAGAACACACGACCAACGAAATTCTGTCATATCCTACAATAAGAAAATAATTATACATTCTCTTTGCAATCTAAATATCATTCAATATTACGTGCATGAGCCTATTGAGGGATTACCATTGCCCTATTATTGGTTCTCATTCTCCAATAGGTCTGGATGCACGGATAGGTGTACTGAAATTTTGCCTGGCCTGGCATAGGTATCTATAAAATGAGTTGAAGACTTCGGAGGCAGAAATGGCTTCACGCTCCATTAAATTCAATCACCACCAATATTCTATATCGGTAACTTATGGATACAGCCATAGTTTTGCTTTATTACAATATTTTGAATATATAGAAAGTCCGTTTCTGCACAATAATGGTTTCATTGTAAAATATCATTAAAATTACCCATTTATGACAGGTTATTCGATATGAAAAATAATATTAAGCAAAAAAAAAACCAAAAGTACGAGCTAACAACAGGAATTAAACCTTCTTGTCTCTATCTGTTGACCAATGCGATTGTATGTACTGTGTGCAGCCGGCGGGGGTCAAAGTAATGCGTATTTGTTTCATTTCCTTGACAAATGAGGAAAAGGCAAAAGTGTATGAATCTAAAACTCACAGCTACCAACCCGGGAGCGGATAAAATATGATGAGCATTTCTGGCAACATCCAGATAAAAACGCGTCACTTTCAGAGAAATATTTTAATTTACAATCTGAATAAGCATACGTATCACGAATTGTATATTACATTGTAGAAATAAAATAGTATGTTTAGCCAAAACCAGATTAAAGTACGATGCTCAGAGGTTTTAATGCTTGATAAGGAAATTTTTTATCGCATTTTCAACCGAATGATGAATAATGATGGTGAATTCTAATTCTGGCAGATCAAATCATTTATTTGAAATGGCTCACGTTACCGCCCGCCTAGCTTCTTGCTTGATGAATTATGAACCACCTCAACAAATAGAGAAACAAAAGTAAGTAATGAATCTGCAAATTAAACAAAGGCGTAAATATTGACCAAAAAAATGAATAAAAAATATAAATTTAACTTCACAACTACTTTTTCACTGACTTATCATATCAGTAGTAAAGCAAAACCTCACGCTTTCAAGCATTGTGAAACATTTAAGTTACTGAATATATAGTATATTTTGAATTTGTTGTGTCAGGCGTAACTTTATGGAATTTGCATAACATATTGAAATGGAATGAAATAATTTACTTTGTAATTCCACACACTTTATTAAAAAAAACACGTCTCAGTTTCGACGTTGAACGTCATAATCAGGTGTTTTTTTTTTAAATAAAGTGTATGGAATTGGAGTGTAAATTATTTCATTTCAATATATTTTGAATGACTTGGGTCCCTCCACTTGCCCAAGGAGTTTTGAAAGGCACAAATATTGTAAGATTGAGTTTCTGTAGCCCAAAGCACTACTCCTCAATCTCTTGCTACATGAGTCTTTCATTTAACAACAACGTATTCACAAGGCAAAAATTAGTCCTATACAAGTTCTTTGCTTCCACCAGTCATCGATTATATTTTAACATACCAGCATTCAATCATTGTAGGATAATTGAGAGAGGAGGCAGGAAGGAGACGAAGGCAGATGGAGATACATTCTACGAGTGTATGAGATCTCCGAAGAGCGGGCGCTGCTGGAGGGTCGGAAGTCGAGAGGAGACGGAAAAAGTGGATGCGAGTGATATTCAGGCAGGTGATGGAGGGGACTATGTATATATTGGGTGAGCTGGGAAGAGAGGCGAAGGAAAAAATAAGAAATTGAACGACACGAAGGAATATAGATTGTTGAGATGAAGAGGAAATAAAATCGAGGAAAATGTCTATATGTGTTGCAGAAACGCTTCAGAACGGCACAAACGACTTCGAGCAATAATTATTTGAACCAAAATGAAATTTACCTGTGGTTGGTAGGCTTTTGATTGACTAAAAAGATATTATATTCGTTTACATTATTTTTCTGTTTTACATGGAAGCTATACGGCTGAAGAGTATCAACTAACATCAGCATACTTTATTTTTAAATGGTTTAAGGAGACTTAATAACATGAAATAGCATACTTTCATATTGTTTGCCAAAATATTAGTTTAGTTGGTAACTCTTCGGGGTGTTTTGGGTTTCACATTGGGTGATACGATACATATTCATACCTCCAGATAAAGTCCAGTTCTGTGTTTTTTATGATTTCTGGGTTTAAAAAAAACACCAGTTGGCAAAGCGGGCGAAACCTGACCCTGAATCCTTGAATGCGTAATTTTACACGCCGCAGACCTTAGTAGAGGGACTTGGTGGATAGAATAAGCCCTTGAGCGTGGGCTTTGTGCGTTGAAGTCGGTCAAGGCATTGTAATGAAAGTGTGCGGGAGTCATGTCGCTATTCCACAAATTGAACTCGCCCGGAGACCCCTTACGAAATGGATTAGGAGAGCTCCACCCTGAATTTCTAAAGCCAACCTTTGTGTTGAAGGACGTACTATCTTGATTCTAATATTGGCTCTTCATTTTCAGGTAGTGATCTTCGGTTGTCAATTTCATGTGCGTTGCATACCACAGCAAACAACTTCCCCACGTTCCGTTCTTTGAGGAGCTGAGGCATAGGGGGGATTCATCGAATTTCTGATTTCCATGAGAGAAAAGGAAGGGGGGAGGATGAGGGTGTTGGAGACAGGACGCCTTTCCCTCCCGCACCCACAAAGCCCTCTCCCCAACCTGAGTCGTTCGGAAAAAAATCACCGGGGCCTGGTAGGGGAATGGGGTAAGAGGTTTGCCGGAAGCCGAAAGAAGGAGGCGACGGAAGCGACATTGGATCCACCCGGCTTTGCAAGGCAACTTCGCGGGGAGAATTTCCTAGGTTACGTTTCCGGCCTGAAATCGAAATAAGATAAGAAATTGGTTCTTGAGCATCCCGAGAAGAATAAGGAAGGTAAGACTTGGGAGGAACGGCACATAGGTACCTATACACACACACCCATATATATATATATATATATATATATATATATATATATATATATATGTATATATATGTATATATATATATATACATACACATTCATACGTATGTGTGTGTGTGTGCGTGTGTTAGGCTCCTCATTACGTCGGTAAGTCAGATCACTTATCACGGAGGTCGGAGATATAGGCCGGCCAGGGTTTAGATCTTCATTTTCGCGGAGCGCAATACGTGAGCGGAATGGGGCGTATTTAGGTCTTAATAGTTGGACGAGAGTCCCTGCCGCGGAATACAAAGCGCCAAAGAATGAGGTGGGAAGTGAGGGAGTAGAGGGGAGAGGGGATCGAGATGGGGGGGGGGGGAGAAACTCACTTCCTGGAGGTATTACAGCGGCCTGGCAGAGGAGATCGCGATGGGGGGGGAGAGGAGCCTCTCTCCACAGAACGAATCCCTCGGTGAACGAAATGCAATGGCAATGGAACTCATCCTTTTCAGTTAAAAATGAAAAAAGGGAACGAATTCAAAATTAGATGTGCGCACTAACGGTCGCCAAAAATGTTTTAAACGAGACGATAATAATATTGCAGTAGAAAAAATCACTCAGGGTAATCGTGTTTTTAGTGAAACAAAAACCTTAAAGCGTGTAAGGAACTGCTGTCACTCAATTGAGTATCTTCAAATGAGAGTTTGCAGGTGGTATAGGTATTTCACAATGACAAAAGGTAAGTAACTCGGTTACTACCCACGAAATTGTTTGTTTACCTCGCGTTTTCATTTTACCTCCCAACGGCTTGAGACATAATAATAACATTGGAGTCGATCCCTTTTAATGCGAGATGAATGTCGTTCCTTCGCATGCTTCCGGGACGAGATAAGACAACAAAGATGAAGTTACGGTTGAATTTTTTTGGCAAACAGGAAAACTCGAGGGCTTAATAAATATTTATCAATTCACCTGCAGAGAAATGTGAAAAAACTGCATTGCATGAGAGGTTGGAGAAAAAGTTCCATTAATATCAAAATTCTCTGAAAAACCCAGACCAAGAAAGTCACGGTAGGGTAAAAAATAATGGTACATAAACAAGGAAGCTAGTGCGCTTTTAATGGAATGGAATTGCTGCAAGAAGCGAATTAGTTGCCGGCCCCGGTGGCGGCGGGGTAACGTCCTCGTCTGCCATTCCAAGGGTCGCGGGTTCGATTCCCGCCTGGGTGAGTTTCGCTCCATCTAGGGCTTGGGTGTCTGTAAATGTGACCATTGTTATCGTTGTTAATAGTTCGATTTAAAGGCCAAAATGTGCTGTTTTCGGACTTATACTGAATAAATAACTAAAATAAAAGAATTAATTGCGAACTTTGAGACCTTATCCTCATTTCCCTACTTTGATTTCGTATTCATGAAGCCAGTTTGAATCGGAGGCTCACTAGAGGACATACCTGTATATGGTCTATTATGAAAGTAATGCGGATGATTATATTTTGCCACGAATATCAATGGCAGCGCAGTAAAACCAGTTTGGAAATGTGGTAGAGAGTGTGTCCTTCCAACGCAGCTGGTTACCGGTTTGCTCCGAGCAGTCTAAGCAGAAATATGTGCGTCCGAGTGAACTGTGTTTTTGGCTTTGTAACAAAGCACGATGGAGCATTCTTTTCAACAACGATACACCCCCAGCCACACGTCGTTCATCGCTACCAACTTCCTGGTTTGGAGAACCACCCCGGTGGTCCCCCAGCCCCCTTACAGTCCCCTTACAGTCCCGACTTGGCTCCGGGGGAATTTATTTTGTTCCCCCTACTAAAGAGAGAGATCCTGTATATGTCGTAAGAAGAACAGAAAAATGAACGAATAGAATATAAAATCGGCAAGTGATCTTATTTTCTTACGCAATTTTTCGAGGACTAAACGGCCTGCTAACTAGATTCTTAGTCTGTTAAGACCGTAAAATTAATTTAATGCACATAAAGGATGCATTCAGGTTAAATTTGAATGCAGTATTTATTGCTGGTGGTACAAACGGTGCTCGTTTATCATGTCAATTCAGAGTGATTTCTGGGACGTCCTTTGGAGAATCTTTACAATAAAAGCCATTTACCATTTCACTGTCTACCCGTTTCAGCCGCCAATCCTATGCGCGTAACCAATCTGCTAGGCTCTCATATGGGGGATGGCTTAGGGGGGGGGTTGCAGGAGGAGTGAGAGTGGATCTAAATGAGGCCATCCTCGCGAAACGCTAATTTCGACAGAGAGTGATGCCTCACTATCTTCCGAGCATATTGCTCTTGACAGAGATGAAAGGCCTACATCAATGAGAGCCAGCCTATACGCTGTGCGCACACGTGTAGGTAGAAGTAATACCCATATCTGAGCTAAGGAAGATATGAATTCACAGAAAATGCATGTTTTACAGAGAAATCGACAGAATTAACTTTCGGCTGGTATGGAGTTATAGTTTTCTTCAAAGTTTCTTTTTCATTCGATAAAATAACGCAAACCAATATTGATGGAACTGATGGTTTCATTTACATTAACATATAATATCCATAGGACTTAAATTGAATTAGAAATAATACTTTCTCACGAACGCCCCTACTAAGAATAAACACAAAATGAAACCGATTTCTATTTGCGATATTTATCTCCGGATACCTTCGTTATTGAAGTATTCATGATTTAATATGCAATTAATGATATATTGTAGTCTTTGACACCGTACCAGCACATTTCATTTGAGCAATTGATTATAGCTTAATATTGTAGAAATGCCAAATAAAAATGTAATCCAATACTTGAACATTTACTAACTTTTCCATTTTAGTGAGAAAGAAAAGTAGTAATATTAGCTATTAATATTATTTGATTCATTTAGTTTAAATAATATTGTACCTTCGCTAAACGGGATGTTCCCATCATCGTTTTGAGGGGGCATCGTTCCAAAATCAGTGATAATGTCATCATAAAATATCAATGAATCAATCGAGTTCAACCACAACTCAGATGTACATTCGCCGATTTCACAGTAAAAGACTAGGCAAATTCAAAATATGAAATTATAGCACTGCCGTAACCATACGCATTACTGTTAAAATTTTGACTAAATTTGAAGCTCTTTGAAGTTTAAAGCATGTTTACATAGATTAATTTTACGTAAGCACCATCTTACAACATCAGGTCTAATGTCAAAATTGGATATGTTGAAAATATTTGCAGAGAGAAGGGGGATGTATCATTGAGATGCATATCTGGATGAAGGGAGGGCTGCAGGGAAGGAGCTGTTGCAAATCACAATCGCGAGATAACAACCATTCCTCATGGGCGTAAAAATTCTAAAAGAGCAATGAAAGTCTTCAAAAAATAATTTCTCTCTGCAAGTGACAACAACAGAAATTTTAATTCGAAAAATTAAAAAGTTTTTATAATGAGTTCTTAACTGGACGATTTATACTATGATTGAAGAGAAATCTTCTTCAAAATAGGTGAAAAAATTGTTGAAAATTAACATTTCAGCAAGTTTAAAACGAAAAAATGAGAATAAAAGAGCACTTCCTGGTTTACGAATAAAGTAGGGAGAACGACTACACAGATATCAATAATCCCTTTGCCTACGATTTGAAAGTTCTAAATGTAAAGTTTTACAATTTTTGTGATAGCATCATGCCTTTTAAAAACTTATTAACAAAGCCAGCTAGCACTGGTTCTATTTCTGGACATTCGCTTTCAACTTAATTATTCATAGCCGTAGTCTTTCTCCTCGCTCCTTCAATATTGACCACCGTTGTTAATAATAATCATTTAACGGTGTTTACCCGGTATACTGATAATGTTAAACTGCTATTTAATAAGTAATGAAATAATTGATGAGTTAAATAAATTATTTCTATAATGAAAGCATCATTAGATATGGCGTATTAAAATGAAATGACAAATACATTTAACCTAATTTACCGAAATTATTAATACACTTTTAATTCTCGTTTCTACTTTTTGAAAAGGTCATTGACCATACATAAACTCGGAAAGAGTTCTTATTTTAATGAGATTTATGATACAATGGAGCCGGTATTCCAGTAGGTTGAGGGCTTTGTTTCTGACCGGGAGGCCCAGGTTCGAAACCCTCAATTCACACAAGCTGTGTGATTTTACGGGTACTAGAACTTCCTGGAAAACCATAGGTTGCACACGGAAAGGATCGGATCCCCCTTCCCTGATGAGTGAATTTCACAAGCCCTATTGGGCGTAACATTGGGTGAACTCTATCCTCGCCAATCAAATAAGCCTTCGAATGACAGCTGTAGTTTTTATAATTAAAAATAATGTTTTCTCAGTTTTCATTATCAAAATAAAACGCCATTGACTCTGGTAAGAAGGAATCAAATGTAGAGAACTAAATATGAGACTGAAGAAGGAGAAATATTATTTTTAATGCCACTGCCGCCAAATCTAGGCGATCACATATTTTCGCTGGAAAGGCCAAGCCTAATTCCTTCCTCCGGAATCATATTTTCTCTTCAAACTATCCAACTACTCTTCTCTCCTACCCTCTTTGACGGCTTGAATCCTCCTCCAAAACCAACAATTCTTTCAACTGATACGGATTCACTCAAACGACGAAACCAAATAAATTAAGTTGCAGGGTCTCTCGTCTGGTTACTCGACCTCAGCGATCTGTTTTTGAAGTCGCTGTAATTTTTAATAGCTAAGGTATAGAAATCTATATATATATTGGCATTTACTGGTGGGATTATACTGAGCAAAACATAGCTAATATCAACTACAAGATCTGTCCAGAAAGTAACTTACGTTTTGAAATAAAATATAAATCTAGTGACAAGGCAACGTTTTATTATATACATTTGAAAGAAACATTCCAAAACTATTTTTATGTATTTTCAATTCAAATTGAGGTATTTATCATAATGATAGACAAGGTTTTCCATTCCGTTCAATTCTGAATAAATTTGCCGTCATACATTTTAACCACTTATTTAAACGCAAGCAGTTCTGCGTCGCTTTCAATGCGCTGTGTTGCTAGCCACGTCTATCGAGAGATCCGTAATCGAAAATCGGTAATTTTCTTGAGTTTTTCGTTCATTTTTACCGTGAATTTATCTGTCACAAACCTAGACCGGCCACTGTGGTCCTCGTTGTGAATATCATTCAAGCCATTCTAAACTTAATGTAACACTGCCTCACTCCGTCTTCCCTCATTATTCCGTCTTAGGACATTTGAAAAAGTTGCCTTTGAATTCCGATTTGCTTGTGGTTTTTTTTGCCAGGAAAGACCTAATCACAGATCGCACTTAACAACTCGCGGGATTTTCTATTTCAGCGCATATTTTAACAGTTTAGAGTGTGCAAAGTAGGAGGACTTGTCTAGTCTTCACACTACCACAGCAGGATGATTACTGGGTGTAGGGACGCTAAGACACCAAGGTGGTGGCTCTAGCCCTACCCACTACCACGCAAGGCTGAAACTTCAGTTACTTTATATATTTTAGTACCCTGCAAGCAAACGCTAGGTTGTGTGAATACAAACCAGCCCAATTTTGACCCGAATATGACCCTACCGCGACCGGACAATGTTGTTCTGATCCGTTATCATTCGAGGAAAAAATTATACCTTAAGTCTATCTGTTCTACACTTGATCCCTCTAATTTTATTGATATGATCTCTCCTACCGTAAAACAACTGGGGTAAAAATATCTTTTCAGCATCACTTCTAAAGAACCATCTTTTCAATTCATGCAAGAGATTTCACCTGTAAAGTAATCCTGATTAATTTTGCCTTGAGTAATTTACTTTCTGGTCAGCACTCGTTTTCAACGCGTTCCTCGACATATTTTGAAATCAAGAGTAGTTTAATGAAATAAATATATTCAAAGTGACACGCATTTAATAGAATCCGTATAATATCATATTTTAACATTTTTTAGAATATATTAGCGTAAATACTTAAAATTGGTAGCTAGAATTTCGCTAGTGTGAGAGAGACTGGAAGATTAAATATGAAATCTCATTAACTAAACTTACCACCTACACTTCTATAACATCACTCCGATTCGTGGCCAACGAAATATCACAACGTACAGCATTTTAGCATTAATTCTCATTGCCTTACGTGTTATGGGTCGAGGAGATGATCACAGACATTAAACGAACCAAGAGGCGAGGGGAAAAAAAAGTATAAAATACTCGCGTCCGAAAAGGTGGCTGAGCACTCGGGTTTCTTAACTGGGAAAACCTTTCACCGCATTAAAGACAGAGAGGACAGTAAAAAAGAAACTCAGCCGAGGGCACTACTCACTATCGCCCTTGCGCATGTCCACATTCCCTTATCTCCGGGCATCGCAGGACGAACTGGACCGGAGAACAGCAAAAAGGTTTTCTCTCTCCGGAGAGTGCCCCTCGCACTTCACCGTGGAACTAGTGAAGCACTCCGTAGCTACGAACAACAATCCATTTTAGGGTTAAATGGAAAACGCTTAGAGACTACAGGGCACACAGATTTACCGCAGTCACAATGCGGCAACACTAACCGTTACGAGGCAATGATAATGGTTCAGTACTTCTCCGCTGCCTGCCACTTATGTTTTATGAAAACGCCGGACCCTACGCGCGTGGTCGTCCGATTGTGAATAGAAATCCGACGCGTGCATATCGGCCCGTATCGGAACCCTCTTCCCCCAACTCAGTTTCACGGTGTAATGGATCCCGCCCGACTCTCCTCCGACTACGACTGGTCTGAAAAGCGCAGTGTGGGGCCCGCGACGACCATTTGGGCCCAGACGGAATCCCAACCGATGGACCAATGGAGAGATGAATGAGCCTTCGACGGACTTGATCCATGTGAGTGACGACTCGATTAATTCGGATGACTCGCGTGGCTGCCAGCGAAACGTTGGACATACAGAGTTATTCATTAGAAGCATCCTACCGGCCAGGAATACGTTTGATCGGACAAAGAAAACATGCAGAGGGCCGTTATCTTTCAGGGCGGAAGCACTTCTAAGCACAAAGAACCTATATGCGTCTCAGTGAATCAATATTCAGTTCCACGCAGGCTCTGCCCCAGTTCATTCCGTCCAACATGCTAAATATTTTCGCCCTACCGCGTTGACTGAACATTCTCCCCAAATTTCCACTCAACATCTATGCGGGAGATGTCTTTAACATCCCGTTGCTTCGCAAAACCTTTTCCATTCACTTTTTCCATCTTCCTTGAATTTTTTTAATAACCTTGTTTTCCTCTTATTCCATTCGTTATTCTTCCTTTCAGTCTATTGTATTTTTTCCGTTACTCTCCACTCCGGCAATCCAAAAACCTCATAATCTACGATCGCCTCTATTCAATGGCCGAGTTCCGGAATTCTATAATGCTTCAAATTATTTTTATTAACTAATCTTATTCCTGCAAATAATTTTACTGAATGAGTGAGATTTCTATTGGGTAAGATTGAGGTAAATTAATATATATTGTAAAACATCTAAACTTATTGAGCTTAGGTATTATATGCATGGGTACCTACGAATGATAATATTGTGATATGCAAAGAACTTGGGTCGTCATTAATAAAGAGCATCATCCTCGTCGTTGGTAAAATGATTTTAATATTACGAGTATGCACTGGATGATAATATCTAGGCCTGTTTATCACCCGTCAAAATGCAAATTCAGGAGTAATATTTTTTTTATAACATGACGCACGACGTGCCATTTTACGTGTATAAAAAGACGCTTAAAAACACTAAGTTTCACTATGATTTCCTCCATCCTCGGAGTCAGCAAGAGAGCGCTTCGTAACGAGAGATTCTGCCTCCTTTCCTCTCATTTATGCGGAGATTTGTATGCCCACTACGTGACTCGGGGCATATGATAGCTGGAGTGACCACCACTTTCAATACTGAGGTTCCATTCGATGACTAAGTGAAGAGGCCTTGGGGGGGGGGAGAGAAAGGAGTTGGAGTCCCAGTGAGTTTCGTTGAGCACTTGGAGAAAGGACGTCAGCTGTCGCTGCAGTGGGAAGGATTTTTCCTCGCTGCGCACTCAGGAGTGCATATTCTTCAACCAACACAAATCCTTTGGGAGACACTTTGTGCTATTTGATTTCTTTCGGTATTAAAACAATACAAAATAGGAAGCTCATTAAAGTATGTATATCGCCACCCACTTTTACCGATGAAAGGAAATGAATCCATGAGATATTCAACGTGAACAATAGTTTGCTGATGTCTAATACTAGCATTTCGGTCACCTTAAGTTACCCGAGATGTGCAAGCACACTCGTTTATCGTCGTCCGCGTTTTGACAAAGACAAACAGGGGTCAGTAAGTTTGTCCTGTGACCAATCAGACTTTTCATACATCATTCCAGTCGACTAACAACGGTTGAAAAAATTTATTCCGATGCCCCTACCAAAATATTAATTTTATTGTTACTTTGCAATCAACCTCCTTATTGAGTGATACCTGTGCTGAGATAAATGCGCCTAAGGAACGCTTCAGTTCCTAATACGTTTCTCAAGTATACGAGGAACTGAAGAAACTCTCATGAGTTCTCAATCATAATTTATAGAAAATTTAATAAGTAAAATATGGTTAAAGTAACCTCAGTAACAATCGCTATCACAAGTGTAATTTGATCTGGCCATTAAGTAATTTAATTCTCTGCTAACAAAACTCATAATAATACTTAAAAATATACAAAGGCTAATAAAATGACCTGGCTATGTTCTGCTGAGTTTACTGATGAAAATTGCCGAAAGACAAAATATGCATTATGAAAGGTTAGTATGTTAGTCAACTAGCATGGACTGACCATTACTGTTTTCGAAAATTAAAATCTATATTAGTTGATATGATTAAAACAGTCAAGTCGAATGCAATATCAATTGTTATACAGTAGTTACCTGCATGCCGTTATAAAATATAGGTAAATCTAAGAACTAACAAGTCTAATTCATTTGGGTTAATTTCACAAACACAAATTATCAAAAGCTCTCAATTCTTGATTGCTGTTATTGTGTACACAATACAGTACACTTGTAAGATTTTTATTTTCTCCTCGCAGTCTTGTTTTCACTCCCGTTTCGATGTAAATCTCGACTACTGATTTTTGAAGAAATTTACCAAACATGAGAGTTCATTGATTAGCTCTTTTGTCATAATATTTTCATCTCTGGTTCAGTTTGCATATGGATACAATTTCTATAAAAATCTATCGCAAAAAAATATTTTACTGACAGTTGGCTGGAAATTATATCAACTCTATTCGCCAAATCAAGCCACGGCTTAAGTTTTTGTTAGGTATAATTTCCATTTGAAGTACCCATTTTACTTTTTCGATATATTATCGCTAGAAACATGGGAACCAACAGAGTTAAAGATGATTCTCTCACTCTGATGTGATTATGCTGTTTGGTAAATTTACATGCATGTTTAACAAACAACATATTTTTTTGTTCGCTGCTACTTCAAGCAGGAAATATAATGTTTCGCTAGAGCCAATCAACCGATTAATGTAACATTCGGAAGCCCCTCGAAAACAAGTGAATAAAATCCTACAAAGTATAACATAAACCTTTAAGTTATTGCTAAATTTCCTTCATCGGCTTTGGAAGGAACTCATCGATCCATTCATGTTGTCAAAACTTCCTGGTCTTCTCGTCCTGCTTCCCCAAAAACTCTACAACCTCCCTTTATTGTACTCAAGACCTCATCAAAAATAAACCTCTTCCTCAATTCTTTCCGTCTCATTAGGATATCTTATAAGAATTCCCCTTTTCCTCAATCATATTTACGAAATTCCAATTTCCTTATTTTTTCTTCATCGATGCCCATTTACGGACCTCAGAAATCAGAATCTTCGATAATTCACCACAATTAAGAACCCTGCATTGGGAAACATAAAACGCTCAACAACAATGTTTTACTTTTACAGATGTAATTGATGCATTCAAAAATGGTAAACGGTAAAATCAAGGAAAATATAAGCTCTATATTGATATATGTAATTATATATAGTTACCCAGCAAAAAAATGTTTAAGAGTTCCATCATTAACATATTACGGCCTTACTATTAAAATTCTAACGGATTGTTATTAATAACCCACTCTGCTGTACATGTAACGCAATACTTGAATTTTCAGTGGGGAGTTCCAAGTAATGAGTTAGTCGCAACCGACGAATCTACGTACATCCTGGTAAAAGGATACCATTTTATAGGCTTCAGATTTAAAGTATCGGTGATTTGGTGTCGATACTAAAGAATTCCATACTGGATAAGTTAATAACGTGCATAAGGTAACGACTCGCGTACCTCTATATTTTTCTTGGCTTATAAACACCTGATTGATGTCAAAAGTTTTTAATACGAAAACATAAATATTTTAGATAGCATTGGCAGATTAACCATGGTGTGATTAGGAATTGCCAAGCAAGTGAATGGGCAAACAATTCCTTCTATACTACATTCAAGGTAGGAGCGCATATTCTCGCACCAGAGGGAAGACTTTGTTTTATTAGGTCCTTGAATAGATGGATAACTCCCAAGGAACTTCGTGGAATTCACACACTAATTATTATAATTAAGCTATCATTAAATTCATTTAGCAGTTTATTAGTGCACCAAAATATATAATTAATTCAGATACGAAAGTACAAGTTATAGTTGTTACAGCTAAACAACATTTAACCAGTAATCGTATCAGAAATGCCAGCATGAATTCCTTGGATAAGTGTAATACAAATGTAATAACTTAGTCGATAAAAACACTGAAGTATTTTCATGAATTTTACCCAAATGTTTGCAAGGCATCGCACCTGACTGTCACAGATCCGTACAGCCGTCCTCTGTATCTTATGCCTACAAAGATCGAGATGTAGAAAGATGAAAAAGCATTGAAGAGTCACTATATATCCAACTGCCGATGTTTTTAGCCATCGATACAAATCACCAACCGAGCTAGCGATGCATTTTCGCGATTCTTCGAATTGATTTGGAGCACCAAATGGTTGGGTTCGTCGCCCCCTGCCCTCCCCCTACCCTTTACCCCTACGCGGCCAAGGAGAAGTGAGCCCGTCCCTCCACCCTCCAACCCCGCGCCTCTTCCCCCTCCAACTCCTCGGGAAATGACGAGACATCCAAAATTCATCCACACGCCACCTTCCGCCCACCCCCTCCTCCGTCGCCGCCACTTCCCCCTTCCTCCAAGGAGAGGGAAGCTGCATTCCTATTTATTATCCACGGTCTCGATTCCCCACGGAAGGGGGAGAGGGGCCTAGAGGGGGGGGGGGGCGGAGGGAGGAGAACGAAGCGGGGACTGGCTGCGAAAAAGAGGGCAAGAGAAACGCCCTTTCAATAATTCACGCTCGCAAAAACGCTTCGCGTAGAGGAAGAGCGGTGTAGGAGGAGGAGGTGATGGTGGTGTAGGGGATAGGGATGGGGAGGGAGTAAGATGTGGGGGAAGATGGGGCTCAGTCGGGGTGAGAGTAGCTAAATACTCGGGACCCTCCGCTCCGACTTAATTACACGCGCAACGAGTACATGAGCTGCTACTTATCCATTCGCTCACTTGTTCATTAACGCATTCCCTTTTATTGGCAGAGTATTATTAGCCCGAGTGAAACTCTCCCATCCCATTACTTCTTTCTACTCACACTCCCGACGCCGCCCTTTCCCTACTGGTGGAGGAGGAGGGGGAGTAAGGGGAGGGGTGCCCTTCCTCTTTACCGATGCGATTTCCTTTTCCTCCATTTTTATTACACATTTCAACGGGATTTTTGTTGCATGATGTCTTCCATCTTCGAAAAGAGACCAAGAGGGCTTGCTTCTCTCCACGGGAATCTTGCGTGCCGTCGGCCGAGGAATGGGTAACACCACTCCCGTCACCACGGTAGGACAACCATGACCAACCTCGACACCACCACCTTAAACCGCGCTCGTACAAGGCGGATGGTGTGCTCCCCTGAAAGTTGTCTTAAATGTTGCTGGTGCAGGCCAAATAAAAAGACAATCTCACATCCACGGTTTGCAATAGTTATCCTTTCGGTCAAATGGGATCGTGACTTTGTGAACGATGGTGTAAACAATTAAACATTTCCAAATGGTGAAAACCCAGCAATTTTTCGTCCGTGTGATTATTCATGTTCTGAGTTATTATCTTCATAATCCACCACTTTCTTAGATTTAATCAACCAATCGCTATGGGCCGGGCCGCACCCATGGGTGCGATCCAATCTCACTAATTTTGTGTGTCCCTTAGTGGCGTCGCATATACTTTCCTAAATTACGTACATCATCTGAAAAATGCTGAGCTACATGAAAATAATGATCCTACAGTCCATGAATACCTCTGCTATTTCATTTTTCCGGATTGAAGTCAATATTTAAGAAACAATAACTGTGGAAAATTACTCATTATTTCTAAGAATCCACCTTAAAAACATTCTTTCACTATTCTTTTATCATTGGGTGATTCATTAGGCTACCAGTACTTTTTAAATGAAGATATAGATGACTATCATCGTATTTTTGAAAGTTATCTTCGTTAATACAGGAGACCATACTGGCTGGAATTTCCCAAGTTACACGTAAAGCTGTTAGAAAATA
Source organism: Hetaerina americana (assembly GCF_022747635.1). Taxonomy (NCBI): domain Eukaryota; kingdom Metazoa; phylum Arthropoda; class Insecta; order Odonata; family Calopterygidae; genus Hetaerina; species Hetaerina americana. The sequence continues at coordinate 871,800 of NW_027286070.1, forward strand.
TCTTTAAACCAAATTAGAAGTTCGAAAATTGCAGTAATTCTGCATTTAGCCAGGTACGAGAGTTAAAGTTAAAGTTAAAAGACACCACAATCCTCCATTCCTCCCCATTCTGAACCTCTTATGGTGACGTTGTACATGTGTAAGTATCTCTGTCGTTAATCGCATAAATTACCTATGCCTCCTTCCCCTCTCACCCTCCTCCCGCATGCCATTCCCGCAATGATCGTATTCAGCAAATATTCCCTCCCCAGCCAGTATCCTAAAATGTCTGACACACTGCCTGAAAAGACGACGTCTTCTCACTTTTTCTCAGTATTTCCTCATTCCTTAATCTGTTCTCACATCACAATTCTTCCACTTTCCGCCATATCCTCATTTATGGAGCGTTTACGTGTAAATTTTTCCACCTCCTTCTAGTGTGTTCATGATTCAGCGCAGTGTGCCAGCGCAATACTCTCCGCCAATATCTTTTTTAAATTTTCAGTTTAGCTCATAAAATCGTTTCTTTAAGCTACATTAAATGTGATAATCCCATTATAACATTTTCTTCTAATTAAGTCTTCCTTTGCCATCGCCATTAATGAACTATTCTCACATCCATAGTGACACATACGGTCAGGAATGGTGCTGCCCAAATATTTGTATCTATCTATTTGCTCCACTTTCCACTGAATGGGTCAATATTACAAATTATATTAACCAATTCAAACTTTTGATTAACCTACTATTAACGAATATTGATTGACCCCGTCGCCATCGGTTAACCCGGGGTTAGTCACTCCAAAAGGTTAAAGGTCGCTCATCCCCTCCTTCCAAACCGCTTTTGACCCGGACGCCGCCCACACATGGACCGCAAAGTGTCGCTACGCAGAAGGAAAATTGCGGATGCCATTAGACCAACTACACGCCATTCTGGAGGCTCACGTTACCGCCTCGCGCCCTAAGAGTGCCTCCCATTAGACTCAATCCAAAGAGAGAGTAAAAGTGCAGTTTTTCGTGGAGTTGATAGATGTGCAAATTGTTATTTTGAGGGAATAAATTTGATTCAACTCAAGTAAATACGTTCCATATTTTATCGGAAGTAAATTATTTCGTCACTTGATATTTTTGCCGTTTTGAAAGACGATTTTAGGCATTATTTTTGCACCAAAATGAATCTTAAATGTAATTCCTCATTCGATCAATCTTTATGTAATAATATATTATAACCTTCAGCTTTTATAAAAATTCCTGAATCCTATGCTATTACAACAGCGTTTATTTTTCCACGAGAAATTTTGCGTCAAACAATCAACAGGAAATGGTCCTCAGAATTATTAGGACGCAACGCCAGATTAAACCTGTTATGAAGTTATAATTCATGCTCTTTACCTTGCAGCATCGAGGAGATAATTTAACCGCCATAATTTACCTTGGTAGGTCAAAAATTAATTACCATATAGGATAAATTAACCGTCTAACCAGATAAATTCAAGGACTCGTTCCCTCCCAGTGTGAAATTAATGATAAAAGAAGTTAAGAGGCATAAAATACTACCCCATTAAAATCGCATGCATTTCTAATGCAAGTTTTCTTTTCCCAGCCAAATTATGTCCCAACACCGCCAGTCACATATCCTAGCAGCGAATCGTGCAGGAATTGTGTATATTTAAGTAAAAACGACGCATGAGATTAATTGCCGGTTACTTCAATCCCATTTGGAATATTCTACTGCATTCAAGTACTCTAATAACTGCTTTAAGTACTCTTTCAACCAACCTCTGTCTATATACACGCATTATCCTACACCTTATAATCCATTGAGCCGTAGGATGTGAGGACAATTCATCTTCCTATAAGTGAAAAAAAGAAGCAAGCCAGACTAACTTGTGTAATTATTCGTACCTTGATCCCAATCTGAACACCAAATTAACTTCTCTCAGAATGAGGTCACATCTTGCTTCTAGGAAAAGTCGAGCATAAATTACTTTCATAGTTTTTTACGCCAAGTTTCTATCCCAGGAGCCAAAACTTCATCTGCAAAGATTACTGAAAACTACTTAATTCCAATTTAAAATCAACAAAATGCAAATGACAAGGTAAATTCTGGAGATGTAAGGTATGATACAGGATCCCTCGGTACGCACTTTCACCAAAGAAAAAGCCGAGAAGCGGTGGATTGTGGCATATTTATAATCAAATATTAAAATTTTTTCTTCAGAAAAACCCAAGTAAAGATTTAGTTTTATGAAAAATTATACATCTGCAGTTTCTTCACGACAAAGGCTCTAATCTCGTCAAACTTTGGGGGAAAGAGTTGGATGGGAAGGCGAGAAAGGTGACCTCTCTCTCATTTCCCTCATTTCTGTCTACCCAGATCCCTCCCATTTATATATATACATATACATATATATATATATATATATATATATATATATATATATATATATATATATATGTATATATATATATATATATACTATATATATGTATATGTGTGTGTGTGTGTGTGTGTATACACACACCCACACACAGGGACCACCGCAGAAGAGTTTTTATAATCTATACTGAAATCTGCGGAGGTTAATGCAACCGGAGGTTTGGCCAGGTTATGGCGTTAAGGATATATTTCATCCACTGAAGGAGAATGCAAAGTAGGTATAGCATTAATACAACGTCATGAAGCATAGAATATTAAGCTGGCTAGGGCTAGTCGAAAGATCCCGGTCAAGGAAATATTTTTCCAATTGTGATCCGCTCGATCTAAAATATACATTTACGAGTATACTATTCGCTACATCTGCTTTTTTAATGGTCTTCAATTTCTCTAACAATTTTTAACCATATCTATTTCAATATGTCTGGGTATCTATTTGGTTTCAATTTCTATCTTGAATTCATAATCTCTCTCACTCTCTTTCCTACGAAATGAAAAATATTCGCGACTAAAAACGCGGGAGATTTCCCGACAGCACGCACGAGACCCGCTCGCCAGTGGGAACGGCCGTCGGCATGCGATGACTATCAGCAGGTACGAGCACGCACCGCGAGAGACTCGGAACCTGAAGCCGACGCGACAACCAGGGGCCCTCAAAGGAACTTGCACGGGTGCCCTTGAGGACCTTCCAGGATCCGCCTTTCAGGGAGCCTTCCAGTCGTGAAGAAGAAGCTGGAACAAGTGTGTCGACGCTCAAGGGATGTAATTTTAATCATTCTGAGGCAAATATGAAAAAAATCTATTATAACGAAACTTTTCCCGGCACTTTTTATGCAAATCATCATGTGCATCTGGAACCAACTAATACACTTAAGTCCTCTTCGTCACGGGGGCCATCAGCCAAATATTAACTGAGTGATTTCAAGTAACTGAGTGATTTCAAGAAGGGTTGAAAGAAAGTTGAAGGAAAACCTTTCTTTAGGATCTGATGAAGTCTAAAAGATCTACAGATCTAAGATAAGATCTACACTCTGATAAAGAAGAGAACAAAAGTCTCAAAATATCCAGGCAGTTCAGTTGGACGAACGCAGTATTTCACTTGAAGAATTCTCCGCACGACACTTTTACCGGAATTTATCTGGAAAACGCATTTGCACAATTACGGGTATTCTAAAACTTGGTCCAAGGATAAGGAAAAGTGAGGTCACCACTCTTGAATTGTCTGAAACAGGGGACTCGACGAAAACTAGTCGAGTGCACTCTTGGTGCTTCATCCACCCATATGAGCTGACAGCCGAAACCGAAACCATATCAAGGGTCACTTAGATTCAAAGATCTGCTCGAAATACCGCGACAGTTGCTTTAACGGCGTCAGCGCGGATGGGTACAGAATCCAGGCCAAGGCTTATCCCTGAAACAGGAGGCCGCGATAACTTAAATGGTAAAACTCGTAACTCTGCTGGAAAACAAGAAATCCGAGCTCGAATCTTGGTCCAGGCGAATGATTTTTATTGTGGCTACACTTTTAAGTCCCCCCCCCAGAATCACACTATGCACCCTTAAGCTCAATCATACATATTAAAATAAATTACCTTTTTTGCTCCAAATAGTTCCTACAACCTTTATTAATATCCAAAATACCTATTCCTCGCCACCCTTGCCTCGCATTCCAAAAAATCCTTCCCTCTTTGATGCACTTCAACATCCCTAAAGGTATCGCTTATCAAAAGTCATATCTTTGCATTTTTTTCACAAGATCCTTATGAACATTTCCTTATTTTTTAATAAATTGCGTCGGATTTCCGCATTGTTTCTTTTAATGTCCTCTTTAATATTCCCGCCTTCTCCTAGAACATTCCAAAATAGGTTCGATGCTCAACCAGCCATATTTTTGCCCCTGAATATTAATGCTTGTCTTAATCTTCCTCATTATTGAGCACCTTATTTCCTACGCGTCCTTGTTTTTAGTTCTCATTTCACAGGTAACACGATGACTCAGTTTTGGGCTCAGCCAAGATTGCAGTTCGTTGGCTGACTAATCACATGATTAAGGATCACTCATCATAGTTTTTTTTGTATCTTAGGCCAAACATTTTAAAAGCAATAATGACGATTCCGTAAGAAAGCGAAGAATAAAACAAAATCCTTCTACGAAAGAAATCGTGCAGAGCGATGATTTTTGCATTTGCGTGGCAAAGTTTCATCTTTGGCTGGATATCGGTTTCACGGTGAAGGAGTCTTATTCAAAGAGCCAGTGAAAACAATACACTACAGCGAGGGTTGAACAATCTCCAAGAGTTGAGGGAGGAGAGCTTAAAGGGGACCGATATCGTAGAGCTCTCCGAAGTCAAATTTCATGAACCGGAATGAGAAACGAATACCATTTTATCCATGTGGTTTCTGTTTTCCTTAGGCTTTCTTCTGCAAAGCAGCATTTCGGGCGAAGGTATGTGAAATGAGAAGTTTCAGAAACAGAAAGGATAAGTGTTCATAAATATTTGACTCCAACGGCGAAACAATATCAAGAGATACATGTGGTTTCTGCTTCGTAACTGAAACAAGCAACCAAGTTTTTATTGCGGAGTGACGCCGACCCGCAAAAAAATCGAGGATTTCACTCCGCTTCCAAACGAGGGAGCCCGGGTATTGAACATAAAGGGTTTATCTCTCTTTACTAGATACGTTTTAACATTATTAAACTTCTTTGGCAGAGAACAGAATGAAAAAAGTTTCTTTAGGATTCTCATATTACGTGCAGAAACGTTGAAGGGTGGCACCTAAGTCTCAACGAATGAGAGCGATGATGTATGGGATTTATTAAATAATTAAATAACGCATGATTTTGCAAGGCTAGGACTACATACAGTTTTTACACACATATCCGACTAACAAATGACTATTTCGTCGGTCACAAAATGACAATGGCACAGAATTTGAGCATTTTGTAGCATTGAAAGCTGCCTCATTGGATATAATTTTGATATGTTTAAGATAAAATCCTAGGATTGATGCCATTTTTCCCTGGTTAAATGTCACTTGCTTTAAGTGTAGGCCAAATCTGCATACATTTAACCGGCCCACTAAAACAAATAAGTTCCGGAAAATATAGGAAGGATCAGGATTTATATCTATAGAATACTAATCACAATATATGCGTACAATTTATTATTTATACCGCTTAGCATATCAAAAGAAGCTGTTGGTGAATATTTTTAAGCAACTTTATCAACTACGTATGCCTATTTCCCACGGAAATACGACGCAAATTTGAAGTTCATTTTCTATCATTCTAACGTAGCATTAAAGCATAAAAAGCAATTGATTCATGGCTCAAAGGGATTGGATTTTATATCTTGGATGACTTCACAAAGTTTATTAGTCTCTCTACTTATCCTATCAGTCATTACATGACAGATCGCCACGGGAAAAGCAGCAGTAAAAGTAAAAACTGCATATAGAAACAGAAATATACGAGAGAAACGAAGACGACGAGCTATTCTCTCATGGTTCAGGCTCTATGATATAAATTCGAAGTTTAAACGTTTGTTTTATTCAATTATGGATAAAAATCAATGGCAAAAGTGAAATATCTTAGGAAATGGACGATATGTCCTTAGGTTATTCAGGACAAATCAAGTACTAACAAGCGAATCTTTCATGTGCTAATGTTTCATGGCAAAAATTTGAAGAGTATGCATAGTAGCTTTGATAATTTCTTCATTAGAAATAATTTGGAAACATATAAGGTAAAATCCAAGGATTGATACCATTTTTTGTTTGTCAGCACTCAAAATATGCCGAAAAATATGATTTCGAAATGGACTGAAGAAATATTAATGAAAGAATTTGATAAAGTTAAATTTTCCGCTGAAATTGTGGAGAAATGAAGAGAACTGAAATCATGAAGTGTGGTGGAAATACTACAAAAAATAAGTTTAGAGTCTATTTTGACACGATGGAAATAATAGAGACTATGGATGTTAGAAAGAAACAGGATGCTTGAGTTTGTTTTAGACATTAAGGAATTTAATGAGGCCTCGCACTCCATGAGCAAACCAAACCACAAGGATAAATAGGATAAATAAAAGGCTCTAGCGCCGAAAAATTTAAATATTCTTTCTCCCTATAAAAATTTAGTCATTTTACATATTAGAAATGACGTAAAAGCTAAGTTTAGTTACTTTCAAAGCTGCGATAGATAGATCTATCATTTATACTAAATATGCATCACGACTGATTAAAATCACACGCTGGAGATTCGTCACCGGTAGGTCAAAAAGCAAATGAAAAAAAGAGTAGTCTCCAGCCAAAAGCACTATAAAGAACTTTACTTCGTTTCGCGATTGTCAACCGTCGTTTCCATACGTTAATTTCCATTCGAGCGCCCCGGTCTATCAAATTTACCCTGCGGCCCAAATAAATGTGAATAAGCCTATGAAAGCTGTATCAGCGAATGAGCGGAAGAAATATGGATATTGAAATTCATCTGCATTTTAAACTGAGTGGGAAAAACCTGCATAAAATAAGAGAGCATCTACCACATTCAAATGGTTACTTTTTTCAAATAACAATAATGAAAGATTTTTTAATGGACAACCATAAAAGAACGCAACCATGAAATAGAACCTGTTGAACCACCCTGGATTCTGCAATTTCGTAGTTTACAATATTGCGGACTCTCGTGCGGTCATGTTATTTAAGTAAATATAGTTATCATTAAGATTTACTCAGAATTTTGTAAGGAGTGAACTTAAATGCGGGTTCTTTGTATGTGTATCATCTCATCGTCCCAGAGTTCATCGTGAATCTACCCTGATAGGTAAACTGAAATTAATATCTGTATTGATAGCAATTATTGACTGCTGAAATGTGGCGACTTTTCCTCAAAATTTTATAAACTACCAAAAGTAACATAGGTGCATTCTCCAAACAATATTTTTTGGAATTGAAACAGTGTATAGAATAATCATCAACGAAAAAAACCGCCCATACCATATCGTCAATTGATATTCTCCCTTTAAAAGAAATCGCAAAAAAAGGAAACAAAACCCTTGCCTCCGGTAAATCTAAATTTAATGCCGGCAGCCCCCGTCATGGATATTCTTTTTCAAAATGTGTTTGTGTTTCTGTGCGAGCGTGTGTGTGTACGCTTGGGTGTGTGTGTGTGTGTGTGTGTTGCGATGCATCGACGAACATCGCTCATGTCCACTAAATGGAAGGCCGTCCACCCATTCGGGCGCTGACTCCGGCCGTCGCCGGTCGGGTGCGCCCGCCATCCATCAACGTCAATTAGCAACGCGGCGAGAGTCACGGCTTCTCCGAAATCACTCTCCCGCGCGCACGCACGCAAGCACCAACGAACGTAAGCGGACACGCGCGGCCATGCACGCACGCACACACGCCCTTCCCGCGCACCCGTCCTTTCGGACAACGAGGGCAATTATTCATCCCCCACCAACAAACATCCCTTCCCTTCCTCCTCTCGCTTTGGAAAAGAGGCGTCGCGTGCACCTAGTGCATTTGAGATTACGGAGCGGCAGAGGAGAGAGGAGGGGGGGGGGGAAGGGAAGAAAACAAGACGAAAACACATAGCGCAGCCATCCCGCCGTTTTTCAAAATGAATGAATACATCGCCCGTGAGATCATCGCCTGCAGTGCCATCTGGGACCCTTTTGGACAACCTTGCCAGACTCTCCCCGCGCTCGCTGCAAACACGCAAAGCAAGGCGGTGTACATACAGGTATCTTTCGCTCGCTCTTTTCCTCCCTCGCTCGGATTTATTGAGGGTTTTGTTCTGCGAGGATTTTTTCCTCTTAAGGACAGAAATAAACTTAAGTTCACAACGATTTCGTTTTGAAGACCAAATCCTACGTCTGATGCAATTGTCTAATAGGCATTCCCAACTCTTACCCCGGAGATCCCTTCTGGCTGAATGGAATGCATTACGCTAATACTAAGAATATCGAAGGACGACGCTATAAATAAGATCTCATCCTTGTGTTATTCCCAAAATTTTGCACTAAAAGTGATAAGGGCAGAGAGCTCGGATGCCCTGTCGTGGAAAAAAATTACGAACGCTTTCTACTCGGTAAGGCAGTGTTTGAGTTAGCTTTTCAAATCAATAAAAGAAACGAAAAGTAAAGTATATAAGTATTAAGTATATCAATGGCAAAAGCATGAAGTCTATCCATTTAAATTAAACCAATTTAGTGGGATACATTAATTGATTCCACCACAGCGTTACTGCTGGCAATCCAAATGAGCGGAATACGTCGTTGAGACCGTATTTATAAACAAGAGATTGCCGAGAGTAATATTGGTAACCCATTGAGACAGAGCGCCATCTTCATCAAGAACGCGAACAATAATTAATAAGTAGTACGGAGCGATCCGCATTCATTACGATGCAGGTTTCACGTTTCCGTCACTCGTCCTTATAAGACTCGGTCCCGTCCAAAATACCTACTCCAATCTGGAGGGTGGAGAGAGCATGCTTATTGCACTCATTCCATCTATTTAAAGGGCCATGATAGACCTAATTGCTTTGCGAGCGATGAGGACGTACGAATGTTCCCATTAGAACGAAATCACACGACAATTTATCTATTCATTACCACGGAGGACGCCCTTTGATTACATGAGACACGAGTTGTAGGGAGGGCGCGAGGCGATTTATTACCTTTACTTACGGGGTACGTACGTATATGGGTGCTCAGGAGGAGTCTTATGTAAGGTATATTACTACCACTGTTTATGAAAAAAGAATTATATTTAACACTGATCAATAACGACGATATTGGATAAATACTATTAACACTTACGTTTCTCAATTATATTAGCATTATTTAATCCCAGTTCAAAGCTTCGAAATGTTTGCTTCATTTTACTCTAGATAAATATTTCCGAGATGATAATAAAAGAAAATAAAATATTTGCCTTTCGAAGTAGTTTGTATGTTGCAAGAAGCTTATGAATCTTAAAAAATAAAAAGGGAATCTTGAACACTTGGAAATACTGATACGGGAGCAGCTGAAAGAATGACACAGTACACAATAACGCAGCAATAGAGAGTAATGAAGGGTATATTAGTGTTATGTAAATTGAGTGATTTGAAATTTAAGCAGTTACAAAACCAAATCAATAAAATTAATCTAAATCAATTGATTTATTTTTGCAATGTGTACTGAGTGACGAACTACTTCCTTTATTACCAATTGGTTGTTTATCGTTTGAAGTAGGTTATGGATGGACAAAGACTGAACATTGCTATATTTCTTCCTTTCGTCTAATAAGAAACATCCTATCACCCCACATTCCGTGAAAGTGTCAATCAAACCATCAACCAATCTAATTCCTATCGTTACATCCATCATATATTTTCTTCTCCTCCCAATTTCTCGTTTGCCTCTTATTCTACCCTCTATGACCGGCTCTGGCATTCCATCGCCAGTCAAAATGTCCAGCATCCAATGTGTGCATCGGCCTTCGGATTTCTGCTAACAAATCTCTCTCCTCCTTTACCATGCACAGTACTTCTTCATTTATTTTTATATCCGTCCATTTCCCCTATTCCTTCATTCTCAACAACCACATACGAAAAACCTCCAATCTACGCCAATTACGCTCTCATCAAATGCCCTCTTGAGAAAATTATTCTTCTTACCCCTCCACTATTTTGACCATCGCGGTCCAAAAAGCTCCCGAGATAATTAAACTTGCTCACTTAGTTTAGCAAAATAACTAATTACTCATCAAACTGCTCCTTAAATGGTCGTAAATAATGGCGTTACCCTCTATTTGCTCTACCAATGTTACAAATCAACCCGAAGGTCGTTTCGTAGGTGATGGTATCCCAGTACTAAGCCCGACGGCGTGTGAAATTCACACGTCAGGGTAGAGGGGGACCAGTTCCTTTCCCTGTGCCGGTTATGGTTTCCCAGGAAGATCTGGTAACCGAAAAATCACATAGCTTGGGTGGAGCTGCAGGTGTCCAGAGTACCTTGCCCGGGAATCTCCAAAAAATTCCCCAAATTTCCCCAATGGGGGCAAATTTCCCCAAAAACGCACACAGAGGAAATGTTGTCGTTAGATCTTTTTAAAATGTATTCCTTCTCCGTTGCTTTCAGTAAATTTAACCCATCTTATTATTATTGCAATTGCATATAGAGTACTTCAATATCCATAAAATAATCTTGGGCGCTATAAATTCCATAATATTTTCATTTAATTATGAGCCAATGGGGAGGTTTACTTATATTTAACGTAAATGGTTTTAAATTACAATATTTCAATAGCTTTGTATTGGAAATTTTCATTTTGTGCGGCAATGGAAAATGTTCACATTTCCCGATAAGTTCGTCCATGGTTCACCTCCCACTGACGCGATGGTTAGGATTTATCAAGCGGACTCAAGTACAAATGCCGTCATGAGTTAGTTAAATTGATAATCCTTCTTTACCTGGCGGTTGGTGAGGAAAATAGTCGAGAGGCTTTCTAAATAACACCGAAGTGAGTTTGAAAAAATCTTAATCGATAGGTAAGCGCTTTCATCCGGCGTGGGCGTGAAAGGGCAAACTTTGCAAGGCAAATATGTGAAATCTCCTCCGAGAAAAAAAGAGTGAGGAAAAAAAGAGCATGAGAAATATTGAGCTCAAAACTGACAAAGTTTTAAGTAAATCTAGTGTAAATCCGACGCTTAAAAGTGAACGCTTTCAATTATTATGAAATTTGCAGGTTCTCTTCCTTGGCCGAACGGTAAATAAACTGTATGTGCACTGGCCTCCAGCACTACGTACTTCATTCCCTCCTCACCCACCGCAATTCGGTCCAAACTGAAGGACATCGTCAAAGGACACATACATGACGGCCGATTGCATTGCCGGCCGGCCGATTGCCGGTATTACTCGTGCGCTGGCTTAAACGTTGAATTCCTGACCGGACACTCATAAAATGAAATAAACCTATTATTTTCCTTATTACATTCGTAATAATCAATTAAAATAATTAATTATTGATAATTAAAGTCATTTAAAGACGTAGTTATTAAAATATAAGCATTTCAAATACAATTCAAAATTGAACGTACACATTAACGAAAACAAAACGAAGACAAATGAATTTCGCAGCCAAAAAAATGAAAATAATTTGCAAATTCAGAAAAAAATCCTGGTTAAAAAACTAAGAAGAACACTTCTATTTATGTCCAGTAGGCATGACAGATATTGAAATGCGTTGCTACGAACATAATGGTGGATACACAACTGGCGACACAAAGTGACTAGTGCAAAAGCCTTACCAATGCTGCGTTAAAATCTATGAAACAGGCAAAGAAACACGGAAAACTGTTTTAGCAAATGGTGAGGGATAATTCTTAATGAAAATAATAATGGAAGCAATCGTGAAAGGGAAGAACATAGGAAGGCAAGAGTTTTAGAATTAGGTGAGGGAAATAACGGAAGACGTCAGGACTAATACGGAATGGAGTTTTCGGTAGGAAAGATATCCTTGGGTTGGATATTCTGTATACCAACACTTGGAGTGAAAATATTTGATGATGGCGAGTTCTGATTTCACTTAACTCTAGCATTCCCTCTTTAATCTGTTCCCACTCATCTCTTTCTATCAAGAAAACTTAACAGCTCCAAATAAATAATTCTCACCGTCATTTCTTAATATTCCAAAATCGAAATTATTTCGGATGGAGATATTGGGGCAATCTTGTGTCACCTTAAAGGAAAATGCCGCAAGATTCCTAACAATTACTGTTGACTAAGAATGGTTTGAGGGTCCTCTCAATTTTCACATCTCATTTACTACTTCAGTTCTTAGTACTAATACCTCTGTTCATGTTACCTAAAGATCTCTTCCTGCTCTTCCCCAATTTGTTAACATCTCCCATTCTCATATGTACAATTAATCATCCATATTCACGTATTTCTGAGAAAAACCAGGGAATTACGTACAGGAATGCCTACGTACCTATGAAAAATACACAAACTTCCGATAGTATAGCCTAGAAGTGGGTTGCCTTCTGCAATAAAAACTTGTTAAACGGCCACAGAAAGATAGCGACGGTACATCATAGATCACGAAGACAAACTTCTCAATGCAGCGGGAGCTGATCTTACTAATTCACCCGTAAATGCAATAGTAACATGCGGTCATTAGTTCTCATTCAAAATGTAGTCAATCGATTAACGATAGGATTATGAAGTTATCCTAATAAAGTATCCTAAACGACTGGTAAACGATCCATGCCCTAGAGTAACAATTGAGGAAAAGACTCTGACAATTGAGAAAAGACAAAAGAAAAGAAAAAAATACTAAGAATAGAGTCTTTCTCAGGAAAACAAGTCCAAATTCACTATTGACAGGTGCAGTTGTGCCACACAAGGATAGCAATGGAGAATGAAATAAGAACATCAGTTCCCAAATTTTCTAAGCACCTTGCTAGGTAACCTGTTGGTGAGCCATTAATTTTTTTGCATTAATATAAAAAATATTAGGTGTTTCGAAAAAAGTTAAAATTTTATTTAAAATTTTAAAGTTTATGAGTCCAAAAATTGTAAATGTATCTCCTTTAACATAATATTTTAACAAAGTTTCATAAATTTATTTTGCTGTTTGCAATACATTTTGTAGATTAAGAGATACAGTTCCGCTGGATTTGTCGGGGACGTTGTTACTTTGGCGTGGTTCATTTGGCTTTGAGCTTTTATAAGATTGGTCTTCTTTTTAAATGAAAAAAATATTACGAGACACATTTCGGCCTAAAAATAAACTCGTCTTAAAGGTTGAAAAAAGCAACCTTTTTCCACCGGCACGGTTGTTTATAAACCGTCATACGTGATTAGGTTGCTAGGTTGGATTTTTTTATCAAAGAACACCGTTGGTGCATTCAAAACCGGACTCCACTGAAAATGGAGTAGCCAATCAGAAATCCCACGTCCGGTAGTGGCCAAACTCTTCCGGGAGAGATCTTAAAGTAGAAGATTGAGGGGCATCTATCTATCTCTCATTCTCTCTTGGGAAAACGAAAAAATTGCGAATCGGTTTGGAGCAGCGTGAGGCAAAACGAGCCGTAAATCAATTAGTGATCGATGTTCTGGCTCCGGAGAAGCTCGAATCCGTGAAACGGCCGCTCGGAATTCGGCATCGTTAATTTCCAGAGCGGGCGATGGATGAGGCCAACGCGAAATCGTGGACACGTAAAGACGCTCGCGGAGATCCGCGTGCGATTCCTTAAAATCCGAAAGTGCGCGAATAATGTCCTCTGGAATTATGATCAGGTCACGAGTGAAATGCACGGCTGCGCAAGGCATGACCCAGTTGTGGTAAAACGCTCGCGGGGTAAAAATGAAGAAACTGCGAAAGGTTTTACCTGGAGTGAACATTTTTTTAGCGGAAGCACATATGACACTACGGAGTGATGAAAAACTAGCTCGGAACAATAACAAGAAGAAAAGACGACAAAGAGAAATAAAATGAAACAAGCATGCGAAACTGGGGGAGAAATGTGAGGGAAAAACTACGGGTACTTAAAGAGACGGTCTCGACGTAATATGAGTGCATTGGATAGACAGACTGCAGGCACCGAAGATTAGAATGGAAATTAATTAAGGATAAAGAAAATGCACTGCATCTCATCTTGCATCTTAAAGAATCCCAAGAACTCCGCCAACGAACGAACGAAAAATCAAATCACTAGCGAATCCGTACTAATAAAGTTCAAAGTAAAAATTAAGGTTAGGAGTCAAGATTGGGAATAAAATCTATTTTAAATTGACGCTTTTACGGACATTAGAAAATGAAATCATCAAAAACTCTGCCAACGTGTCTTTAAATTTTAAAATAAAATGACATAAATACATGTTTGCCCTTGTATGACAGGTTATGCAGATTTTTCATACAATAGCCACAGCAAAGCAATAGCTCTTTCAGGAAAAAACATTGATGATTTTATGCATAAAATATAATTTTTACATTACAACGAATCCCTCTTCATGATCAAGAGCATGAACGTGGTGAAAATGATTGCGTTTACATGTGACAGTGCAGGAGCAAGCAATGATATTTACGGCTAATAGGGTTATCTAATCCAGATATGTTCGAGGAAAGAAGTCAGGCGGAAATTACAAGGTTTGTATAAACAGTATTAGGAAATATTTCTGAGAAATAGATTTATTTCAAATATTGCTAAAATGTCCCAACACCCTTCAAAGTACATCCCTTCAGCTTGTAAAGACTTTTACCAGCGGCTTTTTTTAAGACTCTTAAGGCTCCCTGGTAGGTGGATTCCGGAAGGCCCTTAAGGGTATGCTTATTTGACGACACTTAGGGTCCTTTGAGGGAGCATTTTACTTCTTTGGATAGGAAATAGTCTGCTGGTGCCAATTCGGGACTCTAACGGGGTCGGGAAATCGTCGCGATACGGTTACGGAAGGTCTTCGTAAGCAGACACTCGAGTCTGCTCTTGGACGTCCGTCAAAACCTTTGGGTCGAGTTTAGCTAACATCTTTCGCATCGCCAAATTTGCAGTGATAATGGTGTGCAGAGCTATCTTAACAATACCAATGCGATCTGAGAGCATACGCACACTTAAGCGACGGTCTGAATTCAGCACTTCACCCACACGTCGTCAATTCTTAACGTCGACGGCCGTCCAGCATGGGGCTTGTTCTCCAAAATCTCTCAACCATCTTTAAAAAGCTTGTGCCATTTAAAAACTGCGGCTTGTCACATACTTTCATCCTTAAACACTAGGCAAATTATGACCAATATCTCCGTACCTTATTTCCTCAGTCCAAAGCAAAATTTGATGGCGTACGGCTGTTCAATCTTGCACTGAGTCACCGACAAGAGTCCACTAAATGCATGGTCTAGCCAAAACGAGAGCTCGGAGGCGTTTGGTGACGGGGGTGAGTTTAAAGGTCAGATTTCAGAAGCCGGGCCTATGTGAGGTGAACGCGCTTTGACATACAGTCACGTCTCGAAAAAATTGTTCCCGACATCTATTATACGAGGTCTGTTCAAAAGGTATCCCGAATTTTGAATTTTCGCGAGTTAGGTATATTTGATTTTCGATTTTTTTGTGGCTTTATGTTGGTACTTATATCTCTCACTTATGCCGAAAGGCTCGGCCATTTTGAATGCTCACGTAAACGTTGACAGCAGTTTGGCTTGGACATGTTTTCGATTTTTGCCTTTTCCAGAAAATGGATCAAAGAATCTATATCAAACTTTGCGTGAAAAAGGAAATTAAGTGCGTGGAAGCATTCCGAATGTTGACTGTGGCATATGGAGAAGCCACCTCGGAGCGAAGCAACGTTTATCGGAGGTACAAAATGTTCTCAGAGGGCAGAGAAGATGTGAACGACGAAGAGCGTGCCGGACGCCCGAGGACGTTAACGACACACGAAAACATTGATGAAGTGATGTTCGTTCGAAGGTTTCCGCGGCGATGAGTAGGTGATTTCCACATTTTTCGGGCTGCGTCCGCGTCCGCGTTAAACGACATACGCGGACGCAGCCCGAAAAATGTGGAAATCATTGATGAAGTGAAGTAAATAGTATTGCCCAATCGTTGAATCACCTTAAGAGACGTTGCTGAGGACCTAAACATATCGATTGAATTTCGTTTTTTACCAATGATTTGAGCATGAGACGGATCGCCGCGAAATTCGTACCAAAATTGCTCAATTTCGACCAAAAACAGCAGCGCATTAACATTGCTAATGAGGCGTTGGACTCTGTCCGCGACGACCTAAATTGGCTTCAGAGGGTCATTACAGATGAAAAACCAAGGGTTTATGGTTTTGACTTGGAAACTAAAGCTCAATGATCCCAATGGAAGCTTCAGCGTGAGCCAAGACCGAAAAAAGCGCGCCAAGTTCGGTCGAATGTGTAAGTTTTGCTGACAGTTTTCTTCGATTACAGGAGCGTGGTGCATCATGAGAGCTTGTCAAAGGGTAGAACGGGAAATAAGGAATATTACCCGCAAGTTATGCGCAATTTGCGCGAAGCAATCCACCACAAATTCCCGGATTTGTGGAAGAACAAAAACCGGCTTTTGCACCACGACAATGCTCCTGCTCACACATCGTTACTTGTGCGCGAATTTTTGGCCAAAAACAACACACTAACGATGCTGCAGCCACTGTTTTCCCCAGATCTAGCCCCCACTGAATTTTTCTTGCTCCCGAAACTGAAGAGGCCCTGAAAGGATAACGCTACGCTGCGATGGACGAGGTAAAGATTGTATCGAAGGAGGAGCTGAACAAGATCACAAAAATAATTTTTGAAGTGCTTCGAGGATTGGAAAAACGTTGGCACAAGTGTATAATATCAAATGGGGATTACTTTGAAGGGGACAAAAAAGATATTCATGAATCAATAAGTAACTTTTGAAAAAACACAAAAGTCGTGATACTCTTTGAGCAGACCTTACAAACCTTGTAGTCTGCTCAGCGCCCGTTTCTCAGCGAGAAGACAGCAAAGGTGTCGGAGTCCAGTAGGTCGACCAATTGAGTGTTGGTGTCGCGTTAAAAACACTTATGGGGTGACCGCGGAGGGTTATCATCACACGAACTCATGGCACAACTGAATGGAGAACAGGAGTAAAGATGAAAAAAAGGAGCTTGAATGTAAGGATGGTGCTGAGGGTAGGAAAATGCGAAGCACATCAAGCGAGAGAAGAAAAATAAACGCCATAGGTCTGTGTAAGGTGAGGTGGACAGATAGCTGAGATTATTGGAGCGATAGTTACCGGGCGGTACACAGGAAAATGTTGAAGTGTTTAAGTGGCGTGGCCCTAGCACAGCGTAGGAAATTGGGGAAAAGAGTAGTGAACGACTAACAGGCGAATGATAGAATACTATTAGGAAAAATAAGAGCAGACTCGCGATTATCCAGGTATGCACTCGGAAAAGCAATCATTGGGAGTAAGGCGTAAATGGATAAAATGGTTAACTAGACGAAATAACCGCAGAATCACCAGGAATGAAACACTTGACACTAATGAAAAATTAGTATTTGTTGGTGGATGAAAGGATGTACGAGAGTGAAATAGGAGAGTAGGTATTATTTAGGAGACAAAAATGAGTTTTGTTAGATACAAAGATATATCATAACTAACTTTGGTTTATGCATTAAAGGGGTCGTAGGTACGCATGGTTTATGCTCAATTTTTAGAATTTAGATAATCATATGCTTGGGGCATTTTTAAGAATAGCGCTGTTATCTTACAATTCCTCGGGAAAAGATGAGGATTCAGACCACAATTTCGCGCTCAAGAAATGAAATTTTGGATTGGATACAGTAAAAAATGAGAAGGCATAAGGAAATGGAACAAGAAGAAATTATCTGGAGTTAAACAAAAGGAGTGCCAGGGGGGCAGCTGATAAAACTGTGAGAAAGTATTGGGGGATGGTTACAGTGGATGAAATACGGGATTATGAGAACGAAATAAGAAATCTGAGAACGAAACCATAGAAACAGTAAACAGGAAAAGGGCTAAAATGGAAGGCGTTACGATAAATATGACTGGAACGTTGAAAAATATGAAAGGAGAAAATACAACACTCTGAAAAACTGAGTTACTGAGAAGAAAGTACAAGGAGCTTAGCGATAAGATGAGGCGAGAAATTAATTGGAAAAAAGTAAAATGGAGGAAACAGCAGTCAGTGTATGATTAGGGCAGTTTTCAGACATAATAAAATGGGCGTGCTCTTCAAAAGGTCAAGATTTAGGTAGGAAAAATTATAGACGCAACGAATACAACATCAATCGAAGAAGAAAAGATTTTCACAAGACGAAAGGAGCATAAAGAAGAACTATATGACAAAGGTATTAGGCCAGTAAGTTCCAATAAATAAATGGGATATGATGTCATAAAAATAAGCTTAGGAGGAAGGAATACTTGACTGTTTGATAGAAAAAGAAGTAAGGAAATGAAATCAAAGAAGGCTTTGGGAATAGATTTAATTCCTACGGAAATGTTCAAGAGTTAAGGAAGCTGAGGAAGCACGAGTTTTGTGGGCTCATTCGAGGCATTTATGAGGGAGGAATTTGGCCGAAAGACTTCTTGAGACCAGCATTGATACTACCCTAAAAGAGGGAAAAGTTGCAGTGTTCGCGGACTTTGGGCTCTCCAGTTTTATTACACATTTGTGGTACTTATGATTATCTACAATATATATTATTATATACTCGAATGGAGAGTCAGAATGGGCATTGGCAGGTAGGGCAGTAAAACAGAAATATTCCTTTTTCCCATTAAATTTCACTCTATATGTGGAGGAAATCGAAGAAAAGACATTGGAATGCCTTGAGGTTAGAGTGAAAGTAGCAGTAGAACTTGTTAAATCAGCATCATTTTCGAATGATCAAGCGTTAGCTACTAAGCCTAATGGTTAAATTCATAACTTACCACATAGGGGCATCCTTTTGATATTTATGGGATAAAAATTAATCATAACAAAACTAGGATCATGAGATTTTCAAGAAACAGGAAGGTTAAGATAAACAAACTTACGGGGCATAAATTAGAACTAGTAGAACAGTTCGCCTATTTATTAAGCGTTGCTGATGAAGTACGTAAAAGTTTTAAGGACATGAAGAGAATAAATGCGCTAGGTAAATAAGAGTAGAAGAGGAGGGAAGTTGATTACAGTCGCCTTAAAATTAATACGGTGCAGAAAGAAAAAGAGAGAACTGAAATACTGGGTGTTGTTTAAATGGCTCGATGACACGGTCCTTGAGGAAAAATGATGAACGCAGATTGGAGGCTTTTGGAGATACTCTGTGGAAAAGAATGGATAATATTAAGCGGGTGGAAGGGAAAGCAAATGATTAAGCCAGACATGGTAGTTGAAGATGGGTGGCTGCTGGGTAAAATTTGATTAAGACAAAATGGGTTATTGTAATATGTGCAGTGGCGGTTGATGATATACCGTGTTTTACTTGTTAGGGATTGGTTTACAATAGCGTGTAGTGCCATGGCCCAACAAAAACATACCGGTAGACAACTCCTAATTTAGTTCTTTAGTTGGATGTCTGTCCTCGATAAAAGTTCGTGATAAATTATACAATTAATTCACCAAGAATTTGATGGTGACATTCAGTATTGAATCATTCATTGCTTCAACTAATACGTGCTTTTAGTGATTGGCTGGTGCAAACACGAAGAAAAAACTACTGGTAAACTTCCTCTTCATCCACCTTCTCAATTCAAGAAGAGCGAAGGTTGCAGGCTTGGAGAGAGTTTGCTCACATTCGGACATCGTCCGGGTCTTTCACCTTCAAACAATCTTTGGAAGAGTAAACGATTTCCCCGACCCCAGGGGACGTCGGCTGAGAGCGATCCCAGTTCGATCTCTTCGCCCCCACCCATCCCATTCAGGGACCGCAGCGGCGCAGAGAGGACAGGAGGATGGATCCAGCTATTCACGCTCTCTCGAGGGGACCATGGATGCCTCTCATTGAACACGTGTATATACTTTCATAACACAAAAAAGTGTATTCGTGTGCATTTACATATCTAATTTATTATTATTCATTCCCAAGTTCGGCAAGTTTTCATGAATACAATGCATGCATCGAAGCATATTCAGAGAGCAGATCAACAAAATGAAGCAGGAGAATGACAAATTTATTCCTTTTCATATACACCGATGCCAAAGGCTACGCACAAACAAGTGCTCACTATATTGACATCAAATGTTTTGTTGACTACGACTGTTAAATGGTTTTTGTTTGCAATATTCTAGCACCAAAGAACTTGAAAATAGTGCACGGCACTCAATAACATAGATGTGAAGCAGTGAAAAACCCTGAAAAATGTTTATTCAATTTTCTTGCCTGTGGATTGAGATACATAATAAAAACCCAAAAGCAGGCGAAAATTCTCCATATTGTCACTCGTCGGACAATGGTTTCCTCCTGTATTCAGCATCTTCCCAGTTTTTTACTGCACTTTCATTATTAAAATCTAGTAATTCATCATTTTAATTCAAAACAAACACCTGATACATTTCTCATTTTGCTAACGTGATGAGGAAAATTTACAAACGGAAAAACTTGATGGCAGTATACGGTGTTTTTTTACGAATAACGATGTGGAAGTGTATCAGGACTGTTTGTGCGACTCGAGCCAATGATATTATTAACTTTATGACGGCAAGATAAGTCAGCGTTTGAGCCGAGGGCTGGGTGCCACTCCCTGTTTGCGTCCCACTCTACCTGGTTCTAAATTACTTTCGCCCGGAGAGACCACGACTACAGAAGTTAATGTAGAGCTTCTTATTGAAATCGAGGTGTTTTATAAGGGGCAAGGGAATTGAAGATATGGTAATTCCTTTGGTTCTGAATCATTAAACGAGATAGTATGTTTGACGTAGTCTAGTCTGCTTTAGTAACGATCACAGGAGTCCGCGCATTCGCATCCTGGGAAGTGTATTGGGCAAATTTCTTCCTTGCCTTGACGTAACTTCGTTTGAAGGTTATCGGTAATGTCAAGGGCGTTGAGCCTCTTACCATACATACATACTGCCCATCCAGTTTGTGTTCTAGTTATCCCTACAAAGATGTCACAAATTTTTATTTTCAACTAGACTTGAAATAAAAACCAACGGCTAACCCTATCGAGAGCCTTGCCCTGGTCTAGAAACACTGCAACAGCCTATCATCATAGTTACAGGCTGTATAATGAGGAACAAGGCCATGAATGGTGGATATTTTATCTTGAGAATCTTGAGACTTTCAAGACATTAGGTCTGATATTTCGACACAATTGATTCAAAAACCTTACGCAATCTATCAAAGAGAATAAAACAATAAAAGGGTTATCCACATTCGTCAATAATCATCATGAAGGTCTTTGGTTTTGAGCGTAGATGCTATGACCGCCGTTGAGAATGACTTCGCTAACACTACTCAAGAGAAGGACAAGGCCACTGTGGCCTTCAATGGTCTTTTTTTAATATATTTGATACATTTTAATAAGTGTTGTCATTTATGCCGGGAGATGTCCCTATTTGAACAATTAAGGGCTTCGAAAATTCCTGAGCACCTGATAAAGGGATGCAATGAGTCACCTATTTCCCTTCTGAAATAATATCAGAGTCATAACCTGAGGACGGATTGGCCCACGGAGGAACTAACTGGTCTAGCAGCTGACCAAAAATTTATAAATGATGGCAAAAATCATTGCAAAAAGAGCGTTTTATCAAACCGTAAATGACGCTCATGACCAGCCCCGAGGGATAAACAGTCAAAAAAGAACCGCACATCCTCCATTTCCTCTATCCTATGAGCAATGCCTTCCTAAAAATATAACTGTTAAGTCCAAACTCTGAAAAGATCAAAGTCGTTGAAATACGCGAGACCACTCTATCCCTGGCGTAATATCATTAATTTGTCCAGAAGATGAACATCGGTAAGCAAACGAAATCGGTAAACAAGTTTCTTTTTACCCCGCGTGACCTATTCATGCCTATTGGGACGTTAAAGTCTCCCCCAAATCAACGTGCATAGCCGTCATTACTGGCGGCTACACATATGTAGACATACATATTAACATATTATATAATATGCTAGCGGCTGTGTGTGTATGTGTGTGTGTGTATATATATATATATATATATATATATATATATATATATATATATATATATATATATATATACACACACACATACACACAAACAAGAATATATATGATGACGTGTTAGTCCAATGGCATTAGCGCCCGGTTCCGATTTCCGGGGAAGCCTCTGGCGACCATCAGTTTTATCCAAGTTATATTATTTTTCCAAAGCCAGAGCCAGACGCATGGGAAACGGCCGGTGGGATAGGGGAAGAAACTTGTCCTCTTATCCTGATGTAAGAATTTCACACGCCTTTGCCTCAGGACTAGGTGAGCTCTACCCTCACCTATCATATCGACCTTCGATACAGCAGCCCTAAGCCTCTGAAACCAACCTGTTACGCTGAACTCGCCGGAAGAGCTCTTCTTGAATTCAAAACGTAATAAAAATAGTACCTTATTTTATATGTAAACACAGATATGATTACTACTGTTTATTCTAAGGAAGACGGAGCTGAATTCCGTCGAAATTATTAAGAAATAACGTGTATAGAAACAAGGGTATAGGAGTACGTGGATAGGAACACACAAAAGGCAAAACGCAAGTTGTGGAGAAGGTGGAATCGAGCAGATCACTAGCGCAAAAATATTTCCTTTATCGGGACCATCTCTGTTTTTTATGTTCCCATTCTCTTTTCCTTCTATTCCATTCCCTTTATATATATATATATATATATATATATATATATATATATATATATATATATATATATACATATATATATGTATATATATATATATGTGTGTGTATATATATATATGTGTGTGTGTATATATATATATATGTGTGTGTGTGTGTATATGTATATTATACATACACACACACAAGCATACACACACAAACACGCGCGTGTATATTTCTGTGTGGGTGCTGGTTCAATTTTTCACTGTATCTGAATCCTTGCAGTCCCCCGTACTTCTCACACTAAACATGGATTTTTTTCCAGGAAAGGGTACCAACTTTAAAAATAAGGAAGTTAATAATGGGACACGAGAGTTGGAAAAGGAGATGCAAGGGAACGTTGCTTCCACAGAGAAACGGGAAATTTGTGGAGGAGGAGAGGCTGGATCTTCATCCCTCCCGCGGCAAGTGGAGAAGGGGATACGCGCCAGCCAACGTTTACTCGCGGCGCAGAGGAAGAAGTTTAAACGACTCTTAAGGATATGTGTGTGGGGGGGGGGGAGGGGTCGAAGGAAGGGATCTTAAAAGGGGAAGAGGAGAATTTCGTCGAAGGCCTCGGGAGGTCGGATGGGGGGAAACTGGAGGGGAGAAGGAGGGGGATAGATGGGGACTTCCCCCGTGGGATATGAGGGCGAGTTACTGCTTGCTATATGCGGAGCCTGCGTGGCATTGCGAGAGTTGGAGAGAGAGTTCTGAAGACGCAGTCGTAACAAACAGGGAAAGGGCCCCCCCCCCCTGATCCGGCGGTTCTCTTGGAGGCTGGTAATCGCGTGGCCGTTGAGTGTCGTTGGCTTTAATGATTCCTTCATTTCGACCTAGAAAATTCGTGAGCCGTATATTATCTCAGTTCTATTATATTAAAGCGACGGGAAGCAGCACACGCAAGGTGAGCACGCACGCGTGAGCCGCAGACATCGTATCTCGAACTTCTTGCTCATCCAGGGCTGCTTTCACGATTGAAAATACACTAACTCTTTCCTGATTTCATCTTCAAGCAGTCTACGGAAACTTTTCGTTTCCGAAATCGTTTACGAAAATATATGATTCTTATGCAAAGTATGAAGCAAAGTACATAGTGGCAATTTAAATTGAGATTTTTATAATAACGATACACAAAATTTTCAATTTCCTCTCTGAAGAAATCTGCCGCCTCATATTTTGGCCACTTGTACACGAAAGCATGCGATTGTGCTTCACTGTCAAAGCGCTGTGTTGCAAGCCAAGTCCAACGAAAGATCCTCAATCATAAATCGGCGATTTTCACAGAGTCTGCATGCTACCACAGCAGAATGTGTACTAAATACTAAATGCTAAGAAGGGACCAAAGGGCAAACATTTTTTTAAAACACAGGACTAATCTGGATATATTTCATATAAAACCGAGTTACTATGTGAACAAAGCGAAATATTATTTGTGTGCACAATCCAATGGCGACATCTCCAAAAAGTTTAGAAATTTCAAAAAGAATTCCATAATTCACCCTTCCTCCTGATATACGTCCCATTAGTGCATGGGCAACCGTGGCGGAGTCAATGTCATCTACATAATTTACATGATACCCTGAAATTCACTGAAAATATTATCAAACAGGAGGTAGAGATTCTTTTTTGGCGTAAAAGCAATGGGAAATACACTCTGAATAGACTAAGAGTAAAACGACACTATTTTTTCTTTCTATAAGCGCTTGCTATAAATGCTTTCTTTCAAAGTATTTTCATACAATTATAAGGTCGAAGTGGTTCGTAGGTTTCCCTCGATTCCGAAACGGTTATCTTGAGAGAAAAACATAGGATTAAAAAATATATTTTTAAGATTAGAAAACCATAGGATTAAAAGTATATTTTTAACTGATACCACAGTTTCTAAACCTCAAAGAGTTACAAGTCTAGCCTCAAAATTCCTATTTATAGCCTCAAAAAGGGTTAATGAATCAAACGAATCTTTACCACCACCTGTCATTTGAACTCTACCAAAGATATTAGAACGAAACCAAACTATGAACGGCAAATCATTAAACTCTTTCAAAATTTCCATTTGTGCTTCGATTTGAACATTGTTTCAGCTCTACTACATAACCAGAGTACCATTTGAACAATGGAAAGCTCTGTCAGACTTGTATTTATCCTCATCCTAAAGTAACTTCCATTGCTAAATCTTCAAAGAACTGAATAGAGGATCGTTTAGAATAGATAGAAGTCATTTAATCACTCCTATCTATTCTAATATAATATTCCTTAACTTGACCCAGACATGTCATCGTATATTTTGGACAACAGTTTGGGAAAAGCAATATGTGAAAGGTCATATTGCGTCTATAGAATGCTTCTGTTATGTTCAAATACGGAGTAATTTAGGGGTATTAATGATATTGTTGATACTTAAAGTCCATCCATAAGCCTTTCTTCTTACATCTGAAACCATCGCTATCTTAAGAGTAGCTGCGAGGCAAAGGCTAAATAACCTGCGTAGCTAGTTTGAAAACAAACATAAATGACTCTTGGCATGCTTCTCAAAAGGAGGAGGAAAATGCTCAGTTGACTTTCTAATACTATTCTTTGGAATAAAAATACAATTTCCTCAAAATGGAAAAGGAATGGATTTGATAAATAACTGAAATTAAGAAAATAATGAAACGTTTTTAGATTCACTTAAGATATTTTTCCCCTGGAGTGGATAAATATTTTTACAAACTTTTACGCATATTGAGTTTCGGAAATATTGATTGTCGTTTGACTCAGAGCAATTTGGCATATCGCTTTTTCCATGCGCAGATTTTAAATTATTTGTTACTCTTTGTTTGCCCAATTTGTTTTTAGAATGCTCTCATTCCTCCCTCAGCTTGAAATTTTTGTGATTCTTTGCGGATTTCCTGAACTGTGTTGGTTTGAAGACCTCAAAAAGTTTTCATTTTGCAGTTTGTCGGCGAAAATTTTCGAATATTTTAATTCTTTTTACTTTTCCCTTTTCACCGGCTTTTTGTGGATTACTTATTCCTTCAGTTTAGATACTTATGCACAACCAAAGGGATAATATGTAACCAATTTTCACAATGTGGTCCTTCATGCTACATTATTATTGCTGTATAGCTGGCCACGTATTTACAGTCTACTTTCTGTGCAATTAAGTCTTCCAGTTGTAGCGATACATTATAATCATGTAGTTATTTTACTTAAAGAATTATGATACAGAGATTTAAGCACTTTTCTTCGCACAATCTTAATCTTATTCAAGTCGGAAATTAAATTGGCCAGGTTATGAGGATCAATGCTTTCTCACCCATTCTTTCAGCTAAGTAAACCACCACACGAAGAGAGTGATAGAAGTTGAAATTCTTTGCAAAAGTGAATGCTAATCCTTGACGTATATAAGAACCTCATATTTAAAGAAAACGAGTAATATTACTGAACTATTCATGTACTCGAAAAATATTAAGGAATAAATAATGAGGTTTGCCTTAAAATAATGTTTGATATTTGCCGGACGCTTTGATCAAAAGATGTCTTCGTGAATAGTTTAATACAAAGGGTACATTAAATTGGCAAAAGTATAACCAAAATCGTAAAACCAGAATTTCTGAACCTACTTTTAAATTCTTTACGGTTGGTTCGAAAAATATTGTTGCTTAACATTAGTACGAGGAAGATATCTGCCTGCTGGAGCTGGAGGACATTTTAAATTCACCCTTCCTGGAATGGTGCAAATATTCTCTTTTAAACACTTACGCCCAACTTTTAAGGCTCCTTAAGTTTCTTTTAGGTCTCGGCTCAGTGTAAGAGGAGTTGCCCTCCAGCGTCCAGATTACTGAGGAGCGAGGAGATGAGGGTGCGCCTGGGCAGCGGAGAGGGGGCCGAAGGGACGAGGAATTCCGACAGGGAAGGGATGTGGAGGTGTCCTTTACTGTATATTCACGTGCCTCCTTGCCCTGTATGTGCGTGTGTGCGTGCATGAGTGTGCGTGCGTGCGTGTGTGTATGCTAAAGGGTCGCCATTCAGAGGGACTCCGGGGTGATTCCTCCCAGTTCAATCGGAGATGGAAAACACGTAAGCCTTGATCTCACTCCCCTCGGAATAAGCAACCCTATCTAAACGATGCCTCGCAACAATTTATCGTTATAACCGGCGCATTATCTAAATCCATCTTCTCAAATATCTCCTAAACAAATAAAGATAATATGAAATACCGTTTTCGGAGAAACGAAACGAAGGTTCTCACTAATTCAGTGACGGATATAAATTTGCAAGTATTCTGAGGGCATGATTATTTCAAAGACCAAGTTCAATTTTGTTAATGGTAACCCGACATTATCCTTTCTACGAAAATTGAAACTAGAAGGAAAACGAGCTTATGACGGCGTTTAATGCACTTTTATAGAACAAATATTTTAAGAGATGTGACTTGAGTTGGCAAAATTAGAAATTCATGAATTAATATTGTGTGTTAAATATGGCAATGATTAAATAGGGCACTAAAATTCAGTCATCAAAACTTTTGCAATAACTATACACATATTTGATCTATGACAGGAAAAACAAACACTAATGAAATTTTGTGTCTACAGTTTCAATTTCGCGAGAGATATAACGGGGTCGCATTTATATAAGAGAGACAAGGATCAATACGCCCATCTAATATTTTTGACTCTTCTATGAGTTTCAATGCTTGGAATATGGTTTTTCAAGTACTTATATACTCTGGATCAAAATATTTTCGATGCTCGAGTCATATGAAATTTCCGATTTGTTTGAGCTTCCTCCTACCAATCTCTTCCTAGTCTTTCAGTGATATTGGATCTTAAAAGGACTAAGGATAAGTATAAAATGCAAAATATAACTTTCTGCACGCTTGACAACTACCAACGACTTGAGGTAGGAAGTAAGAGTCCATAAAGAAAAGACGAGGAAAGGTCTTTGAAATTGGAGATATATCCTTTAGCATGCTTATTCCCATCTTTCGGTGGCATCGTCACTATTCCTTTGTAGTTAAGGTCAAGCTGCCGAATTAAGGTTTTAGATGGAACCTGAAAGTTATTGGAAACCCGTTTCCTTTTAAGAGAATTTCAATACCATTACGAGAGTCTCAATAGATTCTAAGATCGTTTCCATCATATGAGTAAATATAACTATGGTCATAGTATGCAACAAATTATTATTCAGAAAGGGAAATTATTAAAGAACGTACCTTCTGGCTTGTTTATGAAATACCAAATCCATCTCTCCCTCCACCCCTTTTCCTTGCTATGATCCTCTTTTATCAGTCTTCAGTATCACTTCATTCAAAATCCTCGGTAACCATTTTTCTCGCCGTCTTTAAATTTTCCCCCGCAACTTTTCTCCTCTATTTCCAAGTCCAACATTTTTATGTTGATCTCACTATTTCAATCATTTTTTTCCTTTATTGCTCTCCACACTTACATTATGAAAACCTTCGCGCAAAGCAATCATACATTCTTTTTTCTTGAACGACCATATATCAGAATCTTAAAATGCCAAGCTCCAAATGATTTTTTTTTCTTTTTCTTATCTTAACACATGAATTTTTTACTCGCAGCGCCTGCCAACTACTTTCAACTCTTTTTAATTCCAATATGAATCCATTACAGTGATGTCGAAGGACTTTTGGTACAAAAATTAAGGATTATTTAAGTTGAATATATATATATATATATATATATATATATATATATATATATATATATATATATGTATTAATATTCCATTTTTCTCCACTCTGATGATACTTTTATGATAGAAACGATTACAAACCACCTTTACTCTAGTCAATTCAAGATTTTTCATCGCAAATTACATGTGGTTGCCTGCTGTCGATTTTATCGATTCATTTAAGCTGATATTAAAGTGATGCGATGCAAAAATCACGTCAAAAAGCTTAATCCGGCGCTCAAGTCTTCAGACTCACTACCACAGAGTAGGATATGACCATTCGGTGCCTTTTTTTCTGTCCAATAACGAGCGAAAATAAGTTTATAAGTTCCTTAATCATATAAGACCACCTGTAAATGATGTAAAGAGTCAACCATAAATATCAATAAACGAAAGTAAACAGTTTACGAAAAAGAATGAAAAAGGGAGGAAAGAGTCGAAGAGAAACTTCTCCTCGTACCAATACCTTATCACTTTAGTGAGATTTATGTTCTACTATGACCCCGAGAGCTATACTGGAGGGTTTATAAGCTCATAGTAGGTCGTACTAGGTCAAAGGTCAGCAGTATGATATAGAGTGACTCCCGTTCATGCAGTATTGGGATGAAACGTAAAGCTGGGAGTCTCATCTTGTAAAAACAATCTCAATCGTAAGCATCAAGGGAGTAAACCGGACGGAATAATTATATTAAACATCATAACAATGGAAAATAATGGAGAAAATATGAAAAAAATGAAAGCTGCGTGTAAAGCGGACGGAAGAAGAAAGGTAGGTTGGGAGACATAGGGAAAGATGGGAGTCCCGAAACTTTCCAAAACACCAGATCAGGCTGGAAATCTAACCCATGGCAGAAGATGTGATGATGATGGTGAATTAGGAGTTAGTAAGGACGAATTGCCACAAACGAGAGCAGAGAGCAAACGACGAAAATCAACAAATGCGAGAGGCATTCAAGAAACCATCAAAATCAATTTCAATCATTGATAGCGTTACGCTATTGACATATCCCAAGAGGACTCAAAACAAAATATTAATGAACATATTTAACGTTTCATTAGTCAACGTAAGAGAAGTGCTGTGCTGAATAAATGGCTGAACTTTGAAGACATTTATGAATTAAAGTTATTCTAAGACAGTATCCTGCAAGTTATCCATGGGGTTTGCGGCAGGGGGTCATTACACACCAGATTACCTTTGACCCGAAATACTTATCGCCAGTAACGCGGTTGGAGAACGTTATTCTCATCCCTTATCCTTCGTAGGAAAACATGGTTTCTATAATCTATTATTTCTACACTTAATATCACTAATTTTATTTGAAGATGTAGTAGTACAATAAAAATAGGGAAGGCAATAATATCTACTGAAGTACAATGGAGATAATAATACATTTTCCAAATCATCGTTAAATAGATCTCCTTCCAGTTTATGCAATAGATTTAATTTCTAAATCAACCTTCGCTCCATCAGTGAATCCCAGTCTAGCTCCTCTGAAAATTTCAATGGAATACTCAGTTTGTCATAACAACGTGTTACATGTGCAAATCTAGCTCCCCTACGCTGCGCGTGATCTAATTCGAAAGTCAATATATTGTGAACGATGCGTAAATTTGATTATAAGTCCTAGCCCGAGTTCCAGGTATTATACGTGAAGCGGCATTTAGATAATTGAGGTGGATTTCCGGCGATTAGTAAAGGATCAAACCGCCCCCTCTCGTGAACACCGGCCTGTGCCTCTGTATTTGCCTTCGCCGCCTCTAAGGACGGCCAGTATCAACACGCCAACTGGTAGGCAACACACTCCCGGGATGGGGGATTCAAAGAAGCACCTAAGCACAAGGAAATGGAGCCAACGCAGTTCCACTGGAAATGGCAAGTGATGTGGATCTGGAAACGAGGAATAGGACTACTTCTTTTCGCCTGGGACTTAATCTTCTGCTCCAGGGAAGTATTCAAAACGGCTATTTCAATTTTCCAAATCGAGCCCCTCCTCCCACCTCCCCCTGGATAATCTCAAATCATGTCGAGGGGTAAGGCTCCAAATTTTGTCGCCATTAGATTGGATTTGCGGAAACCTCGCATCCAAGCCGAACAAAATTGGATGATTATACACCCGCTACCATGAAAATGACAGCATCACCTCGAAACCGTATAATATCCGAACGATCCGTTGGCTAAGAGTCTATGAATATTCCCAGTCATCCGCGGATATTAAACGACTCTACAAAAAATAGTTCCGCGAAAGAGCCTGAATAGCGGTTATATTCATGTGAAGATGTTGATATCTATCACAATACGTACAAGGAGCTGAAAACCACGAGGGCACACCTTATGCTGGTCAACATTCACCGTATATGGACGGTAAAAATGCATTAAAAACTATTTTAATCAAGTTGCCGTTCGAGGTTTTAGTCAATATATTGCAAGCAGTCAATAAAGGTTTGATAGCTGTTAAAATACTACCGTGTACGATATGGAATCGTCCTCAGAGTTTTCAGGATTAGTTGTTCCACAAAACCACTCGAGTTGGCTAGCAAGGTGAAACGTAGATGTATAACATTTTCTATATCAGGTTTGTCATCTTCACTTTGGTAGGTACCGAGAAGGATCTAGCCCCATCCTACTACGTCATAACGCAGGTAAATGTACTGAGGTGTCAGTATTTAGATTTCCTGACCTGAATTCATTGTAGATCTAGCTATCAAAAATAAGTACTATTTCGACTCTGTAGGCTGTCAACGGCACACAGAGAACCGGGAAATATGTGGAAAAAGTGATTCAAGTTGGCAATCTATGGTTGATATGCGATTGCTTTTCACCACTCAGAAATATCGCAATGTCCTTCGGAGCATAAATACCAACATAACGAACATTTAATCACTCTTTACAATGCTGATTGCCCGTGATGGATTACAGAATTTTGAAAATGAGAGCACATTGTAAAAAGTTGATGGGTTGTCTCCCGTAGGTCACTTTAAAAGGGAAATCCAAACCCATCGTTTAACTTGGTAGTATCTGGAGGACAAAATGGAAGGAGCAGGACGATTGGAGTTAGGAATATGCGGATATCACCCTCGCATTAGAAACGCTAGTTATGGAGAGTTAAAATCTTTCAAACTGTCTAAAAAACAGTCCAAGTTGAGAATTTGCAGCTCTAGAGCCTCCTATTTTTCATTACTCTCCCATAGAGGAATATATCCCAACACTTTGCATTGATATTTTGAGTTTTTGCAAGTGGAAGTCCTTTCAGAGGAAGGATAGAAAAGGCCGACTGGTTAATATTTCGACGAATGCAAGTAATCAGCTCAATAGCTACGGGCTGGAATCAAAATTGAAATAAGGATTTCCTTGCTCACGGAAAATAAAATTTGATAATTTAGTAGAAATTACCCGACGCTTGCAAATTTTTCTTATAAACTCATGCCTTCCAGGAACACAAGGGTTGAGTGAAGAAAAAAAAGTTTCAATGGAGTTTGTAACATAAAAGTTTATAGCTAATTTAACATTTAAAAGTTGGAACACTGGGAAAACTCTCAGTTAACTATCAGTAAAATCCTTCCAAGAACCTTGGAATTATTGAGAAATTATTCCATCATTCCATATTATATTGTTTATTTTACGTCAAAATGAGCTAATTAATATGGTATTGCATCAATGATAAATTATATATTGCAAATGCACGGTCTTACGATAGTTAAAAAATTTTTTTAAATTAATGGAATTTGTTACACGTAAAGACAAATTGCGGAATATTTCAGAGCATAAGATCCTTATACGAGCAGTCCTCGTAAGCAGTACTCGTGGGTATAATACGAAAAAAAAACATTTCCATACGAGATAAAGATCGAAAATTTCTGAATTTGAATTCAATATGCTAACTGACCGTCAGGCTTAAAATATTATGCAAAGCGTTTATCGTTTAACCAATGTGTTCATCTCAAATTATGTTCGAAAATCTATTGCTGCTATGCGTTTTATCCAAAAGCAAACAGCTCCCGTTTAAGCATTGGTTAATTTAAACACAACCGAATCAACGTGCTCAGTAAATAATATTTTCTCAGGAGAGCCCAAAGAGGGATGATATATTCAATAACTTCTTTCAAAATGTTCAATAAATTATCAATGAAATGGAATACTTTATTTTTTGAATCGAATAAAAACGTCAATAATTCTTTCACGTGGAAAATGTTCTAAACGGAAGTCTACCAAAAAAAATATCCCCACTCAAAAAAAACAGTGAGATAATAAGAATCACAAAATTTTTGCGACCAAAGGAAATCGGAGGCCCTCTAATGATGCGATCTGCCCTCACAACAGCTTTTGTCTCAGCCATAAAATTGTAAACCCTCGATGGTCTCAATTCTCGAGCTTATAACGCCAGTAAAAAATGTGATTTCGCCCCAACAATATCTCAAACAATTCCTCTGGGTGAAGTGAAATTATTTGAACAATTCTTCCCTGCTGCCTAAAATATCTTCGTATCCATGCAAAACTTTGGAATGGTTGTCCTGACGACACACCCATGATTGTATTTTTCCATCAATGCACTGCGTCTTTAAAATATTGGCGTCGCCTGAGCCGCGCAACCAACTCACATCAACTATCCACACCAAATCAATCTATCATTCCACCTTCACTGAACCAATTACACATTGCCACCATACACCATACGATATGCTTCCATAGCCTGTTTACGTTTACCTAGGCGATGATGTGATGCAAAAGAAGAAATACGTTTGGGAGGAAAAGGAAGGAGTCTTTGTCGGATACTTGATCATCAGATTTTTAGTCAAGCCCAAGTACATGAAATGCCACCGAACGAGAAGAATGTAAATCGTGGAGACATCTGTAAGAAAGATTCAAGCAAGCCCGCCTGGCCGTCCACGGGTAGAGGGGAGGAAACGCACTCTCCTCCCTTATTCGAATAGACTATCTCGCCTCTCACTTTTCCTTTTCAATTTGCTTTTCGCGCATGTGCCCTCCCTCCAAGCAAGCATCACCTCTCCTAATGTCATCCGACATGGACCAGACAAAACCCCTTCTCCACTTTCTTCCAAAGAGCGCCGCCGTCGGTGGGGCAGCAACCAGGGGAGCCTCCCTGAGAGTTGCAGGAGAGAGCGGGGTCAGGAGGGCACGTGCCTGACGGATGGCGCGAGGCAGGGCCACCACGTGCCGCACCTCGTGCGAACGAGGACACCGGAGGCCACCTCCGCTGGGTCCCTTGTTTCCAAGAGTGCGTGTGCACAGACGAAAAATTCTGCTGATTTAACAAAGCAACATAACCTTGAAACGGTACACTTGGCAATGTCTAACAAGCCTCCTTAAAGAATAGACCCTGATTAAAAGCAGGAATGGAAAAGATCCTCGGGCATGACTCGACTTTTTCTTCCAGAAATATTTTTATCATTGCAATATGTTTTTGAATTTAACATTTTTCAAGAGTGTGGCAACGTGTTGAGCTCAGAAGCGTTTGCAAGTAATCAACCAACAGTTATTACGACAGCCAAGAGGATGCTGCAATAGCAAAGTGATTTTCAGGATCATTAAGAGTTTCACATGCAGGAGTATGGCATTACGATTAGCCACAGATGACAAAACTATGAGAATCTTTAAAAGCAGAAAAACTAAGATAAATAAAGTATGAGTGGCTAAATTAAGGTTGGTGGAAGAGATTATGTGTTTGGGCAGTATTTTGAAGGAAGGCTGGCGTCGTACTTGGGACATACTAAGAACAATGATAACGGAATAATAAGAATTTACAGTGAAAGTCAAAAGATGGGAGATGAGATACGGGAATAAAATATTGACAAAGGCAAAATGGGTCTAAAACTTGGTCTATGGAGCAAAAGAAGGATGAGCGTAGCATGGAATATTTTGATATGCTGGTAGGAAGATTAATGTAGGAATTAGTTGTGTAGGTAAGAGGATAAACTAAGTTTTACAAATGATGAGCGAAGAAAGGAAATCGCTCGACAAAATCCGTGAATTTCAGCTAAAATATTGGAGGAGTCGTTGAAATAAGAAGGATTGGAGGATATGTTGAAGGCCGCGATAGAAGGGAGAAAACTGAGTGAGCGTAGTAGGCAAAGGAAGAAAATCGGCTTTTAATACAGCTTTAACGCAGGTAAGATTGAAGAAGGAAGTTATTCAGGGCAAATGAGAGAAAATTACTGTAGTAAGTAGAAGAATAGTAGTCGCTAGCGACCGTACAAAACCAATCTTAAGGAAGTAGGAATACCTAGAGGGAAATATTGTATTTAGGTCCGATTATTCAATATAAGTAAGGCGCAGCAGCTTTATCCAATGGCATAAATACTGGAAAACGCTGCCGCGTCACTTGGAAATTAGAACTAAACCTAAAAGAGTATGTAGTGATGATTTTTTGGAAAAAGAGTAATTCCTTCCCGAAAGTCTACTGCATAAGGAGCCCGAAATGGAATTTGTAGACTCGATTAAATACTTAGAAGTTATACAGTATATTATATGGGAATCTTACGAAGCTGGATCGATTGCAGAATCGGAGAGTGTGCAGGGTAGAAAGGCGAAATTGCAAAACATTGTTATGGTAAACTTGATAGTGCATCAAACCCTTAGAGGAGCTCTGCTGGAAATCACTCACGGAGCGAAGGTTAAATTACAGATTACATTTTTTTCATAGATTGGAAGGATGTCTCTATGGCAATGATGTTGATACTTTATTATACGTGAGCTTAAACGACTGCAATTATTTAGATTGGTAATTAAAACAATGATGGCATTGGTATGAAGCCGAAGGATTATATTCCCTTTAGTGACCTCGTGAATTGACACAAGCCTCGTGAGCTTAGTGCTTACTCTGGGGAATGATTCCAGCCCCACAGTACATTGGAGGGAAATTCTTCCCCTTCCTCCACCTTATTAACTCGCCCATTCCCCGAAGCAAACAGACGTGGCCCGGCCCGGCCGAGCTCCCGCGCGTTCTCCGTCAAGTTCGTCGAAAAGGAATTCCGTCTCGGATCTTTTTTTCGCGTCGCGACGCGTCGCCCAGTTTCAAAGAACTTTTTGTCACACCTGACAAGCGAGGGATCCCGAGGCTGTCTAGTGAACAAATCCCGCGGATGCCGTCGTGGAACTGTGGAGAAAATATTACTTGCGAGGCCATTAATTTTGTATTTAAGGCAAGAATATGAATAGTTTGCAGTTGCAAAAAAAATAGGGTGAACAACGGAAAATTCCTGGTTGTTAGTGCGCTTATGTACTCAGTAGCGATCTATCAAACTTTCTTTGAATTAGGTGAAAATAACCTCGTTCCGATTGTGTCCGAGTATTTAGCATCAGATCGAGGCCGTCATCCAGGTTTCTCCCCCAATTTTGGCAAATAGAATCCGCTAAAGCGGTTTCAATTTAATTATAATTTAAATACAAAAAATTAAATTACAGTTAAAATCCCTTGCACGAATTAGAATGATGTTCCTTTAGTGCTGATGTTCGAAATGTATTATTAGCCCCGTCGTACCACGGTAAGAGGGATCATATCAGTTCAATTATAGTTATGAACTGTACAAAATATAGATATAGATATAATTTTTCCATCGAACGATTAGGGATCAGAATAGCTTCATCCGATTGCGCCAAGTGGAAAAATTATTTTGTGTCAAAAGTAGTCTGGTGTGTAATTGCCTCCAACCGCAAACCCTGGCAGGGTACGATGAAATAAATAAATAACACCACAGCTACTCTCACTCATGATTACCGTAAAATTAGGGCTTATATTCAAGTGAGGTGGAGGCACAGCACGCTGGTTTTTTAGTTATAAGGTTCCTGTTCAGGTGATTCCAGGTTCCAATTCGAGAAAATGCTCTGGATATATCCAGCTAAATTCCAAGCGGTCTCTCTGGGTGACGCCAGGGCTCTTTGTGAATGAACGGGAGAGGAAGAGCGAAAAGCACCCGCCCCCGTTAAATGGCCGGTTAATGGACGAATTTCACACTCCGTAGAGCTTATCACGAGGTAGCTCCGACATCATCAATCACAAGCAAACATATTACAGCCCAGTGAAGGCATATCCCCGACCATATTAATTCATGGAATTCTGACATATTTTAATGATTTTTGCGCGAGGGAAAGGATCAGAGAAAGCCTAATGGGAAGCTGGTCCAAAAGGCGAAGCTCAGGGCTTGCGGTCCAGATCTCGATTACGCCAAAGACCTTAAAGCCTTTTTTTGTTCAGATTTTTCGCAAAGGAAGCAATAGTTAAAGGCTCCTTCCATCCGACCGGACTGCACTGCTGATGGGCGGCAGTAGATTCACCATGAGTGACGCTAATGGAGCAATTTAAGCTCACGGATGATGCATATTAAGCCACGGCGATTTTAAAACCAATAGACCATAGACTATTTTGCAATTCCCGGAACGCACCAAAACATGTACCATCTACTTGGAATTCTTCCGACGATACACTCTTAACGGCGAAATAATTTAATTAATCGAATGATTAAATATATCTGGCAGAATACTATATTTGTGAAAGATTGTAAGGCACATGAGGTATTAATATTTTTTTGAGAATCCGACAGAAAAGTTGTCACCAGTTCGGGGAATACTTCAAAATATGAACAGATACAAAAGGTGAAAAATGCTATGCATTAAAGTGAGCTTTACATACCTTATACTTTGTGTAAAAGGAACATGAGAATACCAGATAAAACAAAAAGGAGAAATTTTTCGGAAATACAAGAGATATTTATTAGTCAGATATTAGCATTAGTATGAGCAATGAATAGGTTATGAAAGAAGGTGGATTGAATATACGACTAAGCAACAGGAGAGTGAGGATTTTATTACGCTGATTGGTTCATTTTATGGGAACGCAGAAGATCTCAGTCGTTCAACTCAAATGAGAAAAGGGAAAATGGATCAATGAAAGTTTATGCATGAAAATATAGGACTACATGACAAGTGAAGAGAAACACGCAAGTATAGGATATTATGGAAGAAGTGAAGGGAGCATTTACGGTCACAGTTGCAGTGCAAGGTATTCTACCAATTGAAGGTAGGTTTGGGATAGTCCGGACCGTTAATCATCCACGTGAATGAAACAAGAGTACTTTCTTTTCTGTTTCCCATGCATTAACTCCTTCTTCATTACTTCTTATCTCCGATCAGCATTCATTCTGTCCATAAAGCCCGTTTCCTTCCTCTTGATCGCTTAACTAACACTCTGCCCTCCATCGCGGCCGTCAGCACCTCACAACCTCTCAACATTTCCACCATCCACTTCTTCTGATTTCTTAAAATTCCATTTTCAGAAACACCCTCTCTTCACCCACCACATTTAAAACTTCGTTGTTTGCTTCCTCTCTGCCCGGTTTAATTTCTCCACTCTCCCCAATCTTAAGAGACGATAGGCTATAGTCATACATTTTATTAAACTTAAACAAGTATTAGGCTTTGATGACTATACACGTATGATTGAAATACCCACCCGATTGGTCCTCTGGAAGGAGACTAAGGGAAGAAAACAAGCTCCAAAAAATGAAATAGCTAATATGACGTATCAGTGTTTATTTTAAACAATCTCGATTTTCATGCTACCCAATTCAAAATGGTTCGGGCTTAAATACATTATAAAAGATGACAATTTCCACTAGAGTTCCTGAAGAACTTAACCAGGAATAAAAATTGGCTGGAATTCAGCTGTTTGGCATAATACAAGAACACATTGTATATGCGATTCATTAATTCTTTATTAGACTTTCGACCTCCTCGTACTTTTTCTCTGCCTTTATGCTCTCCAAAAAACATTATTCTTCCTTCCACTTACTCAAATGCATTGCCTTTCCTCCCCAATCATGATCGTCTGCATTCATTACCACTCAATATATTTAAAAAACTCAATTTGCGATAACATCTTTTTATTTTTTCATCTATATGGTATCCCTCCAATCAATCACCATACATTTATAACAAGCGTGCGTTCATCCAATTGTGTAAAATACGAGGCTCCACATTCACCCAATCTAACCCTCAACATTAAAAGCTTCTTTAATCCTTCCCTGACGCATTCACTTGAAGTACTTGCCATTACGTCTCCTCGGAATGGTTTCTTTCGCCAATAAATATCTCCACCAGATGTGCCTATTACTAGAACTTCCATGTCCCACCATAAGAATTATCAATTGCGTAATTTAAAATCTTATAGCAAGGATTATTACAATTATGGGAAATGAATGCTGGAAAGGACTCTGGGGGCCATCGATCAGAATGGAGGAATGGTGCATAGGATTAGGAAAGAACCCGCGTTGGGGTGTGACTGAGCAAAATCGATGGACGGGATCTTAATGGATTTATCCCCCGAGTGAAAGAGGGGCACGACTAGAAGGGAAGGACGGGAAAAGGGGAGAGATGGGAGGGATGAGTGGGCCGGGTAACGGCAGGGAGCAGGAGCCTAAGGATGCATCAATTGCGCTTCGGCGATTTTTATTCATTTGCACCCTCGGAGCCAGATACACGTGAGCAATCAAAGAGCTTACCCCTCATCCTGATCCTTCCCTCCATCATGTCGAGCCAGCCGCCGCGCCGTAATAATTCTTTCCCTTGCGTGTAAGGATACGTTTAGCATCAAAAAGATTTCTGAAAAAAGGAATTCACTCTATTTTCCTTCTGGGATGTGGAGGGGGATGGGACAGAAAAGGAGAGTATGAATATACGACTCGCAGATTTGAGACTGATGGATAATACAGGAGTGGGAAGTGGAAGGGAGCGAACACATCTCCCGTGCCCCTTGATCACCTCCGTACACTTCCTTTTTTTTCAAGAATAAAAGAAAAATAAGATAAAGACCCTCCCAGCCTCACCTCCCTCCTAGGTCGAGATAAAGAAATGGGATGCTACAGCAGTTTGTATCAGCATGTGTGTGCATCACACACACACACACACACACACACACACACACACACACACACACACACACACACACATACATACATACATACATACATACATACATACATATATATATATATATATATATATATATATATATATATATATATATATATATATATATAATATCTTCGAAATGGAACGCTTTTCGGCGACGCACAAATATATAAAAACACAGATGTAGATTTTTAGAATATAGAGACACAAAGAAAGGACACTCACAATTTGTTATTTGACGTTTCGACAGCACGGCTGTCGTCTTCTTTGTGTCTCTATATTCTAAAAATCTACATCTGTGTTTTTTTATATATTTGTGTGTCGCCGAAGAGCGTTCCATTTCGAAGATATTATATATATATATATATATATATATATATATATATATATATATATATATATATATATATATATATAAACACACACATATATACACAAACACACTCGTACGTTTTTGTGTGTATAAAGGGATTCGAAGCAGTTTCGCTCCATCTCGGTGTATCGCTCACTTCCGATCCATAAAGCTCAAAGGAATTGAGCGGTGCACGGTGGGCTAACTCGCCTGTATTTTATTACCAAGTGCAATAATATCTACCCCACCAAGGGCATGCTTGCAAGAAGGTACCCTATCTCTAACATAAATGGGTACCTATATATGCAGTCATATATATCTAAGACAAACTTGTTCTCGGCGCTATCTACACGCTTAACCTACTCCGAAAGGGGGAAGCGCCATAATGTCTTAAGGTACGTGGCTCTTCCTGATACGGTGGTGCAATGGGGGGCGGAAGGAAGAATTTCGGAGGAAGGGTATTCGTGCGAAGAAGAGACAAGGACAAGAGTGGGAAGGGAAACAAAGGAGGCGATTGGGTATTATTTTATCTGGTGACTAAAGAGTCGAGGGGTTTCAGGCTGGTGCAGTGCGCCCCGATTGTTAGCCCGTCGTGGCAAAGATACATGCATGGCAAACCCCCTCCCCTCCGATATCTTATGGAAACGCCAGTAGAGGCCGTCATTCTCTCGATGTTTAGATTCGCCAAGGAGAACCTGATTATTAATGTATCTGGAAGCGTCCTCTGAAGTAATTTACAAGTAGCTTACTTGTATGTAATAGTTCAATAATAAATATTTGTAGGAACTGAGAGAGCATAAATGAAAGCACGTGAACACTAGCCCCTATGATGCAAAACGGGCGTACTACGAAGGAAATATTTGGGGAAAAATATTACATATATGGTGCCGAAGGAATTCTTTGCCCAGAAAAAATAATTGCCAAAGAGTCTAAGCGTTCGGAAATAACTGGCGAACACTTCTAAATAGAGAGCGACGTTATGCGAATTTGAAATCCGAGGTTTAATAATTGACCTTGTACCTGCTATTACATTGCTCTTTTCGTCATGGGTGATGAACATAAAGAGTACCGATCAAATTGCACCCGCATCGTGGATAAGATGGCACGTAGGAATTTCTGATGCTGCTACAAAACACTAGGACTACGGCTCTTAAGTCACAAGATAACTCGATCACAAACTTCTGCAGAGAAAAATCAACTTAGACTGGAGGATGATAACGTTATTGATAACAATAGAGTGCAAAAATATCAAATATCGCGCCTGTGGTCTATAAAGAGAAAATATTCATTCCGAAAATCTCCCCTGATTGAGGCGTTGTAATGT
Source organism: Hetaerina americana (assembly GCF_022747635.1). Lineage (NCBI taxonomy): Eukaryota > Metazoa > Arthropoda > Insecta > Odonata > Calopterygidae > Hetaerina > Hetaerina americana. Next base: position 912,798 of record NW_027286070.1, read on the forward strand.
GACAAGATGAATGCGAGCGTTCCAGCTCAGCAATTTTCATTAGTCAACGCCTTGCGAATATGTACCACCTTTTGCGGCTGGTATCCTCATTGATATCATTGACTTCATTGATCTTTTCGACGATTTTTAACCAACCAATACAAATATAGCATTCAACACGGATACTCGATTTATGCATAACATTACGGCACAGTTTCTTGTTTTTCATTTTAAATCCGATAATTATTACCATGGATAACACTAAAAACCCAATTCAAACTCGTGCCCGGTTAGCAAGTTTTAACACTCAGTCAAGACTAGGGCAACCCGGAATGATGCTCAAAAGTAGAATTATGCAAGGCTTAAAGGCTAGAACCACTACTGAAAGATGATAGGTAGAAACCGAAGGAATCAACCATTGGCTTTTAAGCTTTCATTTAATGATTTATCTTCCGATATTCTCGAATAATGAATAAATACAAATTCACATGAATTTTTTAGTGAAACCCTAAAAACTGAATGATAAAGCTATTTAAGAACAATCACAGACATCGTTGATTGTAAAACTATTAACAATCGATTTTTTGGCAATCATCCTGATGATACCATGTACAGTGGTGAAGCCATGGTGGCTAATAAATATTAATTTTGAATTTTCTGCGTTTATATTAAATGTACATCAATCGACAGTTTCTGAGATCCTACCTGACGAGTCAACATAAGCTCCTCCACGCTGTAGGCAATCTAATTCGCGTTTAGCATAGAGCTACTAGATTTGTAAAACATTGTTATGATAAAGTTAGTAGCGTATCCAAAATATTGGAGCAGCTGGGCTGGGAATCACTCACGGAGCGAAGGCTAAATTACAGATTGAAGCTCTTGCATAAATTGGATGGACGTCTCTTTAGTAGTGATGTTGAAAATGTATTATTAATCCCATCGTACTACGGTAGGAGAGATCATGTCAATAAAATTAGAGAGATTAAGTGTACATACACCAGATAGATTTAAGATGTAATTTTAGTAAAATTTGAGATATCATGTGCATTTCAGAAAGGTTTAAGATGTCATTTGTCCACGAACGATAAGAAATTAGAATAACATTGTCCGAACACGGTAGGGTCATTTTTGGGCTCAAAATTAGTCTGGTGTATATTCACTCAATACCACATACCACAGTGGTGGCTTTCAGGGTACTAGCATAGCTAAAATCACTAAAATAGCAGCATTATACGAATCAGTGTCACTGAAATATATAGTCATTATTAATTATTTAACCAAACACTCATTTAAAAAATACAGTTTGTGCACGGGAGGGAAAGTGAAAAAATGTTTCAAAGGTATAACAATTAGATTACACTGTTTCCTTTTAGTAATTGGTCTGAATTGAATATAAGGCAACATAAAAATTAATGCTCTCTTATCAACTGCCGGTGTGTTTTAACCATTATTGCAGATTCAAAAATATTTAAATTACATTAATTAAGTAACGTCCACTATTAATTTCATCACCATCTTTGCAAGCAGGTTGATTCCTCGCTACAGACTTGGCTGTGAAGGGATACCTAACAATCAATGAGGGCAGGCTTCCTGACTCGTTGTAATTATAGTCTCTCGTCATGGAGACGACTACTAGACAAGTGCACCATGGAATTTTGAAGAGCGTAGCATCTGCCGCGTGGTAATTTTTCCGGGGATGTATAAGATATCTGGACCCAAGAATTTCTATTCACTCCTGCTGACGCTATCCTATCATTGAATCTAACAAGAGAGAGAAGTTTCACAAAAATAATTTGCAGACTGCTGTTTCATTTATTTTCTTTCTAGTTGAAAGGGGACGTGGACACAAAGCCGACAACGGATGTCACCGACAAATGATGCCTGCTCCTCAAGCTGCCCTGGCTGGCGTCTGGCTCCTTGATGGATGGTGAGAATCGCTGCAGACGCAGTAGCTGCTGTCCTGCCGTCCCTTTCTCGACCGCTGCTTCGCCTCCTCCTTTCCCTCCACTCTGGAGTGTCTGTCTGCATTGACGGACGTGAATACGCGGACCCCTTCCCCCAACCCGCACAATTCATTCGCCCCCTTTGCCCGAAATCCCGCATTCACTCCACTTCTCCGTTTGTCTTCATTTATCAACACAAGCTCGTTCCCACTCTCGTTCTATCGCCGCTGTGCCCTCGTCTGCCCCCCGCGCCCGTCTGGCACCCCCCCTTGCCCTATTCAAACATTCCACCTCCCCTCCCGCAGCATGTTTGCCATTCTGCTTTTCATCCCCGGCTCCTCTAAGAACGTGAATGCAGTTTTTGCGGGCGCCTGTCTTTCGCGCCTCCCTTTAATCTCTGCAGATGATCCATCTCCAACTTTCCCGTGCGACTTTTACTTCACTGCGAATGCTCCTTGAGTTGCGGCAGGAAACACCACAAACTTCTGGGAAACTCCTTCTGCATCAACGTGAAAAGGAACGCTTTTGCTCGTTTCGACAAGAATACAGAATGCGGAATCGTGACTCCGGAGGAAAATCCGAAGGTTTTATGCTGAGGGGGTTTCGCGGTCACGAAGTTACTTCGTTTCGACATATGGTTCAGCATTTCCCGACACGCTTTCATTGCAAAAAAATACAATCCTACTCTCGGAAATAAGGTCCCATCGCCATGGACATTACCTCAAGTTTCAAGAGAACTCCCACGAAAACTGGTGTAATGGAAATAATTTGGATATTAATATAATAGAATACGTGAAAATAAAATACTTACTTAGGCCACTTCATATGCTGCCTGAGGTTTCCCTGACATTAGTAGGATGGTCAATAAATACTGGATAAAATATATTGCTAATTGTTTCTAAGCCAAAAGTACATACTATATACAGTCTAAGCCGGATGGCATTAGACCGGCATTCTCTTTCAGTAGACCAGCATGTAGTTCCCTTTCCTCACCGTAGGCCACCACTTCTCCCACGCAATTTAAACCACGGCCTCCTAAACTTTGTGAATTCAAGAACCCACGAACAAGGAAATAAGCACTTTTTCTGAACCGGAACCCAGATTTCATATTAATAATGTATTCACATAATTTCCGCGTAAAATGTTCTTTTTCTTTGCAGGAGATGTTCACAGATGTTTTCATAAACTTTCGTCAGATATTCTAATACGCTCCGTTTGTTTTTCGAAAAAACCAAGATGCTTTTGCGGAAACCATAGGAATCTAAATAAACTTATCTTGTGAAAAACTACAAGGGCCAATTGTCTGCAGTTCTCGGGGTTGTTAATTGAGTATCCTTTTCATTAAATGCTTCTGGTGAGCAACTTGATCCGTATTTTACCATTCAAGCGGGTCAACTGTCGTGGTATGGAAAATCTTATAAATAGATTTGAGTTATCTTTTAATGAGCTATATAATACGATCCATCCATGCTACGAGTACCTGTCAACGTGCCACGACCTATGTCGCTCGTTAATTCGGTGAGAACCGCAAGAGTCACGGAGCCACGGTTCTCACCACGGGTTTAAAAAATTTCCCGTAAATGCAAGTGCACCCACTTTCCTTCAAATATTGACAAAACATTCCATTTTGAAAACAGGAGCTATTAATTTTTATAATTTAAAATTCATTGAGAATATTAAAAATTCAGTAGGTAATGGGTGTAAACATGGGAATGGTTTGTCCACCAAGTACCAATATTGGTTTTGAACTATCGATAGAGAGAAAGAGAGAGGGATTTTACAAAGATTGCATATTGTATAACATTATAGTAAAAATCTGGGAATTTTAGGTATAAATAACGGTCTAATATATATGCGTGTTCTTTCAAAATTTCTCCAACGACAACATGCAAATGATTTTTGAAAACCTTAATCTTCATAACTCATAATTCTTTTTAATGGTGTAGAATTCAAACGCATCTCTTAATCTGAAAAATATCAGTTAATATTCCTTTCAAAACGTTTGCTCCACTGAATAAGTAACGGCTGATACCTAGACGACTTTGACTGCATTAATTACAAGTATTAACTTCACAATCGTTTTCTTTCGTTTCATTTTATGTAGTTGATATTTGTCACTTTTTCTCTGTTTTGCTTTATCTGCATAGTATCTAAATGTGATCTTTTAATCGGCAGCCAAAGAATTAAGCCTTCTGGCTTTTTTCTGGCACATTTTTCGGATATTTACTGGCAGTGGTTTATATCTTTAACTAGAACAAAAGGCAAACCATTGGAAATTAAGGTGGTGGAGTTCCCTAAGGCAAAAATGCGGATAAATAGTAGTATTATTGATAAACATTACAGGTAATGCCACACATGTCAATAAAATCGCGGTTTTCCTGTCCAGTAATGGAGAACAACCTCCAGAAAAATAAAATATATGCATATATCCAAATCATAGCAAACTTGCACCGATATCACCTTAGTCCAAGTAATGAAACAATTGCATATACAGCCATCTTTCACCGCCGAAAGAGCAAATGATGTGTCTATATGGCTCCATACACTGTAAAAAGGAAGATTACCTTCACACTGTGACCTTCTTACAGACTATCCGAGAGATGTTTCAACCATTGATCTTTTCAATTTAAAATTACTCGGAAAAGCTATGCGTCAACCTATAAACCATTTTTACGTTCGCCAGCGTGTTTTTCCGATGCTCATTAACGGTGTAGCGCCTGTTTCTAAGTCACATTACTCAATAACTACATTTGAAATATTTATATTACATATTAGACCTTACAGTGGATTTCATTCAACTCGTAGCGTTGAAAAACCAACTTGCTCTGAACGGTGGAAAAGTAATCCAATAAAATATTACGAACACATATTCCACGGTTGATCTTAAGACATAAATGTGTTCGATACAATGAAAGAAAAACACGCGTTGAAATACTCTTATGCGAATGGTTAGTGGACTGCATTCACAAGGAAGCATGTAAGTGTGGCGACGCACTTCGCTGATTTGTAATAATATTGATAAATTGTTGAAGATGGAAGGAGAAAATGCGCTAGAATTCTAATATCATACGAGAAATCTTTATTATTGTGAATAATACTCATGTAAAAATTAAGAATATTATGGACCAGATCAAAAGGAAGCACGTTTATGAAGTATCTGCAAAATAGAGAATGTGCAAGGCCTGAGGTAAAATATCAGTAGAATGTGACAATTAGAGAAAGCTGATAACTAATATTAAAATATTTGGGAGACAATAACATGTAATCACAAAGAAGGCGATAAGAACCTAAGGATGACACTACGAACTGACTTCATATCATACAATTCGACGCATCACTCATTTCAATTACTCTGGAATGTGTCGTTTATCGATAAAGTCCACTTCCACATGTGATAATTCAGTTGAATAATCAGTTTAATCTCATGACATGTCGTCATTTTTATAATCAATATGATCTAATTGAACCCTAAATAAAATTCATCTTGGCCTTTCCATCTAACTTTTATGTTATCCCATTGTTGATAAGGGATAAAGTTTTACAATCTATCCCAATTTCCTGTGGAATGGATCGAAAAGTACAAACAGATACTCTTTCGATGCTCAATGGTGCCCGTGTACCATCTCCATAGCAGAATCTCTGCAGAGAGCCCGCCAGTATATTATCAATTATCCTAGCAACCATTGAAAATTATCTACATTTTTTGAACCAATAAAGCCCATTCTACACCAAAAAGGTGGGGCTTTGATATAATGCCAGTGGTGTATTTAAATAAATAACTTAAGGCCCTAATAAAATCTCCAGATACTTATGCCGTGCCAAATCTACGTCACATTCCATGGCAAAAAGAGCCCTCACTCCAAGATATGTCCGTCTAGAGGATACCATGACATGCTGACATCTGTGAGTACTGAAGTCACACAAAATGTCATCTTCACCTCAGGATAAATCGCAAAGTCGCGAACATTATGGCAATGTGTATTATGATTAAGTGGCAGGGTTTCGCATCAATTGAGATTCCCGTGAGCATACGCGATTCAATGCTCGCTCAACCGACATTAGACAAAATGAAAATAAAGGACACCGAGGCAAATTTAGAAATTCCGAAGGTGTTCAAAATACCTTTTCTTAAACGGCGCGTGAGGAAAATGCAGAGGCGCAGGGAAATGAGAGGGTAGGGCGATTGGAGACGCTTGCGACCTCAAACGCTGATTATATTGGACGGCGGGATGCTAACGGGAGTAGTTTTCGCATTTCCTGTCCTTCGTTCAAATCCCGCGATCACGTTCGGCCATAATGGATTGCGAACGGGAATTTTCCGAAAGCCGCGAGAACGTTGTTCTCCTTGACGGTGGGCCAACTAAGACAGCCGAGTCTACTCTCTAGAGGGCGCGCCGTTCCCTCGCCCGGGGCCTTCTACTCCGACCCCCAGAGCCGACTGCGATCGAAGAAACCGTAAGAAGGCTCCAAAGCAAATCGCTGCGGGAGGAGTACGGTAGGGTGGTACGCAGAGAGGGGCCGCAGTTTCGAGGCCGGTTCGTATTCAACGTAAGAACTAAATTGAGATTTGGCGTTGACCTAAATTCTCGTATTGTTCACCATGTCACATAATTACCAAGTTCAGCCAATCAGCAAATGTTTCCCTTCTAGTAAGCCGATCAAAAGGAATACTAGGTACGTCGATTGGCAGTGTTTTGACACGCACTTTCTGTGTGAAATAACGTTCGAGTCAAGGTATTTTACGAAGTTAAAGAATGTTTAGGACGTTCCCCGACGGTCACTTTATTCGTGAGGTCATTCTTTTGTTTTCTCTATATTCCTTCTAATTCTTCCAGTCACTCTAGCCTCTCCAATCTATAGTCCTCCAGTTTCACCGACTGGGAAACGTCTACTACTCCAATCTCCCCAAAATGGCTTTCTCTTCCTTTATAAACTGTAATTACATCACATTATTTCTTCTACCACCGCCTTTTCTATTACTCTTCCTTTATGAAGTCCCTCCAAAATAGTCCTACCATAAACGAGAATGAAACGAAATAGACTACGAAGATTATGAACACTTCTAACGTTTGCTTGTGTTTGCCATAAACTATTTACACAGTTTACAATGGCAGTGTATTTTTTCAATTGTCACGCTAGGCTACTAGTCGCCACTATATGGGAACCGAGAACTTACGAACACGTTCTGGACCGTTATTGACTCACTGAACGACTTCGACCCAAAAAACGTATATGGGGCGTCTCTCGCGTTATGTCAAATTCTTAGAGCAGAACATGTACGGATTCATTCCCACGCATAAGTATGCTTGATTTACAATTATTATGGTGCATTTCTTGTGTCAAGTTTTTACATATATCCAATCAGTCGTTGATAGCGCTTAAGGTTAACTTTCTTACCTTCGCCGATCGGGTGTTAAGAACTCCAACTGCTATCGGACCATAACACTGAAATTACATGCTGAAAGGGGAAATGTCTTGTGACTCTGCTGCTTTAGTGATAATAGACACACCCCCTTGTTTCCCATATAGCTCCTAGCAATCATTTTTCGTCTATTGTACGATAATTAGCTCATTACACTTACACACACACGCATATATGTATATATATATATATATATATATATATATATATATATATATATATATATATATATGTATATATATATATATATATATATATATATATATATATATATATATATATAAAGATAGATGTGTTTCAAGATAGCAATAGCGAACAATAATAAGAAATACACAAAAAAGAAAAGAAAATCACACGTTTCCGAATTTTGGTGGCCAACCACCTTTCGCAAGGGATGGAAGAAGGAACATCTATGTATTCATACACACTTACTTTATTAACAATTATCTATCCTTTCTGGAATTAAAATGATAAAATCATTGTAATTGTATTGCTGGTATTTTTATTTATTAGTTATTTTTTTCATTTACTTTCTCGATTCGTTAATTCTTACCACTGGGAAAAACTGGAGTAAGAGATATGTCGACGTAGGTTTGAAATCCATGGACTGGATTACCATATGCTTACAGACAAACTACGATATCACTATGATTAGATTAGCCATGCCTAAAAGACCCTTGAGAGGTTCATACAAGAGTCAACCGTCCGTGCAATCTTTTTTATAAATGTGAAACGTCCTTTTAAGATTACGGCATGCTCCTCCCTTCGCGCTCAGCCACATTTGATGTCACCTCCTGGCTCGCCCTCAAGAAAACGGGCGTCTCGACGGCTTGCAAAACTTTCCAGGAGGATTAGAGGGGGTTTTAAGGGGGAGACGCATTCCCCTATCCTCTCGTTTCTTCACCTAAAAAGGAGGGAAATAAAGTGTGGCAATTTTAAAGGAGAGGAAATTGCCGCGGAAATTTCATCGTCCCACGAGAAGGCAAGCGTCTCCCAGGAACAATCCCCTGGCCAACATCCCCCCTTGACGTAACCTCCCCTCGCCATCTAACCCCCAAGCCAACGACCTCTATCACCTGCATTTCTCTCGCTAGCCACCCCTTTCGTAAGACACTTCCCTCGCACACACCTCTTCTCGCCAGAACTCCTACCCTCAATTCTAATGATAGAATTAACACAACACAAGCAACTCCACCACATAACTAGTGACATTAATGCCTATGGCTCAACAGCTTGCATTCGAAGGTTCATCACATCTTCTCTACGCAATACTCCAGCGGTCCGTCTCAAGAAAGCATGGAGGTGGTGTTGACAAACCAGCCGTGACATAAAAATACAGAAAATGAGAACTCTACGGTGGAAAATACTTGTTCGTTTCTCAGTTTCCTCTCCTAATTTTACGTGAGCGCAAAGCATTGCTCGGAAAAAGTAGTTTTGAATATATCCAAATATTATTAGGAGTTAATGGGTGCTTACATTTTGAACCTGCGGCTAAATAAACTTTAGTAGGAATGCAGGTGGCTATTGGCATCTAGTTTTACAAATTCTAAGAGTTTTATATCGAAATAATACATTTGTCAAGGACTGCATGACATTATTTTGTCCTAAAATAAAACTGTCATATCCTCCCATTTTCCGCTAGCTGCCCTCTATTAAATTCATTAAAATATGTGAAATAATTCATAAATAAATTGAAGTGAAAAATAATAATTTCCCTAAGAATAACGAATGGTAAAAGTGTAATTTATTGTGAGCATGATTAAGAATCGTCAACAGCCTGATGCCAATAAATAATTGTAACCCGATTCTAGGATTAAAGGTAATAAACTCAATGATTATATTCCAACACCCAAAGGATTGAAAAGTCTTTTTTTCATCAATTGAGATCTCAATAGAATAAAGAAGACAAAATTACAAATTAAATTGAGGAATAAATGAAAAATTTGACAGATTCAGAGGCATTAATTACTCAACATTCTATTTCAGCATATACATGCCGATATACCGCCTGTCCCGATATAAACCGCCTGTACCGATATAAACATTTTTTTGTGAAATCCGCAAAGTTTTTGAACATTCATCAGTTTCAGATTTTACAAAGTTGAAACTTGAACCTTTTATTTTACATCTTGCAGCAGTTTTAACTTTATCCCACAAGAATTGTCCTGTAATACTCCCGCCCCGTTATAAAATGGTCCTCACTCGCCCGCCCCAAGGGAAGGAACCACCCTCGTGCCCTCGAAAGAAAAATGTTTCGCTCCTAGCCCCTCCTCTCATCCCCCTCCACCCCCTTCCCGCTCGTCCGGCCAAAAAGGGAAAACCTTCAAATGTCCCATCCGTCCGTACCCTCCTCCCCCGAATGACCACTTGGGTCTCTCCTCAAACCGTCCAGGGGAGCGAGCTGAAGGGAGAGTTATTTGGTGGAAAAACAGAACTGAGAGAAGAATTACACTTCGTCGATTTCCTCAAACACATCTATTAATGCAACCTGACTGACTTCGTCCGTTTGGGCATCATCGGGTAGAGTGTATAGAGTACAATAGTATACAGAATGCGGAACAAAATAACATTCATGTATTAATAACTATTTTCTACTTCAGTTATTTATCATAGAGTTATTATTCTTTGCTCACGTGCTGCACTTCTTCATACTCAAGCATACAAAACCAGGCAAGTTGTGTTGATTATTTTACTTCTGGAATTTCAAAGTTTAATTCTGTCACCATCGTGAAGATATTCCACCAAAAAATGCCCAAGATTGTTCAGTTTAACCTGCGTAAGTACGTAGAGATTACTACGAAGTTGGCCAGCGTAGCTTGTTTGTTAGTCAGTTATAAACCTCTCGACCGAGCTGACCTTCTGCTTCCCCCAATAATTGTGTTTTGTTATTCCTTTCCGTCGGGCGAGATATCTTTTCCTAGGAACCCAATCCGCCGCTCGGATGCCTCGCCCTCAGCCAGTACCTCGTCATAACGCCTCGGCGATTCACCGAGGCTTGCTTTTTATCCTGCCACCCTGATGCCCGCCCCCCCCCGCCTTCCCTCAGCCACCCTGAGGGAATTTGGAAGGCGGGGGGAGGTGCTCTGACCTTCCCTCCTCCGCCCCAGGAAGCTCCTTCGGACGCTCCTCGGACGAAGAGACTACCGCGAAAGCGCACACCTCACTACTTCTCTCTTCCGCTTCGAGATTCCTGCAGAAATACAACACCCTGGTCAATTTCCCAGGTCGGTGAAAAACAGCAACTAGAGCGAGTAGAGCTTTCTGATACGTGAGAAACTTCTAAGAACGAGCGATTGGCCACAAACGATCTAAGAACACCATACAATTGCTGACAAACCTGGGATTGAAGATATTGAGTGCAATGATACGAGGCAAGGCTTAAAACTAATAGAGGTCAAATCGTTCCAAGTCAAATCTGACAACGAGTGAATGGTATTTGACCATTAGTAATGCTACCCTGATGGTTTCAACTGCAATTAGAGAGGGAATAAAGTATCTTCAACAATGCGAGACTACAGTCCCCCGTTCACCCCTTTTCATTGGTACCCTGGTTATATGGAAAAATTATATTACCCGATGTATCTTCCCTTTGTGGTCGGTTTTTGCTTGTTCCACGTCCTAGCCCCTCGCTTTTCCTCGCACCACCACTCTCTCACCCAAATATATATTATGCTGCCTAAAAATATAGAAAATTTTGTGGCAAATCCATTTGCTTCTAATTTGACTCATATAATCTTCTTTGTATTTTTACTTTTCTAACTTCATTTTGTTATGGGACCAAATTGATACTGTACAGGAGTGAAAACGTGACAGAAATTAATAAATAGCGACATGGTAGCCAAGCGTAACCTCAAGCTTTCGAAGTTATAGAAATCTCTCTGTTCTTCCGTATATCTCTCTTATTTAATATTTTTATGCTAAAATACATCATACTAAAAAGATTTTTTATTGTATTTTTAACGCCTTCATAAAAAAGATATACCTTAACTTGACGCAAGTAATTTTCACGTGCATGAAGTTTCGGTTGTGACTCCCATCTAGACTTTCTAAGACTATCCACAATTCAAAGTTGGCAATCATATTATTAAGAAAATTTAAATCTGAGGCTCTGAATTAAAAGGTAAGATTAGTGAAGGGTGTAACTCAGGAAACACTGCGACAACCCACGTAGCATCTATGTTTTTCCTACCGGACCCGAGGAGAAACTTTTTCTAAAACGGATATTCCAGACCGTTGCTTTATTATATAGTTTATATTATTGTTATTGTTATGTATATGAATGCGTTTGACTAGAACGAATAAATGACATAATTAGAGTTCCCTTTGCCCTTCTTTCAGCCGCCACCTCCATATTTTGTCTTAAAATAAAACAATGGTTATGGCTTGGAGAGTTTTGTCATGAGTGTGTCGCTACAAAGTTAGTGATTTTGAATCCCGGTTATGTGTTCACCTCTGTACTGCAGTCGGGATGCGAAAATTTGTGTGGCATCATTTTCACGCGTGTGCCAAGTTGAGGGTGGATTTGACTCCCCAATCCAGAGGGCGGTTCACTTCTTCTGCCTTCGCTCATTCTCCCTCCACCTCCCTACCTGAATCGGAGCCCTTTCCGGTGGCGCCGCGTCTCCCTATCCTCTAGGTCAGTCCGCCCCACCTCTCTGCCGGTTCCGTTCGAATCAATTGATATATGTTTTATGCAATTCCACACCATCAAAGTAGCTCGTCTCAATTCTAGCCCATAGTAACCTTTAGTCATTTGTCTCAGTAATTTTCCTTTGGCTGCAAATGAAAGCGCCTTGAAATTATTTTTCATTCACTGCCACCGAATTCCGCTGAAAAGCCGAAAAGAAGAATAGTACCGTGAATGCGTAAAGCGGTTGTTTGATTGAGATTTCTGCTGTCTTTAACTCTTAAAATTTCCGTATGAAATATTGCTCTGCTAGCCTTACAGGTGTATGTGGCAGGATAAGATGCTCCCAAAAATGAAGGCAGTTTTCGGTTTGCCATTTCTGACATTACTCATGTAACTTTAGTATAGCTTGCATTAGGCTTTCAGAAGGTGAAGGGAGTTGATGATGGAGACGTTGAGTAATGATGTTAAGAAAAGGCTCGTCAAAACTCTGAAATGGAGCGTAGTTATGTGCGGCGCGGATAAATGGTCACTGAAGCAGGAGGATAGACGTGGATAGGAGGAGCTAGAAATGTGGGTGTGGAGAAGATGAAATGGACCAAAAGGAAGACAAATGAGGAAGTGCTATGCATGGCGTGTGAGGAGAGGGTATTTTTAGGAAAAATCATAAGGAGGCATGGGAAATGAATGAAGGGTAAATTAATCGGTATTTGGATGTTAAAGACTGTGATAGAGGGAAGAATGTTCGGGGAACAAGGAAGGGGCAGGTATAGGTTAAGGATTTTAGACGGAATGGTTTAGAGGTACATCAAGTGCCCATGGAATTAGGTAAACCTGACAAAATGAATTGCGAACGCCCATATTATTTAGAAAAAGTAACCATCACGTAACGGATGTTAGGGTTCATACTTCAGCATGAGTTACCTGTAAGCCAAGAGTAGACTTTTGGGTTTTTAAGAGATGAAGTTTCAGCCCTTTTGAAACCTTCGGGACTTAATCCTTGCACCATTAAGAAATGTTAAATATTTTACAACATTCCTAAGGATATTTAGATATTTTTACGAAGTGGCATTTAAGACGCGATTAATTTATTAAATCCATGATTAAATTCAAATCTATATGGAACAAAATATGCCAAAACTGAGATAATAAATATTTGAAGTTACTCGAGAAAATTTTTCCGATAACCTCTGTAACGTTTGTAACACATCAAAACCAAACGAAGTATCCCCAAATGTCTGATTAAGGAAAAGCTTTTTCAGCAATAAGAAAAGATAGAAAAGATGTACTCTCTTATCTGCAGTTGTTTCGTGGGAATATTATTGACCCATTCTACCGCAGAGAAGATCCTCCCCGAATAAATGAGCGGATTCCGAGATAGTGAATATCATGAAAGGCAGGAGGAACACCAATTAACTTTCGTTACATAAGTAACTCAAAAGGAATACGAATGTCAATTCTCTAGCTTCTTCTTAAGTAAAATTTATTTGTTCAGTACAATCACCTAATTATGTGTGTGTGTGTGTTTATATAAATATATATATATATATAAATATAAATATATATAAATATATATATATATATATATATATATATATATATATATATATATATATATATATATATATATATACATACATATATAAACCATAACCATAAACACAGTAATCAACCCGAAGGTCGGTTTAGTAGGTGATGGCAGAGATCACCCAGTACTAAGCCCTATACGGCGTGTGAAAATTCACACATCAGGGTAGGGGGGCCAGTTCCTTTCCCTGTGCCGGTTATGGTTTCCCAGGAAGACCTGGTACCCGAGAATCACTTTAGCTTGGGTGGAGCTGCAGGTGCCCAGAGTGCCTTGCCCGGGAATGGAACCCGGGACCCTCCAATCAGCAGTCCAACACTCTACCCACTGAACTACCGCGACCCCCACATATATATATATATATATATATATATATATATATATATATATATATATATATATATATATATATATACACATATATATATATACATATATATATATACATATATATATATATATACTACCGTGATCAAAAAGTTCCCGGAATAACCACCGTGTGGCGCTCCCATCGTTCCGATTTGAGTTCTGTTTTTTTTTGTTAAATTGGTACATCTGTTGTTGATATTCCCTTTAAATCTTAGTGTCATAACTTGACATTTGCAAAAGTTACGTAGCCAAGAGTACATCTATCTCTGTGTGGGTTGGCGATTTTTTACAATTGCAGAAATGGATTTAAATTTCCAACAACGAACTTGTATTAAATTTTGCGTAAAAAACGGATTTAGTGGCGCACGGACGTTGGAAATGTTGGAAAAGTGTTTCGGCAACGATTCTCTAAAAAAAACGGTCGTTTACCAGTGGCACGAGCGGTTCAGAAGTGGTCGTGAGTCAATCGAAGATGATGAACGCAGTGGCAGACCATCGACATCGAAAGTCGGTGAAAAAATTGATAAAGTAAAAGAAATGTTGGTCAATAACCGCAAATTAACCATCAGAGAAATAGCGGAGGACTTGAACATTGCCTATGGATCCGCCCAAGACATTGTGGTTAATGATTTGGGTTTCCGTCGTGTAGCAGCAAAGACCTCAATTTCATGCAAAAAAGAGACCGTGTTGACGTCGCAAAAGACATGATTTGCGAGGCTGAATCCGATCCCACATTCATCAAAAGGATAATTACTGGAGACGAGACGTGGGTTTATGAGTACGACACGCAATCCAGACATCAGGCAAGTGAATGGCGTTCACCAAATGAGCCGAGACCAAAAAAACCACGTCGTTTTCAGTCAAAAAAGAAGGCAATGCTGACGGTTTTCATGGATTACAACGGTGTAGTGCATCATGAATTTTTGCCAGAAGGCCAGACAGTAAACAAAGAGTATTATTTGGGCGTTATGAGACGTTTGCGTGAAGCAATTCGCCGAAAGAGACCAGAAATGTGGGCAGAAAACTCGTGGATTTTGCACCATGATAACGCACCGTCGCACAGTGCTATCATTATTCGTAATTTTTTGACGAAAAATGCAACGAGTACCATCCAACAGCCACCGAATTCACCTGATTTGGCTCCCTGTGACTTCTTTCTGTTCAATCGAGTTAAAAAACCATTACGGGGAACGCGTTTTAGCAGCCGAGAGGAAGTAATGGAAAAATCGCAGGAAGCACTGATGGACATACCGAAAACCGAATATAAAAAATGTTTCGAGGATTGGATCAAGCGCTGGCATAAGTGTGTTGCAGTCGATGGGGATTACTTTGAAGGGTACAATATAGATTTAGATGAATAAACTTGTATTTTTAATTTTCTGAATAAATTCCGGGAAATTTTTGATCAAGGTAGTATATATATATATATATATATATATATATATATATACACATATATATACATATATATATATACATATATATATATATATACATATATATATATATATATATACATATATATACGAGGGTCATCCGGAAGGTAGTACCCGTTCGTGAAATAAAGACACAAAAGTAAATATTAACAAACATAAAAAATTTTATTTGAAAGAGGATACTTTAAACTACTTCTCAACATAATCTCCAAGCAAATTAAGGCATTTGTCATAACGTGTGACAAGTTTCTGTATTCCTGCTGCATAGTCCTTCGCCGCCAGCTCATTGAGATACGCGAGGGACCCATCTTGCACAAATTTTTGCATAATGCAGTTGGTGTTTAACAATTTCATGAACAATTGTTCGAGAAACATTGGGAAAATGCTCACAGATGTCATCAATTGTAACGCGCCGATCCTCACGAATTCGTCAACTGAGCTCACCAGTTGGTCTGTAATGACAGACGGGCTCCCCGAACGCTCATCGTCGTGTGTGTTCCCCATCACTATGTTGAAGTTGCGACACCACCGCCGAACAGACGACTCGTCCATTACATTGTCTCCATACACCTCCTTTAATTGGCGATGAATATCACATGGGCGAACGTTTCTTGCATTGAGGAATTTAATCACTGCCCTCACTTCACAACTGGCGGCGTTCTCAATTTTTTTAAACATTGTAAACAATCACAGAAACAACACAGGCAATGCTAGCGTCACGCAACTTGGCTCAGAGAAGGCAGACAAGCCACTGAAGTTATCTGACCCCGTCCAGCGGCTACTCGCGTCGTCAGCACTTCATGCGGCACGAACGGGTACTACTTTCCGGATGACCCTCGTATATACATATATATACATATATACATATATACCTGTATGCATATATAAGGCCATTTTCGCATATTCTTGAAACATAGATTCAAGAAAAAATGTTTTTTGAAGCAAATTTTTATACTGGAGAGTTTGGACGAAAAAGAGAGGGGATGCAATTGAAACATAAATTCCTTTGAAGTTAAGAACTAGTCCCGTTGAGTACGCACTGCCCCTACATTTCATCGGGATTTCTCCAATTGACCGTAATAAAATGAAAATTTTGTTCCACTTTTCAATGACTTCCTCTGCCAGTTTGCTACTCAACTTCTTGTTGCCCTAGCAATTAAGAAAATCAGTTACCTATTTTCTTCTACATTTCCTTCTTTTATTTCATAAATAAATGTAAACATTCCGAAAAAGCAATGAGTGAAATAGCTACACTCGAGAATATAGTATATACCTGTATGAGTGAACCAATACACCACGATTGGATAGGGACAACCCCTCGCATTTTATTTTTAGTACTTATGACTGATAACCAATCAAACCTCTGCTCGAAGCTATTTTTATTTCGGTTTATTACTTCCCATGGAACATAATTGGGGATGATCAATCAGCTGATTGGAAATTATTCACATTTTAAAAGACAAAAAGTTGCTCATTACCATGCCACCAAATGCAACAAATGAGTATTAGATGATTGATATTAAGCAGAAAATATTAAATAGCTATAATCATGAGCTATAGACATGTATGCCGTTTTCTTCTGAGTATTTTTAAGAAATGTCGAAGAAGTTTAAGGTGCGGCAGAATTATTTCTTACTTTTATCAAATAGCAACGAATAACAAGAAACAAAATTATTTCGATGTTCCTGAGACAGAATAATTCAGTAGCCAGATAATATTCAGTTGGCGGCCAAAATCTCGTGGCCTTTCGTGGAAAAAATCGTGGATCACTTTGCCACGATTTCTGATATCTTCTAATTTTTGAGAGATTTTGAATAAATCGTCCTCAGGATCATTGTCGTCGGCATTATTAATTATTGAAATATGAAACATTTCAATGACGAGATACTCCACTCCTTCACTGGCTCCGTACTGCTGGAAATTTTTCTGGCTTTGATAGCTCATGATCTTGTTTTTACGACTAAAACATTCAAGTTCAACACTTTCTCCTGAAAGAGACAAATTTTGCGAGTGGAGATTAATTATTTGATAGCTAAAATTATTAAGCCTTGGTGCAAAGTGATTATTAATCTTCGAAAATGAAACCCTTAAAATACTGAAGACCTGAAGATTCAGATAAATGTTGAGGATATTTTTCATCTATCTATCCATATTGGTAATAGAAATAGCCAAGGCTGTAGATACGTTAAGGATCCGCAAAATAGGAATACGACTAAGTGAATATATACCAATGACTAAGAATTTGTGTAGGAGTAAAAGCTAATTAAATACTCTTTTTAATGATCCAAGACAACTCTGACGGTGGATATTATTGGTTGAATTGGGAAATTTGAGAATTTCCACCCTCTAATAACAGTGGTGACGGCGTTATGAGCATAAATCCTCATTTCTGGGCGGCGTAAGAAATAAATTATGAGGAAACATTTGAGGAATAATTGACGCCAAATGAACACCAATTCCGTAAGACCGGGATAGGGAAGCTGTCAAAACCTTGCCTGAGAACACCGGTATAATGAAAACTGATTCCATAAGCTATAGCATGTTAAGTGAATGAAAATGCAAATACCTTCGACAAGTCAAATGGAACGATTTTTTTTAAAGTAAGAGTAACAAACCATGTGAATCTTTATTAAATAGGGGCCAACGAGGAGATGTTTAACCTGGCCTGGATTTGATTACAAGAGAGCCACTTTCTATCAAGGAGCATGATAAAAACTTGGGATGTTTGACATGCAGATGTGTGCTTAGATGCTCCGTAAAGCAATAATTTTAAGAATTTCAAATAAAACTAATGCAATTGCGTGGACGAGGCGAGAAAAACAGAAGAACCAAAGGTTACGTAGATATGAACGTCACCAGATATTGATACATCTGCCTTCCTCCTTGCCTCCTTCCACTCAGTGAACAGTGGCGCACCAACACGTTACATAACCATTCCACTTCTCTGGTACATATATATACGTGCTTACATCTACACGTACCTACATATTTTTTACGAACTTCCTACGCCCAAATTCCAATTCCAGGAGAGCGTGGGAATGTCTTCCCCGGAGTCACTGGCCCGGTCCGCGCGCGAATTAAAGCAGCAAAAACATTTGTTATTTCAGCGCCCTTGGGAAAAACGAGGAACGAACGGGTGAGAACCAGCGAGACGGACGGAATCAGAATTTGAAATGCGGGGGAGGCGCTCCGAGACGCGCGCTGCGCCCCCCCCCCCCCCATCCTCCTCCCCGCACCCTCGCACCCCTCCCCCCGCCTCCCTCTAACCCACCCTGAAAACAAAAGGGGAGTAAGGGAGCTCGGCTCGCGCACCCGGCGGAACCCAAGGGCTGGAATGGGGGCACCCATCTTGGGCTGCGTCCGAATCCAGCACCGAGGCTGCGTCTGAGGACGCGCATACGGATGCCTTTTGAAGGACGGCGGCCATGATTTTGTGCGCCCAAGTTCTTCGAGCCTCCTCCTAAGGATCCGTGGTGAGGAACTGTCCTGAAAGATGCACGCAGGCACCTGTCCTCGGCTCGCCATTTTGGAACATTGTACCACTGGTTTTCAAATAAACGAGGGTAATACCACGCTACGCAGCCACGTATTTTTAACTACTTTGCCTTACACTATCTGAATAATATCTGCTGATATAAGCGTGTAAACTGACGATTAATGATGGAACATTTTGATAAGTTAATGCGGACTGGTTTCATTCTAACATAGATTACATTTCTTCAATGCATGTACTGAATAGATATTACTTGACCTTTATAACACAACTTCATATTACATGTATAAAGAAGGACAACTGTATAGAGGCCGCCATGCACAAACCAGTTTGAAGTTCGCACAGCCTCAAGGATGTACGTATGTTGACCCCATGTATCATCTTCCTACAGCTTATCCTTAAGTCCTAATGAATTTCCGAAGAAGACGTATTGCCCCAGAGCTCTGAGTGAACAATTACAAATTTTTAGGCGCTTTTGAACGGGACCCCTTGCGTAAGATGCCACATTCGGCCTTCCATCTATTATTATTATTATTACTATTTATTTGAGAAACCTATAAAACTACGAACTTAACCAGTTGTTAATTTATCTCAATTCCTTTATTTAAGGGCAAACTAAAAAAATTAGATGAAAACTGGCTGAAATGGTAATAGTTGCAATCATTAAAGGAGGTGACCGACAGATAAGGTG
This sequence comes from Hetaerina americana, assembly GCF_022747635.1. Lineage (NCBI taxonomy): Eukaryota > Metazoa > Arthropoda > Insecta > Odonata > Calopterygidae > Hetaerina > Hetaerina americana. Next base: position 932,343 of record NW_027286070.1, read on the forward strand.
GACCATTTGGAGGAGGGAGCATATTCCGGGAATGCGGGAAAGATTTAGAGTGAGCCGGAGTCGAAATTAGTCCATTTCTAATGAAAGGAGGCAAAGGAGTCCACAATTCAACGTCCCATCCCGTGGACTGAATCACTTCATGCGCTCTCCACATAGCAACCAAGCAGGGACAGGACATCACTGAAATATTTTGGCAGCGTCCTGAATTCCAATCTTGAGCCTTTAGGTTGGGAAGCCAGTACTCTAGATACCTTGCTAATACGACTTCCGCATTAACATGTTCCATCTACCTTTGGAGCAAATATGGTGGTTCATGCTCAGCGTATTTATTGCATAATTAAACGGTGTTGGCAATGACCAAATAGTTGGGAGCTCTAAACGTGAAAGACTGAGGAATACACAATTCGGAACTTTGATCTTTGCACGGAGGCATTTAATTTCTTAGTGTAAGGAAGAACTTTTTATAAAATATTTAGTAAATGGCCTTCTTTACTTTTAGTTTACACCGATCTACCTTTTTGTACGTTCATACTAACTTACATTAGAACCATTCTCACCTAAAACTTTCCAAAAATACAGAGGCCACAAAGGGTGTTATAGGTTATTCCTGTAACGCTCCTTTAACATGATTTGTCTTAAATTATATCTTTCCGCTTCTATTGCATTATTATTTCATTGAATTATTATTTTATTCAAACTCTTTAAAATTAAAACACCACTCGTATTTAGAGATTGTTAATTCTCATTATATATTGACCATCTAGTTCTACCCCTTTTTTCCATTAATGCTTCAATTCTTACGCATTTCCACAATATGAGCAATTGTATTTAACAGTCGCCTATTGTCAAAGCTTTTAATACACGTTTCTTCATGGTTTACCATTTATTTTTTCTTAATAGCCGAAAATTTCTAGACAATAGATCGCATAAGCATTACATTCAGTCTACACTGCGTCCATGACATCCCTGAGTATTCCTTTCATGACGTCAATGTTTCAAGATTAAACCTTAAACAAGCAATTATTTTGCGACTTACAAAATAAACTTATTATATATTCCCCACACTACCAGTAACCATTCATCAAGTTTTCCCTTGATTATTAATACTCTAAAAGTTTCTACCACGTGCCAGAAAAATTTGTTAGAGATTTAAATTATATTCCAATTTTTAATGTATTTACTTATGATTTCATTCAATGTGTTACGTCACAAACCCTACATCAATCCTAGACTATAGAAATACCATAATCAGTATGTTAAGTTACTCGCGTAATTAAATCTCCATTCATTACATACGCATATGTCAGTTCTACATTCGAATCTTTTGCATTTATTCATAAAAAATTACAACCCTAGGGATAATACGAATTTATGCATCGTTCACTCAAAAGGTCTCGTGTTCACGTTCATGAGTGCATGAAAATTACGTAAATTTGCGATAATCGATCTAAAAGCACGATAAACCGTCGAAACGTAGCAATAATAGTCGCAATAAGAGCGCTGAATGTCCATATTACTCATCGCAACGTTTAGGTTCCCGTGGTTACCGTGGGTATAAACGCTCAAAACAATCGCCCTCTACTCACTGCTTCAACAGTTTAGAGTTTGGAATGAACGGTTATTTGCATAAGAAGGGTCAATCCATCAGTATTCAGAGGGTATGTCAACATAAATGAAACAGCCCACCTCAAAAATATGGTGGCATCGACCATTTAAACCGATAATTACCTTATCGTATATGAACTTTGTCGCATGAATCTCAACCAAATTCAGTCTCAACCTGATCAATTAGAGTGGAATTAAATATAATTATGCAAAATTAATTTTGACTGATACCTCGCGGAGCAATTACGTAGTAAAATGCGGAAACGTTGATTCAAAAGGAGTTAATTCAAATATGATAGCAAGCAATCTAGAGAGAAAGCTCACGATGAGTTTTTCTACGTCACCGCGGTGTCGTCGGTTTATGGGGAAAATCGGCTGTGAAGTGACGAAAAAACGTTATTAAAAAGGTATTTCGGCGCAAGTTGTCTCGATCACTTTGGACGGTTGCATTTAATGTGCCTCGCCTATTATTTCCACGATAGGCTGGTTAAAAGCTTGCTTGACGCTGCACAAACTTTCTAATCTAGCGACCTTGACCAAAGGGCTTGGATCGAAGAAATAATGACGGTATCTAACACTTTTGTTCCCTTAAATTATTGACTAGATCATAATTTATTTAACTAGTAGTAATTAATATAGTCAAAAATTATTTATTTACTGCTCTTGGATCGTTTTGAGCTGTTGAACGCGTTTAAACGGCTAAAATATATACTGACGACCTTGAGTCTATTTGCCATTTCATAAAAAAAACGATCCAACCCCAAGTGTAACAGGAATGCTGAATAGGGGAACATACAAACACTAATACCAGCGAGAGGAAACGCGTATTTAGTCAAACATTTTAACATATCTCGAATTTAAATTACCAAGACAACATTTTTAACTTAAATCAAAGAATTTTGACGGCGATGGCTTCAATAAGAGACGAAATAAGAATTCGATAGAGTATAATAAATATGTAAACATTGCCTGTAAAAAAATCAGAGAATACTCTAATACACTTCTTTAAGCTGAAACTTTTGAATTTGTAAAAAAAAATGGCTCAAGGGCAATTTTTATTTTTGACTCTCTCTCTCGCCCACTTCTCCTCATATTTTTCATTTTCCATGAAACCACTGATTCAATTGCCCTGAGACTTCTTCACTTTCCGAGTGGTTAAATTAAGTTACCAAAAAAGCAGAACAAGTAGAAATTTTAGTATTTTTACGAGCTACTGCTTGATTTCTAAAATCAGTTTCGCTCAAAGCGACATTATAAACATGGACCTTCAACATTCTTTATAAATACAGAGAGCTACATTAAAAAAAATGAGATTTAATTAACAGCGAAATACTCATTGAGTATGAAGGAGTCAAATCTTGCCACACGTATGACCCAGTTCGTCAATTCTAGATCGTGGCAATGATACATCCAATTCTTTATATGTTCATATGAATGATGTTATGAGATTAAAGGAAATGATTAGTCGAGTGATATTAAAACAAGTGGCATCATTAACCTAACTATTGATTAATATGAAATACAATGGGAGAATTTCGATGGAAATATTATGGACCTATACTACAAAAGGAAAATAAGCTCTATGGTTAAAGGAAATGATTTTACAAGGAAGGGAGCATTGCGTATTACGGAATCCTTCTTGGGTAGAGAAAATGCATCTATCGAGAAAGCTGATAACTGCATTCCTCATCGAACGATTGGAATTGCCTGAAGTTTACCTGTGTTCTTGTATGGAACCCACTTCTATCATCCTCAGAATCACAGGTAAAGAGGTACTTAAGCTGTTATATAGATAGGTGGATAATAGTCGTCTTTATTTCGGTGCGACCTTGAGACTACGTATGCAGTCTCTTCTGCCACCTAACTCCTGCGGGTGGAGGAAACAATGGCTCCCACGAAGAAGACCACTGCACGAATGAGCAATTTATGTATTAAAATGGAGTTATTAGAATGAAAATCTAACGGAGATTAAGTTAGTTGACATCAGAGAAACAATAATTCAGTCCACCGCTCTTCGAGTAGAACTGCTGATGGCGATATCGTGGCGCTGGTCTCTTGATCCCAAACCGATGGGGAACCAGTCTGAAAAATTTTCAGTCCCATTATGACGAGGAAGCCTCGTGCAAATTCGAATGATTCCCCCAGAATTACTCAACAAAAAAGCCTTTTTCTCTATTCCTCCTCTATAATTTTCTGTAAACCCATAAATCAATGCGAAATTAATAGGTTTGAAATACCTTTTTAAAAAAATTCCTTTCTAAGCGAGCTTAAAAAAACTAACAAACATTTTCTCATGGAATGTAATATAATGTTGCTCCAAAATTTGGTGTAAAGACAAGAGGATAAGCGTAGATTCGAAGCGTTTGATGCGTGTGAGTATGAGAATGGCAGAAATAAAATGAACATATTCGGTTAAATTAAACGGGAGAAGTGTTTTAATTCAATACTGAGAGAGAAAGCAATTCCAAAGACCTTCGAAGAAAAGGAGAAAGGAAGTAATAGGTAGATTTTAAAAAATATAGGAACGGAATTAAAAATTATTATTACGTATTATGACAGGTGTAAGGGCATTTAAGGGCTCAACTCAACAAGGAAAAGGCGGGGAACCCAAATTTTATAGGCAGAAATGATCACAAATTTAAGGTAAAATGCCGGGCACAGAGAACGAATAAAAAAATTCTTTTCTAAATAGAACAATTGTTGATTGGAACACCTTACCTGCAAAAATATTCGAGCCCTTTCCTAACAGAGTGTATACTTTTAAGAATAGATGTAAGGTATATATGTAATAATTTGATTGATGTGTGGTGTATTGTATTATATGCAATAGCTTAATTTTTTTAATTTTTCTTTTTTTCTTGCTGATTAATGGTTGTAAATGGGATGGGGATTCTCTTGTTTTGTTAAAGAGATTTGTGCTTTCAAGTCTGATTTTGCCTATTATCTTTTGCGATTATTTGGGACTTTCGTGCCACCTGACAATGTCTATCAGCACATGTGTATTTTTAATAATAATAATAATAACTAGGCAGGGTCTCGGCAGAAGCGCAGCAGTGTCCCGAATCCATTGAAATCCTTAACTAATCCTTTGGGCTACTGATAATTATTCCGATCGGAATGATTCAGATCGTCACAAACGCAAGCACCATGTGGCAAGACCAAAACGAAACACCCATCTCTCTTCATAAAGGTCATAACACTATGCCTTCCTTCCAACCTAGGCAAATCACATGGTCCCCCCAAACCCGGTCGAGAATATTCTTCGCCCTTTCTGGGGGCGGTCGACCGCGGAGAGACCTCTCTCCGCATTGTGCACCCGCCGCTATCAATCAGCTTCGTCGTCTTTCCCCTCTGAAGACCGTTGCCAACTTCACTTTGCACACGCCTGGCTGAGGCTCCTAAGCGACAGGTGAAGAAGGCTTCTTCCTCAACCGGGGTTGGAGGGGGAGATGGTGTGATAAACCCCACTCCCAGGGGTCAAACGCCCCCAACTGCGCATCCCATCACCCGTTAAGAGGATTACACATCATATAGGCAATGCCCCTCCCCCATCTATCACCGCCTACCTGCGTCCCCGACTGGGCTCGGCAATGTGATCCCGTAAAACCAGGGAGTTATTAAGTTACACGCCATAGAGAATCCGCCGGCGCCGAATCAAGCTGCAAATTTAGAGCTCGGCTGTCATGTTGCTGCTTGGCAGTTCAAGAGAGGCATCAAGGGAAACGTCGCGCTGTGTTCCCTCGGGGGGTTCCTATCATTTTGTTCACACCCACCCCATTTGTCAATTTGAGGCATTGCCGAAAGGTTTCTGGAGAAGTATCAACGAGTACACAAGGTTTATATCGTATTCTTATTGGATGATATTAGAATGACTTAATTAAATGCAATTCACTAGCCTCGAGCGAGTATTGATATCACACGAGCATCCGCGCGGTGCGTGATTTGTCGGCAAGTTATTACGAAGCCTTGGATACCTTAACTCATAAAAGTGGGTCGCAAGATGATTATGATTTTATAATTGAGTCAGATTTGTGGGTGATCGGGCCAGTGCTTACGCGCATGTATTTGTTACTGATTACTTTGCATGAAGACGCGAGAGGTAACGAAAGAGGATTAGTCACAAGAAAGCACAAGTAATGGAATGCTCGAGACGTAGGAAAGCCTAGTTTAGGCACGAAGAAATAAGCTAGAGCATTAAAGCAGCTCATGTATTTGAACAGTAGTGCACTGTAAACGGGAGATTGCAACGAAGAGGGAGATACGCATTTGCAAGAAGATGAGAAATTTTGCAAGGTGCAATGACTAAAGATGCGAGGGCAATATAAGTAAGGACTTAAGCATGGTAGGTAGTACTTCATTGTTTTGAGACCTGGTCTTTTTGAGGCAAGGGAATGAGAATAGATGGGAAGCTCTTGAAACGTGGATATGGCGAAAAAAGGAGGAAATAAGTCGGACGGAGACAAAAACTAAGGCTGAAGTGTTAAACAGGGTGGGCGAAGAGAGGAATTTCCTATGGTAAATCCGACAAAAGGCAGACGAAGCGGACGGAGGAAATATTGAAAGGGAGGGGTACTTAAAAGGCCGTGATAGAAGGGCGGACACAGGGAAAGTGGGGTGGAATTAGAAAGACAGCACGTTTTTTTTGAAGAAAGGATGAAGGCAGGCAGTAGTACGAAGAAATGAAGAAATAAATAGTGTTGTAAAAAGTATGAAGAAGCTTTCACGATACTAAGGAGTCAATAGCCCTAAGGGACCCAACCAAATAACCTAAATTTGATCAGAATTAGAAGAAAAAGAATAGGAGTAAGCTTTTTTGACAGCATAAATAAATGCAGAATTTACAAATAAATTAAGAGATAAATCAGAGATTCCCACGATATTCATAAATAGGCCTTTCTAGCCTAAAACACACTTTTAAAATGGGTATAATATCTATATTAATAGATTGGGTATCTTAAAATTATTATGAGGCAGTGATCTTTGACTAAATTAATCACTAAAACTAGCCGATTATAAAGCGATCTTCATTAAGAGAAATATAAAAAATTTGTGAATTTCACGACAAATAATTTACAATGGTACGATTGCCTTCACCACATAGGTATCACCTCTGTATGCATACATGTGAGTGTCTGCATATGTATATATACATGCACACAAGTATAAACGTGTATGTGTGTGGGTGCCTGAAAAGCGCGCCAGGGAAATATGTATATTTCCCTGGCACACCTTTCAGGCACCCGCAGCGCCATCCAAGCTGTATGATTTTTTCGGGTATCGGATCCTCCTGGGGAGCCGGCAATTCAAACGGCGTTGGGTTCAGTACTGGGTGAACTCTACTATTACCTGCCTAACTGACCTTCGGGCTGATTTATGTCTAATTTTTCAAGAAATACTCAAGGATTATTTCTAATCTTCAAAGTAAGATTTCACCTAGCCAAGCCCGGCATAATTGAATATAATGAACCAGAGCACTTCACGACGGACCAAATTAGCAATTATTTTGTGATGCGATTTAAGGCACAGTCAAATGCAATAAAAAGGGAGATCTAGAATGCCTCCCGATATGTTGACCATGAATACTCTATCTAGTACTTCAGAGAACGCGAAGGGAGTTAGCATTCTATCGCTGGACGTCGGAGAAGTTTGAGGCATTCGAAACGATCACCTTCGATTGTTTTTCTTGTGACGCCCTGCCTAAAGGAAGGGCATGTACAGGCCCCTCTAACCCCGCTCGCTCCCACATTGCCTCCCCCCCTTAGCCTCCCTGGAGGATTGCACGCCCTTTGTAACCGAGCGATCGCTGCCATTCTAGTCCATTAGGATTTGACCCCGCATTGGACGATGAGCCACTCAATCCCCCCCCCCTCCTGCGAAAGCATTCATTTCGTGTCACTGGGTGCGATCAACTTTGACTGTGAGCGATGCAGTTACCAAACGATGGCAAACAATAGGCTGTGAATTTAGTTCCGGGATGGTGACCTCCTCCATCTAGGTTTTAATTTCGGCGTATCCAGTCGTAGTTGCATTCATCGTTGCCAATTATTGGTAATCGAATAGGTCGATTACGGTCTCAATACTTTTTGCCTTTTTCGACTACAATAAACACACTCTTTTCAAACCATTCGTAGTCTGTCTTCTCTAATCAGACTGACTTCCAGTTACCTAGTAGTAGTAGTTTTGAGGGGAGGCGACCGACAGCTAAGGTCATTTGCGCCATAGGGGAAGGACAGGAAAGGATGAAGGGTGGAGAGAAACCCGGCTGCGGCATTTGCCTTCTCTTTACGAAAGGCGCCAAGGGGTTCACAGCTTAACATCCTACCTACAACCTACTACCTACCTACTACCTACTACCTACAACCTACAACCTACAGTGAAAAACTGTCTTTATTTGAATTATGAAAATTAAATTATGATGCTATTTATTACTTGAATACGTGTAGTTTGGGGGCGAAGGAAATAAGTATAAAGATATAATATCTATCTATTTTTCATCAGCATTAGTAACTCGAGTAAGCAATCAAGTTTTTCTTCTCGGATTTCGTGTTAATTTAGTAAGATGTAATGGCGAATTGATGGAGCGACGTTTTTTTGGACTCGTTGGGCCACATAAACAGTGAGCGATGAATCGTAGCAATACATCGGAGATGGACTTAATTGGAGGAGAAGGTAAGGACGAGAAAGTAAGACCGAGTGGAAAAATTTACCAAGGTCAAATTACTTCAGCCAAGAAGTCAGTCGCGAGATGAAGATGATTTGATATATACAAGCTGTTAAAGTTATTATACAAGAAGGAAATAATACGGAAACCACTACTTCTACCTGATTAAATCACCAGAGTAATAAAAAGTTGAAAGGGATTTCAAGAAGATTATAAAAGGTAAACCAAAGCTCGAATCACGAAAAGAAAAAAGGAAATTTAAACCACATGGATGTGATAGAAAAAATGTCACGCTATTTTCTAGTAGTCACTTTAGAATTTTACATACTAATTCACAATATGACAACTATAGGCTCTGTTTCCTAATACACTTTATTTTGTATCCTCACGAGGAAGCAGTCCTAAGGGAGTGACGAAGCTTTAAATAAAAAAATCTGTCCATCATATATTCGTTGGTGCACGTCAGATTTCTTGAGCCAGAAGATTTGATAACTGATTTCAATGAATAAAGAACTTTAGTTTGAACGCCAAGCATTCAACTGTGCTATGCGGTGTGAATTGCTACGAATACAATTAGCCACCACAGTCATCAACTTGAAGATTGGCCTGATAGGTGATGGTCGGGCCCACCTAGTGATTAATCCATCGGCGAATGAAACTCACTCATCAGGGTGGGGGAGGACTGTTCTTTCTTAAGTGCCGTCTAAGGTTTTTCACGAAGATCGGGTGTCCGGAAAATCACTCTGCTTGAATGGAGCTAAGGGTACCCAGAGGCATCGTCCGAAACCGAACCGGGACCCTCAGAGTTGTAACCCAGTGCTATCCACTGGACTACCACGTCCCCCTCCGCTATTTCTATCCTTTTACTGACCTTTAAAAGGAAAGGAACACCCTTAACTTTTCAAAGGATCGCTGTTTAATTTTCACGAGCTTATGTGCATAAGCAAACATAACTGCGTGTGATGCACCAGCTGTACTTGTGACTTTTAATGAGTACTGCATTATTGAGAACTAATAAAAGGAGAATTTTCTATTACTAGCATTCGCTCTTGAGAATTAATTGCGCTACATTTCATCAAAGGTTATACAACACGATCAAAACGATTCGAGGTATTCGGAAGGCTCAAGGGCCTGAAATCCTTAATCACGCAAGAAATACCTCCGAGAACCGTGATTCCACCATCCACAATTAATTTAGAGCAAACTCTGCCTACGTAGGCACGTCTCCTAAACGTTTATAAGCCAAGCTAGTGGGAAGCGCATTCCAGAATCAAGGAAAATGAATACGCATTCCGAAACTCTCCTCCATTAATGAGCTTTTCGCCCTTTGTCACTATCACAACATTGGAAAAATTGAGTACCTATTTAGATAATGGTAGGATTTTGAGAGTATGCTGCATGAAGACGCGTATAATACTAACAATCTCTTTCAAACACTGAGTGAAATTTGGGAGGGGGTTTTTAAATAATTGAGGCCGTTCCCCTAGAAATTCTATACCGAAGTAAAAGAGGATATGCAATTAGGGTAATGCTCTATTATTTCCCGTGCATTCACCTTTGGAGGTGAAACAGCCAGCGTCAGACACCACGCAACTAAATTTTGCCTCTGTATCAGTCAAATTTTATGCTGCGACAGAATATTTTTATATGATCCAAATTCTACCCGTATTTAGGAGAGTTTAATGAGAGGAAAGTTTTCAATTTTATTTAAATATTCCCAAGCCATGTAATGTTTCGCTGTCAAACTTTCCTGTATCTCACTTCACCCGACCGATTTATATAATGTACTGTTTAATTAATTCCATATATTTCCCTTGGGTACTTGGTGATGATTATTGAAGTGTTATAAAGTCCTCCATCGTTTTAATTCAGCTCTCACTTCCGCTAGAATTGTGTCCTTTCCTGTCCACCGTATTCCATATATTTGCATTTCATGTTCACACCTTAGTATATACTAGAATCTTACAATTTTTACATATGTATATTATCACTGCTATAACCAATCTAACTCCTGCTGTTTCGTTTAATACGTATCCATTCTTCATTCTCGGCAGAAATTATCCAGGATACGGCTATTATTAAGCGCGCGTCGAATGTACTTCCCTGCAGTGTTTCCAATGAGCTTATATTCCCTCACGTTAGCAATCGTAGCACGGATGATAGAGTGCTGGGCCAATGACCGCTAGGCCCGGCTTTCATTCTGTCTCGATATATACGCATCCTCAGGTTTACTTCATACCTTTTTCAGGTACCGGAACTTCCGGAGGAACTATTGGAACAGTGAAATTAAATTATCGGTTTCATTACCAAGTTAATATGTAAATTAAACTTTTCTTATTGTTTTTTTGCGTCTCATGAGGTCCACCCTCAACAATCAAACAAATATTTCGGTTTGATTGAAATGTTCTCAAATAATTTGTGCGACCAAACCGATGGCGGAAAGCAACAAGACATTCGAATTCGATCTGCAGCTACCGTGACACAACTTCCCATTTTATTTTTTCTGATATATTGTTTCCCCGTCACTTAAACGTGCATCTTTGGAGATTTAATCAAGTTCTCTCATTAAAAACACAGCTAAAGGCACTGTTGTGAGGGAGAACTACATTACGTGAACGTGTCAAGAGAAAGGTGTAATGGTAATAATAATAATAATTCAACTTTATGCGGGCGAGATTGAGAATGGGGTAATCCCCTTTTCCAACTAACCCATCGCTCAATACATTCAAATTATATTATGTATATATATATATATATATATATATATATATATGATTTTATAAATATATATAATCATATATATATATATATAAACACACACATGTATATATACATATAATAATTAGGTAATCTACCGGTTATGGTAGGTTTTTGGATGGACATAATTACTAATGAAATAATTCCCATTCCCTTAAAAAATTGTGGGAAAAACGTAAGAAATGAGGTTTTCATTCTTGGCGAAATACCAACGGCAGGAAAACACCCATACATGAAGGGGAATGTGAAAAACGTGCAAAAACCTACATATAGGTAATAAATAAGAGTAGATACAAAAGGAGAACTGATGTACACATACATATAAAAAACGCGAAAAATTATTGAAAGTAAAATTACTGATTAATAATACATATGTATTATTGTATTTGTAAGATACGAAATAATTAAAAAACTGTTATTATAGACTTTCATTCCTCTAGATATACCTGAAATGATAACCTATGCACAAAGCTTACTGAAGCAATGCCATTTCGAAAATTATTCCCATTGACCATTAATGTATTGTGGCAACCTCATTGAGGTTTGCGGCTCAGGTCAGTAATCCTCCAGCCGATTGATTTTTGCCACAAGGCAAAGGAACCGTCTTCGTCGTCGCTGGAGTTTTAATCTCTCGAGCTCAAAGAGAGGGGGGCGGCGGTTCTGGGGATACGGGCACTCACTGGAACCCATCCCCCTGGCGGAGGGAAATTCCAACGCGTAACGAGAGGAGGGGGGTGGGAAGGAATGGAAAGTGCTCGTCGCCGCCCCTCTTAAAGCCCCGGGAGAGACGCCGCCGCCCCCGTGTTTTGACTCACCAGACCGTGAGAGAGGGTGGGTGGTTGAGTGTGCGAGAAGGGTGGAGTTGCAGGCTTCTCTCGCTGACAATGAGTGGGGCAGACGCGCGGGAGAGGGGGGCGATGGGGTGACGGCGCGCGTGTGGTGTGCCAAAAGGGAGGTTGGAGGTGAAAGGGGAACCCTCCGCGTACCCACAGGGGGGTGGGGAGGAGAAGGAGGAGGAGGGGAGCGGGGTTGGCGGGCTCAAATCCGTCGCCGCAGAGTTCTTTCGGCGCCCAAGAGCACATGCGCCTCTCCCTCCCGCGCCAACGAGGAAATAGAGTAGGGTTTAGCGGGAACGGTGGGGGTTGAGTGAAAGTTGGAGGGGAGAGAGGGACAGATGGGGTACGAGAGACAAAACAGGGTCTCCTTCCCTCCCCCTTCTCAGGTTCCCGCCTGGGATAGACTGGGTGGTTTGTGCGTACCCTGGAGACACCTCGCCTGGATTCGCAGGGCTCCTCCAGACTCGAAGTTACGCCGCATCCAGAATTCCACGGTGAAGAACTCTTCTGCGATTCACACTCGATTCCGCTATATGGGCACTATAGAACGGCCACATCCATGTGGCATAAGGAATTATTTACTGTTTCTGACCTTATTGGCAACGACACGAAACAGAAATATGTACTTTCCCCGCGGTAGTGTGCACGATGCAGTGAAGGTCATCGATTTTAATGGCTGAGTGCTCAGCCACGTTTTTAATTTTGAGTCAACTCTATTTCCTAACACTTTACGGACTCACAGTGGCATCCTCAGGTCAGATATATGACAATTGAAACAAAATGCTGTGAAATAAAAAAAAGCGCAATGTGGAATGGAGTTAACTCAGAAGTGTAAAGGTGCTCAGGTATTCATTTCACCTTAAAAAAATGTGTAGACGTTGCTTAAACTAAAGCTCTCCATGTGTCGATCTGATTACAAGATGGATATTCTACCGACCAGATACTTCGGGGGTTAATTCAAGCGCGGCGCATTTTGTAGGTAAATATATGTATAAACTCCAGGATATTTTATTAAGTCAGAGTAACACAAATTTTCGAAAAATCGTATTTAAGACGGGGAAAAGGATTAGACTCCCTAAAAACAATCATTTGAACGTCACACCCCGAGGGAATAATTAGAAAAGGGGTTGACCATAACCTACCAAGCCAATTTTTCAGATTGTGGTAGGTAGCGGTTAAAAATGAAAAAAGGAAGAGAAACAGGAAACCTAGCCCCTGTTGCTTCATGTGCGTAGCTTAAGATGAAATTATTTTGTCAAAGGATGCGATTGGCGTGAGCGATCAATTTATTTTCCTAACCATGAAGAGGATTTGAATTCTTTTTAGTGGAGTTTTAAGAAATATCAATTTTTTGCTGATTTACTTGATTGTTTCGTGGTTTTAATGCGAATATTAAAGAAAAGCAATGCGAATATTAAAGCAAAGCAATGCGAATATTAAAGCAAAGCAATGCAAATATTAAAGCAAAGCAATGCAAATATTAAAGCAAAGGAAGCGAAAACTACAGAACGGGAAGGCAATCGTCATTGTTTTTAATTCGCAACAAAACAAGAGTCGAGCGTCATAAATCCACCTATCATGGGACCGCAAAATTTACCTCAGCAGTCACTTCAGTCAAGAGATGGACACCTGAACAGGAGACCACGAGGTTGCACCTTGACGGGAGGATGCCGAAGAGGGCTAAATCGCATTATCAGTCCACTACTACCACTAAATGACGTTCCTAGTTATGAGCTCTCACAGCTTGTCTATAAGTAATTATCCATTAATATCCATAAGTAATTCTAAAAAGTAGAAAATGGCCGTAAACTACGGCCATCTACGGGAGTTTTCCCCACTTCACCCACCAATTATAATAACCTTCTCGAAAATATGAAGTTTTTCAACTTCCTCTTCTCAAAGGCACAAATTTTCCGAGGGAAAACGGGGCAAGCGAACTAAAACATTTAATAAATGATGAAGACGAGACTGTGAAACTAACTCCATTCCCGGCGAAGATATGAAATTCTCCTCATTCAAACATTTTCTTGCAACTAATTTCATCACGTTGCAGCATATTCCTCCAACGTTAATATGACAGTGACTCTTTACTCGCCCGAAACTAGTTGTAGGTTATGAATTCACGTCCATGTGAGAGGCAAAGTTCTCGTTTCTCCGTCTGCATCCCGAAGGACAACTGTTCAGTTGGGAAGTCCATACCCAAATGGCTGGGAATCACTCACGGAGTAATTTTACAGATGAAAACACTTGCATTAATTAGAAGGATGTCTCTTGAGCAGTGATGTTAAAAAGGTATTACTACCCCTATCGTACCACGGTAGGCGATACAAAAGGTAGATTTAAGATGTCATCATTTATGCACACGATAAAAGATCAGATAAATTTTTATATATATTTAATTTTTTATTGACCTTCAAGCCACCACTATGGTGTGTGGTAGAGGGTGAATACACTGCACACTAATTTTGACCTGAATATTTTTACCCCTACCGCGGTCGGACTATGTAAATCTGATTCCTTATCGTTCGTGGATAAAATGAAATCCTAAATCCATCTGTTCTACGCTTAATCCCTCTAATTTTATTGGCATGACCAACCAACTATAGTACGTAAAGTATAGTATTGGTCAATGTCAGAGAAGTTCGGCACTTCCTAAATGGTTGACCTTGGGTAACATTCAGGCATTATTATAATTAGATAGTACCCTGCAAGCCATCGATATGCTGTATGACAGGGGGTAAAAACACACCAGATTACTTTTGATCCAAAATACTTAACGCCAGTGGTGCGGTCGGACAATAATATTCTGATCCTTGATCGTTCGTGGAAAAATGGCTTCTTAAATCGACCTGTTCAACACTTCTCCATAATTTTATTGAAATGATCTCTTCTTCTGTAGCGCGGTGGGGGTAATAACACATGAACTGCGTCGTCCGACCGCGGCAACGGTAAAAATATTCGGGTCTAAATTAATCTGGTGCGCATTCAACCCCTGCCATACACCCTAGCAATGGCTTGCAGGGTACTACACAAAATACTTTTAATGGACAAACGATGTGGTTAAGACTTGGCAGAGGGCAGATATGCGCACTTATGTTAGAACTGAGATATCAAAAATGGCCGGCAATATTGTTGACGTATTCACGATAGCAGAGTGCACGCGTCATCCGCGAAGGCCCTTCCTCCCTGCGACGTCGTCAGGCCAACGAAACGAGCCAAGTGGCGCCGAAGTCTTGGTGGTCGAGGCGCCAACATCACCCGACGTTAGACCCCTCAAGACGCCACCAGCAGACTCCGTCGAAGCGTAGTGACGGTGTGCTTCCGAAAGGCACACGAGTTGAGAGGCAAGCGGTGTCATGGGTGACGGTTGAGAAGTCGGGTTGCCTGTCGCCGAAATACTGGGGTCGGAGAGGAGGCGTGGACTTTACATGGAGTGAAGACGTAGGACACATTCTGCGTCATACCCCGTTTGAGTGCTGAACTTCCCCCCAGAACATATCTGACTGAATAACTATTCCGTATATATCGCTCGGTTAGGCAGTCAATTTCCCTTAACAGCACACTGCTGGTCCGGTTACCATGGAATGATGGCGCTGGAGTTATTCATTCTGTGCAGTATTAAACTCTAAACTATATTAGGTAGGTATGGTTTTCCAAAAATTGAAGACATATATAATCGCCTTGCTTCCAGGGTCTCTCAAGGCAGACTTCCAATATGAGGCCGTCTCTCCTTTCATGGCATTATTTTTCTTGGCGAAGCGGTCAGATTTTGTTTGTATTCAGCTTGATTCCGAAATGACATCTTTCTGCGAAGGATCCCTAATATTCGTACTTCCTGCGCCGAGGTCTTACCAACGCTAAATAACGCCTCCCGTAACTTTTTCATTCAATTATTTACTTTCAATAAAATCTCGTTTCCTTAATACATCTCTACAAAATCAAGCTGCGGTGTCTGTAAACACCAATTTTGCATTTATAGCATCAATTATGATGGCTTCATATTAGTGTTTTAAGGACGAATAATTTAAATTTAAATAAGTAATACGCTTACCAATTGTGATATTTACTTATTCATTCATGTTACACGCACGTTAGTGTGTCCTGTTAAGGAATTGTTGCATAAAGGTAAAAAATTGCGCAAAATATGGGAAACCAATCAACAAGGATTAGTAAATAAGGTTAACAATTATTTGCGACCAAGTTCTTGCTCCTCCCTAAAGCACGCTTTTCAATGTAACAAGCACTCTGCAACGGTTTATCAATAAACGAAGGGTATTTAAAAAAGCATTACATTCAGGAAATTTAATGCTCCTGCATCCTCCTATCTGCAGAGGGAAGATATGTTTTTCCTTTTGGAAAAGAGTACGGAACAAATTGTAAGGCTACTAAGGAAAATTACGTTACGGATACTTACGATTTTGAATTTTGAATACACCAGGACATACTTGCAAGTCTACTAAGGTTTACTCGCCCATCGGAACTTCTGAATATTAATTGTACCTTGCACTGAGGATAACAAAGTCAAAACTAGGTAGCGCTGATTTAGAGAATGGTATCCTAATTGTTACATTTAATTTATTTATACTAGCTTTATACCTGATTTCTAAGAAAGACTTCCAAAGGGTTGGTAGAGAAAGCTAGGTGTACGTCAAACTTGAGAGAACAGGAGCATTAAAGCCGACTTCAGAAGCGAAACATTGCAAAACCGCAGTTAGCTCATAGAACACACAGGCACGTTCATTGAATTTGAATTCAGGCTTACCCTTGCTCAACCATATGGTAATTTATGGAGGGATAATTTTCACCAAAAGCATAATAGCCTTGAAATGTGGAATGATCGACGCAATCTCAGGTGGGCCACGACCTCCAAATATTCAGGTTTATATGTCTTCCGTGTTTATTCAAAGAAACCTAATCAGAGAAACGTGAATGGCCATAAAATAATATTCACTAATGTACCCTTAGTACTAATATACCCTAATGTACTTATCAGTTCTTTATATAAATTCAACACAAAGCTCAAGTAAGTCAAAATTCTCGAAGCCATTGAATGCATACAATTATATGCCGTTATCTGCCCGGATGTCGGCAAATATCCAACTAAGGGTAGAATCAGTAAAATTTGCTTTTTATACTTTTTAATGGCACAGAATATTTTATGAATCCTTTTTAACTATCCCATATCATTCAATTTAATTTCGCTATTTATTTGCTTAGAGAGCCATTTTTGTCATTTGTGAATTCATGTAAGCATAATTCTATGATTTTTTATGAATTTGTTCAGGGAGATTTGAGAACAAAAGCGGTTATGCTTATTGAGAGAGTTGTTCCCATCATTTCCAAATTCATGTTATCCATCCATCCATCGTTATGTCGAAGAGGGATCTAATGTCTCACAAAAATGTATACTCGCTCCTCTTCAACATTTCGCTCACTAAGTGGTCTTTGGATTTCAGCGCTGAACCTTGAACACCTTGCTTAAGAGAAGGGTCATCGTGATTTTACATCACTTCAGCATCCCTAGATATCAAATTGAGGGATATGAATAGCACTGTTTTTAAAGATGGGCACTGGTTCCGAAAATGAATGCCGTCACAAAACCTACCTCAGAAATAGTAGGCCAAAGGCATCCTCAGAATAATTCTGGTGCTTACGAGAAACACTTCATGAAGGCTTTCGCTTCAATTTCAAATCCTCGCAGACGTGTTAGAAATGTATTCGCAATCACCAGCATTGCGCCCTTTCTTCCAACGCACGCGCATAAATCGTAATGGGACCACTCGCACTGCAGCGTGACGCGATCCACTACAGCGTTGCTCTATGTGCACATGCCGAGCAGGGCTCTTGCATTACTTGGCGATGGAAAGTTATATGGTTACGAATCCATCCCTAGAAGATCATGCAAAAACAGTAGCCTTCTCAAAGAAGTGAAGTATACGGCAAAGCTCGACTCATCACAAGTGTAATTATTGCACCCTCCAGAAAATGTCTTCTCTATGCAGTCTTATAATTAAGTGATGAAGACAAATACATATAGACCTTATCGGAGGATCTTGACAAAACAATGAAGCAATATGCTAAGCAGATTAATATTTCATGTCGTTCGCAGAAGAGACAACCGTCAGGACATAAATCGAGATAACGACCCTAGCGCTTTCAATCATCGACATCATGTTCCCTTCGACCGCGGATCTACCCCTCCCTTGCTAAAAAATCGGCCAGATCTAAGGGACACCATGTCGTGGCGGGCGAGAGACGACTACAACTGCCGGGAGGGTCTCCGATGGGACCCAATTCGACCACCCACACGGACGGGGTGCCCCGCCAGGAGCGGCATTTTTCCGGAGACGGCACGGAGACAAGAGAAAGCAATCCCTCAGTAAGAAGGGAGACCATGGTGGGAGAAGGTGGGGTTGGGAGCGGGAGATAGCGTTGCTAAGATAACAGCAGTCTTTCCATCCCCCACATCCCTCCTTCCTAGCCTCCGGCCGCCTCCGCTGTCGGGGGGGGGGGGGCAGTAAATAAAGCCACCCCTCAACCAAGATGATCGAACGCATTATATTCCCGCCTGGCTTAAACCTCGCCCTCCTCCCCCTCGTCAAATCATCCCCAGTCCCAGACGACGGGCGTTAGATAGGGTAGGGTGAGTGAGGCTTCTTGCCTTCCGACGGGTGAAGGTTGCCAGCATGTTTCGCGAGGCAAGGAGGGCTTCGCCGCACACACGAACGACCTCACACACACACATACAGCCAACGCTCGCACCCTCGCTATAGGAAGGCAGGGTGCCCGCGGCGACATCCGCCTCTCGACGACTACCATGGCAAGGCAAACAAACGCGCGGGGCTCATCCGCGGCTAGATACGACGACGACGGGCAGAAGAGATGATGAGGATGAGGGTGGTACCTCCCTGATACAGACACACATTCCCCTCCATTCTTGCCCCTCCCAGTCTGCGGATAAGCGATTCACTCCAACCTCATGTATCTCCACCCACCCACCCTCCTTCCCTTCCCTTATCAGGAGGCATTATGAGGCACACCCAACGGGTCTCCAATGAAATCGTTGTTGTCGTGTTAAAATTACGGGAAGACGAAATATACGAGGGTCATCCGGAAAGTAGTACCCGTTCGTGCCGCATGAAGTGCTGACGACGCGAGTAGCCGCTGGACGAGGTCAGATAGCTTCAGTGGCTTGTCTGCCTTCTCTGAGCCAAGTTGCGTGACGCTAGCATTGCCTGTGTTGTTTCTGTGATTGTTTACAATGTTTAAAAAAATTGAGAACGCCGCCAGTTGTGAAGTGAGGGCAGTGATTAAATTCCTCAATGCAAGAAACGTTCGCCCATGTGATATTCATCGCCAATTAAAGGAGGTGTATGGAGACAATGTAATGGACGAGTCGTCTGTTCGGCGGTGGTGTCGCAACTTCAACATGGGGAGGGGGAACACACACGACGATGAGCGTTCGGAGAGACCGTCTGTCATTACAGACCAACTGGTGAGCTCAGTTGACGAATTCGTGAGGAACGATCGGCGCGTCACAATTGATGACATCTGTGAGCATTTTCCCAATGTTTCTCGAACAATTGTTCATGAAATTGTTAAACACCATCTGCATTATGCAAAAATTTGTGCAAGATGGGTCCCTCGCGTATCTCAATGAGCTGGCGGCGAAGGACTATGCAGCAGGAATACAGAAACTTGTCACACGTTATGACAAATGCCTTAATTTGCTTGGAGATTATGTTGAGAAGTAGTTTAAAGTATCCTCTTTCAAATAAAATTTTTTATGTTTGTTAATATTTACTTTTGTGTCTTTATTTCACGAACGGGTACTACTTTCCGGATGACCCTCGTAGGTAATCAAGTATGCAGCCAGGCGCCGACAAGAAGGCCCTGCAGTGGCTACATACGACCCGACGAACTATCGGAACTACTCCCATGGAACGCCAAATCTGGATGGTTGCTTCGTACTAATTCGACCTTTGATCATGGTGCGATGAGTAATAACCGCAAGAGCTGATTTAATACTGCGCCTAAGGTACTCTGCCTTCGTCTCAGTTTTCAATAATGAATCATGTCTTACGGATGCGGAGAATTGTCAATCGCGTATAATATATGCGTAATTATGGAAATATTAGAATAGAAGCATGCCACACATTTTAAAGAGGGTTTGAAGATTGAGGAGGACTGTACAAACCTAAGGACAAGATGGATTTGCTAAATACCGGAATCAATTAGTCGTTAATAGGTGGACATTAGACCTCCAACGACTGTCATTCTACTGAAACCAAACGATTATCTGTAATTCAGAATTGTTTGAATAAATTCTATGCTTACGGAGGCGACAACGCAATATCTTTAAAATGAGTATATAACTAGTAAGCAAGTAAACTGAGTAAGTGAAGTGCATAACCTTTTCCATTGCTTGAGCCAAAAATTTTTTCATAAAAAATGATTGTAGAAGCACTTACGAGTAATAGAACATAATATTGATGCCGTTACCAAAATGCCTAAGAGCATAGGGTTTCATACCTAGGTCTACCAATGACTTCTCATTATTAATTATGTTAAGGACAATGTTTTTCTTGGGTTCAGCTGATCGTTGAGTTCAGGATTTGTAGCATATTATGAATGCATTAATAATTGTCTAGAAAAATATTTTTCGGCATTTGCAAGTATTTATGCTAATAATTCCGGTAATACCCATAGTTAATTCGCCACAGAGTGGTTGACGAATTGACTCATCCAAGTACACGATACCAAACTCATATTATTCGGAGTAAAATATTGAATAATTTAGTACTTTCCCATTGGCTAATACAGCTGATACAATTTCGAGTCGTCTTTGATCACACACAAAATAAGAATATTTTTTTAAGAATTTCTTTATGTTACGTAATTGTAAGCCCAAGGGGTGCCTTTTTAACAGAAACAAACACCTCTTTAAACTTCTTCATTACGTATATATGTAAGGTTTAACCTTCCATGAAAAAATTATGAATTTTTAAATGTTCTGGACCAATATTGGCCAAATTAGAAGGTACATAAGGAGAAGACTTGCGTTAGGCAAAGAATGAAACAGTTTTTTTATGTGGAAAGGCGAAGTATTTTAAATTTAATTTCAATTTGGCAAAGAAGATTTTCAAAGGAGGAGGGATAATTACCGGGACGTTGAGTAAGAGTGTTAAGAAAAGGCTCCTTTAAACTTTCATATTTAGAGTAGTTATGTACGGCGCGGAAACATGGTCATTGAAGCAGATTAATAGGCGTATATAGTAGTCTTTTGAGAGATGTGGGTGTGGAGATGGATGGAAACGATGAAGTGGACAGAAAGAAAAACAAATGAGGAAGTGCTGGGCATGATGGGGGAGGAGAGCGGAATTGCTGGTAGAATCATAAGGACGCACGAAAGATGGGTGGAAAGCATATTGATCGGCAGTGGGATGTTGAAGACTAACAGGATATGAGGGAAATGATGAAAGGGCAGGAATAGGATAGGGATGTTAGACAGATTGAAGGGAGGAAGGCAGTATACGGAGATGCAGAGGGACTTTGTTGTAGAGTAGGATGCTGGGTTGTGTTTTAGGAGAAAAAAGAGAACTGTGTGGTAGCACGGGTTCAGCCAAAATCTACCTTATCCGGTAGATTACCTATAGCAATAATACTTATACACTTATAATATGGATACCTAGAATAAATGTACAATTTTCCAAATCGTTGAAAGATTCAGTTTTTGCCTTGCAACTGAAGCACTGAACAGCAGCCACGAATCCGGGCCGAGACACATGCCTTTGTTTCACCATGAATTTGCCTTTGATGGCTGGCGTTCTATCGCCATTGCCGAGTTTCGAGAGCATGCCTATTAGATATGTACCAGATGAATATTTCATTCACGTTTTCGCGAAAGCATTGCTAGCGGACGGGCAGCAGAATGTCCCAGACGAATCTCCACGTCCACTTCCACCACCAAGCCCCCATCACCAAACCCCCATTACCTCCCCATGCCGTCAGCGCGGATCCACGGATCTCCTCTCCCCGTCAATTCCCCAACTCCCACCACTCATCCCCACCCCCTCCTCATAAATATCTATGAAATTATTTGGATAAAAAATACAGAAGTTCCGCGCGACGAACAATACTTTCTCCACATCCCGATCCATTTAAAGTCCTCGTCCCACAGTAAATAAGTGAAACTTTTCGCGATGGGAGGGAGAAGGGGAAAAAGGAAGAATAAATGAAACGGCGCCGACCGCACACCGGAGATCTCTCCCAGGAGGGTGGCAATGGAGGGGGGACGAAGGGGGGGGGGTTGGGGGGCGATGGGCGGAGGGTAGTAGGTGACGAGCGGAAGGCATTCCTCCCTCCATCCCCCCCCCACACACACACACGCCCCACGGGAAAGTTCCCACACAACCCTCCCCTCCTCCGAAACTCACACAACAACACACAGCCTCCTCCCTCCTCCTCTCTCTCCTGAGAACTCCTGGCGGACCTGCTTTCCATTCCAAGACACATCCTCCGATTCCCTCTATCTCCGGAATGGTGGCAGGAGTTGGGGTTAAAGGGATGCGGGGGCCGGGGGAGGCGAAGCAAAGGGTGACGGGCGTGGGGGGATGGGTGGGTGGGTGGGTGGAAGGACTGGGAGGAGGGGGAACCCGGGGAAAAACTTTGCATAACACCGGGCTCCTCCCTTTCCGTCATATTTTCATATAGAAGGAGTAGGAAAAAAATTTAAGCAGAAAAATAATCCAAAAAAGGTGAAATAAGGAAGGGGAGAAAGAGGAAGAGATTTGTCGGATTCTTGCGCAAGATAAAAAAAATAAAAAAGTTCTCCCCTCTACGGCCACGCAGACACACACACACACGCCGCTTCTCACCCCGGGACGAAGTGAGCAAAAGCTCCCTTTCAAACCCTCTCATCTCCTCCACCTCCTCCCCCCCTCCTTCAGACTTACTTCCCAGGGTGAGAGAATACGTCTCCCGCCCGCCCATCCCCCTCCTGCCCATTCCCCATCGTTCTCTCCTCGGTGGAAAAATAGGCCCCACGGTTTGAGAAAGAAGAGAAGGGAGCTGTGCCGGGGAGTAGGGGTGCACAAAGATGTGGGGGGTTGGAGGGAGGAAGGGAGGGGGTGCCTCCGCGTCCGTGTCGGGGGGCCCATCCATCACGCGGAGACGATAAGACGCGGGGACCGTAGAGGCTGGAACGGAGGGGAAGGGATCGGGAAATGGATTTGTACGGGGCGCGACTCTTTGCGGGAGCCGGGGAAGAGAGAGACGTGGCACTCTGCTTGCCGAAGCTCCCATTTTGACGATTCGGCCCCCCCCCACCCTTCGCAGCGGCGTATGCTCTCACCCTCTATCTCACCACCCCTAGCAAGTCATGCTGCCGGGGGGATTTTGGGGGGGACGCACACAACCCTCTAGCGACGGGGCCCAAGCCGACGTCTGGTCCATCCGTCAGGCCAGCCCCTCCACCAGAAGAGACCTAAACCACGTTTGGGGCTGTCTCCATGTCATTGACTCACCGACGTGATGTCCAAGTGTCCAGCTTAAGGAGCGTGCATAAAATGGCACTCAATCACGCCAGATAATGCGATGTGAAATTCCTTAGACGAGAGCTTCCAGCTTCCCCGCAAACCAACACAATAGATGACCACGCCACTGACAACATAACAATCGTCAATGAGCACGCGGCGTTCAGCATAATGACCAGAGGATGTGAATTGTCCCCATCGGAGCAGACCTGTGAACCGCAATTGTCCACTTTGGGTTCTTTCACATATAAATGAACTGGATGGATCACGGATCCCTATTATATAAGACTGGCAGGCATGGATGAAAATTTTACTATTCATTTTTTGCTGATTTCCATCGAGAAGATAAAACTTAGGTTTTATACAAGCTTTTACAGTCAAAGCTAAAACGTAACCCTATTTAAAGGCAAGCACACCCAAAACCGGATATTATACAGTTAGCAAAACGGAGGAGATACTTCATCTAATTACTTCACCTATTTTTAAAATATTCAAAAATGTGGTAATTGCAATGTGTTAGGTACCACTTTACAATGGTTTTTTTTACCTCAAAAACCACCACGGTAAAATTACCACAATTCTTCTCACCAATGACGGCATCGGCGAGAGTCTTAGTTTTGGGATGGATCTTCTCAAAGATCGTATGAGAGATGAGACCGCCGCAGAGGCTACGTGGAATGGTGAGGAGTTCTATCATTTCTTTGACAGCTTTTACGTGCCACAAAACCCTTTAAGATTCGCCGCTCCGACCTCTCTGTCTGGATATACGGAAACCCATTTCCTCTCCCA
Organism: Hetaerina americana; assembly: GCF_022747635.1. Classification (NCBI taxonomy): domain Eukaryota; kingdom Metazoa; phylum Arthropoda; class Insecta; order Odonata; family Calopterygidae; genus Hetaerina; species Hetaerina americana. The sequence goes on from NW_027286070.1 coordinate 956,525, forward strand.
CGAGCGAACGGGAGGGAGACTTCAAAAGGACAAACCTCCTCTCTCGCCCGCCCACACGCCCAGCTGTGAGACGGAAGGGGGAGAGCGAACCCCTGGGAGATGGCCAGAGTCTGACCCCTGCTCGCCCCTTTTCTTCATTCACCGACCGCGTGTCCCGGTCGATTCCGAAGTCGCGCACCTCTTGATCGAAAAGGGAAAAGGTCTTTCCATTGCGTCACTTTTGGTCACTTTACCATTTGTAGCAGTAGTAAAGTGAGCGACAGGCTGAGGTCATTTGTTTCCTTGTGGATAGGACAGGTAGTGGTCACTAAGTGACATCCTTAAATTACGGTTAGTCATTTTGAGTTGCATAACCCTGTCTCCATCTATGTGACGATCACTAAGATGTAAACCCCCAATTTCTTGACACAAACGTCTAACAACTACTTCCTCTAAAATAAATAAAAAACCGTATCATACAGAAACATCTTTTTAACGATATCTAATCATTTCCATTCAGAGTTTTTGTGCCTAAAAAGGACTCTGTTTTTTAGAAAAATATTTTTATTTCTGTGGTATTAGAACTGAGGTTTTCTTTCACCTACGGCTTAGGTGCTTGCAATTGTCTATACCGTATGTATGTACAGGGGGTTAGATGGAAGGACTATTATATCTCAACCTAACTCCAATAAAAAAAGTCGAACAATAAATAAATACAGGGAAATGAAACATCTATTTGAACAAATACTATAATGTAATAATACACCTTAGAGTTACAACTGCGAATACCTTTATCCCTTTCCACCGTACACTCGACATTAGCAAACGTAATGAAATGGAAGAACCCCTTCCACAAAAACTTATTACGCATAATTTAGGGAGAGCCACTGTCCCGTCATTTACCCGAGTGAAAATATTCAACATATTATCCTTGGTAACAGTGATTTTATTTAATAATTTTAGTTAGTTGCAATTTTGCTATAAGTTAATTTGGCTAGAGCTAAGTATTTTTTGGCAGGCATTTTAGCATACATAATATGGTAATGATTCGTTCCCTCTAAAGCTTCCCAATCTACGATGAGTCAAGTTTCGCAATGCGGCATTAATACGATCGTGCTTTGTGAATTATATTAGTTACTCAGTATTGTGTTCAACCCATTAGTATTACTTTTAGTTGTAACAAATCAAATACAATTTTATAAGCACAAAATATGCGGAGAAATTGCATTCAGGAGCAGTTCATTTGAAGGGACAGGGGACGTAAAAGCAGGGTTCGAAAGGGGGGGGAAATGGCGAAGAAAGGAGAAGTGCAATTGTATTGGGAGAAATTAGCTAAATAATGGATACCCTTTAAAAGGCAATCTAAACATTATCCGCATCTCTAAAGAATGGAGACTAATTTCCCGATTTAAGCACATTAATGAGCAGTCATAAACGATGCCAAGATCAGCTCGGTATTTAACTATTCTATCGCTGACCTGATCCTAATCAACCCACGATTTTCATTTTCCAACAGGTGGCTCCATTGCTGATTGGGAAGGATTTTCGGACGTCTGGAAAATGGATGCAGAGCCCGTCGTTTAATAGCGGCCCACTTTAATTGAGGGAGGCCTTGAGAGGTTGAAACAGCTTGGATTCCCATCCGTAGGTTGGAATGCTGCACTTGCGAAAGGCTCTCGACGGCGGTCTCACGAAGGCACAATAAAATGCGCCCATCAACAACCCAACAACCTACAACGCCGGGGTCCACAGCAGGGTCAATTCCGAGGGAGACTAGAGGGCGCATCACCAATCAGTCTTCAGGGAAGCTCCAAATGATTAAGGAATGTATTCAATCGAGTTACCCCCGCGAAAATTGCTGACTGTTGTGCTTGATTCATCTTCCTCTTCATTCATGAGAAGTGGGAAATGGATATTGTAATACATCTTAGCCAATTATTAATGTCTGAGTAAAGGTATAGTCAAAATATATGATGAAAAGCAATGGTGATTATTATTGAAGTCCTTCACTTACTATCCCTCTTGAGTTACTTATATTTACTTTAAATTTGCATGAAAATAATGACACTAATTTTTTTCCAAAATTTAATATGATTCACTTAACAGTATGACAATTTTTGGGAGACCAAAACATTGTGCTTTGTTTCAAGAAGATCGGAATTAAAAGGGGTGATTAAATTTACTGAAGTTCAGCTTTAAATAATGAAGATGACCACCTATACAGCAGTTTTCAATCTAATCTAGTTAAACTCCTCGCTTTCTCATTAACGAGACAAGATTAATGGATTATTATCATGACCTTTTACAGGCCAATTTTGTTACCAGAGAAAAGGTAAACATAAAAAAAAATTTGGAAGTAAAAATTGAGAACAAATCTCTCTTCCTCTTTTCTGAATTTTCCTATTCGTGAGCCTCTCACTACTTGACCTTGGATTTTGATTTGACAGGTTACAAACCCAGCTCGTACTCCCACGCGCGTGTAATCCGTCATCCAGAGTAAGAGAAACAACATTCTCCTATACCTCACATGTCATCATTTCTTTGATAAACGTGCTAAGGTGAAGGAATCGTACGGCCCTCGGTGTCTGACCGCACCTTGGTGTGCATGCGCGATAATTCCGGTAAACTTTAGCACAAGAGAGAATAAATAATCTTATCGATTCAAGCAAATGACAATACCCAAAAAAGTTATATTTATACGTATACACTTTTCGGGTGATTGTTGCGGGAATTGATTTAATTGTGAGTTCAGTCTACATAAAAAAGATTAGCATTTTCTCTAAGATTTAATATTATGGAAAGGCTACGACTAATACAAGGACTATCTTTAATCACTAAGCTTTGACTGTTGATGAAATATTCAGATGGTGGGACCATTTTAATACCAAATACTTGATTTCATGGAATTTTTCGAATTTTAAGTAAAGAGGGAAATGTGACAACGGAGATGATAAATACAAAAAGATGTATGGGAACACCCAATTCCGAAAAGGGAAAAGTATATCGACCCCATATGGAAATACAAAAGGAATCAAACGGTGACTGGAAGACGGAAATTGTATTTCCCATCTATCACAACTAATGAAAACAAAATGAATACACTAAAGAAACTTGGGCATAATTACGACTGAAAAACCCGATGAATATTTTTCTATGCCGGTTAATTCCTGTATACACTAGCGTTTATTAGATTATTTCCTAGTCCAAAGAAGGGAAAAATCAGCCAAATTTGAGGAATGCAAAACAATAACTTTTATTTCATATGCAGCCAAATTGATTCTCAGGATCATCAATAACTGGATGCAAATCAGGGCAAACAATTGCTTTGGGGACGATTGGTTTGAATTCAGGAGTAGAAGAGGCTTGCGTGACGCCACAACAGTATTGGGATTAAAATACAATAGAGATAATACGAGAATACATATTCTATACGAGCATACCATACTCGTATAGAATACGATCAGGATCTTTTTGCAAATTGAGTAGTTTTAGGATGATCTATTTGCCTGCTTTACATTAAGGAAGGCTTTTGGCGAAGTAAATTGGATGTATTTAATGAACGTAATGCAGAAAAGAGCAATAGATTGAAAGAATAGGTGACTTATCCGTAACCTTTACTTATGTCAGACGGCTCGGGTGCGAGAAGGGGACGGATAGTCCCGAATGGGTAGTTTAAGGTAGAAGTGTAAGGCAGGGATGTCCATTATAACCTGTGCTGTTCAACGTACAGGGAGGAGGAAATGATTTAATAGGCATGGGAAGAACTGGAGGTAGGAATAAAAGTCGATGGGAAATTTATAAAATCACTTCCAATCGACTCCATTGAAATATTTCTTAATCTTTATCCGAATTTCCCTTCGCCGCCACGCAAAACCAAAGCATTAAAATAGTCAACAGAACCAACTCCGGGATAATTGCAAAGTTATCAAAACTGGCAACAAGCAATCACTTTCTCAAAATCAATACGCTGCAACATAGGATCTGCGGCCTAATAATTTCGAGATCAAAGCGAAATGAATTGGTCAATTGCCCTCATACCAATTGAATCTTTAGTACCTACTGTATGTTTGCTTCCGGTGGCATTTCAAAAAAAGAAGATAAATTCGGCACGGGAGTTAGGTGAGTTAGGGAAGTTGCGACGTTTTTTAAATAGGGGAAGACGGCATACTTGATTATTCTCAGATTTCTGAATATTTCTTCCACGTTCAGGTCATTTATCACCTGTAAAATACCTGTGGTACGTCAGAGAGCGTCCGAAGTGCCCGATACAGAGAGGCTGACGAGGGTGACATTTGCAGAATCGCACACACGAGCGATGGTTTCCCGGATGATTTTATGCACGCGAGACGCTGGTCCCTTAGCCTCGAGTAGTGGGCGTGAAAATCAGCGTGGGCGGGCGTGGGGGGCTGGAAGGGCGTGGGGGGCTGGAAGGGCGTTGGGGAGGAGGGTGGGGGCGCGCGGCCGGCCCTGGGAGTTGGCCTAGTTGCAACTCGGTGGCGAGGGCGCTACGCTGTTGATTTTAACGCCTGAGCCCCCAATTAGGAGACGAAAGACGGGAAAAGTAGGGTCGTTTCGGGCCTCCGCTTCGAATGGAAATGCAGAGAGCACTCCGGGGACTGGGAAACTGCACCCGCTCATCACGTGAGCGCAAAAGTTTTGGGAAGAGTGATTAGTCTCGTTTATCATTAGGGCCGCGAGGAGGGCGCCCCGCCGAAAGGCGGAGTGAATGCACGCGGAAAGTGCGAAGCAGGGCGGCGCTCGAGACAAACCGCGGAGAGGAATGTTTAATCCTAGCCGTATGGAAATGCACTGCTGCGTGCACATGGTGCACACCTGAATTAAAAAAACGAAAATATTCGAGAACTGAACGAAATGAAGACAAAAGCCTCCCGGCTCGTGAAAAACTGCCCTTGGAAAGCCGGAAAGCTTCGCGAAGTACAATACAAAACCCCTGTATTAGAGAGCTCTTGCAGGCTAAAAAATCTAGCAATATCTTTGCATCAATGTAAACGAATGAAAACTTCATATTTATTTTGGGAAACCGAAATAAAACGTAGACCAAGCTCCAAAATGTACAAATGAAGAAGAATCAGACAGTATTGACCAATTCAAAGACAAAGCGTGAAATTCAGAAATAGTGATCGTATCCTGGTAAATCGCTACTTTGCACCCGAATGCAGGAACATTCACATCAAGAAAAATAATTCACCCCAGATTCAAACCCCGGGGCATACTATATGTTTCTGAAGCACTCTGTCGGAAATTCACAGTGTAAGATAATGTTGGTGAATGATAACCTTGGTAGGATTGACAAAATGATCCCTAAGCCTAATGCATAGAGTGAGCCTTTTTATCATTGAATGAAATTAAATGCAGCTTAACTGACGAAAGCAGTCAGCAAGAAAATTGAGAAATCCGGGTTTGACACAATACCGAGGTGAATGAGTTTTTCATCGAGAATTTCTCTCATTATTATAACAAAATTCTTTTAAAAAATGCTTTACCTCGCAAAATTATCAAACGGGTAACAGAGTTAAATTATTAAATCATTAAACAATTAATTTACAGCTCTTACATGGAGATTTACGGGACCCTGACCAATAATATGCTAATGAAGTACTTTTTTTTGCAATAAAAAAAAATCGGCTTTAAAATAATCCAAATCCAATGCAGGTAGGCCTGAAGGCCTTAAAATAATCCAAAACCTGGCCCTGGTGTCTACGGGGAACCTATTCCAGCACATAGGCGATCTGCAATGGAACATCCCTACACACCCTACTTTACTCTGACCCTGGTCGCTACAGCAGTGGTGGCGAACGAAAATGTGAACTGAATTGAATTGAATAAAGAATTGTACTCAGGGACGCATTGTGAAAGTGTCCCCACTCTATTGCATTTCGAGTTAACGGCATGCACCAAGTCGCATTTCGCAAATGGAGAACCTCAAGAGAAAATATGAGAATTCGACTAGGAAGAATCTCGGGAGGAGAGGATTGTCTGCTTGCGGAAGTGCCGTCGGAGGGATGGCAAACGGCCGCAACAGAGCATTGGATTGGGAAAATGTATGCAAATTGTTTCTCTCGGTGCTTCCCAAGGACGCATTTAACGACAGCAGTTACTGGCTACGAATCCAAAAAGGCAGATTTCTTCGAGGAGCGGGAGTGAATTCAAAATCTTGAGATTCCAAGGGACGGATCGACCCTGGGCTCATTCAAAACAATGACCGGCGTACTAGACCTCCCAAATCCTTTCGAAAGGCTCCTAAAAAGTAATATCGCCTCAATGGTATGCAGAGTATGAGAAAGGCCAATGAGATGAGTCTTTTATAAATCGAAGAAATCTTAATGCTAACATAAAGCTCCCTTCGGTAGTCAGTATTCATTCCTCCAGCTCTATTTTCCTTCACTAGTCTGTACTTAAAGAGTCTGTAGCCTTTAGAGAAGCTGAAATCCGGCAGTACAATTTTTTAGTCAAATTTCTTATACGCTGATTCTTTATATACTTATATTGGATGTGTATATAGATTCTCAAAGTCTTCATCAGTTTAGTGAACTGGTGGCAAAGGAATACTCAAAGACTGCCCATGATTATGGTAGAACTTTTGTTTCGGCTTGATACCTCAAGGATGAAAACTTCTCTCGCCTGAGGGTGAGATGTTATGTGACGAATGAATACTACGAATGAATGAGAGCCTTAAGAAAAGTACTCCCCACATATGTGAAGAGTTGGCAAGGCGTGATCATGGCATGCTGTCTTTATTTTGGACCACTCAAGTAGCGTCCTTGTTATTAGAGGTGCCACACCAGACACAATAAATTCCCAACTATAATTTACAGCGATGCAATCCAAAGTTCAGAGTCTCTTTAAAAATAAGAAAATGCCCAATTTCAGTGCGGCTTGTACTTACGTTTGACGTTACCAGGCTGAATGGAGTCGAATCTACCATGTGGCTTTGTCAAATGTAATTTTGAGATATTAACAATATTCAGTTTGCTTAACTACTAGAATTTTCGCCATAACATGACATTGGAGCTGGCTGATAAAGAAATATTGCCAACAGCAGATTGGAGAACCGCAAACGGTATGAGTTTAATGACATCTTCGATGGAGTTATTGTTCGATTCTCAAAACATTAGATTGATGCGGACAAAGGCAAATAAATAGGTTTATGGATGCGTCAGAAAAATCGATACCATTGGATCATTATTTTCAAATGTAACTTGACGTGAGCGAATAGCCTCAACCATTTACAATATCCGAAAATAAAGTAAAACAAAATTTTTTTTATACAGTCATGGGTTCTTCTTTTTTATTTAATAGCCAATATCGTGTATCTCCTGTCATGCGAACCCGTGTTGGTAGCAGCATATTGATATCTGTCGCATTAAAGCGAAAAAAAGAGCCTTTAAGTGTCACTACCGTGAAGTCTGACGAAAATTCTGTAAAGAAAAAAGGATAATATTTTCGAACTTATCTTAAGACATGAATACCTGATAAATATGGGCGGGAAAATCGAATGGGTGGTGCTACAGATACGAAAAAACCTTATAAGAGGGAAGTGAATGGTAAACGTCAAATAGAAGGAATATTTAGACGTGAAATCGTTATCTGTTAGAGCAATGACCATATTTCCGGCAAACGCGTTACTTATAGTTAGTATAAAACTCGTAATATACTTCATTAGTGCACGCATATGCACTTTAACTCTGAATCAATATGCACTTAACACGGAATCACATAAAATTTATAATATCATTTTCTTCAGAATTGGTTTGATAGAAATACATTTCAATGAATTACTCATGATTTTAGAAAAGATTTTAGGAAAGTTTTGCATTCAAAGATGGTAAAAGGAATCTGGAGATAATTACTAAGCTTCAGGTGTATGTGTGCGAATTTCGCAAATCGTGGTGGCGATTATCAATAAAATATCTTCATCTTTAAGACCTACTTCCGGGGGAAACACTACAGCCGACGGTTGCTTTTCTTAAAAGAGTTTCCCTTGGATTTGGTTAAATTTTCTCAAGTTCAAGTGAAAGATTTCTTGGCGCGGGAACAGTTTTCGACTTAGGGTTGCCTGTTTTGAAGAATTACAGTTACATGAGGGGGAGTGGAGTGAAAGTGTCCGCAGTCATTCGAAACTCCGCCCACACCCACTTCTATCTGATGAGGGACGTCTGCCCTTCCCCTCCAGGTTTCCTCCCACCCTTCCCATCGACACCAGCTTCCCCTCAACCCGGTGTCCTTCCTCTCATCGTGGAACCAGGAGCTTTTAAACAAGCTTGCTAAAATCTCCTTGTATTCGCGCAACATGATCCATCCGCGTGATTCACTTTCCATTCAATTTATCTCGAATACATTCCGCGTCGAGGATCCGCACAAGAAAGGAGGGAAACCAAGAGCGCGAACACCATGTGGATCGCAAAGTATGCAAAATCGAATTACAATTGCAAATTAATTAGGAGCCAGCCGGGCGAGTAATCGCCGCCAGGTGATGAACGGGCATTCTAAACGCCGAAACGAAGCCCCTCCGCGATTCCATAAACCGGTTCAGATAGTGTAAGAGCAGTTAAACGCGCATAATATCTAAAGCCGGAGATTTCGGGAGGATGACGGCTAGCAGCGCATTGACTTACAAATTCTGTTTAGGGAATGCTTCCAATTGAGAATGGAGGAAGTAATTTATCCTATGAAAGGACAATACTGTTTGGGATCCGAGGAGACAATAAACAAGTCGTGGGGAACGTTAAGACATAAACTTGACTGTCACCAAAGCTACCATTCTTCAGCGTTGGCTTTATATTTTGGTTAAGGAATTCAGTGCTCTCAAAGCCGTTCAATGATGGCTGTTAGCTAATTTAACAGCATCATTAAGTAATGCTACCAAATGAAACCGCTTTTCAGAGATTCTATGGAAATTTAAATTATTAACCCACGACAAAAGCGATGGCTCAAATATGCTACCACTGAGTGATAGTTTCCGAGTAATGGCGTTGGTTTACTGCCATATACTAGCCTCGCCATCCTATTTTATAAGCCTTTGTCGGAACACCGCTAAGAATATCCTCACAACCAACCAGAGCATTATTGCCCGGTGTTATGTTACAATCACATTTAGAGATAATTTTTCTAAGCACCACACACCCGAGCGTTTAAAATAAATTGCCAATTATATATTTGCTTCCAATATATGTACTTCCAGTATATGTACTCATTGAAGTAAGTTTAGCAGTCATAAAAACTGGAATGAGTATTTTTGACCATTTGTTGCTGTTCTGGAACATGAAATAAAAGGATGTCACTCTAATGTCACATCCTCTATGACTGTTGAATTTTATAGATTTAAATGCAACAATTTCAGAGTGTAAAAATCATTCGCCTTGACTGAGATAGTAATAGTTACTGTTGCGGCATCTCCCGCAGTTTCTTTGGAATTTATAGATTTAATTAAGCTGAGGATATTTCAATCAGACTAACACGGCGTCTGATATTATTTGGATGCTTGCCAAGCCTTATGGGAGCATTATGTTTATGACGAGACTGTCAAATGTCATTTTTTAGGCGAGGGTTCATTGGGACCGCTTTAGCGTTCGTTTAAATTTGTATGCGCCCGTCCTCTCGAGGCTTAGATCAACGTAAAAGACAAAGTATGAATCTCTGTACTCATAATCGCCTGAGTATTCCATAGGAATCCATAGGAACTGTCAAAGCACGAATTGGGTACACTTTTTGAAATGCTCTGAGATAATGGCGACCGCTAGCCGTTAATTCGATCTGGTTCCCATTCGACATAAAACAAAACAGAGCCCACCGAAATCTCACAGCACGGGTAAATGCACTCTTCCTTCCATGCAGTTTTAATCTTCACGGGGAGGCAGTCAACATCAGAGAGACGGACGGACAACTTCTTTTGGAATCCATGAGCAAGGCATTGAGCCAAAGAATTTCCGAGACGGGGGGGTTTATCCTTGACCCAGGAAATAACCGCCATTCTCTCTCAATCGATTCTTGGCGGACATGAATCGAGACCAGGAAAATAAAGGGACTTACTTTTTCTGCTGCGAATCCTGGCTGCTATCGGCGGCTCGTCACGGCTCCAAACTGAAAAAGGAAAAGGAACACGTTAGAGCTTCTGGCTTTGAGCAGCCAATATAAGAGGTAAGTGGGAGAGAGAGAATTGTTGCCATAGGAGAGGATTCTCTAGTGGTTGAAGTTTAACCCTAATCCTTGTAAAGAGATTTACTATCAAAATGGACGTGATATCGCATGAACAGGTACACGGCGAAGCAAATTAAATTTCCGGTTGAATCGGAAGGAGATTGGTTTTCTAAAACACCGCCAATGATTTTACGTACCTGCGTATTTGAAATACCAGGGTCACGAAAGTTACTAAAAAGTGTGATAATGTAAATGGTGAGAGGGCTAGAAGCCACATCGGAATAGTTGTTTTGTGAATGACATATTTTTACTATTAGTAATAGCATGGTGTGGATACGAAGTCTTAAAAGGTCAGCTGAGGAGAGAAAAATGGCGGGGGAGAGGAAAATGGTAAGAAGACAAGTCCTCTGCGGGGTGTATTTTTGACAAACGATGTGTCGCAGGTTACGAGTTGGGTGGTTGAAGGGCATTTTCTTAATTTTAACATAAAGATAATTTTACTAAGCCCTAAGAATTCGTTTGAGATAATGACAGAAATGAGGATATTTCAAGAGTGCCGGTTCACTCCTGGTGCCAAATGAGAAAGAAAAATAGTTCGCTAAAAACCAAACTCTTTTCCTTCAGCATTCTGTGGCCTTAAGCATTAAACCGTCGATCCAGAATTCAACAACATGTTTATCACGCTAACTCGGTGGGACTTAATAATATACTTCGACTCTGAATAGTAAAGATATAATGCTTACGTTGAGGTAAGGGAGGTTCGTGAACACCGGTCCTTATCGTTGAAGGAGTCGAGAGCAACAGAGGAGGCCGGTCTTCAATATCCTGGTATTGGCGTTCAGGTTGCGGCACTAGGAAAAATGCTTTCCCTTCCCGTGGGTAGTCAGCACTCGTGTGACCGACTCTAGAGCAAGTGCAACCGGAATAACTCGCTGCGTGCAGACGCCTAGCACACGCATTCCTCGTGCCCAAACCTCCAGTCCCACCTCCCCTCTTCCCCTCTTCGGTGCGCGGTTCGTCATCCACCGGGTTATCTCGAACGAAGTGCACACAAAGCGGCGACGGACTGCACAATGCCACCCAGGCGTCGAAGCCTCCTCACGGCTTTGATTCCGGACGGTTGGGATCGCCGCATCAAAAGGGTTGGTTCACCTCTCACTCAGCTCCGAGCGCGGCTGCATCGCGCCCACGCACCCCCCACTCGCCGCCACCAACCCGTCGCGCGTCGCTCGCCACGATTCTCGCCTTTCCCGACGGGGGGTCGCACGTGGGGGCCGAATCTCGCACGCCCCGCGCGCCGCAAAGGAGGCGGCTGTTCCATTGAAAAGGAGCGATATCGCATTCCCCGAACAGGCCCTTGCCGCCCCACGCATCAAGGCTCTCTCTCTCTCTCTCTCTCTCTCTCTCTCTTGCCTATGTGTCTCCCTCAATTCCTATCCCTCTCTCTTCCACCTCCACCCACCTCACTTGCAATAGCCCGCTTGAACGCTGAGCGAATAGATGATCGCAGACTGAGAGGGAAAATGGAGAGGAGGTAGGCTACTGTTACAGAAGAGGATGGCCCCCGGTGCCAATCTGTACAGAAGAGGATGACCCCCGGTGCCAATCCATCTCGTCCTGGGAAAAGTTTCCAGCGACGGGGGGAAGGTCCACATCCCCGTGCAGGTCCGCGGGTAATATCCAGCCCTTGGAGCGTTGGGTAGGAGGGCGATGGATTCATCCCCTGACAACACGTTTGGGGAGCGCAAGTTTTGTCAAGGAATCAGGGGTTAAAACCCCAAAATCGAGAGAGCGGTGAAAATATCACGCGGAAGGAGGAGGTAGCTGACTTACGGATCGACCCTGTGGGCACCACTCTAGCTGAGCTACTGATGGAGATCTGGATTTTGCGGCAGCTAATGTTCTGGCTTCATACTCAGAGGCTCTAGGCTCGAATCCTCGGAGGCGGCACTTATTTTCCAGTGGTATCCCGATCCCAACATGAGGTTCTTTTTGGAGAGTGAGTATACCGTAAGTGAATATACCGGCCGTCAAATGGTACGTTTAACTAGGCGTTTCTTGTTCAGAGTAGACTTATTTCGATGCAAGGTTCCACCCTTCCTCCTTACCCAACCAATTCTAATAGCGCAAATGACCTCAGCTGTCAGTCACCTCCCCTGATTCTACAACTACTAGCTACTGGCATATAGACTGTCTCAAAAACATGCCATCTCATTCTATTCCTGAAAGCTTGCCAATGTTAACCTTATATGAAGCATTTAATACTCGTACTTTGGTGTAAACTTAACATACTGACTGCGGAATGCAAAAACATGTTCTGAATAATTTTATGGAAACTGATTGAAGAAAACTAGATACCATGCAACGCAGTGCAGTTATATTCAAATGATATCTTTAATAGGTGGTGATAATGTCGCTTAAGTCACTCACACCTCGTGCTTCGCACAACTGTCGCAATCGGGACTCGCCGTGAAAGGAAGCCATGTTGCATCGTGAAATATTTTCCTGTGGGAAAATGAAGTTTTGCAAACATATTGAAAGGTCTAAGAGGAGTCTCTAAGGACGATGATTTATCATATCGACGAAATTATCCTCATAGTGAATTACTTTGAATGGAAATCTCAGTCTGAGAGCTTTAAGTAGAACGAAGAACTGAAACAAGGGACACTTTTTTTCCCACGCATAATTTGCGATTGCAGCGATGGAAAATACCATGCACTACAACGCCACAGTTTATATGACGCCAAAGTCAATATTTTTTTCTGGAAAAATGCAATTAAAACTAAAGGTATTAATGCCAGCAGTGAGCTAAACACCGAACCATATTTTTCGTCCATTATGCCTGACTTGCCATTTTCAGGTGAAAGCTAAGCCAGAGGAAGTATAATACAACTGGCTACTTTCAAACTACATAAAAACTCATACGTATTTGCCACTAACGCTATCACTATCATCATCACCACGGAATATAATTCGGTGGTTGGTTTGTAGCAGCTCTTCAGACTAACTTATCCACAGCTTATGTTTCATTTACTCATGGCTTTTTACACCAATATTTTCTGCCACTTGCCTCTTATATTTTATCCTTGATATTCCTCTGTAATTTTCCTTCAGTTATGATATTCAGTCATTAATTATTGTGCTTCAGGACACGTTCAATCTATTCCCCCCTTCTTCATTTAGTGTCCTCTATAGGAGGCTCCTTTCTTCGCCAAATCTTCAAAGTACTTCATTTGTTACTCTTTATAAGAGTTTCCATTATATTTTCGTCATTCTTCTGTAGCATGACATTTCCATTGTCAGCAATCTTCTTTCCCCTGCTAGTTCCAATGCCCACGTCTAACAACAATAGAAAAGCAGACACCGTTTAAAGGTCTAAATGAAGTCATCGTGTCTATGCCAGTGCTGCTTGCCGTCAGTGGTAATTTCATGTTAATAGAAAGAATTTGAAATCATATATGTACTGCTAACTGCACGGTAAACTTGTTTTTTTTCATGACTAGTGATTCTGCTGTCTAAGCAGCAAAACTCTACCATTTTTCCGGTTTGTATTCCTAGTATTCTTTTCAAAAATCTCCCGACTTCGACTGCCGTCCATTACCTTATTATTAATCTTGCTTGGAATGACGCTGTTTTTGTTCACGCCCTAATTCATATTTGATAGGATTTTGTAGAGGTTTTCTTCTCTGCTAACACTGCTATGTTGTCCGCAAATTGCCGTTGGCTCCATTTCAAAGGTCAGGCTAAATACAATGACCTTACTCCATGCATGGAACGTGAACATGCGAATTAGAACACCAAGCCACAGCAGAAAGCAAAGCTGCATCAGTGACGGGACATTTCTCCGTAGCAGAATTTTGCTACCATGACGCCATGCACGAGCCCCTGAATACCAAGCAAATGGCTATAACTTGCTCCTTCTTCATTTTACAGGTCAATTTGCATATAATAATCTGCATACCCTCACAGTTATGTATGAAAAAAATTGTTCAGTCACCAAAGTTTTCAAATTGGCGAATGCAAATAACTTCCTCTCCAAGGTTGCTAATAGGAAGAAGTTGAATACCGAATGTCAAAGGCACTGTCAGGTGCTGCTTCTACAGGGTTCGTCCGGAAAATAAGTGTACTGAGCTCAGGAAAAAAAATTTATTACACTTTTACATATCTTAAGCTAATATTCCTCAAAATAGGACCCTTGTGAGTCGATACACTTGTTCCAGCGGCGTTCCCATTCCTGGAACGCTCCCACGAAGGCATCATCGGCAACCTCTCGAAGACTCGTCGTCGACCTCTTCTCTGCCCTCCACGAACATCTTGTGCCACCGAAAGATCATGTTTCTGGACATGGCTGACTCCCCGTAAGCCTGGTTAATCATACCGACAGTTTCGGTAGACGATTTCCCAAGCTTTACCGCAAATTTGATGGAATAACGCTGCTCCAAAAACTTCGGCATCGCGTTCCGTGACGTGGGTCGAAGCGTGGAGGTTCGCGTTAACAGAGCTCCTCACTACACCACAGCTCAGAGCCGACTGCCTTTTTCAGCGTCGCTTGCCAACATACCCCCCTCCAATCGCAGCCCGTCAGAGCGGTGCTGGGTGTGCCTGGAGCGGCGCGCCCAGCCCAGGAGTCAGTACACTTATTTTCCGGACGAACCCTGTATACTATCCAGAATAAGTAGATGAAACACTTTAAAAACACTTCTACTGCAATCATTTGTATGGGGACATAAGAAGGCTACGCGAGTAAGAGTCGAAGTGAATGTCTTCATTAGATGAAAAGTAGGAACATTCAATGTAAACGATAGAAATCGAAGAGAAAAGTTTTCATTGAATAATGATATAGCTGTTGGAAGGAATGAAGGCAAGGATCTAAGTTAGTAGGAAACCAATAAAATTAACATCGAAAAAGTAGAAATTTCGAGAAAGAGTTGTTTAAAATTTAAATAGTTGGAATTAATTGCACCGCACATGGTCAAGTTCACTCGAGGGCGGCCCCGAGGAATGCTGGCGGACGTGGCTGATGTGAAAACCCGAGCGAAGGTCCTCCTAATGGCATTCCGCCTAGCATGGAGTTCCCGAAGTTTGTCAGACACCGTAGAAAGTCAAGTAAAACAAAAAGTAAAAATATGGCACAAGTTTTTCTGTAATTCTCTCCTGTTTGAATAAGGTGGTACTATAAGCATAAAAAATTCAAAACATGAATTTTGAGTGCTGAGTGAATACTTTACTTTGTTTCCTCAGCTCTTTCAAATTACACCTTTTTCAAACGGGGAAAGGATTTAATGTGTGTTTGGGATAGCTTAGATAATTAATCGCGTCGTGGTCGGCCAAAATGGGCCACTACCCTATAAATTATTGCAAAAATGCATCAATGATCAAGGAGGACCGCCGACTGAAATTGCGAGAAATTGCTGAAACTATAGGAATGTCTTCTGAATAGGTATATAACATTTTATCAGTTGAGTTCAATGTGAGAAAATTATCTGCTAGATGGTGCTGCAACTCTTGATGCAGGATAGCAAACGCATCAGAATGGAAATTTCCGAGCAATTTTTAACCCATCTATAGATAAACCAACAGGATTATCTCCACCGGTTCGGGACCACAGATAGAACTTGGGTCCACTACTATACCCCTGAGACAAAAAAGCGGTCAATACAGTGGAAATATGTTGAGTCTTCACCGCAAAGGAAAGTAAAGGCAATATGGCCTGCAGGAAAGGTGATGGCTTCAGTTTTCTTAGATCCAAAATAAAAGCTGCGAATAGATTATCTTCCCACCGGTCAAGCAACTACTAGAAAATTGTACGCTAACCTACTGAACCACTAAGATACGTGAAAAAGGTCAGGTTTGGCAAGAAAGAAAGTCATCTTTCATCAAAACAATGGAGCCCCAAAAAAAGTCGATGTTATGGCAAAAATACGTGAACTAATCACCACACCAGCCTTATTCGTCCGATTTGGCTCCATCAAAGTTCTATCTCTTTCCTAAGCTCAAAGTTTTCCTCGGTGAAGAGGAATTCTACTAGCAGCCGGAGTAACAGGGAATTTTGCTAGCCTGAAGTAATTTAATTTTCGAGATTTAATCGTTCAAAGAGTAGTGATAGATGAAGTTAGCTCAAATTTAGTAGACGTTACTTCAGGTGTTCCCCAGGGAAGTATCATCTGACCCCTTTCATTCCTACTTCACGTTAACGACATTTACTCCATAGTCACTGGTAAGATATGTTTATTTGCCGATGATGCAGTGGTGTACCGTGATATCTGTAATCCTGAGGATACAGTAGCTTTGTCAGATGACCTTCATGCTATCCAACGCTGGTGCGACCTTAGCCAATTATAATTAATCTTAAATAAGAGCGTAGGTATGAATTTTTGGAAAAATAGCAATCCCCACCCGAACAGATACTGCATTGGGGACACCGAAATGGAATGTGTACACCCAATTAAATACCTCACTCACGATCTCTCCTGGGTGACATACAAACGGGGAATATGTAGACAAGCAAACAAAATATCAGGAATTATTAGCAGAGTACTTGGTAAATAAGATGAAGAGAAATGATATTCGTCGTTGGTTAGGCCTCATTTAGAATATGCTGCAAGTATATGGGATCCTCACGAAGTTGGATTAATTGCCGAATTGGATGGCGTTCAGCGTGCAGGAGCTAGATTTGTCAAACGCAGTTATAAATTTAGCAGTGCATCCAAAATATTGGAGTGGCTATGCTGGGAATCACTCACGAAGAGAAGGTTAAATTACAGAATGGAGCTCTTGTATAAATTAGAAAGAGGTCCCTAAAGCAGTGACGCTGAAAATGTATTATTACCCCCATCGAACTACGGTGGGAGAGATCATGCTAATAAAATTAGAGAGATTAAGTGTACATATACCAGATAGATTTAAGATGTAATTTTTTCCACGAAAGATGAGGGATCAGAATAACATTGTCCGACCACAGCAGGGTCATTTTCGGGTAAAAACGAGTCTGGTGTGTATTCACCTCCTGCCACACACCCTGGCGGTGGCTTGCAAGGTACTTTAATAATTAATAAGTAAAATAAATATTTCCATGCTTTTTCAAATTACCCCCATACTTCAATGGATTCAATGGATTTGCGATCGTGAGTTTATGTGCAAATGAAACACAGATATTTGCATTCAAATAGACTTGTATACACCGCAAGCTGTCGCGAGGACGTGTGGGAGGCAGTGTTAGGCCACAAGTCATACTACTCTCAAGCCATTAGCATAAAGCAAGAATGTTAAGTTTAAAAAGATAAAATATGCATTATTTACATATGAAATACTTCAAATTATTTCTCTCAAAAGAACATGGTTTAAAAAATGATAAGATAGTATCTTGTTCTTTGCCTAAATAAAAAATAATCATGTATTATATTGTGTAAGTTATAAAAATTAAATAAATTAATCACCCACTGCTCATTTTACTCCAACCGAATTTCTCAAACATGAAGGATAAAAACTAATTTGGACTATTTTACACTGGTAGCACCATATATCTAGTTTAATTTGAAGAAATACCGACAATAACATCAACACGGTATGATTGATAATTTTTGTTGGCAATAGCTTAAGTGTAACAGTGAAGTTTTTCAGCCTGGAAGAATTTTGAGGCAGTCTCGATGAAATTTCATTCAAAAAAGTGATTGCGCTGACGCGAAAAACTCGTACAATTTAAGTGTACTCATGACCTAGCATACAAATGAGCCCGATCGGCCGATACGCTGTTTAAATCAACATCATATTCTATATCATGCAAAAAAATGGATCCGATCACCAAGCAATCCAATCACCAACGGTTCTAATGTTCATCAAAAAAATAGTCATTAAAAACTGCCCTTCCATCCTCCAGATTGGCGGCAGGTACAAATTTAGAAATATGACTTACGAGATTACCTACGATTAAGTAGGGATCGATAAAGCACTGAAAAATATCCGTAATCCCTAGGCTTTGAACCTGGGCCCTCTGGGTTCGAAGCTAGGAGGTTAGCTGATACACCACCCCGATCTCCTGTCTCTCTTGTTCCTCAGATTTACTCTAAATCCGAATTTGTTTTTCATGAGGCTTTCTTCTATCTTTCCACCTAGTTTTTGGCTTATAGTACATAAGTCATTATGCTCAGTGTTCCGTGCTATCGCATTTTATGGCATTGCACTCCTCACAGCCTTCTCAAAGTCCACATGTAGTTTTCAATTAGCAGCTTTCTTTGATTATTCCGAAGGGGATATATTATCCTTCGTTTTGACCCCGAGGGCCTTGACTATTCTACCATTATTTTTGCTAACTCCTGGGCCCTTCGTTTTTCGTGGTTTTGTGGAATTCTCTTCTCAGTATTTGTTGGTTCCATTTGTCTTCTTCTACATATATTTTATATTTTGTCTTTCCTTCTTCAAGTGGTTGGAAGTCTCAGCAGAGTATTTCAATGGTTTTCTTTCATCTCTTTCCAATTTATTCATCTTCCACTAGTATCTTTCCATAAGCATTTCAGATGTCGTGGGATTTTGTTTTTCTTTCCCCGAGTTTTCTTTTCACCAGCTTCTAAAAAGTTCCGCAGTTTCTTTTGTTCATTTTGTCATTTATTTCCATACAGCAGCTTTTTATTCACTCTTCTTTGACTTTCTAGCACTCGTATGACTTGGCTCCGCAACTTCTCATAAAGAGTCTCCGCAGTTTCATTCTCGGATTCTTGTTTTTTCATCTTTCCCTAAGAGGTCTCTAATATGAGCTTGCCATCTATGGCCGCTTAGATTTCGCCACCATATGCATGAGTTGCTCACCTACTGCCTGGTCTCTCATGTATATGTTGTTTAATTGCTTCCATATTTCTGCTATGCGAGTGTCAATCATTTCTTCTTTTTTCTTTCCACTAACCGTAATCTCTCCCTCAATTTTTATCATCGGAGTTCTCTTATTAAACACTCACTTTTCCTTAGGATACTGGAAAATCCCGAAAAATGGGCAAATCAAATATCCCTCGCCTCATCACACACATAAAAAAATTCACTACAACCAAGCTACATTCTCGCTTCCGAAAATTCAAATTACTGATTGTAAAATTCCAATAGTATTTAACTTTTAATGCTTCCAGAAATGAAGATTTTAAGGGAACATTGACAATTTGAATTTCACAATAAGCAGAATAAACCACCATCGAATTTAAAAAACGCTACTGCACCTAAAATTACAGACGCTTTTGTGGAAGTTCTCAGAAGAAAGAATACTCATATTTAAATTTTATCAGCAGTAATAATTTTTTTTCTCCCATAAAACTATTAATATTCACTTGAAGCTAGGGTAAAAAGCTATTACAGCACACCTCGTTATTTAAGAAAAGTACTATTCTAGGGTTTGTTTACCTACACTTCATGACTGCTTGATTTCTTCAGTCACTCCATCCAAACAAGACGCAATGTACTTCAACTGTGTTAATAGCAAAGTTTTAAAGGCCTTAATCAATTAACATGCATTTTGAGAAGATAGACTTGATTCAGCAGGGAGGAGACAGAATTGAGGGCATAGTACGAATTAAACTTTGCTCGTGGCAAGTCATTTCCGTTTGGGTGAAACTTCCTGGAAATCACGCGTGCACCCGTAGTGCAATCTATTGTTACCTGCACAGTTGCCGGAAGACTGCCATGAGAGACAGTCAAAAGGTTTGACAAGTCTCCTCATCAACTTCTAGTCACTTTCCTCACTTCAATAATCGCTTCTTCGGGTGCGTGAGGGAGTAGACGGCCCAAGTATGTGAGTGAGGTTTCCCATGGCCTGATTTATTCCTTAAAAACATTACTTTTATTTACTTTATGGCCCGTTAGCACAAATTCTCGTAAGGCATGCAAGCAATCTTGAGGCTCTTCGTTTCTCTGTACATGAACTGACGCTCTGCTGGTGTAATTGTGTAATTATTCCTATTAATTGCTTACTCGAAGCAATTTACCGACGTGAGGAGCAGATCAACCCCCTCATCGGATTTAAAGCACTCCTCCTCCGCCCCCCTCATCGCCAAATGCATTAGCTTGAAGTATAGGGCTGGTGAATTATCGGAAACGTACTTCTTCACACACCTTCGCTGCAAACCTTCCACGACAACCCCAAACGGGATGAGAGACTGAATTTACGCGGGAAAAGGGGGCTCTCTCCGTGGTTCGTGCCCGGTAACACGAACACACTTAGCCTCTCCAGTCTTTCCACTGGAACGTTAAATAATGTCTTAACATGAACACATAATATCAACCTCAATCGACTGATAATAAGGAACGAAGAGCAAAACATTATTTCAGCAACTAGGCAGCAAATGGAATAAATATTGATACTCATCTCTAAACGAATTATTTTGATAATGAGTTCTGATCTTTTTTGTCGATAATTCCGTGAAGTAGGAACTGACTGACTGACGTCCTTCCCTATCCCTGATTCCTATTAACCCTCTTAACAAATTCAATTGCAAGTGAATTATAGGAAATAAGATTTGAAAACGAACTGAGTTGCAGTAATTTTTGTTTACTTGGTAGGTTTTACATCATGTTTATTTATATACTACTTACCTGCAACGGCATGCTTATATTAATATACATATTATTATAATGTTGTAATTTTTTTCCTGAATTTTAAGGATTATAATTTAGAAAAATATGCTCCCTATCAGCTTAAACTGATTAGACGCGAAACAAATTATTTTTTCGAGCGGGTAAATATATTTATAAGTTATGTATCCTATAGCAAGTATAAACTGTACTTGAAACTTATTGAAGTGAGTCGCGTGAATTGAATTACATTTGCCGTAGGTATGGCATTTGGTGAATGAAATTCGTCAAATAAAATGTTTTCAACAAAAAACTGTACGTACCCGTTATTGAACGCTAAGAATATTTTATTTTAAACAAGAGTGTCCATTGTGGTTCGTATTTACTCATTTGAAACACATATATAGATATAAGAATCGTCAGCATTGTCTTTCAGACAACTCATATCTCCTTCTCGACTGGACAATTTTCGAAGTGATTTTGTCACCATGATTACTTCAGTTGAAGTGAATTCTCCTGAAATATGATTGTACATCCATAACTGGTAATCTAACATCCCCCACCACACGCCATTATTGTGGCTTGCAGGGCATTATGTAGATGTAGATAGTTTAACTACGAGTGCTCCAAATCGTGTCATTTAGCCTCTCGATTTAAGTTCCTTAAAGTTAACTCAAAAAATTTGCCATTTCCGAATTGAATCTTTAATACACCACCCAGGTTTCTTTACCATGCTATATCTTCAGAGAGTCACGAAAACTACACGCAAGTTTATATATTCAATTTTTGGAAGGATGAGCAGGTGAGGGTAGGTGGGTGGTTTATATGTGAGGGCTGGAAGGTGGTTAGTTGCGATGCCGTTGCTGGGGAAGTGTGGCGTAGGATAGGAAAACGGACTAGGAGTTTTTTTACCAGGCTCGGTGGGGACTCGAATATTACAAGAGAGGGACGATGAGGGTTTGAGTCACCAGGGCACTGTATTAGGTACGGTGGAAGGGAGAGGAGAGTAGGTGGTGGAGTGGTTTGCGAATTGTGGTGTAGGTACTTCGATAGTGATAGGTTAAGGAGAAGGTAACACTAACTGTAGATGTATTTTCATTCAATATAATATTTATTTAATTCTAGGCAGTGTGATATTTCAGTTTTTTCCAGGACGTCCAGTCTGGGTTATTATTCTCAGATGAAGTATTTGGGGGATAAAACAGCTGGAACGATCTTTCTCGATTAAATGTTTTGCGAACAAAACGCGTGATGTTTATGCTTTTGAAATATATTTCATGTTAATTGAATATTTTTAATTTCCATCGTGTTCACCCAATGTAAACTGCATTACAGTCGTCACATTTTAATTTATATAGACCACTTTTTCATGTTTTTTTCCATCCAGTCTTTGTTGTAAATTAATGTGTTTTTTTAAAATTGAATTTGTTGAAAAATGCTCGTTATTTCAGTTTTTTTTTAATCCTCGATGTATTTTCATCAAAATTACTCTTAGGAAAGCGGTTTTCTTACATTTATGCATGCCAGAGTTAATTAGTGTTATTTCGGAGATGTTTTTGACGGCTTTTTTGGTTCGTTTGGTCTTTTATTTTGGAAGGCCCACGATTTTGCTAGAATACTCGTTGTTTGAGGGAAATTATTTGTAACTTGTAGTACTTTTTCTATGCTGGATTGTGAAAGGGGGATTGTTAGCAACCTGCTTAATCCTGAGAGAAGGACGGCTTTTATTGTGAGAAACAATCTTTTTTTTGAGATGAATGCATGCTGCTAATTATTAAGTTATATGTGCACACAGCGTGCAGTGTACCCACAACTTTTTTCTCAAAATACTAGACTCAGTGCATCTTGGCCATTAGCTGTAACAGCTTTTGAGAGATGAGTTAGCTTTGTTAAATTCTGTTCGGTTTTACTTCCAAAGTTCCCACAGACTATTCGCCATTAACCTAGGCTAATTAATTTTTATCATGCAATTTCGCCTTCAAATATGATGACTAATTCGTCAAAGTATTTTTGACGTGCTAGGGAAAATCACTGCATGCGTATCTGAAGCTCTTTTCGTGCACGTTGGTGATGTAAACGTAGAGTACACACAATTCCGTGCTAATCATTCGTCCAGGGCAACCTCGATGGGACCGAGCCTCCTCCACCGGCTCTCCTTTCATCCCCGCCTGACCTCCCTCCTCATTTCCCGATGTGTCCAAGGGTCACCAACGGGCTTGAAACAACGCCATTTCTCTTATGTTCTCATGAGATTCTATCGTATGGATTCGTAGGATTTAGCACCTGCTCACTAAACAAATCCTTGTGCGAGTAAAAAAACAACACGTATGTTTTAGTCAACGGTTTCCACTGGGCAGTTCAGGATTAATGATGAATGTAGAATTGCTACAGGATTAGTTTGACCTGACGTTATAGTTTTCGTTATTGAACAACTATTTTTGGATTGCTACATAAATTTCACTCACCATTTACAACTTTTCAGACAATAATACTAAGTTTATCGAAACAAGTACCACGCAGACCTCTGCTGGAATTTAAAGCATTCAACTATGCACACATATCAATTTTGCACTGTTTGTTTTACAAGGCACATGTAGATACCTCGAAAACATGTCAGCATTTCCAAATTATGTACGCATCTAGTAATGGACAGCACTAGAATACCAAAATCCGATTTTGCCTTGAAATGGTCTCATTGGCCAAAAATTCCAGCCTTGACAAAGGGTAGTGGTCTGGCATAGTGGTCCATTCTAGGCCAAATTCCTTGTATTCTTCTTCGCCCCTTGCCCTAAATAAATTATTTTTAACTGAAGAGGTCTGTCCGCTCCCTCATCATTGGTCGAGTCGTAATAAAAATGCGTAATAGTCTGGCGTCCCAGCACCCCCTGCCGTGCCGTGCGCCTTTGAGCCAGGTGGGGTGAAGGTGAGTGCATATAAAGTCAATTGTATTTGTGAATTGCCTTCCGGAATGTGTATATAGGTAACCGGTAATAAATATCTTAATTGAATGGGTTCCAACCCTCTTTTAATGTATTTTGTCGTCCTCTTCGTGTAGGTATAGGATTAGCTGCTAACCATGTACTACTCGTAATACAGGCATACTATGTATTCAATTGTTCCAGGCTCAACTTTTTGGAAGTTCATGTTCATTAAATGAAGAACACAATGCATACTACGAATAAAAGGAACAGTGGAAATATAGATTGTGTTCTTCATTTAATGAGCAGGCATACTATGTAGGCATGTTGCATGATTTGTATTTGGTCGCTCCCTTTCCACGCGGTTTTTAGTGCCGTGTGCATGAGGAAATAGAGGAATACATGTAGAATGGCGCGTGGCCTATCACCCCCTGCTACACGCACTTGCGACGGTTTACGTGGTATTAGGCAGATGTAGATGTAGAATAGATGAGGAGAATGAGGAACACGGGAGTTAAAAAAAGTTTTCACTCGATCCAAAAAAGTGTTCCTTTCCCGTGCAAATTCTCGAATGGTAGGAGAGTTCCGTGGGAGACCAAATGGCCATTCCAAAGCTACTAACTACCCCACAAGACGCCGCAAGGGTGTGTGGCGGGGGGTGTTAGGGTACCACCCGTAATCAAGAAAAAAACCGCATTCAAAAGCTACAAATTTATACAGCCCACAAATAAAACATTGTATACATTCATGCAAAAACCCCTAAAACCTACCCACATGCAAACACACAAACTACCAACTAACATATACAAGTACATAAAAATTACCTTATGTATTTGCAATGTTTAATTTTGTTCCGATTTTTAAATTAAATTTTTTAAATATTTCTTAATTGCCTTCGGTTCCTTGCTATTATGATTCCTAATTGTTCGGGGAAAGAATGAGTATTTGTCTATCTGCACTGGAATCTATGCCCCATATTTTATCTCTGTAGTCTGACATACCTAAGTGGAGTGGGGCACTAATAATTACTTTAGTGTCATTGTTAAACTCGTTAGTTCTGAACCTTTCCAAAAGTCTTAGTCTCGCTTGTTCTCTTCGAATCTCAAGTGGCTCCCAGCCTAAATCCCGTAAGAGACCTGTTACCCTTGTGTTCGCATTATAACAATTTTTAACGAATCTGTCGGTTTTTCTCTGGGATTTATCTAATTCTTAGTGTCCTCCCAAGGATGCCAAATACTTGCGGCATATTTCAAATGACGTCTTACTAGAACAAAATAACACCTCTCTTTTATTTTCTCGTAACATTTCCCAACCAACCGTTCATTGAAGCCGAGTTTCTTCAAAGCGGATCCGCATATTTTCCTATTATGTGCTCCCCATGAAAGGCGTGGTGTAAACTACCCCAACATATTTTATCGCCATTGTTCATTAATTTATCCCTTTAAATTTCATTACTTCCCCCTTTTGTGCAATATTTCGATCCCCCTTCCTGTTCCCCCACATCTTTACCTTTAGGTTCAGCTCGGGGTGGGATCTACCCTATCCTATATAAAACAAACCTCCGCGTTTGTTTAATTTTCGTTACGAATTGATAAGGAAATAAAGAGAGGAGTAGTGTAGTTTCTCTGTATCAGTATTGAATGAGTAAAGAAAAAGACAAGGTAGCCAAGCACTCCCTGACTCACGGTTTAAGTGACAAGGCTCAGGTCAAATTCACGGTTTTCACTCTTGCACTGCCATGGTTTGGAGGCCTTTTTCTCTCTCTCCCTCAGCCTACCCCCCTGCCGCTCCCAACCCCGACCTGAGTCAGCCCCACCTTCCAGCCGAGGAACTCGCCCCGTCCCCCGCCCTCCCTCGGGAGTCCCTTCTAAGCCTTCAACACTTCCCTCGTGCGATATCGGCGCGGGGATGGGAGTCTTCCGGGATTGGGAAAGAATGCGAAATGGCCCGAGGGAGAGAGGGTGGCTCGATGGGAGAAGGGGGAGGTGTTAACTTGGTCGGGAAGAGGAGGGAGGGGGCTGAAGGGAGGTTCGCTTGGGGGTGGAGGAGGAAAGGTCGTCTCCGAAGGGGAGAGGAGGACTAGTTTCGAAGGAAAGGGTCGGTTAAGGTTTCTGTGGCAGGGAGAGCGAGGGTGAAATGGGGGAGAGGTGGGGAAAGTACATGCAAAGGAGGGGGTTGTTTAGTTGAAGTGGAGTGCTGAATGCTTAGCAGGCAGGAAAGTGGGAGACCAGAGTTGGGGGGGGGGGGAGTTGTGGCGCAGGAGCAGAGGTGCGGACGGATATCAAGTTGCAATAAAATAACAATAACTCCATATGCGAGATCAATCGATACACGTCATAAGTTACACTATCACTAGTTTTTAGCTTTTTCTCACTTTATGCATTGAAAGAGTTTTTTAAATAAATATTTCTATGCATTGTAGGAATTTGAACTATTAACAATCCTTCCTTCTTCATTCCTTCTCTTTTATGGGTGGTGATTTAAAATCCCCCGCTACCCACCCTTGCGGCGCCTTGCGGGGTATTATGTAAATGTAGATGTAACAGTGAAAATGTAGTGAATTGATTGAGAATATATATCCGCATCATCCGCGTCTACAGCTCAAAAACAGTTGTCACTACACTAATGGCCATCTACTAATAACATTGATCGACTCTTTACCATGAAGTAGCGTGTGCACATTTATATTCCAATAGATTCCACCCATTCAGGATGCTTTCATTGGCCAGCTGATTACATCTTAGAAGGCATATGTTTTTGGCCACACTCATTCATAAGGACTTTTAAAATATATTTTATGTTCTCGAGAAAATTTTTAATACGAGAGGTAGTAAAGAAACAGGGCACCAGAGAGAACAAATATAGTCGTTTAGTACCGCATGAAGGTACAAAGAATGTGGAACAAAATGTTTCCGTAACGTCCGCCTCCCGAGTGAGTAATATACCGACTGTTTAGCCTGGCCTTACAAGTGTAGGAGTATTAAGTCCACGTAAAACGACGACAATATGTAGTGGTACTCCTGGGCCCATCAAAATTTAATTCTCTGACCGAAGGACAACGGGGATGTATAGCAGCAACCAACTGACGGAGCAGGAACAGAATATTCCGTTTAATGAGCGTATAAATCGCTGGCTCTAAAAGTGGTTTTTAAAAAGGCATAAGTGCTCCTAAAAAGCATTACTAAGCGTCTACACGTTACCAATATTACGATTTATTAGCCCATTCGATTTAAGGATATTCATTTTATGTGTGACGGGCGTTGGCGCAGGCCGACGGCCGTCCGTTTAATAGCTATCTATAGCGCGGAGGGTGCTATGGAAAAGTGAGAATTGTAGGTCTAGATAGTAGAAAAAGAGGAAGGTTTTAAAAGGTACCAGGGACCAAAGGGGGGAGGGCGGGAGAGGATACGAGGGGGATCACAAGGGGAGAGGGAGCGTGGTCGCTGTGGTGCTACACATCGCTGCGGCCAAGTGCGACGGGGACCCAAAGCGGTTTAAAGAGGACAAAGGAAAGCGCCGTTCCCGGGGAAATTTGACGTCGTCTCTTTGGCACTGGATTTGGGGGCAGCCGTCTCCTCTCAGCATTCCACGCGCAGGGATCATTTTTTTTCTACTTCAAACCTCCGTTTTCCCGGTTCCAAGATTATATTATGCGGCGTATTAGAAAGAAGTGAATGCATGATCTCTCCCAAGCCCCCACGTCGGTTAATGGCCTCAGAATTCCTGAAACAACAGC
Organism: Hetaerina americana; assembly: GCF_022747635.1. Lineage (NCBI taxonomy): Eukaryota > Metazoa > Arthropoda > Insecta > Odonata > Calopterygidae > Hetaerina > Hetaerina americana. The sequence goes on from NW_027286070.1 coordinate 983,864, forward strand.
CGAGGGTAATAATTAACATCGCCGCCAATTAACCGGAATTCCGGCTCCGGTGGTGTTCCCGTCGCGAGCTCAGCCTGTTTCAAGGCTTTCCCCCCTCGACCTCCACCGGGAGCACTATATCCGCTGTTACTCCCAAACCATAATCTCATCTGCTCGAGCGCACTTCTCCCTTCTATTGTCCCAACCGTGCTCTTATGCATCATAACACGCTAACGATGGACATTCAAATGCAACAAAGAAGAGTTTACACCGTAGGCAAAACTCTTCATGTTCCCAGATATAGGTACTAGGCTTGGGTACTTACCTACCCGCCTGCCTACTGCCTACCATCGTTAACTTTTAGAGTGGGAAACATTTCTCTGCATCCCGAGATGCTGTTGTTCAGACACTGGAAATGTTCGAGGAACTTATATGTTCCGGGTGTATCTGTCTAATTTCTCGTTTCCAACCCACTGCATTCCACTTTCCGGCGGGCTCACCTACAGCTGTATTCTAGTTCAGTTTATGGATATGAACTGTAAGTAGATGAACCTTGGAATGGAGCGAGTCGAATACCTCGTCGAGGGATAGGTTGGGGGAAGGTCGAAGTCTCGACGGGGAGGGGTGGGGACAAGGGGTTGAGCCGATGGCGTTTATCCTTTCGACGCGCCAAAATACACAGATAGTTGTGGTTCCACCCAATCAATTCAGGATCCCCCTTCCCCCTCCAACCTCCAGCAAAACCCCTCCCACAGGTATTTAACTTTCGATTGTCCCCTCCCCCACCCAAATTCGTCCCACCCGTCGATCACGCTCGTCCCTACGGATGAAACACCGGCGCAGCTATCCACACGAGAGTGTTGGTCCGCGGCGCCTCCCGCTCCCGGATCCCTGGCTGAACGAACGAATGATCAAAGCGAGCATTTTATCGCCGACAACCCAACGGCTGTAACGACGCCATTCCTCGAGGCGTTTGGTCAATTAACCTTGAGCGCTTCATTTCGCCATTACGGTATTGATCGAGATGGATCAATAAAATGCATTAGAGTCCGCTTGATTTATAATAGTGAACAGTTTAAAAACGTAAATTTAACTTCGGCACTTTGAGTGTATTTTTCTCCAGTCTGAGATTTTAAAAATTTCCAATTTTGTATGCCTGGTAAATAAGCGTCACCATAAAAATCAGAGATCTTCCGTTGAATAAATAGAAAAGAGTATTTAAAAGGATGCCGAACACTCGCACATGCATGCATCGTGCCCCACAAGTCACGCGAGGGCGTGTGGCAGGGGATGATTACATACAAAACTACTTTGACGAAATTCGTTCTCCCCCCCCAATAGCGCGGTCAGATAGTGTTATTCTGACACCTATTCGTTCATTGAAAAAATGACATCTTTAATATCTCTGTCCTCTGTTTAATCTTACAGATACTTTATTCACATGATCTTTCCTATTGTAGTTCAATGGGGTTAATAATACATTTTCGAGATCATCGCCGAAGACCCCTCCAAATTCATTGAATAGGTTCAGATTATTATTTAACCTTCATTCCGTTAATAGTTCCCAATATCGCTCTTCCAATAATTCAATTTTCTGCTAATTTTGTCATAATAAGGTTTTACAAAAGCCAATTCAAAAGGAAAAGATAAAACTAAAATTCAAAAGAGTATCCAAGAGCATTTTGGTCATATGCCAAAGAGGTGCAGGGAAATAGGTCTGCAGTTAAAGCCACTCAAATACTACGAAGGCCATAGAGTAACCAGCACTTTGGAAAAGGCCAAATTATTAAATTCCTTCTTTCAAAGCGTCTCCACCGATGGCTCGATGGTAGACTCGATTCTAGAGTAGAATTGATAATATACTTAGGCGTTTCCCTCTTTCACCACCTCCCCTGAGTGAAAAATACATGGCTACTGGGAATGTAACAAAAAAATATGAATAAAAATTAGGTTTTTTAAAAGGGGCTTGGGCAAATGCGACGAAAAGGATAAGAGAAATATTGTCATCCGCTGGTTAGGCCACTTTTGTAATATGCTGCAAATATATGGGATCCCCATGAAGTTGGATTGATCGCCGAATTATATCGCGTACAGCGTAGAGGAGCTAGATTTCTCAAATGCTATTATAACAAACTGAGTAGCGTTTGAAAGTTATTAGAGAAGCTAGGCTCGGGATAACTCACAAAGTGAAGTTGAAAATAAAGACTAAATCTTTTGCATGCATTTGAAGGATGTCACTTAAGCGATAATTTTGATAACTTATTATTATTAGCGATTACTAACTACAGTAGAAGAGGAAATGCAAATCAAATTAGAAAGATTAAATGTAGAGCAAAGATGATTAAGATTTTATTTTTCCCACGAATCGTAAGGGATCAAAATAACATCGGGCTAGAAGGAGAGAGGTATTTTGTGTCAAAGGCAGTCTGGAGTATTATACGCCACCGCTAGGGTGTGTGGCGGGAAGTGATTGCACACCTGACTGCCTTGGACATAAAATACTCTTCCCACCTGACGGCGGCTTTCAGGGCACCATGGATGTACGTGAATATGCCTGTGGTAGCCGTTGCAAGTTTACACAAGTTCAGCTCACCTACGGCTACAATGGAGGTAACGTGTGATGCTGCAGTGAAATTTTGCTTTCGCCTGCACAAATCGTCAGCTAATGTTTAATTAATGGTACACTAGTCGTGTGGAAAGGTTGATCTTTCCTCTTTCACAATTAGAAGAAGGAGAATACGTTTAAAAAAGGGGTGAAAAATTAAATTCAAGGGTAAAGCAGGAAAAGAAGCTTAAGTCATCGCTCTTATGAAAATTAGATAAACAATAACATTGGGGGTCTGGGATGGTGCGGTGCCAAACGTACTGGCTTCTCATCCAGAGGTTTCGAATCCCGGCGGTGGTAGATATTTTTCAGTGGTATCCCGATCCCTACTTGAGGTGCTTTGTGGAGGGAACTTTAAGTGAGTACGCCATCCGTCGGATGGGACGTTAAGCTGCGAACACCTTGGCGCCTTTCGTTAAGAGTAGGCTTATGCCGACGCCGGGTTTCTCTCCACCCCTTCATGCTCCCCTACCAATCCCTAAAGGCGCAAATTACCTCAGCTGTCGATCGCCTCCCTTAAAACTGCCACTACAATAACGCTACTACTGCTAATGTGAGAGACGGCTATAGAATAGTGTTATGATCACTATAAGAAATACAGAAATTTTCATTGGACGCCACCCACGGGTAAAATGAAGTTAATGTGTACATAAGCCTTCATGGTGAAATGTTGAACTCCGCGAAACTCACCACGAAATTGCAATTATCTTCCAACAACCAGTGTGAAGTGCCTACCTTATCCTCCCTTTACGAAAGATCTAGGTTAATGCGACATTTCCCAGCTTCCCAATGTGTAGAAACACCTTCGTGGAAAGAGTTTTTCATCAACAGAGCGTGCCTAGACGACTGAGCATACAGGTATTATAAATTGCAACGGCTGCCTTTGACGTGAAACTGGATTAAGATAAATTAAATTTGTACACCATTTACATTACAAACCAAGCAAACAACACTGAATAGCTAAAATAAAATGTTTTTGCAGTTAATCGTCAATAAAAATAATTTAGATTACTCTTCATTGAATATACTTCGAATCATCATCATTCCGATATATAATGTGTTTAAACCTAGCATATGTTATTAAATAGAGGACCAAATAATTCTAAGGGATCGTTTTTAACTACGGCTTGGAGAAAGAAAAGCGATACATGTATGGAAACAGTGCAAAATGACCAGCACAACGCTGTACTCTAAACATTGATGATTAAAAATAGCATTACTGTCGAAATAACTGAGTTACCATAAACCCTACTCACTGGAGTTTCTCTGGATTTTATTTTGAAAATTTCACTGAAGAAATGATCTGAGTAAACTAAATGCCACAAATTAGGGTGTTCTATTGCCCAAATTAGCGAAATTATTTCGGCAAGCTTGCATTCAGAGAACTAAAACACTTCCCCTAATGTGGAATCCATAGTTGCCAGTCCTCTTAGCGCTCTAAAATATTTGTTCCTTTTAATTTGGCAAAAATGGAGCTTGGATTTCGTATTTTAGTTGGTATTGCAGAAATAAGCATGAAATCCATTGTGTTTGTGTGAAAAAGTATGCTACAAAGTGAATAATATCGAAGTTACTAACAATAAACCACTTCAATTTGGAGCATGAATGCCTTACTTGGTCTTAATTATCCAAACAATAGATTAATCATACAATTCCATTGATGTAATCTAGAAGTTTATTCAAGTGTTCAATCAGATTAACATTCTAGAGAGGAAATCAGCCTAAACAAATAATCAATCACAACTGAAACAGCGTATTGACAGCTAATGGGGTTTCAATAATTAGATTTAATGTATTGAAAAGGGTACCCGTCAGAAAATATCTTGCATTTTAACAGTAGTTTCTGTGCAAAATACTGCCAATTTGCAACATTAAATTCTTTTCCACTTATTCCCCTGGGATAGCTAAATATCGTTGTTTCTTTTCGGTTGTGCAGAAATAAAAAAACGTTCTAGCGTAAGAGACAACCACAGTTAAGCAAAGATACGGTTAGAAGCAAGGGAAATTAATGCAAAGGCATTCTTCAGGAATAGGTATCACTCATGTACATATATGTAAACAAGGTACACACCAATTAAAAAGCAAACCAGAGAGATAATAGAATTTGCAAAACCAGAAGCAGGAGGAGAATAATTCAAATCATAGTACATTTGAACTGAGTTACGAGAAATAGACGAGGAATAGAGAAAATAATCAGCTTAAAAAGTATGCGGAAATTAGCCAGACTCTTTGGAGATATCCTCAGACGTAGTGGAATCGATAGAAAAAACGTGAAAGAAGAGATGCCCCCGATGTCAAGTAGACCAAGGGATACGAACGAAAGCCAAATAGAGAGGGACGTGAGACGGACAGGCTGGCAGGGCGTAAGAGGATTAACATTGGATAGAGAAGGATTAAGGGGTGCAGTAAGTCAATGTTCCGAACGAAAAGGCTTCGGCTACACCTTGTGTTAACCAAGGAATAAGGAGATTATAGAAGTGGTAATAGCCACCCCAAATCACCACCTTCTATTTTTCCCGTTCAGTACATGAAATTATGCTCCACAAACCTATGATTATTCTATGCTCGTCCTTGTTCATATGAATATTAAAAATGTGTTAATAAATTTGAACAAATAAAATGAAATCACAGGGTATTTTATTATTCTTACATAGTTACCCTGCTAGTCTCCGCAAGTGTGTTTTGAAGGGGGTGATTACACACCAGGCTACTTTTAACACAAAATAACTTTACCAAACACGGTGGTCAGGTATTATTATTCTGATTCTTCATGATTCGTGGAAAAGAGGACATCGTAAGTAAACCTGTTCTGCATTTAATCTTTATAATTTTATTTACGTGATCTCTCCTGTCGTAGCAGGTAATCGTTAATGATAGGTTTTCAATATTATCGCTTAAGAGACGTCTTTACAATTTATGCAAGATATTCAATTTTTAATTTATCCTCCGCCTCGTGAGTAATAACCAACCAAATCCTAAACGTAGCATATTATAAAAGAGGGATAACAAGTGAGAGATAACGTTTCTCTTTGATCTTTTCATCATAATATTCTTCCCCGAAACTCTCCTGATAACTCCTAATACTTGGTCAGCTTGTCCAAATGTTCCCCGTTTATACATCACCTATGATATGTGGTGAGTAACGCATAAGTATTTAATTGAGTCAACATTTTCTAGTATTTCTCGGTAATACTGATCAACATTCGGGAAATAATAGTGAAGGTAGGTGATGCTACAGAAGGAAATGGATTAAAATAGAAAGATAGAGTAATTAATTCAAAGGCTAACAGGAGAGAAGGAAAAGAGAGAAGTAAAATGAAAAAAATTTCAAAAATAAAACATATTATGGGAGATAATTTCATTGTGAAGCCCTATGAAGGCAGCCACCCCGGTAAAAGTGAACGTAAAGCGCTAGAGAGGAAGACCGCAGAGATGGGGAAAGTGCATTAAGTCATCAAAACAAAGAAACAGGAAGAGACGAATCTTAGAGCTGAGTGGAATGCTGCAAATCAATCATGTGAGAGATGATAATCCATGGTAATGGTGATAAATATCTGTGCTGAGTTAAGGCTTGGAAGTTGATCAATGGTGCAATATATACGTACATCATGTGGAATAGACGTAGATTAAAATTAGAAAGGTGCGTCGGAGTATACTTAATTAAAGTCTATCATTTTATATGATCAATGCCGTCCACCTATGGACTTCATGGCAAATTTGTGCTGCGGCTGCTGCTTCCCAAATATTATCACACAAAGGCATTACCACGCCGTCACTGGAAAATTCTGGTGGGTTTGGCGAAACACTGCGTGGCTTGAGGATTATACTCACGACGACCTAATCGTGGTGGGCATGCATGAAACCTACTCTGGTAATAGCCGGACTAATAGCCCTAAAAACCATGTACTGGACCGACAACAGAGTTGACATCGCCCATTGTGAGCGTTTGAAGCGAAGACCTGAAAGTGGTTAAGGAAAAAGATAATTTTTTAATACGGCTCCTCAATGTCTATCAATGTTTGGCCAGAGCTCAAATCGAGATGAGAAACTATGTTCGTAAATAAGTTTAAATTGGCCATTGTAATTTTATCTTTTTCAATTGTCTAAAGAATACTTTCTAAAATAATCAAAATAATTGTCTTTCTCTACATAACGACTACACTACCACTGTGAGAATACATGCTAATTTTATAAAATTACAGTGGCATATCGTTATCAAATCTAATTAAATTGACGTCAAATCGAGAACCTATTTCCTATTTGCCACTCTTATGAAACCTGACTAACAAGTAGTGAGTAATCGCTGATGAATTTCATATAGGATTATAGGTCCCGGGCCCCTGGTCGAGTTCTATAACGGTATACCGAGTGCGATCCGAGAGTAATGCAATTAAATTTCCCGCGCCACTTTTATTTGTTATATTTTTATCAAATTACTTAAGAGTGCATGAGATGGATCCTAAGCTTTGCCGCAAAACTGGTCTTAGTACTCTCAAAGCTTTTGAATCAGCAGGAAGTAAGTTATTGTAAACCTTTTAGCGCCAACCGTGGCACGAAAAAATTGGGATCGGCAATCGAGCAACGTTACGCGTTACGAAGTTTTGTGCTAAACTGAAAAAATCCCTTGAGGAGACTAACAATTATTCCTGAGGCTTACGAGGACTCTGCTCTGTCCTAGTCACAAGTTTCGAGTTGATTAAAGGCCTTTAAGAATGGCCGGGAAGAGGTTCGCGACGAAAAACGCTTTGGTAGACCGTCAAACAGCAAAACCGACAGCAATGTGGCTCGTGTTCGACAATTGTCGGATTATGACCGACGGTTGAGTATCAAGATGGTCACCAATGAGCTAAACCTGTTTTCTACTGTTGTATTTCGTATTGTTGCTGAAGATTTAGCGATGAGGAAAGTGTGCGCCTAAGGTATTTGCCACTACGCGCTACGAGTCCGCGAGTTCCTGGCCAAACACCAAGTGCCAACGATTCCCCACCCCCATTCAGTCTGACGTCGCCTCAGGAGACTTCTTTTTATTCCTTCGGATTAAAGCATCCCTGAAAGGAACCCGTTTTTCATCCATTGAACAGATCAAGTCAGCCGTGATGAATACTTAACTAGGGGACCAGGGCGCGTACCGGTCATGGCGGAGTCGCTGGAAAAAATGTGTATTTTGGTAATTTTTGTAAGTTTGGTGTATTCGAAGTTTTTAGGAATCTGTTCAATAAATTACTTAAAAATAATTTCGCTATTTTCTTGACACACCATGCATGCACATGCAGAAGGATGAGGAAAAACGTTCTCATGTGCTCGTGAGTGGCCAAATACGTTTTGGATTCCAGCCTCTCTGCATATATAATGACTACATTAAGCCCGACGTAGAAAAAAAGATAGTGATAAAAACCAGTCTTTTCTTAACTAAAGATATACTCATCATGCATTCAAAATATCTATTACCACGGCCTAACTGCTATTAAAAAATAGAAGATTAAACATTAATCGGACTTTTTCAATACCGTGGGTCAAATTTAATTGGGATGCAATGATTGAGCAGACGGATAAAAGTGACTCAATATTGCCAACGAATCATCATTCATACGAGATCTCGTATTTTAAAAAAGCATTCATACGCTCAAAGTGCAATTTAAAATTGGAGTGAGCAGTAAAATTAACGTAATTTGTGCAATATCGAGAATCAATACTTAATTTTGCATGATTGGATTACGTTGTGTGATATGGCGGACTCATTATTCACGACACGTGATGAGAAAGCTCGCTCCCTTCCTTCACGGTTGCGGAGAGTAATGTCGGAGGCGTTGTTTACTTGTGTGCACCATGGAATCGGACGCATGACATGACGATACTGATCAATCAATTTAATTCACAAATCCTGTAGACGGATGGAGAGAACGACACTGTGTGAAATTTTTGTGTCGAAAATCAGACTTACGTGCACTCAATTGAAATGAAAGCACCTCTAAGTTTGCTTTGACTGAGAGAAGAACATAGCGTAAAAAAAAGAAATCTATTATATTTTTGGATAGCACTTTTTTTTACAAACGTTCGAGTCAACCTTATCTATTCTGGAAATTAAAGAACAACGCGGGAAACAATTCTTAATTTCAAACTTTTCTTTTCAATTTCACTTTATATAATTGTTTTTTTTTAACTAAGGGAAGCATGACATATTATGCTCCAATAATATTTGGACATATTTGTATAACCCTTATCTTTTACTCGAAAGTTACAAGGCGCAAAGCCCGAACTTTTTACAGCCTATCGTATAATCGTTTCATTCAAGGGAATTTCGCTGAGCCCAAATTATTTGAATTGATCCCAAAGAGGAAGCCTTGATAATTCAATTGACTAAATTATTCGGCTGGAATTCACCGGATCCGAGTTCGAATCCCCGTTAAGTTCAACGATTTTGGCTCCGAGTGCGAATCGATTTTGGCTCTGAAATTCCTGCATGATAGCGAGTAACTTTGCTGAAGTAATCCTTTTGGCATTTCTCGCAATATCTTTATCTACGAGTATCTCAAACGCCGGAGAGTACCACGCCATCTGCTGTATTTGCTCGTTATTTCACAGCGCATTGCAAATGACGTCGGGCAGTATTCTAATGTTGTTGCTCACGCAGGAACATACACTGGTTGCGCTTGCCACGGGAACTAGGGTCGTCATTTTTTATGAGTCTTCTGGAACCCTGCCCTCTTGACTCTTGCGTCCACTATAATAGGGCTAACAAAATGACCTGATCCTGCGCATTCAAAAGGCGAGGATTGACGCGATAGAAAGGGACTGGGGAAGTTGCGGGGGGGGGGGAAGGGGAAGAGGAGGGAGCGATGGAGTTAGGGAAAACAGGGCGAATCAAGTGATTGGCAAACATTCACCGTCATATCAGTTCACTCCTTAAACTCCTTTATTTAATTACATGCCACACTGATCAATTACAGACCACATCGAGAGCATTACTCATACACGATGGAATGAAAGCCCGTGAATTTCCGTGAATCAAATAGGACCCTCGTATATTCTTACCCATTCGATCGAATATGTTTGTCAAAACGAATAACACTCTACTTTTATAGGCTGACAACTACGCTAAATATTAATTGACAACTCCTTAAAACTGGCAAACTTTGGCCATTGTAAAAACGCAATCTCGCGCTCAGAGAGACGGAAAAATTCAACGGCGGAGAATTTTGAATCCTCTCTTCAAAGGATTCAGTACAATTATTAATTTTGCAGTTGATTAGAAAATAAGGAAGCCAATCCGTGAAGACTCTATGGCTTATCTAGTTTTCCTCTAGGCAGCCTGCATCGTCGGCACTAAAATTTGTCAAGGTCCTGGGTTCAAAACTAGCATATGTGGCCCATTATATCTCCATTGTGGTTCGTAAATGTAGGAAATTCTTCAGAAATTTCGTTGGAAGATGGTAAACATATACTGTATGTGAAATGCTTTTGAGTTGATATAGCATGTATCACCTCGTCCATTAGTTACTAAATAATTAAGACGTGAAAGTCGTGCATGAAGAACTATTCTTTAAAAGACGTGTTCAAAAAGCATATATTAGTCACCGTAACGCATCATACTGAGTTTTCCAACATTGTAATTTTTTGATCTGATACATAAACAGCACGGTATAAAAAATTACATCAATCGCCATTGTCCTTTTTAAAGACGCAATGAATCAAACTCCAGTAATAACATTCAGAGAAAGTTACAGTAATCAAGAGATAAAATTCATCAAGTTATTAAGACATCAAAGGCGAACGCTAGAATTTGCATGTTTGGGCATTTGGGATGGCTTTCTTGTATGCATCACTTCTGCCTCATATCGAATATTGTGTATAAAAAGGTTTTCGATATTATCCCATGCATTTTGTTGAAAGAAACGGAATGGAAAATTTCTCAGTTCCATTTTTCTGCTTGACATGGATTGATCTGAAAACCTATGATCTTATACGGTCCTCTGATTACAAGCATTAATCACCTGCCTCGAAAATTTCAGGCTCTAAAAATTCGGGAAATTGAAAAATAGTTCTAAAAAATTTGAGTATCAATTATACCTTTTGAACAGATTTCGGCATTGAAAACTTTTCGTTAGTTATTGAATGCTTTTCAAATACCAAGAATATTAGACCAGCTAGGATCGAGATAAAAGTCATCGCTAAAAATAAAGATCCATGTGTGTAAATTTCGTGTTTCTTGAGATTTGGTCCATCTCTCTCCCAAAAAAATAATTTCTCTCGCCGGATCTGAAGCGATTAATTGGGAACTCAATCAGAACGTTTCAATATAATAACTCCTTCCTAGGATTGAGCTATCAACATACTTGGGCCCTCTCACAGCTACCTTTGGGTTTCTCGAACCCCTCAATCTCTGCTCTCCCACCTCGCCAGATTCTCCGGCCCCGCAGAACTGCCCCCCGCTCGTCGTATCGGTGGGTGGGGTGGGGCACGTTACGCGGGTGAAGGGGTGATGCACGCGCCATCTGGCGGGTTATTTCGCGTGGAAACGAATGGGAAGAGACTCCCCCCTTCCTCCTCGATCCCATTACACCAAACCTCCCCGCACTCATCCTCCCTCCAACCCCCACCCACCCCAACACACTCCCACCCCTCTTATTCCTGTCTGTCCTCAAAAAGCATATCTTATTCTTCGTCTTCTCCTCCTCCAATGCGTCCAGCAAAATACACGCACACACACACACACACACTGAGATGAGAGGAGAGAGAGACTGGAGGGAGCTCCGGCAGGAAAAACAACCGATCAGCGTCGGCTGCGATTTATGGCTTCCATACTCCACTCTCCCGCCCCCCTCCCTTGCCCCCTACCCATTCACCCTCTCCCTCTTTCTCTCCTCAAAATTCTCCAAGAATGGAGTTTCTCTCACTTGAACCCTTCCATGTCTTCGCTTAGATGGACGACCCTCGGATTCACTCCTCTTGACGCACACCGGACGAAGGCACTGCAGATATGTGGGAGGAGTTCGATTACCGCTTCAAAAATGAAATTTCATCTCGGCAACGGGCGATTGAAAACATATCCGCTGTGGTCAATGCAACACCTCACCACATCTGTCACATCCCGATTGTTTTATATGCGATCTAATCAAAACTGATGGTATGACACTAATCAATAGGAAATATCTAAGTTTTGATTTGTTGAATACGAGCGTCAAACTCCAAAAAATACTGTCCTGGAATTAAAATTTTGAAGCTAAATTCTTAAGTCCTAAGGAATTAATATAACACATTGAGCACCTAGAATCAAGCGTAGATAAACCGTTAACACTCCTTTCCCTGTCCTGATATAATTCAAATCCAAATCTTTTCCTTTGATGGCTTTTCTATTTAACTTTGGTTCCAACCAATCATAATGACTGAGTTTCCCAAGATAACCTCCCGACACCCCTACGTTCTGATACTTGATTATAAGGGAATATTCCACGTTCTACTTCAAGGACCAAACAACTTCCCGCGTTTCTCTAAAGTTTTCCCTCTTGGTTGTAATTTCCAAGCTCTCCTACTCCAGTTTATGATTTTCTTAAAAGGTCTCTACTAATTTATGTCTTAAGTAGATGAAGTTATATTGCGAGCGTGATATATGATTCATAATTATAGTTGTCACAACTTCGTAGGACGAGGGAATGCACATCAAGCGATCGTATATACGAGGGTCATCCGGAAAGTAGTACCCGTTCGTGCCGCATGAAGTGCTGACGACGCGAGTAGCCGCTGGACGAGGTCAGATAGCTTCAGTGGCTTGTCTGCCTTCTCTGAGCCAAGTTGCGTGACGCTAGCATTGCCTGTGTTGTTTCTGTGATTGTTTACAATGTTTAAAAAAATTGAGAACGCCGCCAGTTGTGAAGTGAGGGCCGTGATTAAATTCCTCAATGCAAGAAACGTTCGCCCATGTGATATTCATCGCCAATTAAAGGAGGTGTATGGAGACAATGTAATCGACGAGTCGTCTGTTCGGCGGTGGTGTCGCAACTTCAACATGGGGAGGGGGAACACACACGACGATGAGCGTTCGGAGAGACCGTCTGTCATTACAGACCAACTGGTGAGCTCAGTTGACGAATTCGTGAGGAACGATCGGCGCGTCACAATTGATGACATCTGTGAGCATTTTCCCAATGTTTCTCGAACAATTGTTCATGAAATTGTTAAACACCATCTGCATTATGCAAAAATTTGTGCAAGATGGGTCCCTCGCGTATCTCAATGAGCTGGCGGCGAAGGACTATGCAGCAGGAATACAGAAACTTGTCACACGTTATGACAAATGCCTTAATTTGCTTGGAGATTATGTTGAGAAGTAGTTTAAAGTATCCTCTTTCAAATAAAATTTTTTATGTTTGTTAATATTTACTTTTGTGTCTTTATTTCACGAACGGGTACTACTTTCCGGATGACCCTCGTATATTTTATTAACACTTTAGATTTAAGTCCCTTGGCCCTTTCTCTATCTCTTAATCAGTACGTATGTGTTTGAAGACGTTTTCATTCTCAATGCTCAGATATAATAAATGAATATTCGAGTAAAAGTGACATAATTCATCCAAAAGATTACAGAACACCAAGTTAATATGACTGGTAAATATTTTCTTGCTGATACAAGTTTATCAGTTTAGCCTTCATCAGTTTAACTTTCATGATGTAACATCATATACAATGGTGCTATTCGAGTGTGATTGGTTCGAATCCTGGAAGCTTGCATCTGTTTAAAAGATTTTTTCTTTCGCTAGCCTTAAACTCATTCTTTTGTGTTCCCAATTATTTTTGCTACTTGTCTTATTCTTGTCCTTATTCTTTTTCTTTTCTTCCTCTTTTTATTCCCCTCTGTGTCCCATACGCGTTATACTGCACCACATATGTAATGAATGCGGGTACTATTGATGTCCTTATATCTGTTTCTATATAAATGAGTATTTGTTCGCCCGTTGGCGGGATTTCGTGTTTGAATGTGTATTAGGCCAATGTGGCTCGTCTCTTCTTCTGGCTATGCGTACCACGAAACGCACTGTTCCTATCCTGTATGATGTTGTATGATTCCTTTACCACTATCCCTTCCTTTGTGTGTCTTGTCTATTTTCTCCTTTGGTGGGTGAAACAGCTCCCTAACGCCGTCTCTTGGCCAAAAAATCGGGGCACTTGCTTGTATAAAGCATCGCAGATCTCAGGAAAAATTACGTTTCCTGGATAGTTCAAGTGGTTAAGAGCCTCCGCCCGAAAAGTGGAAAGATCCTGAGTTCAAATCCCGGTCTAGGAAATATTTTTACTCTCGTGATCTGCTTGATTCCACCTTCCCCACCTCTCCTGTGTTCGTCCTTTTTGTGTGTTCCTATCCCTTTTCCTTATATCTGTTTCTATTTAAATGAGTATTTCTTCGGGATTTCGTGTTTGAATATGTGTGTATGTGTGTGTTTATATATATGTGTGTGTATATATATATATATAAACACACATATAATATATTATATATATATATATATATATATATATATATATATATATATATATATATATATATATATATATATATATATATATATAATGAATTGGACAGCAACAAACAATATAGACACACATAAAAAGATCACTCACACGTTATTTCTTGATCATTTCGACGGAATTCTGCTCCGTCTTCATCGGAAAATATAGAAGTGCGAGTGAATGTATGTATGTATGTATAAATATATATATATATATATATATATATATATATATATATATATATATATATGTGTGTGTGTGTGTGTGTGTGTGTGTGTGTGTGTGTGTGTATATACATATATATATGTATATTCACTCGTAAGAAGACACTTTATGAAGAAGGCCAAAGGCTTAAACCATCTTCAATGAGCCCTTTTACGTGTTAAATACGAGTATACATATTTTTGTGCTCGGCTGTGCCCCTCAAATGCTATATTGTTCTAGAGCGTTCTTACTTCATCTATACATGTATATACGAGTATGCGTGTGTGTATGCACACACTTTGATATGGAGCGTAGTTATATACGGCGCGGAAACGTGGTCACTCAAGGAAGGATAGACATAGACTGTAGGCTCTTGAAATGTAGGTGTGGAGAAGAGTGAGAAGGTGAAATGGACAGAAGAGAAAACAAATGAGGACGTGCTTGGTATGGTAGGCGAAGACAGGGTTTTCTTGGGAGCAATCCTATGGAGGCAGGAAAAGTGGATGAAGGGGGTATTAACCGGCAGCGGGATGTTGAAGACTGTAATTGAGGGGAGAATGTTAGGCAAACGAGGAAAGGGAAGGAACAGGATAGGGATGTTGGACGGGATGAAGGGAGGAAGAAAGTACTCAGAGATGAAGAGGGACTTCATGTAGAGAAGGTTGCTGGATTGTGTTTGCTAGGGATACCAAATATTTATTTGGCAGTTGTCCATCCAAAACCTACCTTAACCGGCAGATTACTTACATATTCACAACGAGGTGTGTCCTAAAAATATCCGAACTGCGTTCATATCTCCGTATTGGTGATAATATTCGTCATACGGGCTTTGGCATCCTTCTAAGTAGTCCCCATTTGATTTAACCACCCTCCCAGCGGTGCTTCCACATATTAAAGGTGTCCTCCAACGCAGATTTTGGAATGGCCTTCAGCTCGCGCGTCGCATTACTCTGAATCGTCTCAATGTCGTCGAAGCGCTTTCCTTTGAGGGCCATTTCCAGTTTTGGGACCATCCAAAATTCACAGGGAGCTATGTTGGGACTGTTCGGAGGCTGGCAAAGCTGTAAAATCACCAACGTGATGGCCTATCGTGACTCACCGATGTCACGCGCAGAAATGTCTTGCTCTTTCGGTAGCGTTGCGGACGGAGTTTCGAGTAGAGAAAATGTGGCAAATTCGTCGGAGGGATTTGGCAAGAGGCGAAGAGTAGACAGCTAAATAGGTTGGATAGCCCAATTAGAGAGAGCCACCAGAGGACGCGTTTATTAATCGGTAATACCTATATAGCTCACATACTAATATCTGGAAGAAACTTGGAAAACTGTACAAATAAGAAGAATGATGTGGCGTGATAATTTAATATATTTAGATTGAAGTCACGATGACAGCAAAAAAAACGAAAGGATTTTGTGAGTTGCAAAATATTTTCCCTTTACTTCCGATAGAAAGCCTGGGGATAACTTTAATTTTCCACAAGCGCTCCGTTTTTGCAAAGTGATTTTGGTGTTCCTGTACACATACAGGTAGTCTGCTGGATCTTGGACAAATGTGAGAGGAAGTTAGCAGTGTCGTCAGTGAAAAGGAATACTTTAGAGGTAACGGTTTAGGGACTTTGCTAATGAAGTTATTTTACGAGATCAGTAATACAAGGAGAGGACAAATGGAAAGCCTTGAAACATTTATTTCAAACCTCTTAATTTATTGAACAAAAAATATTCTCATTTATGTTATTTTCATATGCACTGTCCTACATGTAAATGTCTATCGAGCTTGACTGGAAGGCCGGAGTAATGTGGGCGAAATTTAAGGAAAATTGTTCGGAATCCGCGCCAGAAGAAATATTTCGCCCATTTTTTAGTACCAGAAAAGGCTGCATGGTTGCCTCCGCAGGGGAAACATTCATACGAGCGTAATCGTCGGGTAGTTTACATTCGGTAAAATGGTTTACCTCCTGCTCAATCATTAGAATCGGTAGAAGAATAATAATTATTTCTGACTGGCCTAAACGCAAGCATCTCAAGTGTTGCGTGGAGCTCTTTGTCCCGTGGAGTGGTTCGAATCTCACCGAGTGGCGGTTGAATATTGAAATTTTTGGATAGCTTCTTTTCCTACCTTTCTCTCGAGGACTTGGAAGAAAGTTGCTGGGCGTGGTGTGAGGGATGCCCGCGGCGAACGAACATTTGAGAGTTTATTGTACGTTGTTCTCGTATTTCTTATGGGATTACAGTACTCACATTTATGAATACTCATTTTTTTCACGCATTTCACCATCATAACAAAAAAAAGGTTAATTAAACCATGAATTTTAATTGATAATGATTCAAGCTGATGGTTTCCGGCGTAACTAAATGAAACTTTCTACTGTTCATTTTGAACAAACTTAGTACTTTTATACTACCACAATATTTTTTAATGTTCTTACCCGCTCATGGTTTTGACGATAATATCATCACTAGGTATGTGAAAATAAGTATCAGTTTTGAAGACGACGTTAATCGTCAAAACGATCGTTGGGTAAGATTACAAAAAAAATATGATGGAAATGTAAAATGCACAAAGAGTTATTAAAAATTAACGATGATGGTTCAACTGAAACTCCTCACTTGCACTCCATAAGATAACAGATTTTTCCAACAATTACATATTAATCGATGGCTCGTTAATTATCACCCTCTGCCATTAGCTGAACGAATATTCAGTTTTGCCATTGTTATATTCGAAGTTAAGTTTGCTGTCTTATCTGTGATATTCCCTTCACTCGATATAGTTATAAAAAATAAAATCTGCTCACAGAAAATGAGAATACTTTACGTAATATCGGATTCAACGCCTAAACTACTTTCAATTTTTGGGTAGGGGATAAGGGTGTGAGTCTTGTCCTTACTGGCGTTCAAGCCCCGGCTGAAGGTTAAACAGGATACATGTCGGGGCTGGAGTCACGACAAAAGAATACACCATTTATATAGAAAATCAATGCAAATTCCATCACTTGTTGACCTTCAATGGGAAACCGATTTTTTCCGGATATGCTAATACTAGTGCGCCTATGCTTCGAACTTTTTCGAGGTTTTGATGCCTGTAATCAATTTTTAACGCCAGTGATTTTCGCTGTCGCAATTCAACGGATAATGACGGCAAGCTTCGTGCAAAACAAGTACGTATTTTTCAAAATACCCTCCAATTCTTTCGCATTGTTGAGTTGAAAAAGGTGATTTTTTTGCAATAAAGCCCCGTGGAAACAATTGAGCATGGAAATACGAGAGGTCATTTCGACCACTTGCACTAATGCCGATGTGGTGCATTGGACGCCAATAGCCAATCAAAAATAAATTCCGTGCGGCCCTTATTCTGAAACAGTAACGATGACTACCAATTGCAATGATAGGAAACCAATTTGGCAATATTTCCGGTCGAATACACATCCTGGGATTGTAATCTAAATTTTATGGCAATGTTTAAACAGTAATGCCTCATACTCTTGCTGTTTCGACCGTTATGAAGATACCCGAAAGTCATTAATTGATTTCAAAATGCTGTTCACTTTTATGATATTATCAATATCCGTGGAATATAGGGCTCACAAAATAACACATTTGATGGGTGTTGATAAAAATTGGTATGCATTGAATGGTGGAAAATATTAGATAACCTTTTCATATGCATTAATTGTATTATTTGCAGAAAGTGCAAGATATTGTATTACTATTGGTATGCACGACTTTTTTGCGAAGTATTTGCAAAAAATAATCATTAAACATGATTATAACTATGGTGTACGCAACCTAGCTGGTAGATTTGATATACCTATCGTTTATAATGTTACCAAGGTTACAAATACTTCATCTCGTATTCATCGAGGATTATCAATCACTTAAATGCAGCAGTGAAACTAAAGCTGTTGGCAATTTCGGGTGTGTGAATATTTAAATAATTTTTCTGATGGTGGCTATGTTCCATAGAATGCATGTTGTGGGAAGTGCACGTCTCCTCATGTGGAATACCACTTGCCACACACCCTAGTGGTAACGTGAAAAAAAACCATATAGTTGCATTCAAGGTTTAAAGTATTTGAATAGATAATCAAAGTAATACTGACTCTTGGAAGGCTAAAAGATGACGCCGACACTTAATGTTTCACAACGATGATAATTTTACCATAATTACCTCCTTCGCTTAAGGCGTTCAATTGAAAAATCAGTATGTCTCTCTCCAGTGAGTGCTTTGACGAGGCAATAAGTATAACACTGACTGATCTCAGCGATGTAATTAAAAAATAAATCGATGAAATATTCTATAAACGAACATTTCATTTAGGAAACCGATAGATCCCGTGAAGACCAGAAAAATCATCTTTTACCCGGATGAAATATGACATTGCTTAGAATAAATTTGACGGCGTTCATTGGGAACGTGGGAAGGGCGAACCATTCGCGCTCGACGATACCATCGCAGGAAAAAATTGCGCGGATTTCCACGCACCACCGAGTACGGAAACTGCTTACGGCATCCACTAGAATTTTTATAACATAAATTCTCCTCGGTCGGCGATTCAGCTAATAAAAGAGATTTGCACACAATAAATGATACGAAACAGTACGACATCACTATCTCATGTCCAATTTAATTCCCATCAAGGGAAGATAAATATATATCGATTCCACATTTTTTCCAATCAAAGAAAATTCTTACCTCTGTCTTCGAAGATCAATAACGAAATAGAAAAAATATTCGAAGAAGATATACTGTGACTTTTAATTCGACTGTCTTGAAATTTGAAGAAATAGGCTGGTTTGAAAAGTACACATACAAGCATATGAGTGCCAATGGCGGTTGTGTGTGCGTGTTTACACACCCATACAAAAACCATTTATACAATACAAATCACGTTTACCTTCAGGGGAAATCCAAAAAAAAATACATTTTCTTTATCGATGGAGAAAATGCACCCGAGTTTGGAGAAAAAACGCAATCAAGGCAAATTGATATATCGCTTAGATCTGCCTCTAATACTCACGAGGGTTGCGCCGGAGAGGTGGGCGTCGGCTGTGGGGAGTAGGGGTGGGGGGTAAGGGGGCCGAGAAAGGGGGAGGAGACCCCACTCTTTTATTTCCCTCCTCCTCCGTGCACGGCGATAAATCACCGTCGCTAGAAATAGGAATCTGATGAGTTATGGCCTCGCGCTTTCTTTCTCGGATGCATGATATACTGGAAACAGTCCATACTTCGGACATAAAAACGAGGCAAAAAGGTTACGTAATATCACTGCTGCTTTATGACGGCAACCCTCAATTGACTTCCGCGTTTAAACAGCATGAAAATAGTTTCACCCACCCTCAAACCCCACCCCCTCCCCAATATCCCCCAGACTCAACCACCGGGGTCCACTCACTTATCTCCAAAATATCCCTTAGCCCCTCCTCTTCCCATTCCAAGCCACTCGCAAACGTCAAGCGCACACACGCACACACTCGCAAAAAGAAGGTAAAAAGACACGTGGATCGCACACCAGTCCACCTTTTTTGCAATAAAACCACGATTTAGTATCGGCGGCCTCGCATTTTTCCGGTCAATAACTCGACCGATAGGGAGACCCAAAGGGAAAGCGAATAAGACGCCTGGAACTGACGGAGGACGAGGTCCAACCCCCACCCCCAATCCCCTCCCGTCTGCTACCCCCCCTCCATCCCCATTGGAGCTCTTTTAATATTGAAAGGGGGTGGCGTGGGGATGGGGGAGGGAAGAGGCAAAGTTCCTTTTGCGGAACGCAGAGAGCAATGGGAAAACCTTTTTGACTTAGCTGTTTTCAAAAGAGAGATAAGAAGGGAATATGTATCATGCTCACATTATGTGCCAAACGATACATTCACCTGATTCCTCCTAACAAAGCAGGAGGAATCTGTTAGGACGTATATGAGGACGTAACGTATGCTAGCAACATCTACAAAACATGCCCACCGCAGTATTTCTACAAGGAGAAGACTCACTTTTCTCGATAAAGGCATAGTCCATAAGGAACCTTTTGACTCGCGCGGAGATAAAGGGAAACGCTTTAGCCTTTATTCCGTTTGTGTGCCTCTTCAAACCGTCGTCTATCTCTTAGCCTACTGGATTTTCCCTCACATTAGGCTATGCATCCGGTGCCCTCTCCTATGTTCACGACTAAACCTGGTAATTTGATTGGAGGTAAAAAATTCGATTAATTTTAACTGAAGTAACAGAACAGCGAAAACGTCATGATGCCCAACGAGAGAGGCTTTAACAGACATAACCAAACAGCCATGAAAAGATTCGCAGTCATAAAGAATTTATAGTCGTGCACAGGCTTCAATTAGAAAAATAAAAACCGTACTCAGACATTTTTAGTTTTTTCAATGGCAAACATAGCCTGGGTCAATTTTAAATTTCATGACGAGTATTATGTTTGTAACTCACAGGGAAGGCAATTGATTGCTAGCCTGAATGCAAATCCCGTGAAAGTAAGATCAGAGTTTGAGGCTTTCAATTCAATGGGGCTTGGGTTAAATTGCTGTGGGTTCCTAATTGAACAGATAAGTTAGGTTTTAAAAACTCATAGGTAAAATTGGGCGCGCTAGTCATGACACACCCTCAGTTTTAACTTTCCAGCTCTAAATTATGCATCGCAATTCGATGTGGAGACGCAAATACCTAATTAGGAACATTTAATACGCATATATGTCAATCATAAAGCAGATTTCAGAATGCGAAAAAAACTATGCTGTGAGGGTTTTTTTTTGAACAGCAATTACAATATAAGTATTGTAGTTGATTGCAATTGCTGTTGCCTGATTGCATGAAACATAACCAGATGAGACAGATCAATGGGACCTTCCCTCCCCAGTGTCCCGTCTTGAATAAACTCTTCATCACGAGGACTGCCGAGGGCCAGGGGATGTAGAAATGAAGGGTTTAAGAGAAGGATCTGGGAATAGTAAATACTTTGAATGGATTACGAGGAAAATTTAGTATTTTCTGCTGACAAGTGTTTCTAGAGGCGGACGATTTCTAGATTGTCACATAATAATTGAAACACGTACTATTGACAGGGCTTCTGATGTGAAGTTTTTCAAAAAGGTATTTGAAATCAAACAAATCTTCTTCACTCAAAAAACTCCTCCACCAAGGTCTGCAAGCATCGCGGTGACTGTTTTCATCTTTGAACTTTTCATTGAATAAATGACTGCTTTTTCTTGAACACTGTCATTGTCACAATTGATTATGTCCTTAACTTTAATTCCTTATCGCAAAAATAAGACGTATCCTAAAAGGGTTTTAGAAAGCAATTCAGATCAGCATTATCTCTACCAAGGATGTGTTCAGTGAAAGCCTAATTTTTTCATCAAAATTTCCCGAAAAATGTGCACGAATTCCAAAATAAGCTGTGGAGTACATTTTGTGAGGCGTAGGTTGAAACTACCCGGCTCAGAGCATTAAACACTGAATAATTTGATGAGAGATATTCTCATTTTTGTTTGACCTCAGCGTATAAAGAAATGGAAAGAGGAGATCATCAAAAAAGATTATTTCTTAGGAGTAGGAACTTGGTGATGGTAAATTCGTTTGTCATGTAGAAGGTAATGAGGAAATTGAAGTCAGGCGCAGGGACAAAGATGTTTACGCCAAGATTGGTGACCATCGACGCCTGCTCGGAGCAGCCTAAAAGAAAGACAGTTAACGGAGTCATTTAAAAAATGATTTTCAGCTGAACTTCCCCTCCCTGTAATGCAAATATAACAGAATGGAACAATTTTGCCATGCTCAAAGACAAATTGGAGAATCCAAAACCAAATTAACGGGCATTCGTCCTGTTACAATTAGTTCTAATTCACATCCCATGGGGTTCCAAACTAAATTTCCTGCAATTCCAAAAAAAACTTAATTGCACTAACAGGTACAGGAGAGAATAGGAAGGCTAAAGCTCTTAGAGAGAGAAATGATAATGTGGGCAAATTATTCGACTTCTCAGAGGTCATTGGCTCATGCCATACGGCCATTCAAATGCAGCCTCCAAACTTCCGGTAGGGGATCCGGCACTAATTTTACCGTTAAAACTTTCATTACTAATCCTCTGCTATTACTAATGTTTCAAAAATAAAATCAACCACATTTGAAGCATTTATGTTGGAAAAATTGGAATTAGAAGTATTGTTATTCTTTATAGTTTAGGAAGAAGACAATAGTATTATTACGAAATAACATAAAATCTTAACCTGGTGAATAAACAGATGAACGCAAACAGGAGTACCCGTGGTCTATGGTAAAATGTTTTCCAAATATTAAAGAGCATAAACCAGCAAGCGGCTGCTTATTGTGACGGAGAATAAATATAATCAAATGAATCATGTGTTCTTAGTGGACTTAATAAAACAAAACTACATACACTTAACTACTCTAAGCGAATGGACTTCTAAGACGGAACGTCATCATTGGAGAGAGTGGCAAGAAAGAAAAATAAGAAACCGTATATTATTAACGCATCTTGCTAAAAGAGCAGTTAAGTAAATATGAGCAATAAAGTCTTTAAGATAATGAAAAACTTAATCGAAATATATAAGTAGAGTATTATTATCTCACCTAGATGTTGAAAAAATGAGTAGTAGGGAGAAAAATTTTGGAATGTGGAAAAAGGATACAGACGAAGATTGATAAAACTTACGACGAACGAGCCAACTACCCATGCAGCATCCTGTGGAGAGTGGAAGAAGTTCATGAAAAACTTTTCAAAGTAGATGGGAAGAAAAAACTACAATTTTAATCTCCACGACTGATGCTCCACCCGGCTTATTTAACTTACTTTTCATGGGCGAGTTTACGTTCAGCTTGCTGATTCGCGCAAGTTTTTTACGCTAAAATTACATTTTGTAATCCTTTCACAGTTAATAGCAGTAACTTATTCAAATATTTTATTCCTGAATGACCATATCCTCTCAAATGATGCTGCAATACATAAGCTTCCTCCGACCCTAGCTAGGTAAGAAAATGAGTCAAGGGCCAAAAGACAGTGACAACATCCCTCTATTTTGGAGAACTCCAATTCCATTTTTAACTTACTCCTACTTGGTGTTTTACCCCAACTTTTATCTCTCTTCCAGCGTAAGAGTAAAAATATTTTTATGTGACCAACCAGGCATTTCACGTCGAGCATAGCAGTTATCTGTAGACGCCAGGGTTGGTGTCTTATGAAATATGTTGCGGAAAATTACAAATATGCAGTTAACTTAAATATGTAAAAGGATAAAACAATTATTATATTCTAGCATAAGACAATTTCTTGGATAAAATCATGCAAAGTAGCATGATTTCTAAATGGAGTGCAGGAAGACCCACCGTGGAATACGTACAAAAAGCAATGGCAGACGAGTTTGATAGGAATGAAGGCTTAAGCAAAGAATAGGACGGACATAGAAGACGTGGCATAAACAAATTGCTTGATTGCAAAAAAGTCCTTGGATTAGCCGATGTCAATAAAAACACATTCATTATTTTAAACGTAGAACAAAACATCGTATTTTATTCATTTATTAAAAAAATAATTATTGATTTAACGGGGTGATTGATCATACCATACAGCCTGGTGAAAATATTTTGCCTCAGATGAAGTCCAGTTGGGTGCGTACATTTTAGGGTACATCCCTCATCAAACCAAACATGCCTTCTAGCAGGTTGGCTAAAGTGAAACTAATTGTGAAATAATTGGAACTTCAAACATAGGAAGTGCCGCGACAAACGAATATATCAGTAGGAAACTATAATATACGATGCCCATGGCATGGTGGGGCTATTTCGGAAGGGAGGGAGGGATGTGCAGGCGTGTGTGGCAGATAAGGCTTGCAAAAGGGTATGCTACGATACAAAACTCTTCCGGCTAAACTTACGGTTCGGACCAATTTCCAGAGTTCAGGTACATAGTCCGTAGATACGTTTTATTTTGTGATTGATCGCCAGGGCGTGACGTGAGAGGTTTTGGAACCAGACTTTGGTAAGTGGCTGTAGGAAAGCGCAATGGGATCGTGAAATGGAAGGCAAACGCTCAACAAGCTTTTTTCACTTCAATTATGCCACAATTGTACTTTTGCGAACGCCAATTTTTAATGGGTGCAAGGAGAGTTTTTATATCAATGTTGGACTAACTTATTATTTTATTTTGAACCCTTAGTCAGATACAGTAATGGGCTGCCTATAATCCCTTAACCCGACGTGTAGAGCAATCACGAGAGGGTTTTATTTGATCTTCGGTGAGATGGATCAAGTTATAGCCCGGGAGGGAGAAGAATGAGTGAAGCGAGATCAGATATGTTATTTAAAAAAATTGAATTAGCATTGGGGAGCAAGATTTCATACTGCCATTCAATAAATCTTTCTGATTGCGAATGATGTAGTTAGTTTTTTTGCTCGTGAAATATTTCTCATTTATTTTTACAAATTATCATTTGCCTCGCATCGTCTGCCGATTACAGTTTCACCTTGAGATCCCTATCATACTTATTTTATAATAGTGGTATTCTAGGAAAGATTTATTCCCGTAAAGAAAGAACAAAGTTGGCCAAAGAACTGAGCAACGTACTATATTTCATGCTGATTTTTCTCGTTCTAGAATAATTTGGTACGGAAGGTAGGGGTATAATGCCAATCAAAATGAACACATAGAAGAAAACCATCGAACGAGTGGATATTTGGTAGCTTTTTATGAATTCGTAGCGTATTTCTAGAGACTTAAACGCGTGAAAATTTGGGCAGAAATGTAGCCACTAATAGAGGTGCTTATAAAAAAATGAATATCTGACCAAACCTTCAAAAGTTTGAGAATTAAAGTATATCCCTCCTTTCATTATTGCACAGCCGCGAAACTTAGGTACGCTAAAGTGAATGTACATTGTAAACAAATGTGGTGTGTAGCGGCTCTTGCGGAGTGTATGTGGAAAATATTTAAGACATGGGAGAGGATTGTGAAGATTATGGAAGAATATGAATAGGAGAAACCCGTGTTAACTGACAAAAAAATAAGCAAGATGTCTACAACACCATTAATCAGTGATGTGAAAAATAAACAAGTTTTAACGATGGCTTTCATTAGCGAAACGATGAGAAAATGGCTATAATGATCTGACATCGTCTGTAATCTTTTCTGTAGCGTCTTTAACCTCCTTAATGACTATCTGATCCATAATGTGAACATTTTATATACCCCATCGCTGGGGAGCAGAACAAAAGGGCGTTCAACAAAAAATTGGAGACACCAAAAATTTATTATACTTTACAAAATTTATAATCCAATTTTTTGGAATACGCAACACAAGTAATATTAAAACAACTATGTTGCACCACAGCTAACAGCCTGGCGTTTCTTCAGGTGCCAATATCTGCAGACTCATCAAGAAGATAGGTCACATATCGAAGCCAAGTCTGTGAGCGAAAGTAAAGTTCAAGTAATCAACCGTAATTCTACGAAGTGGAATGTAAAGAGGACTACCGCATTAGCACCGCATGCATTCCCAGGTATTACGTCACATTAATCCTGCCGGCAGAGAATTCAGAAGGTGATTGTCATCCAATTACATCCATGGCTTCGGACTAATGACTTGGGAACATCAATGAACGTGAATACATTTAATAACCAAACTGCTAACCCCAACATCAGCTTAGAGAAATTCATTCACTTAATTTTTATATCATTTCAGTGATCCATTCATCTATAATATAAATCAATGCCCAAAATAATTACTATATCATCGCATCCATTTATAAGAATAAAAACTCTACAATCAGTTTAAAAAGAGATAAATACTCGATAGTTTACACACAAGCAGGGCAGGAAATTGTGATCAGGATATGTACGTAGAATTTCAATTACTGAACATGCATAGAAACCGCGATATTTACTCCACGACACAACTCCGCAGCCAGAGGACTCAACCTTAAGCGCGGAATCTATCGAACTCCTACGATTCCGCCGGCGCTGCTACCGCAAGCCTTACTAACTGGCGTTCTATACTTAATGCATGCACAGGCCTAATTACGTATATCCTGCCGACGCCACCAAGGGGGTCCCAACGTCAGGCATGGGGGTGGGGAGGTAGGGGTTTCGTCTTCTTCGACGCGATCGAAAAGGAAGACAGGAGTCGCCTTAGGGCTGGCGCTTGCTATCCCCCGCCACGTCGGGCAGGGCGGAGGGCCGTGTTTTGCGGGACAATGGGGGCGATGATAATCCTCTTAATCGCCGCCCTGAGGGGAGGAGGCGCTGTTTCCCGATCAGCGGACACGGCGCGACTTAGCCGGGTCGGGTTTCCGGGAAGGGGCGATTAAGGGTGAACGGGAAGGACGGATCCTCTTTTTTCCCCCTTCTGTTCGCTAAAGGGAGGGAACGAAGGGCGACTGGAGAAGGGTGAGAAGGGCTTAAATAAAGGGTTCAAGCTTCCCTTAAGACTCAGGGTACAAGCTATAATGCACAAGGCTGTCGACGGTGTTTGATTCCAATACAATAAGAAATACTTATCGGTTTATACCTAACGCTTTCCGAACGACTGTATATTCGTACACTCGATGATTTTTGTCTTGATTCAATTCGTCTTGTAAGTGTTACTTGAGGCGGATGCCCCAAGGCATTTTTTGGTCGTCAGCAACATGGGAGGAGACTCCGGGTATTGGGACAAGCCCAGGAAGTTTTCCTTGAAATTGCGACACCGATGGAGCAGTTAAGTGTAATCCCAGGTTATAGAGTATGGCCATTATGCACCGAAAAATATTACTTTAGTGATATTTCGATTAAATGGAAATAATTGCTTATAAAAATAAAAAATAAATAAATTCTAAGGTGCAGGAAACTTTCAAATTCAAGAGTAAACTGGGCGTCGTTTCAACGCCTTTCTGCTCCCTGGACTCTATAGGGCATAACAGAACAGGAAGATCCAAACCCAAAATTAGCAGTGTTGACAGTGTGACAGTGCACACTGAAATGACAAATAACTATTGTTGATACAAAATTATAGGCTTTTTACATTTAAATAATTTTTAATAATTAACTTGAATATTTTTTTATTTGGTGCAAATAATATTGTACATTTAAAACTATATTTTAATAATTAACGCATTAGAATAGCTGTACTCCAGGTCTATCCAAGTAAGACGATACATTTAATTTCTAATACGACAAAGGTAGTTAAAAGAATCATCAAAAAATGGTTACACAATAGTGCGATGAGCTACCTTGGAGAGAGCAGTGTGATTTAGAAAGGGGAGAGGAACGCGTGACGAACTCCAGTGATATAAATATCAGTAGACCTGAACTTCGAATATCCTCAGAATGCCTATGTGTGCGTTGGTTTTACTAAGGCGTTCCACCATGTGATGTGGGTACAATTAATGGAGACATTGTAGAATGCGGGAGTATACTGAATCAAAAGACAGGATTAGCAGAGATAGACCCGGGATGGGTAGTGATATGCACGGGAATTCAGCAGGGTTACTGTTTATTTCAACACACATGCTGAGAAAGTGTTGAGATTAGCATGGAAAAGTCTTGAGAAGGGAAGAAAAGTGGATGGCGAGATGAATTGGCCAGATTTACAGATTATCAAGCGAAAGAGAGTCCGATAGCCAAGGGATTAGAGGTATAATGAGTGCTTTTCAGGAGCAAAACGACAGTTATGGGATGGGGATTAACCGCGAGAAAAAGTATTTAAATTCTCAAGAAGTAGAAAAGCTAAGTCAAAGATTAATATAGGTGAGGTTAAACTAGATCAGGTAAAGCAGTTAATGTATTGAGGCAATGTTTCAGAGGATAATGGGCGTTTTAATGGCGACATTAAGAGGAAGACACAGTTACGTTAGCCAAAGAGAGATTTTCAAGATGAAGGGTGACGGTTACATTGAGAGAAGATACGAAGAGAAGATTAGGAGAAGACTTTAACATGGAGCGTAGTGCTTTTTTAAATAGAAGTGAGGCTTCGAGATAAGAGGATGAGCGTATATAATAATTATAACAATAGTGTGGCTTCATTTGAGCAAGATTGAGACTGTGGTAGTCCCTTATTCTATCTAACCCATCGTTAAATACATTCAATGAAAATATAATTAGATTTGAGCGCTAAATAATATAAAAAAGAAATAAACCATGACATTTGATTTACAATGAATATGTAGGAGTACAAAGGGTGTAGAGAGATATGCACAACTGTGGGAAAAACTTAATGAATAATGCCTTTACTGTTGACGAAAAAAAACACATCGCGGGAATACACCCACGTATGAAAGGGAGTGTGAAAAATCCGCAAAAATCTACAACTATATAATTCTATTGTTATAATTTATATATTGTTATAAGTAAAAAAATAATAAAATGAAATTTAAAAAATAAGAGCAGAAACAAAATGAGAACTGATTTACACATGTAAATGTGGAGAAAGTGATTTAAAATACAATTACAGATTAATGATACAGAATTTGGAAATATTAAAGAAATAAATGAAGAAAAAATGTTACTGCAATAGAATTAAATGATGATTAAAAAAAATAACCATAATGTATCACCAGAAGTGAGATTTGAACAGCAAAATTAATATGTGAAGTGGATAATTTGGACTAATAGTTGTGTGAATATGGTATAACCGTGAAGTACTTTACTTGCAATTCCATTCTGATTTTAGAAGTGTCTTCTGTAAATTTCTTTTGAAAGATGCAATTGAAGGAGCTTCCCTCAAGGGTGATTTGAGTTTGTTCCACTCGTGGCAAGTAGTGACGTTAAACGATTTACTGTAAATGACCTTCCGATGCTTCAGTGTGACCAGGATTTTATTCTCTCGTGTATTTGTTTTATGAACCTGGTCTTGCGTTTTGAAATATTCCAATAAGTAGTGCAGAGTATTTATGTTCAGAATTTTATTGAAGTAGAGAGAGTGTATGAGGTTGAAATCAGTCACTAAGCTTTTACCAAAAAGGTTTAATAATGTAGTTTGTTACGTGATCGGATATCTGTCGATTTAATGTAAATCTAATTGAGCAAACACTGAAGCT
Source organism: Hetaerina americana (assembly GCF_022747635.1). Taxonomy (NCBI): domain Eukaryota; kingdom Metazoa; phylum Arthropoda; class Insecta; order Odonata; family Calopterygidae; genus Hetaerina; species Hetaerina americana. Next base: position 1,013,181 of record NW_027286070.1, read on the forward strand.
TAAACGATAATTCGTCCCATAAATCTTGGTAAACTACATCGGCGTAGTCGAAAATGATTATGGTTAGCATAGATACTAAGTTTTTCTCAATAGACTTAATGACTTTTTAGAATTTGAGCAAAGGAAATAGTGATTGTTGCACTCATTTGCTTATCTTGTTTACATGAGAAGACAACGATAGATTTTCACCTATCAAAATCTTCGGGTTTTTCGCAGCCTCGCTGTATTGCGTTACTATTAATGCTATAACTAGCAATTTACTTAGATTTATATTTTTTTAAATAGCTTTTCTCCAAATATTTAGTTTTTCTAGATCATTATTGACACAATTTATTTTGTAACGTAAGCTACGTCAGCGTCTAGTTGATACTTGCAGCTTTTGATTACTGATGGGCATTTTTTGAATTAGAGAGAGAACAAAAAAGGACCAAGTATAGAGTCTTGTAGGACACCGCATGATACATCAGCCCATTGGGAACCCAACTCGATGGATATTACCTCCTGTTTCAGATCTGATAAATAGAAAGTAATCCAGTTGATAATGGGCGAAGAGAAGCCAATGCCCCTTAATTTCGCTGCCAGGATATCTTTGCCAATTAAATAAAAGACAACTCAAATGAAGAAGAACGAGCGTTGAGAACTGTTTTCTTTCGATTTACTTTTAAATATCATCTTTTAGTTTGACTAATGGTCGTGCTGTGCCTATGGCGAAATCCAGATTGAAGTTTATAGAGTGTCATTATGCTCTAGAAAATCCAATACGTGGCCATATATAAGTTTTTCTAAAGCTTTAAAAAGGATTTTCAGAAAAGAAATGGGCGAAAATCTTTTTCTTCGAAAGCATTATTCTTCTACATGGAATATTTTGTGATGTGGGAATGGCGGAAATGGAATTAAATGAGTACGAAGAGATAGAAAACCCCCAAGGTTTATAATAGGATGGGCGAATTTCCCAGGAAAAATTCAGCAAAAGGTAGAGGAGGTCAATTGAGGAAGTATCAAAATATAGAGGCATGTTGAAGGCCGTCCTAGATGGGAGAACGTTAGGTAAGCCGGGTGACAGTATAAAGAGAGCAATCTTCCTAAACACCTTGAATGCAGGCAAATGTACTCAGAAATGAAGGAAGAAATAATATAGACTTGAAATGAAGAGGAAGATTAAACGATGCTAAGAAGTAAAAGCCCTAAGGGACTTTCCGAGACCTACATATGATTAGTAGGTAGCATATCTTCAATGAAATTCAACGCATTTCTTTTGCCACGCCATAATCCGTTTATCTTCAATTTCGTACCTCCACTATCGAATTCAAACGATTAGCCTTCGCCTTTGGTCGTTTAATAGTTTTCTCAATTTGATAATAGAATAACAGTGAAATGTGCAACCCTGAATACTTCTCTCTGCTCCTCTCATATGTACACCGACACGATTGCTATCGCTTGGTCCGCGAGAGCCGTGCAAGGGGGTGTTATTTTGTGGGCACAGGATAGCATGTATTCGCCGCGCACCAGTACCCGGCAGTCCTAAGGGACCAATTCACAAAACAGCCACGTCTGGGATCAAACGAGATGAAAGTTTTTAACGGATTAAACTTTGCCGTCACGCCGCAAACAACCACGACAACCTGCCGTGCAGGCAATCCTTACAGCGACGGCACTCTAGAAGTGAGCACCGCGCTTCGGAATGCCATCAGGGCACTATGCAAACACAGTTCCCACCGAAATATACACGGTTAAAATCTTAAACGTAGCGGCTTAGAGCACGTAGTATCATGCGAATATAAGGGTTTTACCCAATTTACCTCGTGATCATTCGTTTTGAATAGCAAAGAAGTGTTTCATTTATAACCTTAGAAAATAATCTGAGCAGCAAACAAAATATTTTGCGAATAGAAACATCTGTTTCTTCTCAATTGCATTTGAGTCAAGAGTTTATTGCTCATAAAACAGAAGATTTCAAGTTTAGCCTTGTATTAATGTGAAATTATTAGGATAAAATAAAAAGTACAGTAGCTAACCCGAAGTTTGGTTCGATAGTTCGGGAAGGAAGCTAGCACCAACTGAGATACTGTGATTTTACATTGACTGGTTCAAAGGCGCTGCCTAGGATTTAAATGTGAGACCCTCGAGAGCAACCTACCAGCTAACAATCCCGTTGGATTGTTAGCTGGTAGGTTGCTGGTGGCTCAATCCGTGTTGAAATTATTTCAATTACTTTTTTATAAGTTCTTTCGGTAGAAAGGTGAGGATGAGGGATCCAAGGATGTATTCATTTCATCCACAGTTCGAAAAGAGCTATCGCTTGCGAACGATGCATTTTGACTTTTTTCGAAACTTTTTATCTTTGTGAAAGAGAGCAAAGTCGTGGGAAAGAATAACATCGACAAAAGAGCAATGACCCTGACTGCCGTTTCTTTTGCTTAATATTACTGATCTCCACAGAAACGTTTCCTTTAAACATTCAAGTTTAAATACGGTAAAAATTACATTCATCGCTCCCGCGTAGTGAGCCTAGTTTGTAAATTTGCTAAACCATGATCATGTACTGTTAGAGCTGGCATTGAGTTTTTACCGCATCACACTTCTCACCACTGCGTGAGTTTTTACCATGAAAGCATATAAGTACATTTTTATCCTGCTGTTTTTAATAAATTATCTTACTTGTATATTAAATGTACAAATTTTGAATCATACTTTTGTAGTAAAAGTTATATTTTTCAATTTATGCACATATATAACAATGTAGCAATGATGATTTTTGTGCCTCATTACTTTTTGGATTCATTCCCTCGAACTATTCTTTATTCTTCATTTTCCTAAACTTCATTAACGGCTACGACCCCCCATGGTGAGTTGGGACATTACAGACACCAAAGATGGGGGCCCAAATGACGCAATGCGCGCGCTCCTACAGTCAAAACCCCAAATAAGGATAGGTGGTGGCGGAGGGAGGACAATAACAATTCAACTGCAGCGGCGAGGGTCTAAAACGGCCGCGGGCGACTCTCAATGCTCTTTCGATTGGATTGTACTTCGTTAGACCTCGCCGCCGGGTCGCTCGGATGGCCATCAACTCCGCTTCTACCAATCCCCGGCGTCGCAAGTGATCCCATTGTCGAGTCGAGTAAAATAAAATGCGGATTATTTTTCATTCATTAGAGATATTCTACTTATTTAGAGATAGGATTTGGACGGCTTCTAACAGCTTTTATCTTCCACTTTTCGTGGCATTGTCTATTTTTTGCCCCGCATCATTTCCTTCTTCAGTTCTTCGAACTTCCTGCCCGCCTTCACGCCGTCGAAAAAACCTATTCTCTTCCCTGGCCCACCAACCCAAATTTCACCCTTCCATCATGAACTTCAACATCCATCCCACTCACTAACTTCCAATCTTTCCTCCATCCATTTTTTTCTGTATTTTCGGATTCCATCTAGTGACTTCCTCTCTTTGCCAAAGCATATTTGAAAGCTCGGTGTTTCTTCCTCTCTATTCAACTTATTGTCTCCATTCCTCTCCATATCCACAACTCAAAGCCTCCAAGCACACACTATACGCTCATCTTGTTGCCTTTAATATGTGTCTTCAGGTCCATACACTACTACGCTCCATACTGTAAAGCCTTACCCGATTCTTCAAATCTTTGCTTAATTTACCGAAAATTCGGAATGGAGTGAAAAGCAGAATTTTAATCGTGATTATGCAGCAAAATGGCTTTCCAGAGATGGCAGAGGCAAATATAAAAAAAAAATATCACCAAAACTGTTCGATTATCAAGATTTATTTTTCAGCAGCCTTCCTAAACTTTCAACTGAGTACTGAATCAAATAAAAAATGTAAAACATACCGATGTCTTAAAAATTAAATTTTTTATTTATTACCAAACGCAAGTTTTTGGAATATGGCTATCGAAAAGAAAGTCATAATAATGAACGTTGATACCGTTCAACATATATGTAATTTTATATTCACCGATATGAAAAGAAATGTTCATATGCAACTTATATTTAGGACTTGAATACACATTTGGTTATTCGAAGAAAATATACAAAAGCGTTGATTTCGTGCTTTACACATTTCTTCGGGTATCATTATCAATACTCATGCTCCTTTCCTTACTTACTTTCTTAGCTTGATTGTAACGGCGATAATTACAAAAAGCGCGAACAGCATCAGCATATCAGCTCATGAGGTTTAGAGGACAGAGGAAATTAACAACTTTTAGCTATCATTGCACGACAAGGTGACCAATAATTATCAATAGCGTGTGAGGGATAGATGTTGCACGAAGTCCCGAATTTAAACTGAAATTTTTTCCGAGCAAGGTAGTGAATTATAATAGCTCTTGTCGACTACCAATCATGAGGAAAATGCCTAATACAAGTTAACTTGGTTTGAAATCATATCTCTAAATTACTCTGCTCTGCATTACAGCCACTGCTTTTAGATCTCCCTCGCATACGCAGATCCACCTCACCACTCTTTCTTTCATCTTTTTTTTCCTTTCCTCCCTCCACGATGACACGGAGAGATCAAATTAATAACGGGAAGAGTCAAAATGACAAGGAGGAGGAGGAGGCCAAGCTCCCGACGCGACGGGGCGGGCCCTCGGCCGACGACGCGACCGCCACACCCGCGGTGTGGAAATAATGAAAAAGGAATGAACGTAAATAGCCAAAAGATAAAAATCAAAAATAAAAACTGTCGCTTCACTTGCTTGGGAAAAATCTCTCTCCCTTCGGTCAGCTCCTGCGGTCGCGGCTTGGGGGAAAACAAGTGAGGCCTAGGGAAGGGCGGGGAGTGAGAAAGAGAGAGAGAGAGAGAGAGAGAGAGAGAGAGAGAGAGAGAGAGAGAGAGAGAGAGAGAGAGTGGCTTGATGCGAGGGTAGGGATCTAGGGGTAGGGGCATCGGCGATGGGGAGAGGAGGGATCGGAACGGGTGGCCGTAAATTCCCACCGGGATCGGTGGCCAGGCGGCGGGAGGGGGAAAACGAAGGGGGAGTGGACGAGGGAGAGAGTTTGAACTCTCTCTCCTGTAGGAAATGAATAAACGGCCTCGGGACAGAGGCAGGGAAGGGGAAAGAGATGAGGAAGGTGAAGGGAGGAGGGGCAAGGCTGTAGCTGGGCGTCCCCGCGATAGGGAGGGGGGAGGTCGAGAGAGGCGACGGCGTCGTCCTCGGCAACCACAAACAAACACAAACAGTGGGGCGGGAGTGGTTAGGGGCGAGGCGGGAGGGGATTTGTGTGGAGTGTCGGGGGCAGGAGGGGAAGGGGAAGGCGGGCGACATGCTCTACGACAACTCGACCCTGTCACACACGAATGCGAGGGTGACCGGTCTCTCTTTCCCTTTATCCCAGGATTTCAAAAAAAAGGATCGGCTGCGCGGAGGAAGAAAATTAGACCCACTCCTTCCTGCCACCGACCGGGCGAGTATTTTTGAGGGGCCCGGGCGGGCTCTTTATGGATACCTCATCTCACCAACCTCTCCTCTTCCTTTTCCACCCTCGTTTTTTTCCATCTCCTCTTCAAGATCCACTGCCTCGGAGGGTCAAAAGCCGCGCAAGCAGAATGGAATTTTTCTCATTGCCCGCCTGCCATTTATTTTTTAAGTAAATGAGATGGGCGAATTTTTTAACAGTCTCAAAAAAGGCACACGGTAAAAACCGTGTTAGATCTTCAACTCCTGACGTGGATTCCTTGTTAAAGCACATGCTTTTAAAATGTTTTTGGCAAAACGGAAGTCTCCGAACATTTTCACGCAGTTAATTTAGATCGCAATTACGTACCTGTCAGTGAAGATAAACATATCCATAGAGGTGAGCGATAAGTAAAAATTGCGTTTTGGATTTTCCTGCGTCAATTGTGGCACCCACTTCCTTATAAGACGATTTGATTATTTTTCATAATTAAACCTAAAAATGGGCACTGCATTTCGGATTTGAATTGCAGGAATGCGCTAATAGATTTATGGACTTCATTTACCGTGATAATTATAAAAAAAATTCCAACCACATAGCCATTTCGGAGGTTTTATTAAGTATACCAATCCAAAGCTGTCTGCAGTGTTAACACTTTACCCCAGGGCACTGAAGAAAGGCGCATCGTTATCTAAAATCATTTCCATGAAGTTAGTGTACCGGAAAGGACAAAAGGGTTTTTGTGACGTTGGAACTCTTACCCGAAACACAAGACTCTAACGAACTTTGACGTCAAATTCTACCCAACGAAAACTGTTCGGCGTCCAATCCAAACAGGGACGAAAGTCCTCGGCTGGATATGCTGCGGGTAGAAATGTTAGTGTGAAAGGTTAAAGAAATTCGGTGTGACGTAACTCAATCTCTAATATAATTTTTTGGTTCTTGGCGTTTTATAAATTTAAATGATCATGAAGCCCATAATATCTCTGACCCCTTTATTTTTGTGATATTCAGAGTTTAAAGGACTTAATTTTAAGTTTGATGAACATGAAAAAATATGAGAACCGTTCAATTTCCAAACCTCAATAATTCCTACTCCAAGTCTAATGGTCATGCAAGGCATGGATGATCTTGCTAGATCTCTTGGAGCTCCTTCCGATGATTCCTGTACAACAGCCATCCATCTTACTTTGACTCATAGTCTGTATTCGTGTGTTTTCACCGCTTAGGGACTTAGAGGGGAGTTGGCTGATAAAGTGGAGATTTTGTGGGCAATTCCTGGGCCATTGCGACAAACTCTACAAAACTCGAAATATTTCGGCGCAAAAATACCATGACTACCCAACATTTATGCTAAGCACGAGGAATTTAGCGTGTTATTAGTTTCTCTAGCTAGTATGTTAATTACACAGTGATGCAGAAAACCTGTAACCTTTTATGGCATTTTTATTGCAAAGACTTGGCTGCCATTTCATAGTTATAAAATGAATTGAGTAAGCATTAAAAATGGCAAATTTAGTCATAAAAAGGGTCATGTCCTCAGGGCTAAAATCTGGTATGAATACTGGAAAATTCACGAAATTGAACCAACACGAAAACTTCGACAAAATATTTTGCACAGAAAATCGTCTACAAACTTTCGGCATTTTCAATATTTCATGCATAAAATTTCATAATTTTTGGTAGTACTCATTTGATAACATCAGGAAAGAGAGGCAGTATTGAGTATGATAGGCTGGAACAGAGTCCTATTAAAAAAACCGTTGCGTAAATCATCAGAATTTCATTAAGGGCATAATGGCCTCTTCTTAAATGATTATGATTATGGCACCAAATTATTAGTTCAATTCTGAAATTATCGACATATATTCTGCAGTTCGGATCCGGCCTTGTCGTTTAACGCAAGATTAACCGTGCCTTATCGGTTAGCCGATGGATTTCATTTGGAGGTCCCTTCTTCCCACCACTTTTCCAACTAATATGTATTGGCTCACTTTTACTGCGTCGTACGTCTTAACACGCTTACATTCCCTTTTGAGTATTTTCAACGAATTATTTTAATATGAACCGTCTCCTTGCAAACTGAAAAATGCCAATGTAAAGCCAAATTTGAAATACAACCGGACGGTTAAAGAAGAGAATAGACTGCTTATGCCCATCTTGCTGCTTCCCTCCATCGTTAGACGGAGTTTTCGTGATAAAATTCTTCTTTACACCTTAACCTAAGTATTTCCTACTCGGCATGGTTCTTTCCTTATGGTTTCTCCATGAATACCCATTCCATTTCGCACTATCACATAATGTCTGTATCTTAAATCACTTAACGTGATGTTTATTGGCATGACTCCCTCCTCTTAGGCACAGATTTTAAACGAAGTAAATCATTATAGTTCACTGATCTCTGATTCCTCAGTGCTCATATTTTTAACACATTTTTATAAATTGAGTGTATTATAAATGAGAGATGGAGAACTCTTTTGGCAAAAGATTTCTTCTTTACTAAGGATGTGTTAAAATGTTTGTTGATTTCCACAACGGGTATTGTAGAAATTAATGATTTCATTGAGTAAGTAGAAGAAAAAAATAAAAGTTGGAAGAATGAGTTTCTAAGATAGAGTGTATTTCAATGTCAAATCGTACATGAGCATTTTATCTTCAGTACTAATTTCATTGAAATGTAGGGCAGATAGTTTCCAGTTAACAAAGTAAAAGCATACGAATCATAAATATGAGGCAAACGAAGAGTAGGTATCAGCTAAATAAACAAAGGAGCAGATTTTATGGGAATTTTTGAACACTAAACGTCATTCAGTTTGGTTTGATCCATTTTCCCTCTGGAACTCTTTGCCACATTTCCCCAGCATCTATTCCACAAATACTTAAATAACGACGAGAATCGGAGTAAAGCTGATTTCATATCCGTTTTTTTCACATCTCAAAGATCATCTGGCGCGTTTCATCCACTCCGACCCCCTTTGCCTAGCCCCACCATCCCTCGGCCTGCGAACAAGCTATTCCATTTTGGCACCAACTTGGGCAAGAGCACCACCTACACCGGCCACCAAAGACTTTTCGGCGGCGGTTATGCATTTATGTGAGAGTTGAGTGCTGGCTGGAGAGGCGGGGGAAGGTGGGAGCGGAGAGGAAGGGCCTTGGGGGTGGATTTACGAGGGACCGGGGGAGGGTTTCGTTCATTTTAGGGATTCGCATTCCCCTCCCCTTCCTCCCTTCAAAAGGAAATAAACCCAGCGGCTGCATGCCCGTTTTCCTTTCCCACTCTTCCGGGGCGAGGGAGGCGGGTTTGGGCCGCCGACAGCACTGGGAGTCCCGGGCCCAGAAAGGTGAGGGGCCGGGCGCCTTCCCATTTACTTGGCGTGGGATCTGCGGCGCGGTGTCCATTTCGGTGGAGCGGGAGGAGGGGGAGGAAAGGATGGGAGCGTATTCATGGCGACGGCCTCGGCGAGAATAATAGAGGGACTTTGGGAGGGCCAAAGTGTAAGGTGGGGCAATGTCTAAACCAAAGAGCATCCATACGGACCCGGAGCCAAAGAGGTAAGAATAAATCGCTTACTCGTTCTTGCATGACTCCTCATGTCAAGTCTCTCTCAGGGCCAAGGCCTGAAAACCCCTTTGAATGTGGCGGCAGTGAAATTGCCAGGCCTTCCTTCCTCCATGATATACGCATGCATATTTACGACTAAATGATATCATCAAATTCTTCTTATAGAATAAATTCTCTCAGTCTCAGATGCGAGTGTAACTAATTATTGTAACCAATTTATGAATACTGCCTTTCATTTCAATCTAAAGGATTTTAAACGATTGAAAGGATTTAAAAACAGTGGTTGTGAAATTAAAATGGTTTTTGGCATGGTAAAATTCAGCATAAACCACCACTTTAATATTACGTATTATATGAAACATTATTTGTGAATCATACATAATATACGCTAAATATCGGAATCATTGGGAAAAAGTATAAATAAAATTGCGAAGGTTATTAAAGGAATGCCAGATTAGAATGGAGTTTTTTATATCAATGGTTCTACATATATTTAGAGCTGTTGATATGCCATTCAAGAAAAATTTCGTTCATGCCGCGTTAGCCTACTCTATTGGGGCTATGGAAATTAAAAGGTAAAACATAACGGAAACATGAATACAATGAAAGTATAAAACAATGTGTAAAATAATTATGCTCTGAAGAAAATATAAATATCTCCGGAAAACTGTGAAATAAAGCTCAGTGAATATTTATATCATCCGAGTATTCACTTCTCTATTCAATGAAAATTACTGAGGAAAAGGAAAAAATATGAGTATGAATATAAAACACACCTTGTTGAATTTTTACACAAATTTGAATTTATTTCATCCGAGCACTCAAGTCAACGAACTAAATTCATTCATTTATCTATTTTTCGAATAGTATACCCTGACTATAACTCAATTGAAATGAATCGAATGTAATCCACCAGAGTACCGTTTCTAGTTAACAATATTTCGCAGTACAATCTCACATCACAACATCACGCAGGATAAAAAAACGCCCAACAGAGCACTCACCCCCAATGGCCCTTATGACATCAAAGAAGCATCAGACGATAGACTTCCATCAATTCAGTCTCTATATTTTTATGCAATAATTTTTCAACTGAAATGGGAAAATACTGATGAGATCCACTCGGATGGAAAAGAATAACGACGTAAATTTTCAGTAGGATTGGCAGTAATACTTATATTCTGCTGCTTAACGGAAACGAAGATGGTTCAAATGGAGGGGGGAACAATAAACTCCAAAAAAATGAGCCTTTCAGAGCGTGTTAACGTGAAAATTTCAAGGCATGAACGCTATTGAATAAGTACTCTGAATGCAACAGTTTTAGGGTGTAAAAATCATTCGCCTTGTCCTGGATTCGAATCCGGATCCCTCAATTTCCGGTCAAGTGCTTTAGCCAGTTAAGCTTTCGAGGCGTCCACTTAAACTCTTAAATTATGGCGGCTTTAAAGGAACAAGATATTGTGACGAAATACCGTACATGCAATGTCACAGGCATTCGTAGTCGTGCGCGACGCGCCGGAGTCCACGAGGTTAAAGCCAACTTTTAAACACTTAGGCTGTTTATACCTTCTAACAGTTTCAGGCTTAACTTGTATTATACCTTGACAAATCCCAAAGAAACTGCGGGAGATGCGGCAACATTAACTTTTATCCCTAATGTGCATTTCAATGCAACAATTTCAGAGTGTACAAATCATTCACCTTGACCGAGAATCGAACCCAGATCCCTCAATGTCCGGTCGAGTGCTTTATCCAGCGATGACTACGTTAAATGTTGCTGTTGCGACATCTCCCGCAGTTTCTTTGGAAGTACTCTGAAGGCTGTGCAGAGCCGACGTTGATTCTTAAGAGGCGAAAACGTGGCAGTGCAAGAAGAAAAGAGGGAGGAACGACATCCAATTTGTACTCCAATTCTATTCGCAATGAATGATTATCACGACAGCCTGGATGAGCTGGGATGAGATTTGCATTACCCTCCGTAATGAAATTTCCTTTCTGCAGCATTGTGACACGAGGTAGAGATGGTGGGATTTTGGAAACACATAAACATTGAAAAGGCAAAACTGACTTTCTAGCAGTCTGATGAGGAGCTCTTTTAAAGGGCAAGCAAAGTGAGGTGCATTTCAACGCGACTGAAATAACAGGGACATGCAAACACATTTTGAGGACTACAGGACAAATATATGTATAATGACAGAAACAAAAGGCGAACCGCGAAGATCTTCGCGGTTCCCAAACAGTATTTCCAAATATGAAAGGCATAGATCACTCACAAAAAGCAAAATTCAGAACTCCTAAGAAGTAGTGAAAATTATGGCATTTAAAAGAGAGCTGCTGAATTACTTTGGATTAAATACCTCATGGAATGGGAGCAGAGGCGGCGTGACAATGCGATAAAGAAACAGAAAAGGGTGTTTCACGTTCTTCAGCCTAGTATAGCCAAACTAAATGCATGAAAACTACACCAAAAAAAATCTTATGAGGATCATTCTGGTTTTCCGAGGAAAGTAGTTTTTTTAATTCTGTTCCAGTTTCGAACAGAAAGATTTTTAAATTACGTGATTCTTAATTATAATCTTATAATTTTTTCTACTTGAGTTATAAACAGGATTTTATTTACCAAAATAAGAAATGCGTAATACTTTATCAATGTATAATATTCTAAATAATGCATTTTCATCATGCGTTCCGAAAGTAATGTAATTAAACTTTCCGCGCCGTTTTTTTTGTTATATTTTTATCAAATTACATGGAATGCATTCGATGGATCCTAAGCTTTACCACAAAACTGGTTTTAGTACTCTCAAATATTTTGAAGTAGTAGTCTCAAATATTTTGGTAGGACGCCAGTTATTGTAAACCTTTTCGCGCCAACCGTGACACGAAAGAATTGGAATTGACGATCGAGCAACGTTACGCGATGACTAAGTTTTGTGCTAAACTGAAAAAATCCCTTGAGGAGACTAACAATTATTCGTGGGGCTTACGTGCACTCTGCTCTGTCCTAGTCACAAGTCTCGAGTTGATTAAAGGCCTTTAAGAAGGGCCGGGAAGAGTTTCACGATGAACAACCCTCTGGTAGACCGTCAAACAGCAAAACCGACAGCAATGCGGCTCGTGTTCGACAATTGTTGGATTATGACCGTCAATTGAGTATCAACATGGTCACCAATGAGATAAACTTGTTTTCTACTGATGTATTTCGTATTGTTGCAGAAGATTTAGCGATGAGGAAAGTGTGCGTCAAGCTCGTGCCCAAGGTGTTTGCCACAATACGCTACGAGTCCACGAGTTCCTGGGCAAATACCAGGTGCCAACGCTGCCCTAATCTCCCTCTTGTCCTGACATCACCCCAGCAGACTTCATCTGCTGGAAATCACCCTGTTTAAACCAAAAATTTCACTTTCCACCAACAGCGTCTAGGGAATAATTAATAGTTGCAGACAATTGCATACACTTTCACTAACCTCGTGTGTTTTGTTGCCTAAAACCCTTCCACATTGACCACATTAGAATTCAATTAAAAATGTACTGCTCGTTATAGTACGAGTATTGCATGCTCTGCTTTGTTTTTTGGTCGGTCGCCTCCCCTCAAAACTACTACTACTTTGTTTGTTTTTCAGTGTCCCTTCCATTCCTTGTCTTTATCTATGGGAGGGACCCTCCCGTTTGTGCATATTTGTCACTGCAACGCGTCACAATCTATTTTCGAATATTGTAATTATCCCATCTGACACAAAATAAGCACGGTGTACAAGATTACCTCAATGGTGACATTGTCCCTTTTAAAGACGCAACAAATCAAATAAACACCAGTAATAACTTTCTTAAAGAGTTACAGTAATCAAGACGTTAAAATGCATCAAATTATCGAGACTTCAAAAGCGCACGCTTGAATTTGCATGCTTGGGCATTCGGAAAGGCTTTCTTTTCTATTTTACTTCGGCTTCATATCGAATATTGAGTAAAAATAGCTTGCCGATATTATCCCAGGCATTAAAAATAAAAAACGGAATAGAAAATGTTTCAGTTCCATTTTTCTACTTGGCATGAATTTATCTGAAAACCTATGATATTCACCGTGCAATGATTACAAGCATTAGTCATCTACCTCAAAAATTTATGACTCGAAAAACTTGAAAACAGAATAATAATTCTAAAAAAATCTGAATATCATTTATTTTACGCTTTGAACAGTTTTCACATTTCGGTAATAAAAAATTTTTGTTTGTTATTTTATATTTTTCAAACAAAAAGAATATTGTAGAATGATAGCCAGGATTGAGATAATATCTGATATCCGTCTCGTGAGGTGGAAGGCTCCTATACCAGGGGAATGAGCAGCAAGGGGGGCACGGGTGTGGGAGGGGGTTCAAAAAGGGCTTCCCCTAACCCCTCGTCTCACGTACGTGGACGTGCGATGGAGCCCGCATCTTATCTCGTCCCTCCGTGAGAGTTAAAATAGAGAGGCTAATTACTCTTTTCGTCTCATATTCACCACATCATGCATATAAATATATGGTTTTATGTATAAACACACACACAAACATTATATATATGTATATGTATATATATATATATATATACATATATATATATATATATATATATATATATATATATATATATATATATATATATATATATATATATATACACACACATACCTATAGAAAGAAAAAGGGATAGGAACATATAGAAAGGGCGAACAGAGGACGGGGCACTTGGTGACATGTATGACCCACAGATCTCAGTTTAAATTACGTTTCCTCGGAAGCTCAAGTAGTTAGAGCATCCGCCAGGCAAGTGAAAAGATCCGGTGTTCAAGTCCCGGTAAAGGAAATATTTTTGCGCTTGTGACCTGCCCGATTCCGCCTTTCAGTATTCCCCTATGTTCGTCCTTTCTATGTGCTCCTATCCCTTTTCCTTTTATCTGCTTCCATGTGAATGAATATTTGTTCACCATATGGCGGAATTTATAAATATATAAATAAAATAAATAAAAAAATAGAACACAAATAAAATGGTAACACTTAAAAGGACACTCGCATTGTAAATTGTTTAAGATTTCAGTCTTCTCCGAGGCCTTCTTCAAGTGAGATTGAAAATTTGCTGGAGAGCGGCTAGGGGTCTAGGCGGGGGAGGGGAGGTGCAGGGAATGCGCCCTAGAGAGTTACTCTCGCGTTCGATCCCAGGGCAAGCCTCTCTAGGTACCTTCGATTCTACCCAAGCTATGTCATTTTTTGGGGACCAGATCTTCCTGGGAAACCATAACCAGCACAGGAAAAGGAACTGCCTCCCCTACCCTGATGCGTGAATTTCACACGCCGTCGGGCTTAGTACTGGGTGAACTCTACCATCACATGCCAAACCGACCTTCGGGTTGATTACTGTATTTATGGATTATATTTACATGTATGTATGTGTATATATATGCATGTATATATTTATAATTAACACAGTAATATAAACATATATACAATATATATATGCATATTTATACATATATATACAGTTGCATATTATGCATACTCGTAAATATATGGTTACATATTAAAACAAAATTGCTCTTGGTTGATGTCATATCTGGTATATCATCTTCTGAATTCTCTACCATTTATACCCGTGAAATTTAAGGCATGATAAAATATATCCAATACTCAGAGCTGGACAACGAAGTCTCAAGAGTATCATAGAAAATTATTGGAATCACTCATGCGATGAATAGAGTCTGTGTAACTTTCATTCTGACCTCCCAGCCTCCTCCTCCTGACGGACTCTCCCCCCTCACCCATCCCCACCCCTCGTCCTCTTCCCGCCCCTCCTCCCACAACTACCTGCTACCACCCCAACCCATCCTCCCTCCACCCCTCCCTTCTCCTCCCCAAATGAAAAAAATGAAGCCATGCATATTCCACTGTATCTATCGTATACGTCCCCGTTACACCCCTATAAGCGCCCTCGGGGCTCTCGCAGCCTCGCCCACCCTGCCGCCCCTTCCTCGGCGCACCCCCGGGGGAGGAAGGCACCTCTACTGGCAAGCGCGGAGCCTGTGCCACGTTGAAGTTGCTGCGGGTCTCCATTTCGTGATTCCGGCTTCCTTTCGTCTTCGAAAGAATGGTCACCGTGGACCGAATAAGTCATCTCTTGATGGCTATGAGTGCGCAAATGCAAACAAAATGGATTGAAATAAACAGCAATGCATTTCCTTAATTTCGGGGCCGCGAATGAAATACAAGGACAACATATTTCAAAAATACATCGGAATTTAAAATAGCATAAAGATATACATGTAACTTTACGTCCATTGTGTGATGTCAAGTGGGGAACGTTTATTATATTGGTCAACGAACTCCAACAGGAACAAACGAGTTCTACAGTAAAATTACTCAAATTATTGCCAACATCTCGTGCAAAATTATTGCATAACGCTCCTTCCTCAACTTCAATCGCAGCTTGTCGTTAGCGTTACAGAGACATTTAATTCCATTATTGGAAGGTGCGAAGAAAATCTTTACTTTAAAGGTGAAAACATTCTTGAACTAAATTCTAATCTGAAGGAAGGGTAATAAGGTTAAACCCTGTAAATAGACGCCGAGTGTGAAAGTATATAAAGTATTGAATTTCAATAATATTTTAAAATAAACTTTCATAATAAAAATTGCTCATTTCAGCTCAAATTAGCAACCCATGAAAGGAATACTCGGTTCCTGAATTTAATATGAGGCACAATTATGATATGAGGGACGTCCTCAAAAGGTGTTTTTCAAATTGTCTCCAAAAGTGCAGACGTAGGTCAGCAAACCACCAGAATCAATATTTTGAAGATAACGGTTTCAATAGAAATAAAAATTTTTTAATTGTGTTTTTACTATTTTTTGTTTATTGCAATAAAAGTTTAATGGAGGAGAAAGAATGCGCAACTCTTGAACATGTTCTTGCCTTCTATAAAACGAAAATAGTGGCCGAAGAATAAATATTCACGCAATTCTTAATGTAGACAAATCAATGACCGATATGTTGACGAATGAGAGAGGAACGCTGGCGGAAAGTGTGGTGTGACAAGCTAATGAAAAGCTGCTGAACGCAACCAGGAGCCTTAGGCAGGAAGGCAAACCTAAAAAAAACTAAATAAAATATATTAATTTAGAGGTTTGGAAAAGTGTGAGCCAGCGGAGGGTTCAAAGGAACGGAAAGGAAGCATCCTGCATGCAGTACAGTCGTTGAGAGGGTCAATTTTGAAAAATTTAAGGATTAGCATATTTAAATATACCGCTTCTACAAGGTCTTAGTACTTCCAAATTTGATTTTTATTTAAATATCAGGATATTTTCGTGATTAAGCAATTACTCAGCCTCACTGTAAACTTGGGTGGAGAGATGATTGCATGGGAAACGCAAGAGAAGTGAGCGTCGAGCCGCTGCTTCGTAGAGATTGCCAGAACTACGTGTTTCTCACTCAGCCAAACGGTACACCAGGTACTGTCAAGTACCTTACAGCAGTCTGTCGATTAAGATCGATGAGGGAAAGAGCAAGCGGGTGGCGTTCTGCCTGGCAATGAGTCGCAATCCGAAAATCTAGTGTCGCCTTTTAAACTTTCAGCAATATTCGATTTCTCGAGACTTGATAGAATTTACTTTTTTTCTTGTACGCAAGCAACGAATACTAACTAAAATATGCTAATTTTCACTACCTATTTTCGAATATTTTTTTCCTTACATAGTTGACCATCGTTTTATAAGTTTGCTTTAAAATACTGAACATTCATTAGTAATATATAGTTTGTTTTCTTGTTTGGATAATTTTTCTACTCTTACTGATGGTTCCAAAATTCATTCATTCCCTTTCATTTTGACAACTATGACTCTTCAACAGAGATCTTATGCATATGAATGAACTTGTTCGCGATTACCAATCTTTCATGATCGCAAATTTTTATACACTGTGCTTGCAAGACATGGATGCACCCCATGCCACACGCCCTATAGATGGGTTGCAGGGCATTTTGAGATATAGACATTTCACGACATCCCTCGCGAGCCATTTTCACCATTTACACTAATTCGCTACTCCCCTCGACGCTTGGGTGGACATGTCGGATGTCCCGAACATCAGAATGATATCGAAGTAATGAAAGGCCTCTTTCTCTCATTAGATTAATTGAAAGAGTATAAATAAACCACATCCTTCCATCGTGGCCACCAGTCTTTCCACTGATGTCCTCGATGAACATGCAATCACTGTGCGCAACTGAATCGTGCGGGACCGCCGGCCTTCATGTTCGCATTGAAATGCACGTGACATTGAAGTGGAGACACGTGTCAACATAAAAGAGAGGAGGAGGTTGAGCGCCCGCCTACAGTGATATTCCCAATCAGAGCGTGGGCGCTGCAAATTGATTCCGCGCGCCCTTCGGCTAGAGGGGACGTGACGAGGAGCCAAGCCCGCCTTTCAACTACCAAACACTCAACCACCCCGGCATGGAGTCCATCCTGCTGCACCGACATGAGATACCCTCACAGAATATACGTACGTCGTTAGGTATTTTCTTTGCCGAGGGGTCGGATCGTGTACCGAGTAGGACTCTGGGTTTCGAAAGGGGTATCTCGTCGTACGACTGCAAGGGTTTGTACATGATACGACGATCCCTAAGTGGTATCCTTCGGCCTAATAACATTCATAGCCTGTCAACCATTAATTATCCTTAAAGCCACTATAACTGGAAATTATTTAAGATGATAAATATAAATGAATAGCCTTGACGATAATAACACATGTTTTGGGAAATTATAGATAATCCCGAAAATAAATTAGGACAACTGAGGGTGAATTGAGTGTGAGAAAATGAATTGCAGTAATTGAAAAATATCTAAATTTGCCATGGGGGAAAAGCAAACCCAGGAAGAAAATGAAAATTCCGCAAAGTACAAAATAGCTACCTATTTCGGACAGATTGCCGCATCACGTTTTTAATGAAAGCATTAGCATTTTCATCAACACAGATAGAAGGCAATAGCTACGTATCTTCTAATCAAATGGAATATCAGATTGAACAACATATTGATGCTTCTTGAAAACACAAGATGTACTGGCCACCATGGAGCGCCCGGGAAGGGGAGATTTTGGCTTCTGCGACTAATAAACTGTTGGGGTTGAACTGAATGTATCGGGGTTGAAGCGTTTTCGACAAGATATTGTACCCAGTGGTGAGCTTCGGAAACTGGCGGGTATATGGAGAGAGAAGTTAAGGGATATGTAGGATAGCTGGCAATCAAAACTCTATCGAGCGATTAATTTTCCATCCGGAATCTATTCATTATAATTTGTCGAGGCGGAAAACTGGAAAATCGTATAACCGATTTTCATGAACCAATGTGAAATTAATTACCTATAGCGACATGGAATTATTTGTAGCATTCAGGTTTATAAAAAGAGCTGATTCAGGAATAACCTATTTGCGAGTCTATCTAATATTTTATTTATATCGGTGATTAGATGAAATAGGCCACTCATGAGTCATACCTTTGCATTCCGGCACATTGCCTGCCTTTGCGCAATTGGAAATGAAACGCCCCGATTGGGCACAGCCTTCGTTTTCCAGATTCCCTCCCGAAAATCTCGCGAAGTGTCTCATCATCATAGTCATCATAAGAAGTACTTTAACATATTTAATATATATTATATTTACATATAATACTTATGCATTAATACATATGTATATAATACTTTCACATTATATATATATATATATATATATATATATATATATATATATATATATATATATATATATATGTATATAATGGGCTGGCACAATATAACACAAATAGAATGGAATAGCAACATTTAAAATGACACTCACACGGTAAATTGTTCAAGCTTTCGGCCCTCTCAGAGGCCTTCTTCAAGAGGGACTCAGTCTCCAGTCTCTCTTGAAGAAGGCTTCTGAGAGGGCCGAAAGCTCGAACGATATACCGTGTGAGTGTCCTTTTAAATGTTGCTATTCTATTCTCTTTGTGTTATATTGTGCCGCTCGTGTTTTTCCGTACAATCGTTATATATATATATATATATATATATATATATATATATATATATATATATATATATATATATATATATATATATATATATATATATATATATATGTGTGTGTGTGTGTGTGTGTGTGTTTGTGTGTGTTTGTGTGTGTTTGTGTGTGTGTGTGTTTGTGTGTGTGTGTGTGTGTGGATCGTGGTAGTCCAGAGGGTAGAGTGTTGGACTGCCGACCGATCGAAGGGGCCCGGGTTCGATTCCCGGGCAAGGCACTCTGGGCACCTGCAGCTCCACCCAAGCTAAGTGATTTTTCGGGTACCACGTCTTCCTGGGTAACCATAACAGGGAAAGGTACTTGCCCCCCTACCCTGATGTGTCAATATCACACGCCGTCGGGCTTAGCACTGGGTGAACTCTACCACATCACCTACCAAACCGACATTACAACCGTTTGGTATATGTATAAATATATATATATATATATATATATATATATATGTATATATATATATATATATATTTATGCATATATATATATATATATATATATATATATATATATATATGCTATATAGTGAACATTTCCAGTGCTTTTCAGCTTTGTGGATCATTATAATCACATATTAGCTAGCAACTAAATTTTAATTAAGGGGTTAAAAACTACTCGACTTGCATAACAACAAATATATACTACAATTAACTATTCTTTGATGCTACAAATATTCTAGATCATTCCATTCTCTCAATACCCTTCTTAATTATTCAAAATTATCTTTTTATAAATCTTCAACAATCGAATCCCATTAAATATATTCTACCTCCACTTATCATATCTACGTCGACTTCCTCCGAAACCTACCACAAGTAGCTATTCCTCGTTTAATCTCATCTGCCAATTTCATTTGCTCAATATTTTTCAAAACCACATAATAAATGCCTCCTTTCCACAAATGTTCTCTTTTCCAAAAACCAAGATATATAGGCTAAGACTATTATGCTCCATTGGTAGAGTTTTAATTAATATAGTATATATTTGCTACATCTTTACTAAATCTAGCTGCCATAAAATTCTTTCCCTTTGAAAATACTTGTTTACCTGTCACAATTCTTCTTTTAATCTTCTTTCTATTTTTGACACATTTGCGTAAAAACATTTGAAATAAGTGAGGCGTTCCACATACTGCAATTCACATGAAATAAAATAGTACAATAACCCTAATCCGAGAAGCACAGATAGATTCGCGACGTGGCTTAACAGACATCCATGGAGTAAAGATATATGCATTGAAGTTCGATTCTTTCATTTATTCCCGTGCCGATGAATCACTAACCAAGCCATTGCGAATGCCTAGGATCCTGAATTCAGCTCCCATAATTTCTTATCCCCGTGCCAACGGCTCCCGTCAGCAGGAATTAATTCTCTTTGTTTCCAGGGGATCAGCGAAAAATTTTAAATCCCTCCCACCTTCCTTTCTCCCAAAATACATGATTTTAATGAGAGAAATATAATGGATGCGTCGGCGTTTTCAGCGACCGACGGCAATAATGACCCTCCCCTCGCACCGCCATCGTCGTCCCCCGCCCCACCTGCAGAGCAAACAACTTCCCCCTCCGCAGGTGACCCCCGCCCCCCCGTCGCTACAACAAGAGTTAATTGCCCCCCGCCTTCCCGGGGCACGCCTGCTCTCCACCCTCGCTAACCCCTCTCCCCCCCAACAGCGATAGAGTGGGGCGAAGGAAGGGGAGGAAGTAAGGGGAAGAGAGAGAGAGAGGACGGGATCTTTTACGTCCAAAGCAAATCCTTCTTACTTTATTAATGGTCTCGCGGAGCCAGAGGGAGGGGAGGAGGGGACATAAGGGAGGATTTTGTTTGGAATAGGGTGGTTGTATGCGTGTGTGTGTGTTCCTCAGTGTGCAGTGCAGCTCAGGAAATCAAGCAATATCCTGCATTTTCAGGAAATTACAAAAAAAGGGGGAGTACGAAAGATGCATGGGCAAGGGGAAAAAAATGAAAATATTTTTTTTAAAGGGTTTTAGTTGGGTCCTCGTCTTTCCACAACCCCAGTTCCCCTCCACTCTCCCCTCCATCGCCCATCCCCACCCACCCATCCAATTTAAAACGCCACGACACCCCTCCCCGGTCACCCTCGCATCCCCTGCCACACTCCCCCCCCTCTCCTGCCACTTCACTCGTTTTCCCTCGTACGGCGGGTGAACGTTCACCGAGAAGAAAGGGGAAGGGGTGAGTCGGAAAGGAGGCGGGCGCGGTGTTTTTGTGTGGATTGGTCCGGCTCCATAGCAACGAGACGCGGTTCGGACTGTGTCCGTGCTAGCTGCCCGCTTGTTTTTATTCTTTTTCGAAAGATAAAAGGTGGGTGAGTGGGGGGGGGGTCGGATTCTGCGGTCGGGCGGTGACTCAGGGATGGGAACGGGAGGGGGATGGGAAGAGGTGGGGTGGGGATGGAGCGAGGCTGAAGTCCGGAATGCGCGAGTAAAAACCAACAGACGGGGTAGTGGGGGGGGAGACGGCCAGCGAGGTTTTTCCGCGTCCCCTCTGTTGTCGTGGAAACGGGGGGAGGAGGGGGGGATGGTGAGGAGGTTGTATGGCGTAGAAATCGTCACTCGTCACAAATTATCCAGGCTAAACCCCCCTTGTGGGAACCAGTCGGCTCTGTGCAAGAAGGACCCTTGTCGGTGCGGCGGCGTCGAAAAGGATCACACACATGGAATTCCGCCGAAAGTAGCCGACCTCTCTTCTAATCCGTTTTTTTTTAGGGTGACTGCTACCATTAATGATATCGATCGGTCTCCCTACAAAGAGTCAGAGTCACTTATGGATTACCCCGATGGGCAAAAAATCAATAAAACACCAAAAGATCAATAAAAAACAAAAAAAATCAAACGTAACAGTAAATAAATATCTCCTAAACATGGTAAGCTAACAATTACAAAAGCCCTGATGCCAGCAGTTTAATGAACTAAAAGGAATTGCTGGGCGCCTCTGATGAAATTTTCACGTTTTTATGATATGATGCAAATGCCTGAGATACAATAGACGGAATGTCAATTATGAATCGAGGTCAAGTAAATAGGAGGTCCGATTTTATTATTTCAAGACGTTATGAGAATAAAGTAAAACTTACTGGCGTCGTTAGGGAGACTATAAATCTCTGCGATTCAGACCCTGCAATCACCGGAAAGGGCAAACAAGACCGATGAACAGCTTTTTTCCTTCCCTCTGCCACAATCCCCGATCACAAAAAAAAGGAAAAGCACCCCATTTGTGATTTTGATCACCAATTACCCTCCATTACTTTTAGGTATGATTTGCATAAATACACAGTTACAAAATAAACGGGTGATGTGACCTTGCATGCCTAACTACACACCTTTATTGGATTTACGTCGCCTCACGTAATTTACATTATTTTTCGTTCCTTTGCCATGCAAGATTTACGTTTCATCAGCTTGATAATCCCCTTGGAAATTCAGTTGGTTGCGTTTACCATCTCTCAATATAGAACTATTCACTTAATTAACATCAGAAGGATCCTAAAGAATTTCTTTCTGATGTTATTACAAAAAAATGGATTCTGAATTCGAAAACGTTTGGAGATTGGAGCCCAAAATGTCCACAGACAACAAAATGTCAACAGGATGGATGATGGCAATGACTCTTAATGCTATAAGAATATGAAGAGGTCTTAGGTCAGCTTGTAGCAGCGCCATTTTTCAACCGGCTCCTCGGTTTATACTCGTTTATCCGAACGTAATGTTTACCGTTACGTGGCGCGCTAGCAGAGTCGGAAGAACGTGAAGTACCCGCAGTTATATCTCTACTCCTTCTGACATCTCATTAACTTTGTTTTGCTATTTCATTATTTTGGTTGCTCTAAGCTTCAAGGGGTATTGTTTCTTGGTGAGAGACGGAGAAAAGAGCTTAAATCCTCTGACAAGTATTTATAGTTTCATGGCATAGCGGACTATTTATTATCTCTCGTGAAAAGTAGGTCTAAAGGCTTGTAATCACCCCCTGCCTCACCCCGTAGAAATCGCTTGCAGGGATACCATTTTATATGAGTTTTAACTCTAACAATGAACGCCGATACCCTGCGATGTGAATTGACGCAGAAAAAGAATATGATTCCGATTATTACATTTCATGGATGAAATTACGTGTATTCAATTTATAAATAAGTTTCACGACACTTTTAATTGATTTGAAAGAAACTGCGTGAGATGTCGCCACAGTAACTTTCAACGGAGTCGTCCAGTAATGCGCATTAGAATGCAACGATGTCAAAGTGTAAACATCGTTTGCCTTGACCGCCTAATATTTCACCTAACATTTTAAGAGGCACACACCACAGTAGCTTAACTGACTAAAGCCCTCGGCAGGGCGAGAGATCCGGGTTCGAATCCCGGTCAAGGCGAATGATTTGTACGATGGAAAATTTTTGCATTGCGAGTTTTCATTATAATTAATCAATGAATCTTTCTAGCTACCAGAATCCCACAGTCTTACTCCTTCCTTTAGAGTACTATTCGCGCCACTTCCCGTTTCCTAAGATAGATTTCACTCCTAACGCGAACACCAATCACGCACGCAACATTTTTCAAATATGCATACGGAGACCTTTTCCGGAAAACACCAATTCCATTGCTCGTTATCGATAGATAGCGATGAATCGTACTCTGATCGCCGCTAAGCCAACTTAATCCACGCGCCGCGCTCTGCACTCATCTCGGACTTACCTGCCACCCCCTCTGCCCCTGGGTACGGCGGGGATGTCCCCGCGCTCCTTCCTGCACCCCGAAATTCCACTCCCACCATGATCCCGCCCACCCTCCCACCCCAGGATCAGGTGCAGCGCGCGGAAAAGTGCACAGCTAGCACCTTCTACTCCAGCTCTGCATCGAAACTTCCGCCGGGGGCGGAATTAAGTGACGGGGTGAGGGAAAGGGGAGAGAAAATGGGGAGGAGAAGGGACAGAAAGCCCCCGGCCGCCTTAATCCTTTAAGGCCTCCTCATGGAAGGCGGGCCGCTTGAGGGGAAGGGGGCCACATCTCCCTGTCTCCCTTATCCTCCCTCCCTCCAACCCCTTCTTTCAAAGCCACTTAATTTTAAACGTTTCCCTCCAGGAGTTTCACGCTGTCCCAGAGAGGAGTGGGGTGGGGGGTGGGATGGAGCGGAACATGGCGTGGGGAGGTGGAGGAGGGGGGGGGGGTTTGGGCACTTGGCGAAAGGCGATCCCCACTTTTACCATTTTCAAAAGTATTTTCGCAAACTCGCCGTCGCAGTTCCATTCCCCAGAATTAATCGGATAAGACTCGAAAGAAAGAAAACTTCCTCTTGTTCTCCTTCCCCCCCTCCACCACCACCTCCACTCCTCCAACCCTCCTCGCTCACCATTTACTCAAAATACCGTTTCGTTGAGGGTGGAGGGAGCGATGGGGGGATGGGGGAAGCTGAAGTTTACTCCGAAAACCCTTCGTTTCCACGGCGAGGGTAACGTCATCCGCACCCTTCCGCCGAATTTCCGTCAAAAGAGTGTAAAGGGGTGCAAAAGTATTCCTTTTCCCCACCTCCTCGTCGAAAACTGCAATCCACGCACACAACGTAGAAAGGGCGTTGACAGCGGAGCAGCCATTCCTCTCGTAATTGACAGGCAAACTTTGGGGGATGCTGCCAAGCATATGACGCAACATCACTCGTCAAAAAAAAATCGCAGTTTCCATTCCAAGGTGTTCACGAAGGTGGCGAGCATTTATCAAAATCACTGAAAATAGGAAATGGACGAGCTTTCACTTCATCCGAACGAACGTGATTTGTGTCACCTTTTGTAAAACGTACCTATAACCCTCTCGTTTCATGTGGGGAGATATACACATTTAAATGATTGATTATTAAACACATTTGCTCAGCAGGGAGGGATACAGATTTTTGTCGTAATTTAGTGGCTGTGAAATGCAATTTACGAATCATAAGAGTTAAATGAAGTTCAAAGGAGGGAGGTGATAATGCAGGAGTTTTAAAGGGCATAAAAAAGGAAGGAAAACCGGAAGCACTTAATAAAATTTTAAGTGAATGTAAGGACAAAGGAAAGGATACGCCGAATGACCTGAAAAAAGGTTTAATGATAACGTTGGTGGAAAAAATAGGTGAACAAAAATGGTAACACGAGAAGAATTAAAATACCTATTATTCGATGCGGTACAAATAGGAGGCTGGGAAATGGAAGGAAAGGAAGAAATTAAATGTTGAGCTAGGAGCCAGAATATAAAGAATAGAATGCAAATGGTTGGAGTAACCAGAGAAAAAAAGCAACTAAGGGGTAAAAATTCAAGGAATTGGGATCATTTCAGAGATAGCTGCACCTTGCAGTACACTTGATGGAGGGATTATTGCGAGAGTGGGTAAAAATAAATATGATCCACATTGCTAAAGATAAACCTAGAAAGATACTATCAAAATCATACACTAAATAGGTAAGAATATCCCAAATCAGCAAATATAGAAAGGATATCGTAAAGTCCCTGATTAAAATATGTTAAATCCCTACCACGATCGAATATTCTCTTTAAGGCACATCTGCATTTTTTCCCTGCCAATTTTATCCTCCCTATGTTTGCTTGTTGGAATGTTGACCTTAATAACGACCAAGTTCGTTGGTTCAGCTTTTATTTCTTATCATATTATTCTATTAATCCCTTGCTCTACACGTACGTTTACTATGCTTATTTCCATATGTCTGTTCAATACTATAAACCTTCTTTTGCTGGCTCTCTATTCCCCTCTGGTAATTATCAATTTATAAATATCTCTCCAATAGTCTACGCCATATTTCCGTCTCACCTCGTATATCTAAGATATTGGTACTATATCCTCGCTATATCTCCAACGTTATATATGCTGATTTCTGGAGTTGACGATCGCGGAAGCCTGACTTCACCAGCTGCCGAGCACGACACACGGTCCAATTGATCGAATCTCACAGTCATCAGGATTCATACTCATTTTTTTGTCCATCACCATTACGTGGGGTAAATAAATGTAATCGCTTTCCGTTGCACTCCACAGTAGTTTTCTTAACGTCACACCATCACTCAAATGCCCGCCCAATTGAAGTCAGATGTTTTTTTCGGCCGCCTTACTGAGGAATAACCGCTAAGCGGACTACTTTTCGTCTGCCTCCTACCCTTGTGCCCACCAAGTATGGGTGGCCATAAAGATTGTCACTGCTCTCGCCAGAACACCTCTAGGAGTCATCTGTACTTGCATACCTTTCAACCAAGCAAAGGTTTAGTTAATGTGAAAAGATGGTCGATGATATTTGATATTATAATATTAAATTTTTAGGCGCCTCACAGAATTATGTGGGCTGGTATTTTTTTCACTAGGCAATCAACCGGTAAAGGTAGGTTTTGGATGAACACAACTACCAAATGAATATCTCCAAACAAAACACAACCCAACCCAATATCCCACTCTAAGAGATGCCCCTTTCATCTCTGTGTACTTCCTTCCTCCCTTCATCCCGTCTAGCATGCTTATCATATTCCTGCCTTTTCCTCGTTTGTCTAATATTTTCCCCTCTGTTGCAGTCTTCAGCATCTCACTGCCAATGAATATGCTTTTCATCCATTTTTCTTGCCTCCTCATGACTTAGTTTGGGTTTAGATTGATAGCTATTGAATATGGACACATTTAACGTCGTGGTATTACTTCGTACATTTAGCATTTTAGCTCAGAGAGAAGGTGCGATAATGTGTTTTTCAAAACAATTTATGAAATGCATAAGTATGCTTCC